>NC_055704.1:13528833-14146666 GCF_017639745.1 Melanotaenia boesemani | reverse complement strand
GGGATAAAAATCTGACAGTTCAGCTGCTGTTTCCCAGAAACAGATGCTTTTAGAAAATAACATCAACATTTACAGACTAGATTCCTCAGAAACAGAAAAAGTGTGTAAACACAATTAATGTGAAAATACTTTTAAGTGTTGCTCAACATTTTTTTCATTATCAGTACAAACTAAATCTAAAGTGTGGGTCTGCAGCGAACCTGCAGAAAATAATGTAATTTTTATGATTCAGTTTGTTATTTATAGTCTAAGAATGGTTGCAGTTTTCTGTAAATGACTCACTCCCGTGGAGAGCAGTCCATGTCCGCCTGGATCCTCACTCCAGTCACACTACGGAGGTTACGACCTGACAGCAAAGCATGGTTTCTGCCGTAGAAAGACACAGCACTGGGTTCGATGGAGGAGATTTCTGGCCTCTGACACACACACAGACACACACACACACAAACAATTAACTTTCCTTGAATACAATCTGCTCTCCTGAGGTTTTACTGACTGTGAATAAGATGAGTGAGAAATGAGGTTCAGACTTACAGAAAAGTTCATCCCAGCCTCCATCTTTTGGCAAAAACTGTCCTGCAAGAGGACAAAAAGAAGAATAAAGCAAAATGTGCTCAGTAACTCAGATTGCAGCGAGCAATTTATTTATTTGTTAATTGTTTGTATTTTTGTCTTCGCATGTAATAAATACTTGAACTTCAGAGAATCTTCAGCCATTTTTTCATAAATTACAATTAATGTGATGATTGGATGATAAAAGCATTTGGTATGGCAATATAAAGAATATAAAAATGACATTTATGGTTTTAAAGCTTATTTAAATCCAATTTTAAAATCTTTATTACATTCTGCACGCCTTGGTTGGCCCAGGAGCAGGCATTGTTGCTCCATCCACATCCAGCCTTGATACACTTCTGACACCTGAGGAGAAAATGAGATGGGTACATTAATATGTGTAACACCACCAGTATGGATCATATAAAATGCAACATGTGTGTGTGTTGCTGTTTAAGCAGCACAGTGTCAGATGTTGATCATTTTGCAGCTTTTACATGTGGCAGGTGAATATCTTGATTCATGGTCTGTTGAACATCTGATCACACTTACATAACAGGACTCTGTGGTCCACGAATATCAGAGCAGTTGATTACATTCAGTTTTTCTGTCAGTGTCGTCGTTCCAAGTCTTATCTTTACTGTGACAGCCAGACCTGGGAATTAAAAATAAGCTCCATCATTTAGTCAAATTACTTCATGGCTAGAAGAGAGAAAAAATAAAAGTTTTGTGGTCTTTGTAATTTTTAATTTAAAACTCTGAGAACGAGGTCTGATCTTTACATGAGTCACAATTACAGTATATTTAAAATCAGACTAAGATGACACACTATGTTTTGTTTACTTGTCTGTACTGGACACACTAGATATCCATTCACAATTAAGATTTAAAACATGTGAATTTCTGTCTTATGTTTAAACTTCTCTAAAAACAAACATGGAGTTAGGTGATCTGCTTAAAGAGATTAAGTTTGGTAGAGATGGTAAATTAAAGTGTTATTTACCATTTCATTACAGCAACTTTCACAGGACCTGAGATGAATTTATCTTAGATTAGATGACATCTTAACTACACTGCTTCCAGTCCAGCAGTTTTTAGTTCCATCAGTTTCCTATACCTATCATGGGGGGCTGGAGCCTATCCCAGCAGTTACTAGGTAAGAGGCTGGTTACACTCTGGTTAAATGACAATTCCTTAAATTTAAATTCTTAGATCATTTATTAAAGTTACTGACCGTCTGCAGGAAGAGGCTCATTAGGAAAAATGTTTGTGCATTGTGGGAACTTTGGAGGAGAGGATATCTGGTCTAGAGTCCTGGAGGGTGAAGAGAACTGACAGACAAAGATTGACAGTACATCTGGGCTCCCAGCCAGGTGTGTCTGGACGACAAGTTTGATCTGTAAGAGGAATAAATGTGAGAGACAAATAACTGATGGTAGTTACTAATGAATTAAGTATTAAGTGTGTTTGTAATCTACCTGTCCAGTGGGGTCCATTTCAACTTTGTGGGAAACAATTTTCTGGTGTAATTCATCAGGGATGGATAACCAGTCTGAATCTTTGCAGTCACTTTGAAACGTGCAGCTGGAGAAAGAGAAAAACGTCATCCTCATGTTTAAATATCTACAATTGTGAGCTGCAGATGATGTTTCCCTGACCTTTTCTTAGAGCCACACCAGACACAGTATGGATCCTGTGCAGACCAACATTCCTGCACGTCTCTGTATGAGCCACAGTTTGCCACAGGTTCACGCCTGATCTGGAGCAAAAAAACAACATTTAGAAACACATTACAACAAAACACACATCTATGAATACTAACATAATATAATTAAGTAATTTAGGTACCTGGTTTCTAAATGGCACATACACATATTTATAATCCACTGGGTCCAGAAGGATGTTGGGAAACACTTGGCGATCATTGTTGGCTCTGTAGAGCAACCTGGGACAGGCAGGGTGATAGTTTCTGTCCACAACAAGCTGACAAGAGAACAAATTGTTATGCTTCTGAGACACTTTGCTGCCATGTTGGTACATTTGGTTGAAATGTTTAAATCAAACCAGAAAGGAAAACACACATAGTTCATTGGCTTTTAACTCAGCCTGAGATGCTGGCTTTTATGCTGGCTCTCTTAATGTTTTTATTATGGAGTTATCATAGTTATATGGTTTAGCTTTTCGAGTTGTTTTGTGCTCTAAAATGTAAATAGTGTCTCTTATCCTTGTCATATACTGTAGATGGACCAGAGACTTCACCTGAGCAAACATGTCCCCTGCCCTTTTCCAATGGCCGTTTTGGTTGCCTGCACCTTTTACTGTCCAAAAACAATGTTTCATTATTGTAAACGGAGAAAGGTCAAGCACTAGGACCAAGCGGAAAACGGTCGCTCAAGCTAAAGCCTGTTTCCTTTCGTTTAGACCGCCCACAAGCTCTCCCATTGGCTCTGCTACTTCTTGTATGATTGGCTGTCCCCGCTGTCACTCCACTTTGCACAACGGTAAGTCTGCGGCATGGTCTGCGGTCAGGAGTTGCTGCGCATTGAGGAGTTTAGAGACCTGGCTTCGCAACTGCATGAGCCAGAAACGCATTAATATTATGGCATTTTGTCTCATACATCAAGAAGAGTTGATGCTTTGGACAGGAAGAAACTCTGCCAGGAATTTATCTCTGCCAAATGATCGCAGACAACATGTGTTTACAAAAAAATATCAATGGTTCTGTGTTACACTTATTTAAAATAAAATTTAATACTTGAATACTTACACTGAATAATGGACATTTTATTCTGTTTCTTCCTACCTGTGATGCCAGTTTGTCCACCATTGGGTGGTGCTATGTAAATATAAAAATCAATAAATAACTGTAAAATTGGTGGTACTGAGTTGGTTTGAAGTTGATTAACAAGGTGAAACAAAATTGGGTGATAACGTTTTGCTACATGCTTTACAACTAGTCAAACCAAAAAAGGGAACATTAAGGTTAAAAGTAGCAATAGAAAACTAGAAGAACTACTAGAAAACACCGTGAGCTGAAAGATTAGTTTTATAAAGAAAGATACTTCTGCCTCCACCTCTGAAATCAAAATTCCATCCATGTCCACTTTGTTGCCAGACTTAGTCAGGACATACAAAACAGGATGTGATGCAACTATGAAAAGTGTCTTAATCTTAAACCTGTTGATGACTTTGTTGTCTTCATTGGTCTTTTTACGATTATACTCAACATTATATAGCATAATGGGAGCTTCATTTTGTGCGTATTTCACTGTTTTAAAAGAGCTTACATGTCCATAGTACATAGCAAACGGAGCAAATGGAACAGTACTACTGGAAATCATGGTGGTAGTGTTGAACAGAATAAAGATGAAAGGATAATGGAAGTATTTACAGAACCTCTGTTAAGCAAACAATCATATTGCTATCAGAAATGGTGGATGCACGTTATTTCATCTACTCACCTTGATGAGCTGCCCATCTCCTGTTCCAATGAAGAAGACCATCCAGCTCCTCTGTCTCACTGCCAGCACAGATGTCATGTGGTTCTGCTGGAAGAGCACCGCATTTGGTTTCAGGATCTTTGGTTCTGACTGAGAAACAAGTATAATGATCAGATCTGATATTTATGGACAGTTGGAGATGTGTATGTATTAAAGGCTTCAATAGAGTAACAGCCCGTTATTAAACAATTACCAATTGTAAAGGTCCCCAGCATGGACATTGTTTAGCTCTTACATTGGTTTATGGTTGTGTCAAGGAAGTTTGGATGATTTTAAATTATTTCATCTATCAATCTATTTATCTGGAGAAAGAGAGAGAGAGAAACTTTTTTTTTTTAAAAAAAACAGCCTTTTTGGAGGCAAAATGTATGCAAATCAACCTTAGATCAGGAATGTAAAACTCCAGTCTTTGAGGAGTAAAAAACAGTGAAAATAAAGAAAAACCTCTGCGTAAATTGATGTGTCCTAAATTTCTACCTCACTTTTGGTGTTTTCACACAAATTGTTTTGGCTACTCTCTGGTCTTGAGTCTCAGAACCTTTACACTTTCTGGCAAACTGGTCTGTGTGCACACCAGTTTAACCAGAACCAAAGTGGGTGGACTTTGCTACAAGGAAGTATAAACATAAACGTAACCATCATTTTATAGCAGTGTTTTGCTTTATGGCATCACCCAAATGGATATCAACACGCCAGCTGTTTTAAAAGGACATTATGGCTGAATCAGCAAAGGAACCCAAGACGGCATTTCCAGAGGATGCCAAAAAACAAAAGAGAGTAAAGGACAGAGCAAGAGATAAGACAAGAGTCAACATTTGTCCTTTACTGGCTGGCAAGAACTTAGAGAAGGAACAGGATGCAAGACTAATATTGAATTAGCCATCCTTAGGGGGCACCTCAGGGAGAAAATTAGCCAAAGTTGAGTAGTGATGCTCCAAGAATATTTTTCTAACCCACAGCTACTTTAACAGTTCTATGTCTTCCTGTCTGTCTTCAAATAGTGAACCAAACCATGACACAAAGAACTTGTTTGGTTCAATGAGATGTTATATTATGAGCCACAATTTTGCTCTGTTCTTGTCCTGTGGAAAAATATATGAGTAAACTTTCCCGGTGGAAAGTTTACTCATTTTATTTCTAGAATTTTAAACTTTGAAAAAAAAAAAAAAAAAAAAGAGAGACTGTTGTGCAACCTACCGGGGTTCCAGGTTTGTTTATGTAGAAGTTTGGATCTATATAAGACGCACCGCCCTGCTGCGCACTGCTGCGATCAGGGCTGATGTCAAACACCACCAGCTCTGTGTTGCTTTCTTCTCCGTCCACACTGAACACGCCGCTCCAAAGCACCTGCTGTCCACCCGGGATGATGGAGGAGGCCATGAGTCTGCAGCTTCCACCTCCTTCAGAGATACTGAGGGTCGCGCCTTGCAGAGATTTGAGAGTCTGCGTTTTACTTTTTTCACTCTCAAGCCAAATAAGACGGACTTTGGTTTGAGACCCGATCTTTTCATCGCTTGGACGCACGTTGGAGAGCAGATACACCGTTGAATTGATCTGAAATCCGTCCACAAATTCCACATCACCTTCACTTCTGATTACAGCTGTGCTGCGGTCATCGGTTACAGAAAATAAGCCTCCACTCTGTGTGTTATCGACAGAGTGAAGGTTGACTGTCTTTGAATCTGAGCTGCACTGGCTACTTGATTCTTCTCTGTGTTGTTGTATCGCTGTCAGAATATAAGTGTCTGTCTGAGTTGAATCTTTCTTCACATCCACCAGAAAACCGACAGAAGCGTTGCTGCGCCTCTTTGGTCCCACCAGGATGTTTTCACTGTGCAGAAGGTTAGAGATGTTCTTCAGGTCCAGAACTTCACAGTAACCACACTCCTTGTCAGTCACTCCGCAGCTGACCAGAGTCTTATTCTCAACAAATGGTAACAACAAGGTAACTCTGAGAGTTCTGGTCCACGGAGCCGATTCAGAGACCCGGTGAAACTTCTTCTCATCTGATGGGTCAGCGTCCTTCAAGACCCCCCTTTGGTTCAAACCAGGGCCGGTTCTAGGAATGCATACATGAGGGGGCAGGCATAAATTTGAAGGGGGCATTATGAGTACATACTTCAGCATTTTCTTGTTGTTGTTTTTTAAGTGTTTCTTTAACGGAACTGTGCTGTTAGTGGAGTCCAACTTCAAAGAAATGGATTGCACTTTGTCAGGCCTCTACTCTAAGACCTGTCCAGCTTGGGTGTCCCACCTGAAACCAAAGCTCCTGCTGGTATAGCTCTTAGAGTCACTGAGGCACGCAAACCCCCTGACCACAATAAGGTGGCAATCCCTCAGGGGGGGAACAGAAAATATCAATAACAAAATGAAGTAAGAAAAAAGAAAAGAATGATCCATTATCAAAGCTTTAACAACCAACAAAATAACAATTGCCCTATTGGACAGCCATTAGATGTCTAAGCATTTTGAATAAATTTGAAACTAATAACAATAAACTCAACTATCTGTGTGTTTGTTTCTGTCTGTATATAGACCATAATGATTAAAGAATCATAACTATCAAGCACAACAATAACAGAGCAAAAAATTAAACCCCCTACCAAAATAAGGCAGTGAATCTTCAGGGGGAAATAATGATAATAATAAATGAAAATGAGTAAAAACTAAATGATCCTTCATCAAAATTTTAAGAACCAACAAGGCATACATGAAGCTCTGAGCTGAACTGCTGAAAGCAGCGGGAATGTAGAGTGAAACTTTCTGTTATTTTTTTCTTCAAACTAGCATGCTGAACTAAAGGCTGGGCGGAGCTTGAGGGGTCTCATATGCGCAGCTCGTTTTCCCTCAGTCTAGTACCGAGGAGGCAGTCACATCTATGGCCCGTGCGTGATTGATCACTGCTCCTACTAACAGGCGTAGACACGTTTAAATAGAACAGAAACAAACCCCAGTTGACAGAATAGATGCAATAAATACGCCTGTTATTATAAGTATTTATTCAGTATCGCTACAACACATTTAACAGAGCTTTACTCTATAAGTTTTACCGCTGGAGCTCAGCAGCCGCTCTCTCTACGAGGGGGAGAAATATGACACCGCAAGATCAGGCTGTATGTCAACTCATTTGCATACTAAACACTGATTGGTTGTTTTCTGTGGTGGTGGGAAGGACTTGTTGAAGACAGTACAATGGATCCTGTGAAGCTCCGACACACAGAGTTCAGTACAGAGGGGAGAGAGCGTTTGGAGAGATTTGCCCATTTCGGCGCATTTGATTGAGGGGGCAGAATGTTTGTTTGAGGGGGCACTGCCCCCTCTTGCCCCTGCGTAAAGCCGGCCTTGGTTCAAACTGCAGATCAGTTTCAGGTCGTGGCTCAGCTGGTAAAGCTTCTTTTCTGTAGCGACGTAAACGTTGTTGTTGCTCACGGTGAATTTCTGGAGGTCTCCATCAAAAGTAAAACCTTCATCTTCTTCCAGATTCAGAACCGGTTCTACCCACAGAGAACAAAACAAACTGAGCAGCAGGATCATGTTGAGGGGTCGAGTCAGCTCTAAATGAGACACCTTCCTTCCCTGACAGCCTGCATGATAGAGATGTGACGTTCATGAACGAATCGATTCTTTTGAACGACTCTTTTAAATGAACGATGAGAACCGATTCACAGCTGTGAGCCGTTAACCAGTCCTTACAGTTCAACTATAAAACCTCAATAAACCAGTTCTGTCTACTCTCACAGTTAATCAGAACACATTTACTCAGATTTCTGTGTCTCTACCTGCCATTGCAGAATCAAGCAGTAGCTTTAAAAACTGCATCTGTATCTTATTCATTATGTATTTTGGTGACTTTTTTCCTTTCAGTTCACTTGACTGTCTTCCTACACAGACACAATTAAGACTAAAAACTGAAACATGTCCTGACTTGGATTAAATTAAAAGTTGATATGAATTTTGGACAAGTGTAGGACAGGGAAAAATAAGATTATTATGCATCTGTGATTTTAGTGTGACATTTCATGGTCACATGTACGTCCATCATCCTCTCCATATAGTTTGTGGACATCTTTCATATAAGCACAGCAAAAGCGACATCTAGTGTCTTTCTCTGGTTTGCATGCATACACCCCCTGGCCAAAATAATCACAAGTCTTGGAACATGCTCAGAGAAATGCTGCAGTTTAAAGCTCTAAGTTCTCATTTTCTTGAACAAGATTCTAGTATTTTAAGTCTTGTCGCCTTCAGCCTTGCTGTCATGTTTTACAGCCCACTCCATTCAAAGTTATGAGCTCCTCAGCCATTACGCCTTTCACTGCAGCCCTTGAGTTTACCTCCCAACATTTTAATGACCTCCTTCAATGTGGGAGAAATCCAGAAGCATGTTTTCTAGCATTTGATTACTACATAGAAGCAATTTGTCTTTGTGCCTTGACAGGAAACACGAAATATGTGTTAGCATGGAGAGAATGTTCAGGATGCCTGGGCTGCTGCATCTTTATGGATGAATGCTGAAACCAAGTGAAAATGACTCTGCTGAGTCATCTGAGAGAGTGAAGGCATGTAAACCTGACCAAAACAACCACCTACTCTACTGGTGACCACGCAAACAGACCCAGTATGAGGAAAATGAGAGCATAAAAGTACTGATGGCCAGAGCGGAACATAGTGGTAATAACAGATAACACTGATACAAAGCTAAGTTTAGATCATTCCAGATATCATGTGTGATCACAATGAGAATATTTGTTAAGTTTCTTATCGTGTTGAGGAACTGAATAACAAAGGTATGCACTTGAAGCCATTTAACACAAGACACATGTTACCTGACTTGCCCACTCCTGCTCTGCCGAAGACGGCCAGCTTCACCTCCGGACTTTTGGCCATGACAGCAGCTACAGTCGGTGAAGCTCAGCGAGCCAATCAGTGAACTCAGAGGTCAGCCGACCATCCCTTTGTCCTTACAAGAGGAAGCAGCGTCTGAATGGATCAACTGAACAAAAACACTTTGTTAGTTCTTCAAAAGGGGAGAGTATTTAAACATCTTGACTTCATTACCTGCAGGTTCTTAGGTAGATTTTTAGTTTGTTTCTTTCAACGCAAAACATTTCTTTAAAAACATTTCTATATTAAGCTCAGCAAAACATACATACAGACAAGAATTTCTCTTCAAAGTATGACTAACTGCACCCAGTAAAAGGGAGGAAACATTTTATATATCCTGTTTTTGGTTAATAAAGTGTGCATCCTTCAAGGCAAGTGATGTGTGTCAAATACAGTCATGAACACAGGTCTATAAAAATGGTTTCTAGGAAACCGGATTGTGTGCACAATATGTAAAAGGTTAGTGCTTTGTTTCTTTTTATTCTTTTAATTATTTTCATTAATATGGACTCAAATTTAGAATGACAGCAATTTTTGATATTATAAAAGAAACCATTGCATCCTGGCATAACAGGGCTCAGTCTGAAAGGGAACAGAGAATAAAAAACACACTGTTCAAAAGTGGACTGACGTAAGCAAACTAAATGATTTTCAATATATTGCAGTGTTGAACAAATCATAGTGCACCTATTTAAATCACTGCAGCACTTACATTTTTTTAATTAATTTTATTGATTTGTTTATTAGAATTTGTACTGAACTTTAGAGACACTCAGTTCATGAATAGTTCTTTAAATGAATGAAAACCATTTCTGTTAATTTACATTACAGCACAGTGTAATATAATTATTTCAATATATACAAGGCTTTATATTTATGATGAAAGGAATTCATTTCCACATTTCTGTCTTTGTGAGTGCAGGTGTAACAAGTCTTTCGTTGCAAATTCATTCCCATTTGCAACTTGTCACGTGCTGCTTGGTTAACACAAAGTTACCCCTTTACAGTTACTTTAGGATGCACGGTGAGCTGTTTAGGGTGGCAGTTATCCTCCAGCAGCTGCACTAAAATGGTATTTCTTTATGCTAGTTTACCAATTAACACATAAAGCTAAGCCAGTCCGGAATAGTGGAGTAGACATCTGTCTGCATAGCACAGGACTTTTGTTTGAGTCCAACCTTGTCACTGCTGGGTTTATATTCCTTTTTTGTATTTTGTCTTCTTTTACTCTACAACTGTCAAGCCATTAAAAGTGCGTAAGCATTAAAATACACTATAAAGAGCATTTTTCTTGCAGAAAAATTCAACTTCTTTTGGTGGTCTTCCACAGAAGAGAACAGAATTAAAGACCACAAATCAAGGCTTTAGTTTCAAACTCCAAACTGTCCAAACTGTCCAAAAAGGACAAAAGTAATGCAGGGAGAGAAGTGGAATCATTTGCAACAACTACAGCCTGATTAAACAACTAAGCACAAAGTCTGTTTGAAGATTTCTCACCAGACTAAATCACTGGCGTCTCCTCACAGCCATTAACAAGAAACACACAAATTACAAATTACAAATTCCAGAGGAATATCCGCAATGACAACTGAGATAAGAAGCCAAATACAGAAGTGTGTTTATGAACGTTCGGTGTCTGCAGCAGAAGATAAATGTTAAATTTCCTTAAAGTTTGTCATGCACTGTAATACAATGGCCTTTCATCAGCCTGTTCAGGAGTTAAATCAAAGTGTCGCCTGTTTAAATTGCAGGTGGAGGAGATTTTTGCAATATGTTGAAATGCAGTGATGCAACTGGATGCATATGTAACATAGTTCCCACTGGGCTGCTAATATCTATATTTTAAATACTGATGATGCTGCATCAGGTGAAAATATAAGCCGTTTATCTGACTTTTTAAAAAATTTTTTGCTTGATACTTTATTCCCTGTTGCACAAAGAGCTTTAGGCTGAAAGTTAATCTAAATGTCTATAACTGTCTTTACCTGGGTAAATGGTGTCTCAGATAAACAATGTATAAAGTATTTATACTGTTATATAATTCTTTCCTTTCTTCTCTCTGTTTAACAAGCTCTAAACTAAACTGGAGAAGCAGTATGTGGAAAAGCTAAATACACCTTTTACCACCAATAACTTTAAGTTATAATTTTCTGACATTACCAGTCTCTCACATCGTTGTGAAGGAAATTTGTTCAGGTCTTTGCAGCATTGTTTCAGTTCTTTGAAGTTTGTGCAACTACCACAACATTTTAACCAGGTTGAGGTCTGGACTTTTACCGGGTCATTGCAACACCGATTCTTTTCTTTTTCAGACATTCTGGTGTAGATTTGCTGCTAGTTTGGGATCATTGTCCTGTTACATGACCAAACTTTGGTCTAGTTGTAGCTGTCAGACAGATGGTCTCACTTTCGACTCCAGAATACATCTGAGCTGTCATTTAAAGACCTTTCTAATTTAAAGACATGCCATGGACCACATCTTTTTAAACTAACTGATCTTATTCACAACTGTGGATGTAATGCTTAAATCATCCCCAGTAATGTGTTTGGATGCAACTATGTTATAACTGGGCCTGGACAAAGAAGATGAAGAAAATGGTGATTATTTTTTTCTTTTTCTTTGGAGCTGTTGATACTTAAACCTGTTGAGACGAAGGCCTGTCGCTGTCAATACACAGAAGGAATCATAGGAGAGGCTTCTAGCATAAAGTCTGTAGTTGAAACTCCATGTGGTAGTTTTTTCAGCTTGGACTTGGCAGGGCAGCAAGTACTAGAGCCCCATAGCTATGGGTCTTCTGTTAGCCATGGCATTGTTCTAGCTCCTACGTTACATTTTTGTACTTTCTACTTAATTTCTAAATTATAAATTGTTCACTTTTGCACATCTGAACGTCACTTTTTTAGCTTAATTTATAATTCCTTTAATCCTACTGATGAAGAATACAAGAACATGGATTTTTAAAAGAAAAAAGGTCAGATTACCTTTTTGGCTTTTTAAATAAACACTCCACATATCAGATATGCCATGTCCGCCTCAAATTACATCAACTGTATGAAAGAGTTTTTCAATTATTTCAACAATTATGCAGATATGATCATTATTATTACAAATAACTGTAATTAGGCCATATTAATAGTTAATTGTAACAGCTCTAAGTAATATTCCAGTTTTTAATGCGAAATATGGCTATGATTTTGTCAGGCAAATTTGTAGCTTAGCAGTATTAAATGAACAAATAAAATGTGCTCAAGCAGCAATAAAATCTCTAAATGGATAACTAATTCTTTACTTAAACTGACTTGGTTTACAAACTCGAATAAAGCCTAATAAATTGTTCAAAGACCAGGTGACCAAATTCCCTGCAATCACTCCAACGTGTGAATAATAAATCACACGTGAAAAATTCCTTCACTTATCTTGGCTGATGAGATGCAGACTTCAAATAAGTTTCAGCACTCGGTGCCCAGTTAAATAAAAGCTGAGAGATGTGTTTCAGTGGGTTTCTGAGCCAAAACATGTTAGACAACTTCACACTGGTTTAAGTTATGAGATGGCAAACTTCCAGTTTTCAGTTCTTTTCTTTCCAGACAAACACACACATAGTTTAAGCTGACATTTTTCTTTTTATACTGACACACACATGCCCATATATAGTGAGGCTGTGTGCCGCTTGGTGTGACTCAAATGAAGGTCCATTATCCATCTTTGTCTTTCGCTCAACAGGGGTCATCATGGCAGCTGCCAACATCTTTAAATATTTGTTTTTGTCATTATTAATACACACACTCAACAGTACAGTCAACAGTGAAGAAGTAATGCTGCAACAACCACAGTAACACTTTGTTCTGGCATACTGGTTGAAATTGAGAAATATTCTGGTTTAGCATTGAGTTAGCATGTGTGTTATTTCATCCTCCATAAAGTATTTCTGAAATGGTGATAAACCGACAGCGGTGGAAGTTGTCCTCAAGTCCTTCAATAACTGACTTAATAGTAGAGAAGCTAGCTAGCTAGCTAGCTGCACCCCATTGTTTCCTGTTTTCTACTACTGTAGGTAAACTGGCTTTTCTAGTTTTAGTGTAATTGTGTTTGCATGCTATGGCCTGACTGGTACTATTTTTCTTGAACACCTTGGTTGAAGCTGCGAATGATCATTAGCAACATGGAAAGGTTTTGTGGTTTCGTCATGTTAGCATAATACCTCTGCAGCAGTGCTGAGTGTTATCAACTATTTCCAGTGGAATGTAGCTTAATGGCTCATTTATGCTCAATTTTAAACACACGCAAACTTAGCCTTTTGTCTGTCCTCTGTGTTCATTTCATATGTACTTCAGTGCATTTTTGGAGAGCTTTTGAATGCGTACCCAAACGTAACAAACAGAAAAACCACCAACGACTATGGAGCAGTGTTGCACACCACGCCGTCTACTGTGCTGAAGCTTTTTATGTCTCTATCTGAGAATGTGCATTATCATGATCTCTTCCACCATCCCCATGTTTGCTGTTGTCTGCTGCTTTTGAAAGTGACATCAGAACACAGAAGTGATCTCTGAATTCTGCACATCCTCCAGTGGATGTATTGCCTAACATCCATGCCAACATAAAGCACTCATGTGGAGTATGTGGGTAGTAACTTTTGACAACATTTGAGAAACACCTATTCCCATACATAAAATAATCAAAAATGAGCCTTTGCCTAAAAACATCCTAGATGGCATCATAGACTAATAAAGTTATTTGCATTGTGCTAGCCTTTTACATTTCTTTTTTACACTCCTACTGTGTGTGATCACATTTACTGTATTTTATTAGTCGAATTTTCAAAAATGCTCTCTTTCAATTTTCAATTTCTATTACAAGCCAGTAAATAAGGACTGAAAAGGGTTCTACTGAGATGACATGCTGATCCTCTGTCTCTTTGAGAACAACTGACATGCTGTTGCTCTACTATTACTGTAATGATGATCGGCCAGAAAATAAGAAAAGGCAGAATCTCAAACATTATCTCTGAGTGATAGTTGACAGCTGTATCTGCTCTTACTGATCAATATTTAACAGCTCTGCTCTCTGCTCACTGCTATTATGAAAAAGACAATGATAGAATATGGAAAAATAGTTCAATCCAACAAGTTGACAACATTGGAATTCTTGTGCAAAATGTTGTGGGTTGCAGTGGTCACATATAATAAATCATGACAAGAATCCAAGAATCATGACTTACACTCTTGTTTCTAAGATGACTTCTCTAATATGCAATATTTGTGTCTCATTAAAAAAAAGACACCAGGGTCCATTAATCCATTTTCTATACCCATTTATTCCAATATAGGATCGTGGCCATGGTTTGTGTACAAAACTTTATCTTGTTGCCTGATTGTAGTGCATACTTTTTGGGCCACTTCTTTCATATGGATCTTATAAAATAATGGCTAGATTTAAACTGTAGGTCTGGCTGCACAGCTCTGAATTTTTTCTCTCTTCTTTTTTAGAAGTCCACGGTGGGAATGATGGACTGCACGGACAGCGCTGCTTCATTTGGACTTCTGTGCCCTTTGTTAATTTTTTACAAAGACTTCAGCCTCCCTGATTTTATTTGTTTTCCTTTTGTTATCCTTAAGCTCACATGCTTTTAATGTATTTTAATTATTGATCTTATAATTTTATTGGGTTGAAAGCATAAAAATTTTTTCCATCCCCACTTAATGTTGTTTCCCTCTGTTCACCTTGTTCGCTCTCCACCAGTGTCACATAATATTTGATTTTTATATTGTTATTTATTATATATTGTTATTTTGAACAAGTTATTCAAATCAAAATAAATGTTATTTGTATAATTGTATCACCGTTGTTGTAGTATTTTTAATCTAGGCTGAATATGGCACAGTTTGATTAAGGTATACATTAAGCTGACACCTGGTGCCAGTGTGGAAAATGTTCTGGGCCAGTACAGGGCCACCATTAGGCTGACATCCGATGCCAGTGTGGAAACTGTTCTGGGCCAGTACAGGGCCACCATTAGGCTGACATCCGATGCCAGTGTGGAAACTGTTCTGGGCCAGTACAGGGCCACCACTGTGTCTGCAGCTGGCCTCAGGCTGGCCCATGTGTGGGCCACCTTTGGCAAACCAGATCTGGGCCAGCAAAGGGCTGTCATTCTTTGCGGTATGTGGGCCAGGTTTAAGTGCATTGTGTGGGCCAGAACCGGGCCAGACCAATTTTGCTACCTGGGATGCACAATCTTACTGCACTTTAGAAAAAAAGACAAACATCTTATTGAGAGACATGGAGTCAGATATCATCAAACATATACCTACTATCTGTAGAAATATTCTTTCTTAACCATGAAAGTGTCTTTTTAAAGTACACAGGTAATGGTCTATGGCATGGCCTTTTCTTAAAGGTTTTATGATATTGGTAAAATATTAGACCTTCCGGTCTGACCACAGCTCTGATCTACTCCACACCTGATTTGCAGAATGCAGAAATAATCCCCCTGTGTCCAAACGTGGATCAGGTGGAGAAGAATGTGAGGGAGGAAAAAAGTTGCCAGGTACGTTTATTAAAAGAGAAAGAAGAATTATGTCTGACCTTCTGAGAGAAAGATGCGGACTCGGCGCACCGCTGGATGGAAGCACAGATTTGCGCAGCTGGATGCACAGACGGGTGGACGAATGGACAGATCCTGTTTGGGTGGGTCGAACAGCAGCTCTGTCTGAGATGAATGAATCCTAAAAACACGGGGTCAGTGCAAATACACGGAGCGGAGCTGCTGGAGTTCCTCAAACCGGGTGGCTGCTGCTGCATGCCGCTGCATGTGCGCACTGAGAAACGACGGTGACATCTAGGCAAGGCAAGGCAAGGCAGTTTATTTGTATAGCACATTTCATGTACAGGACAATTCAAAGTGCTTTACATAAAACAAAGACATTACAGATATTTAGAATAGTAAAAGGCATCAACACATAATCAACACATAATCACAATAAAATAATAAATTACATTAAAATGATTAAAAGCAAGATAAGTTAAAAAAAAAAAAAAAAAAAAAAAAAAAAAAAAAAAAAAAATTACCGTGCAGATTTCATGCATAGGCACATGAGAAAAGAAAAGTTTTTAACCTGGATTTAAAAATGTCTACATTTGGGGAAAGTTTAATCTCCACTGGCAGTTTGTTCCATTTGTTTGCAGCATAACAGCTAAATGCTGCTTCTCCATGTTTAGTCTGGACTCTGGCCTGGACTAGTTGACCAGAGTCTTTGGATCTAAGAGCTCTGCTAGGTTTATATTCTCTGAACATATCACAGATGTATTCTGGGCCTAAACCATTCTGGGATTTGTAAATGATCAGAAGGGTTTTAAAATCTATTCTGTGACTGACTGGAAGCCAGT
Source organism: Melanotaenia boesemani (assembly GCF_017639745.1). Lineage (NCBI taxonomy): Eukaryota > Metazoa > Chordata > Actinopteri > Atheriniformes > Melanotaeniidae > Melanotaenia > Melanotaenia boesemani. The sequence goes on along the minus strand of NC_055704.1, from coordinate 14,130,340 downwards.
GTAAAGATTTCAAAACTGGTGTGATGTGTTCAGATCTCTTAGTCCTGGTTAAAACTCTAGCAGCAGCGTTCTGGATGAGCTGCAGATGTTTAATGCTCTTTTTAGGAAGTCCTGTTAAAAGACCATTACAGTAATCCAGTCTACTGGAGATGAACGCATGGATGAGTTTCTCTTGGTCTTTCTGGGAGACTAAACTTTTAATTCTGTTGATGTTTCTGAGCTGGTAAAAAGCTGTCTTAGTGACAGCTTTGATATGGCTGCTGAAAGTCAGATCTGAGTCTATCAACACTCCCAGGTTACGAACTTGGTTGGTAATTTTAAGAGCCCGAGTCTCCAGGTGTTTACCAATGCTGACTCTCTTCTCTTTGCTACCAAACAGAATAATCTCAGTTTTGTCTTCATTTAATTGTAGGAAATTCTCCCTCATCCAGGTGTTTATTTGCTCCAGACACTGACACAATAAGTCTATTGGACTGCAGTCGTCTGGTGACAGAGACACATAAAGTTGTGTATCATCTGCATAACTTTGATAACTAATGCTATAGTTTTGTAATATTTTACCCAAAGGGAGCATATACAAGTTGAACAGAAGAGGTCCAAGGACTGACCCCTGGGGGACTCCACAAGTCATGGCCACTCGCTCGGATTCATAGCTGCCGATCGTAACAAAATAACTCCGGCCTTCTAAATAGGACCTGAACCAGTTAAGGACCGCTCCAGAAAGTCCAACCCAGTTTTCCAGCCTGTGCAACAGGATTCTGTGATCTACAGTATCAAACGCAGCACTGAGATCCAACAGAACCAGGACTGATACTTGACCAGAATCGGTATTCAACCTAATGTCATTTAACACTTTGACCAGAGCTGTTTCAGTGCTGTGATGAGGTCGGAAGCCGGACTGAAATTTATCAAGATTTCCACTTTCATTTAAAAAGTCATGAAGCTGGTGAAATACAACTTTTTCAATAATCTTGGAAATAAAAGAGAGGTTAGAGACAGGTCTATAGTTGTTCATTACAGAGGCGTCTAGAGTCCTTTTCTTTAGGAGTGGCTTAATAGCAGCTATCTTTAGTGACTTGGGAAAAATGCCTGATGCCAGCGAGCTGTTAACTATCAGTAGGAGATCACTTTCTACTGAGGTAAAAACTGTTTTTAAAAAGTCGGATGGTATCATGTCCAGAGTGCATGTTGTTGATTTCAAATGCCAAACTGTTTCTTGTAGGACTTTTAAATTCACCATTTTAAATTGTGACATGACATCAGAATTATTTCCGGGTTTTAGACACAGACTAATTTTCTTGTTTGACTGTGTGGAATTAATATTTTGCCTAATTGTTTTAATTTTTTGGCTAAAAAAGTTTGCAAATTGGTTGCATTTCTCAGTGGAAAGGAGCTCTGGGCTTATCTGTTTAGGAGGATTTGTAAGTTTTTCAATCATAGCAAACAGAGTGCGAGAATTGTTGACATTCCTGTTAATCATTTCAGATAAATGCAGCTCTCTGGCCTTGCACAACTCATTGTTATAGTTACGCAGGCTTTGTTTGTACAGCTCATAGTAAATTTGAAGTTTATTTTTCCGCCATTTCCGCTCAGTTTTTCTGCATTCTCTTTTTAGGCTGGTAACCACAGTGGTGTTTCTCCATGGTGTTTTCTGTTTGCTCAAGTTGCTCTTGATTCTTATCGGTGCAACAGCATCCATTACATTCAAGATTTTCAGATTGAAATTATCCAGGAGTCTATCAACTGACTCTGCACTGGTTGTTGGTAACATAGCTATGGCCTCCACAAACTTAGCACTTGTTCTTTCATTAATGTACCTCTTCCTAACGGAGAAGCAGGTTGGTTGAACATTCTGAGTGATCAGTAAATCAAACAAAATACAAAAATGGTCAGACAAGGCCAAGTCAGTGACCGCAGCAGAAGAAATATCAACACCCTTTGAAATAACCAGGTCCAGAATGTGACCTCGAATGTGGGTCGGTTGTTTTATATGTTGCCACAAACCAAACATGTCCAATATGGAACAAAATTCCTTGACATTACCATCCGTCATGTTATCTATGTGAATGTTAAAATCCCCAGTTAAGATGAAATGGTTACAATCAGTAGAGATAACCGACAATAATTCAGAAAATTCATCAATAAAATTTACACAGTGTCCTGGACGTCTGTAGATGATTAGAAATAGGATTTTAGGAATGCCCCTTAAAATAAAACTAAGATATTCAAAAGAAGTAAAATCACCAAATGACATTTCTTTACACTGGAATGAATCTTTAAATAAGGCAGCTTCTCCTCCCCCTTTCCTCCCGTTTCGACATTTATTCATGAAACTAAAATGAGGGGGTGCTGTTTCATTAAGAACTGTAGCACTTGTGTCTTCTGTTAACCATGTTTCTGTCAGAAAAAGAAAATCTAAACTGTGAGAAATGATGAAGTCATTAACTAACAGTGACTTGTTGGACAGAGATCTAACATTTAGTACAGCTAGCTTTATGAAGTTTACACTGGTCTCTGTTGTATTCTGAGTTATACAAGGTACAGTTAACAGATTAGATCGATTCACCCCACAAGCTGACCGTGTTCGATTCCTTATTTTACTAACTAACACAGGAATCCTACTGGGTCCAGGCTTGATCTCAGAACAGCTGTCAGTAGTAGCAAAACTACAGCAAGGACCCTGAATGCATCATGGCATGTTATCTTTGTTGTGAATTCTGCTGCTCTGGGAACCTCCTCCCATGCCCTGCTCGGTCAGGACAGATGATCTAATAGGAGGATGAGGAGGGGGAGGGGGGGGAGCCCTGTATTTCTTGGTAGATGGTGGTCGCTGGGGTTCAGACCTGGATAGAGACATCCTTTTAAGACCTTGGGTGATGTGGAGAAGAGGGTCTGGTGAGGGGGGAGAGCTGGCAGTTGATCGCTTCTCTGCTGTGTCCTTCGCTCTTATCTGTACACTCATGTTTGGGTTTGCCGTCCCAACAGCATGACGCAAGTGTGCACCAAGTAATCTGCATCCAGTTAGATTTGGATGCACACCATCAGGTCTGAATCGCTCCTTACAGTTCCAAAAGATATTGAAGTTATCAATGAACTTTATCCCATGGGTGATACATGCGTTTGATAACCATGTGTTCAGGCCAAGAAGCCTACTGAAAAGTTCAATTCCTTTACCCGCTGTAGGAATGGGTCCTGAAATGTAAACATGGTGTGCTCCCAACTGACACAGTCTCTCCAACAGCAGAGAAAAGTCTTTTTTCAGGATCTCAGAGCCAATTTTCCTCCTCAGAATATCAAAAGACCCTGTGTGGACAATAATCTTCATACCATCTGGATGTGAAGACAGAATGGTCGGCAACATCTCTGTCAGTTCCCTGACTGATGTATCAAAAAGTGTTAAATTTTCCGTCTTTGCCATCCTGACATGCTGTGTTATAGAGTCCCCAATCAGAATTGTGTCTATTTGTTTTTGTGTGGAGGTGCCGATAGCTTCTCTAGTCCTCCTGTTTGTGGGATTTTGGCCTCTCCTCCTGGTCTGGTTAGCCCTGGGCTGAGTTTTAGGGCTATTTCTTGAATTTTGATAAATCCTTGCATTACATTCATCATCATTCATTTTAATATGACTCAACACATCATATTTATTATGCAGTGAGACTTCAGATGGTGGAGTGAGTGCTGGAGCTTTAAATTTCCTGCTGGATTTACCTCTGCGACGAACAACATCAGACCAGGTTCTGGCCGGGGTTGATGACTTTGGTCTGGCACCAACAGTGTTCCAGAAGGAGAGATCAGTCTGATGGTCCGGTTTGGGATTTTCCTCAGCTATTCCAATGTCATTTGAACACATCCAGGGAAGTGTATCAGCCAGGTCTGTAGCGGGAGGCTCCACATTCGACATGCCTTCGCGTATGAAGATGTGACTCAATCCATTTGACAACTCAGTAGCTTGTACAGAAGCTACTACAGAGTCAATAAATTCTTCATTCACACGAATGTCTTGCAGTGTTTCAATCCTCTTCTCCAGCTGTGTTATCCTCAAAGAAAGTTGCTCACACTCAGTGCAGCTCACTGATACTGCAGGGTTAGGAGACATCGTTCCACTAGTTCTCCGATGGAAATCAACTAAATTTATCAAAAAATATATTCGTTCCAGTGATTTATAAGTGACCAGGAGTCCTTGTTCCTAAATTTCTTGCCGGTAAAGATAAGAAAAAAGAAGAAAAAAAGAAGAAAAATGCAAGCAGAAAGGAGAGCAGAGCAGGAAGCGTCCGCACGGCAGCAAAGCAGGAAGCAGGAACATGGTCCATCAATTTGAATAAACTAAGTACAGGTAAATAAATGTCTGTTTAATCTACTATTAGTTCCATTTAAAAATACTAAGTGGTGTTGTGTCATACATTGTTTAAAAGCCTAATTAGTCACTCAATGAACCATAACTTGTAAGGATTGTGCCTCTGGGGAATGAGCAGCACAGCTCAATGTGAGGGCTAGTGGTGCCCAACCGAGTTCCTTAAAGGTTTCCTTCATGCAACTATCAAAAAGCCGTGGATCCCCATCTCACCCTGTGCTGAACCCATGCTTTCAAGGTTACTAGGGCAGACGTAAACTACTCCACTATCATAGCTCCACTAGATTACTGACTATAACTAAACCATAGTACAGTAAAATTGATTGGATGCACAATGATTTTTTTTTTCATATTTGACTAAGAATATATCTTTAAAAATATTCTTGTGTAATAGATCTTGGTGATCCCCATTTAGTCACTTTGGGACCTGGTTTCAAAGGTTCATGTTACCTGGTTCCCAAACACCAGTTCCTTGTGAATGAAAGATCCAAATTATAAAAAATAAATAAATAAAAATAAATAAATAAATAAATAAAAAACATAAATGGCTACACCTGGCCTTGTTAATCACACTGACTTTGAACAGTCAAAGCCTTGAAGTGCCCCCTATGCTCTATGAACCCCAAGTTGGGAACCTCTGGACTTTGAGACAGTGCTAGCCCTCCTGACCAGCTTTTTCAGTCTCTTCCTACCTCACTCTGAGCAAGCATGTTGTAAAAAGTCCAAACAAAAGGTATACATATATGGAAAACCTTAGCCTTCTCCTGAACAAAGTTGGCAATGATGTTCCTGTTTTCCAGACCATCCCCCTGAGTGTGAACCTGAATGGTTGGTTGCCTGCGATAGATTTACAACCTATCCCTTCCTTTTGCTTGCTAATTGCTGGGATAGGCTTTGATTCAAGATTCAAGCTTTTTTTTATTGTCAATTCCTGCAGTATGTGAGTACATAAACAGGAATAAAAAAAAGAAATTTCTCTCCATCCCACAGCGCAAAAATTCAAAGAATAATTTCAAGACACGAAAAACAGCTTCCTCGTTCTTTTCCTTTTTTTTTTTTTTTTTTTTTTTTGGCTCAAAATTTCTCTCTTTTCCTCTACATGATCTGAGGGGAAGTAGTAAAGAATTACTATAATTTTTTTTCAAAGGTTTGTTTCATTTTGCAAAGACAGATGATCAGCTGTTGGATAAACCTTATTCATTCATTCATTCATTAGGTTAATCCATAAGTTTAGTTTGGTGAAGAATATGTTGTAAGTCGAGCTAGAAGAAATATCAGCATTTACAGATACAACTGTAGACATGGCTGGAGGATTTTAAGAGAGGCTGTGTCAATGTGTCTGAAACCACAGCCATATTTATGATGTCATGTCGCCAGGGAGAGGGGACAAGCATGTGTGTGTTGGGTGTTTTTGGATGGTTGTAAACAACTTTATAGGGGTGCAATACCGCCACCAACCGGGGTCAAAACGCTGAAGTTAACTCTGAACTCGGTCCTGTCCACCTGTGGATGAACTGACTTATTACCCATGGAAACGTAAAAGACGCGTAGAATGAGGTCGGACGTATGACGAAACCGACTATACGTCAGTCTGCGTATCCGTCTTCTGCATCGAGCGTAAATAGGCCTTTAATTTATATACCGGTATAATATCTTTTTCATTTATAATTATTTAACAGTTATTTTAACAATGGTGCTCAATTATCAAAAGCAGAATTAGTTCCCATATGTGATTTTTTGCATTTATCTCGCTTATCTCTCGAGATTTTTGCAAATCATGTGTGTGTTTGTACATTTAATGTATGTGTGCATGCATTACCAGTGGTAATATATGGAAAAGCACAAAGAGACAAAAACAGAAATAAAGTTTTAATTATATTTATTTCTGTAACAAATAAGAAGGCACGCCCATTTTCTCTCTACTTGCTGTCCTACTCAGAGCTAGTTTACTTACCCGAATGCACCTGCACACCACACAGAGGATAATCCACTTAAATACACGGCACCCGCCGACAATGCCCAATTAAACCTCAATCAATTGCACTGCATTTAAAACACCGCAAAGATTTCATGCCTACAAGATCGGGTGTAAACACTTCTGACTCAGAAGTTCTGAGTAGCTACTGACAGGAGGACATAATTAATTTTAGGGGAATGTGACCCCCTAAACAAAACATACAAAACAAAACTGCCACCATGAGGAACAAGTGCTGGCCGGCGGTCTCCTACACAAATGACATATATGATATTCAGCTGGTTATACAAGAAACATCCTGGAAAAATTTGTGTTAAAAACTTTAAACAGGTTTATTTAAAGTCTTTTTTGAACATTTATTTTGGTTCCTACTTGTAGGAAACAGCAAGATTTACACAATAAACAAATTTAGTAATAATGATTATTTTATCATTTTAACATGTATAAATTAAAATCATTATAAACTGTGTGTCGTACACAGTAACAGAACCAAGTAAAGATACTGCCGATTATGTTAATAACTCTCCTCTGATAGTATTTACAGAAAATGTCTGTAACCATGGCGATGCTTCCTTTAATAAAACTGTCATGTGTTATTTGTGCAGTGAAAATATAGACACAGCTAAATTAGCTTTACTCCATAACAACTGGTCTAGTTTCTTAAAAAAGGATCCAGACTTTCAGGGTCACTGTGATGTAGATGTATAATCTTTTGCACCTTCACAGAAAATGAACCCATTTACAACAAGCTCTAAATTGCATCGACACACAGAGTTCCTTGGTATTTCTACTAGTACAGATGAGCATTGAATGCTAGAGATAAGTTTTTAAATTTTTGGTTTTAAAATATTTGTTGACCACCTGTAAATAAATCATCAGAAGGAAGAGTGTTCAAAAATCCACATTTTTAAAAGAAGGCAAAAACACCAGAGATTGAGTAGAATTGACAATTCTTTGTTGAGCCAGTAATAAGAAGCAATACATATCTCTTAAGAGGAAGTCCATTAGCTTAGCTTCTGGTCCACTAATACATGAAGTGTCGGGACCCTTCGGTTCAGCCAAAAGAACCGCCTACCCAAGTTATCCTCCTCATTTATACTGATACAATGCATTGTGGCTATGTGCGTGCATGTGGTGCGCATTCATGTGAATGTGTATTTTGCAAGGTGGTCCCTCCTTCTTCAGGGAATTTGATTCCTCCAGGTCCTCCTTCTTGGGGTACGTCAGAGCTGAAAGGAAAGAAGATGCTTCGCTCTGCCCTGTTATCTGTCAGCCTTTCTGCGCTGACTCCCTTTTCCCTGTTCCCACAGTTTTACACAAAGGCTGTTCTTTAATAATTTTTCTGAGTTACTGGAAAATTCTGCTCTGCTTGGAGTGAGTAGATAAGTAAGGGAATACAACAATATTCATAACAACTCCTTGCTGGACACCCAGAACAGTTTCAAGGTCCCTTGCTATTTTCCCAGTATTGAACTCAGTAACTCTGTATGAGTTTGTGTCCTTTTTGTGAATGCACTGTCTGTAAGCTGTGTTGTTAGTTAAGCTGTCTGACCTCAGCAACACTATAATAATGTAGCTCTTATTAATTAAAAGCAGAGCCTAATGAATGTCACTAGAATCTAAGGATAAAATGTAAATGAGTAAATGAACAATAATGTTTAAATGAGTAAGTGAATGAGAATGCTTATAAAATATTTGCAACAACAGCTATGCTAATTATATATTTGTCATTTATTAGCCTAAAATAGCTTTTAATTATTAGTTAACATGTGGGCAAGTATTTTTTGTTTGTTTTTTTGTTGTTGTTGTTGTTTGTTTTTTTGTTTGTTTTTTTAAACCACCAACAAAATTTTTTATGAGAATATATTCAGCCTGTTTAGGGTCGTGGGAGAGCTGACTTGATCTGAACCAGTTTCACAGAAATATACACATACACACATATATATATATATATATATATATATAGATAATATATTCTGACCAGATGATGGTTCTAGAGGTGTACAGTACACCCTGTTTTGCTGTACAATCAGTCACTGTCTAGATTTACTAAGAGGTGTTCTGATAAGCTGCACAAAACCCACACATTTCTGATAAAGAAACAGCTTAATGTTTCCAGATGAAAAAGATTATGTGTGCAATGATGCTGCAATCAAGTGAACAATGCTAAGTATCATGCATGAAAGCGGGCACCGAGGAAATGTAGGTGGGGAGTTTAACATCTGACAAACGAAACCAGTTCAGAAAATTTCCTACCACAAAAACAAACTGTTCCTGTGGGTCGAAACCATTTGAAGATAGTAAAGTAACTGAACAGGGTCAGATCACATACAGATTACACTTTAGTATCATGCAGCAGAAAACAAGAGTGACAGTGAGCACAAGAGACATTATTATGTTATAAATAGATGTACAATTATAAGAACTGGCTAAAAGAAACAAAGCAAAGAAAGGAACAAACTCTTATGAGCCATCATGAATGTTCGATGAAAGCTATGAAGACACAGATGAAAAAAAGAAAACAAATGAAGGAGGAAGAAGTAAGTGTGCAGTAAGAATAATATTACTGCAATGTTACTTTTTATTGTAGATAAAATACATTTTCTGTAGAGAATATTTGAATTTGCAACAGCTTTTATTTTTAATTTACTTTTAGAGATACCTGTGGAAGTAATTTTAATGCATATGGTAATCAATCATATTTACTCATAATAATTACACGTGTAACCATTCTTTTATTCATATAATACAATTCATATAATAAATTTATTCATTTACATTTCATAATGTGTAATTTCCTTATATAGAACATTGAAGTCATTATTCTCCTGTTGGGTTATCATGCAGGCTTGTGTGAGGTCATGCTGACCAATTTTCCTCCGGACTCTTGATATGGGGAAAGTTGAGACTGGTGGGCAACTGCTAGATAGAAACAGTTGTTTAGAAATAACAGCCTGTTTGGGCCAGACAGTAGGAGAGTAGCACCTTCTAGTCTCCCTTCTCCTTTTATCAGTTTAGAGACTGGCCTTCAGCTAGAGTCGGGTTGAATAAAACTGTTCTCAAAGATGCAGCAAGGAAGAACACTCTGCTGTTTGGAGTCAGGACGACTGCTTTCGACTTGCAAGTAATGTCTGTATTTTATATTTCTTCTGTAATAAACTTTCAAATACTTTTACTCATACCAGACTCTTGGTAATTTTTCTACAACAATACCCCACTCTCCTCTCATGCTGAAGTTAAAGTTCTGCAAAATTTGACTTTGTTCTCACCTTTGAGACCCATGGATATGTAATTTGTTCTTAAAATGGGGCATTCTTCCTTCCTCTTATCTGTGTAATGTTTCATGTTGCCCTGGCTACCATAGCAACAGCCAGAAGAGCATTTACAACTTGTAACTTTACATTTGGTCAGTATTTTTTTTTTTTTTTTTTTTTCTGACTAAGATCTCCATCTGTCTACAACCCGTTTAATAACTAAACTAAACACAGAGTGAAAGCTCATTTTTGTAGAAAAAATAATTACCAAGAGTCTAGTCGTCCTAACTCGAGTGAAGTCGAGTGGAGAGACTCTGCTGGAGCAAAGTCAGGTAAAAGTTTTATACCTTTCTCTTTACCATTGAAGATCATCCTGAACAGATAAGACCAGACAAAATGGAGCCTCTTCTCTCTGGACTCTGGAGTTATAAATCTACAGACTGGAGTCATAACAAGTACCCACTAACAGAGGTCTGAGGAAGATGAGGTCACCCTGTCCTCAGTTAACATAACAAATGAACAAAAGGAAAAGTATAACATAAAATGCATATTGCCAAAAGGCCAGTGGACAGTGTGATGGAGAAAACTCTGTACACGTTCAATCGATGTGAATACAATTAATAAATAAATGAATGAATAAATGTATATAATTATAATATATATATATATAGCATAATAAGTAAAATTTCTTCCACATCATACTGTTTGAATTCCAGATGAATGGCTTTATTGATATGTTTAGAGACAAGGTTTCACTCTGCTGAGTCAGACTGAAGACCTTTTTGTTTGATTTTAAACAGTGCAAACAGTGCAGCTCCCTTTATGTGTCAGTGGAAACTTTCTCCAGACGATAAGCCTGAAAAGTTCTTCATAGGACACAATTAGTCACCCCTTAACATATGCCAAGAAATATTTGTTGCAGTAAGCGTGGTGATGGGATCTTAGAAGAAGCCTGGAGATCAGCTGAAGGAAAGCTGTTATCCAGCAGTATGAATGAAACTTAGTCAATGAGGGGACAGAAGTAGCAGCTTGAGAGTACAGTTTTACGTCTTTCTCTGAAAAGTACTCTTTATGGTATAAAATATGCTGCACTGGAACTATAATCATCTACATCATCTAAACATCTTTCATTTTGGCTATCAAGTTAGTGGCATTCAAAAACAAGCTGATACTAAGGAGTGGTGCTCAGTTTTATCATGCTGTTGTGTTGCTTAATTGTAAGAGTGTGTTACTGACCTTGTTTGATGTCATTCCTGATGTTGAGCTCCAGGTCTTCCATAAGCCTGCTCATGTTTCTGGCTTCGTAGACGTAGATGGCAGACAATCACCGCCACTGAAAAGCAAATGTGAGATCAATACCATGTTGAATTTTACACACTTAGTATTGCGGCGCACCAACTTCAAATCTAATCAAACGCCGCAGCAGGCTAATACTTGAGGATTTATGTCCAAAACTCGTCACACTAACCCAATTCACTTGTCACAATGCTTTATTGCTTCACATCCACGTCACAATCTCATGAAACAGCCACTTACTTTGTTTGATGTTGTTCCAGATGTGCAAGGATATAAAACAGTGCATTTACATGATGTTAATGGTATATACAATGACAATGATAATAATGATGACGGTTAATAGAAAATTTCTCCCCAAGCTCACCCTGCCTCCATGATTCAGGCCCCAAACCAGACACAGGTGTGCGTACCCATTAATGAAGATAAGACACCCACAGTGCCACCCACAATCACCAGTGATGTCACCACGCTGTGCGCACACACATTATACAGGAAAATAAATAACCCGACATATGGCTCCTATACTTAGGGTCAGATTTACTATTTCTTTGCAGCTGGTGCAAACCCTGTTATGTCTTTGAAAAGCAACAGTATTTAGTATTTACAGTGGTAAGTTAACCCCTTAAAGCTGAGGACACAAAGATTTATATCGTTGGCCCTGCTGCATTTATATTTATAGTTTCTTTTTTACTATACATATACTAGACATATATAAAACAAACCAAGCAGAGGGATTTCTTAAGGTCTGAGCTTGCAATTCACTCATGGTTGTGGCATTTTTTAACCTCTTATTTTTAACCTCTTATCTGCGCTTTGTTTCAAAAGATACAACATAACTTATGTAGCTTTGATTTCACCATTCAAAGTTTTCTCCTGCATTTTCCTAAAGTGTAGAGAAATGGCACAGAAACCAATATCAAAAAGGTTTTTATTCAAGAGTCATTGGCTTTTATCCATTTACTCATTGTAAGAAAAATCATGCATATTATAATTATATTTTCCTATTATAATATTTGATTAATTATACTTTCTACAAATCATTATGTTTTAAGTATTAAGATTTAGAAAATGTACTCAGCAGCATTCTTTGTGCATGTGTGCTGGTTTTATGCTTGAGTCTGAAAAAACACAAAGCAAGGCCATGTTCAAACTGAACCTGTATTTGCCTTTAAAGCTATGAAGGACTAAAATATGAACTTACCAATGATGATAACAAGTATTACCACTAATGTAAGCAATACCAAAAATGAAGAGCTCTTAAGTGTTATGGCTCCATCTCCAACTTTTATCTGAAATAAATATAATCACACTGTATTTGAAATGTACAGTATACAGTATACTGTCAAATGCAACAATGTTAAACATTATGAACAAGTTATGAACATAAAGCCTGTAGTTTAAATATTTATTACATGTGAGGCCTACATTCAGTTACAAAAAGTCTGCAGAAATACCCACGGAGGAATTTCATTTTATTCGATTCTGTTTAGCCCATATTGTACTGTTTTATAGAGAGCATCCTCATCTTGTACTTTATTATCCACTTCTGGAAATCTGAACTTATCTGGTACTACATTGTAAAGGTAAACCAATTACTACAATGGAAACATCAAAGTTAATCATGACAGCACATAATACTGCAAAGCCAGTGTTGGGGGTAACGCGTTACAAAGGTAACTCGTTACTCTAATATACTACGTTTGGCAGTAACGAAGTAATACAACGCGTTACTAACTATATTTTGGTAATATTATTACAGTAAATGAGTCCGGTAATGCGTTACAATCCCAACTGTCAGTATAAACATCAGACAAATAAATAATAAAACAACCATCGCGCAACAGCCGAAAATAAATATGAAGTAGAAGAAGAAGAAGAAGAAGAAGAAGAAGAAGAAGAAGAAGAAGAAGAAGAAGAGGAAGAAGAAGAAGACGAGGGCGGCGGCTTTAAATTAACAGAAGAAGAAGAAGAAAAGGACGAGGAATGATGGCAACCGACTCGACATTTTCTAAGTGGGTTTACTCTCACTATTTTGAATACATCAGAGAAATCGAAAAGAACAATGAGGTGTAGAACAAGAGTTTGTATCACGTCATGTCGTTTAATTCTTCCATATCATTACATTATTGTAATTCAGCAGTTCATATTAACAACTACTTTCTGATGCAACCTCATTAGACTTTGTTGCCACACACATACTATAATAATGAGGAACTACATTTAAATGAGAACTATTCACCATGACAAAATATTGCGCACCTTCATTGCGTAATGCCTTGTCCTAAATGCTTATTTTGGTGAAAAGTAACTGAAAAGTAATATGTTACTTATTACTTTATACAGAGAGTAATATTGTAAAGAAATGTATTACTTAAAATTGAAAGTAACTGGTAATGTGAAATATATTACACTTGGGAAGTAACTTTCCCAACACTGTGCAAAGCTTAATGTAACATGATTTAAAAACTTACCTGCAGCTGCTGAAATTTGGTGTTACCTCCCTGTTTGATCTCGCAAGTGAAAGTGTTGTTACTGGCTTTGACTATGCCGACACAGGGATGCTGCGTTTCTTCATGAACACCCCAAACTGAGAGCTCTGCTGCTGTTATCTCCAGATTATCTGGCTCTTTCTGTTAAAACAATACAAATAAATTATTATCTTTAACACGTTTAATTAAAGGATGCCACTTGTGCATGTGGAATAAAAAAATAAAATCACCTGTATAGTGACACGGACATGGTCCCCTGTGCTCACGGATGTGAAGCTGGTAAACACTGGGTCTGGATAGTAAGTAATACTGGAGCAAGCCAGTGTTTGATTGGCTACTTTCACAGACACAGTACTGTGGGAAACAGTGCTTTCAGCTGCAGGTGTTTCATAGATGAGATACTGCAGAGAAATGAAACACCAGCTTTATTATATATCAGAATAAAATATGGCTATCATAACAAGGTAATCTAGGTCAGTGGTTCCCAACCTGGGATTCCTGACCCTTCAAGGGGGTCCCCACAAAGCACCAGGGGTCCCCGAAGATTTGACTGTTCGGAGCTTGTCACATTGTATAGCTGGTGCTGAGATTTCCCAGCCATCCCTGAAGGCATTCTCCCTCCAGCACAGCTTTAATTGTTGATGCGCTCCACCAGCGCTATGCACTTTAAATACCAGTCTGTGACAACTCTTCCCTGCCAGATCGTCTTGGTTTATCCCTGCACGTTTCCAGCCCTGATCTCCTGCCTGCCAAACCTGTGTTCTGATCTTTGACCTGTTTTTGACCTGGATATCCTGATTCTGTCTGCCCCTTGTCTGGTAACTCTGTCTGTCTTTTGATTCTGCTGGTACTCTGACCCTTGGATTGTCCCCAAGATTTGACTTTGGATTACGGAACCTGTCTCTCTCCCGTCTGGAAAATCAGGAGGATTTACCTTGGATCTTTCCAGAGGATTTATCCAGTGTGGATATTCAGCTCTTGTCTCTATCAGACCCAACTAACTGTTCTTGGTCTAGAAGTTTCCACACCCCCAGCAGTCCCATTGCTGCCATCCCGGTTCCTGAAATACCATCCGGCCAGCTTCCATCCCCTCTGCTGGTACGTGAGCAAATCATCTTACACATTCCCGTCTGATCACACTGGATTCTCATCTTGGTTCTCCTACCCTCACAGGCTAGCTGACAGTGAGACCAGACTCGACTCTCCTGGAGATATTCTCACCATTACAATAAAAACCGTTTTACCCAATCCTCAGTTCCGACTTTTATTGTGGTCCAGTTTGCTGTTCGGTGACAGCCAGTGTGATTAAAATTAAGGCCACGTCCACACAGAGAGGAGATGATGTGCATCAGCTTAAGATTTTTTTTTTTTTTTATCATTTTGGTTCGTTACATTATTCTTTTATGAAAGGACAGGAAAGGACTGAGCCAGAACGCATCATTTATGGCAAGGAGCTAGCTAAAGAAAGCAACAAACCAAGCATGGTTTCTGCACAGGGTGGGGAAGGGGATCCATGGCTTTTTGGTAGTTGCTAGAAGGGGGTCTTTAAAGAAAATAGGTTGGAAACCAGTGATCTAAGTAATGGATTTCACAACAAAATACTAAATATCACAATAAAACAAATATATTGGCAATTGTAATGTAACAGTACAGGCCTTCAAAATATAGTAGAATGTGAATGTGGTGATATAAGATGTAATGTGACAAAACAAAACCAGACATACAAAGAGTAGAGATGCTGTGCAAGATGTAAATAAACATAGAATCTAATGATTTGCAAATCTAAAAAATGAATATTTTATTCACAACAGAAAACTGAACACATTAAACTGAAATTGAGACATTTTAGTATTTCATGAAAAACTGCTTCCTCTTGAATTTGATGGCAGCAACACATCTAAAAAACGCTGGGAAAGACGAACCACCTGTTTACTGTTTAACATTTTCTTTGTTGTAAATTCGGTTACATGATGCACCAAACGTTTCCGGCTGGTGAAGGTCTGAGCTGTTGGTAAGCCAGTCCAGCACCCAGACTCTTCTAATATGAAGCCATGTTGTTGTAAAAGATACAATCTCCTTGTCTTGGTGTCATATAAAAGGCTTTGCCTGAAAGATGTAGTCTGGATGGGAGCATATGCTGCTCTACAAATTTTATATACCTTCAACAGTGAAGGAGTCTTTCTAGATGAGGAGTTGCCAGTTTCTATCAGCTTTAATGTGTTCTGATACTGATCGTCAGCCGTGTCCCCTTTGCACAGAGATGTCTCCGTAATCTCAGAATCTTTTATAGTATTATGTACTGAAGATCATGGAAATTTTAGTATTTACAATTGTACTTTGAGGACAGTTCTTCTAAAATTGATCCACAATTTGTATTTTATTTATTTATTTATTTTCAGATTAACAATCGTATGTTTATCTTTATTTATGAGAGACTCCTCCTCTCTTGGGTGTTCTTTTTATACCCAATTAAGTTGCTGATCTGCTAACAATTAACTAAATAAGTCACAACTTTTTTCTCCAGCTGTTTCTTTTTAGACCTTTTCCATCATTTCTTGCATCTGTCCCAACATTTTTAGGACTTGATGCTCAAGATGAGGAAATATTTATAATGAATTAGTAAAATGTCTCACTTTTATCATTTCATGTTTCCTTTTGTTGTTTTGTAATAAAGAATGTGTTTATTAGATCTGAAAATGATTGCATTCTGTTTTTATTTAGTTTTACACAGCAATCCAATTTTTTTTGGTAATAGGAGTTTGAAACAACTCGTACTTCTACATATGTAACATACTTAAATACAAGAATGTATTGGATGATTCACATATTCATATAAGTTGTAATTTAGTGGAGTGTTGTGAGACTACAGCAATGTAGTAAAATACAGTGTAATGTAAGGGGATAATAAATCTTGGATAAAAATCAGATGGGATGTTGTGTCTGCAGAACCACCTGATAGCTGCTGTTTCTGGGAATAACAACTTTCTGAGGGTTGTGGCTGTGTATGACCCCCTCCACAAACTCCAGGTGGGCCCCACTGAGTGTCATCTTCCTCTTCCCACTGCAGGACACGGAGCAGCAGCCAATCACAGGAGATGAAATTAAAACACAAAGAAAGCCTTTTCTGTACCTGATATCTAAATATATCATTACTTTCACTTGTAGATTTTAATATTTACCTACATACCTAAATCATGCTCAGAGGATCTAAAGATGCTCCGCTCTGCACCAAAGTGTTTGATGGACTCAACAAATACAACCATGCAAAAAAGCTAAATAGACTCTAAGTAGACGTCCTAGTTCCCTCATGTACTAGCATAATAAATCTCATGAATCATCCTAGATCTCAGAAGGAAGAAGTTGCTAACTTCATAGTTTCTTGATGGCCAAAGAAGAACATTGAACTTAATGTGCTTTAATACTAAAACTGCATAGAAAAGCTCTGCTTCTAAGATTTAACTGTGGCTCTGTTTACACATGGTGCTAACATCCATTCTGGGTGACCTGATCACTTCTGTAAAGTCATTCAGTGACCAGAACAACATCATTATTGAAATATGAACAAGTTTCAGGAGAGACAATGGTGCATTTAAAAAGGGAAGTGCTCTCACAGTGTAAGACACTGCTTTTGGGAAGTGACTCTTTTATCCTACCAGATCGTCCGCAGCCTGTAGCTGTGACTAACCCTGTAACCTAGAATAAGTTTCGGTGAAATTTCCTACCCCTGGTTAGAAATCACTTAAGTCAAAGTGTTAATAAATGATTTAATATTGTTGACATTTTCTATTACATTTAACACATGAATTAAATGCATGACCCGCTGAATTTAAGCGTATTACTAAGCGGAGGAAAAGAAACACATTATTTCTGAACATGTTTCAGCTAAATAAGTTATTTTGGTAAACATGTTAAGCAAATACCTCCTCCATGAGCTGCTCGGTGTAACGCTGGTGCAGACTGGTGAAGACTTGTAGGTGATCATAGCATTACTGTGGCAGCTACCATCTGGGAGAAGAAGACACACTTTGACCAAGCCTTTAGTATCTGTACTGGGAATGTGGAACGTCAGAGTCACACCAGTGTTGTTCCAAACAGGAGATCTAACCAGAAAACACAAGATGACGCAGAAACAGTCAAACTGAGCAAGATTCACCAACATCAGCATGCAGTCCTGTGAAAAAGAAACTGTCCTCTCTTTTAGTTACAAAGTCTAAAGACATAATAAAATCACCTGGTCTTCCCAAGTCTGTTAGATAAATACAGACTCAGATAAACAACAACACATGACATATCACACTGTGTCATTATTCATTTCACAAGAATAAAGTCAAACGTGCTCCCTTACTGCTTCTATAGGAAACAAGAGGGGAAGCTGTAGCTGGGTTCTGCTGATCAAATGTATTTGATTATATGATTATCAGTAAGTGTGAACACTTCTATAAAAGAAGATGTTTTTAGCAGCTTGCTGGTCTGGAGCAGGTGTGTTAACACAATGTTAAGAAGGAAAGGCATCAGCAAAGACAGAGAAGCCATTTTGAAAAAAGGTTTAAAAACATGAAACCATCTGTGTGGCAGCTAAAGTCGTAGGACAATCATACAACAGGATGCTATGGTGTAACCTAAAGACATCTCAGATCTCAATAAGCTGAAGCCACATAGTAAAGAAGAAATCCTTCTATAATGATGTGAGAGATTGATAATCATACATGGACAATGATTACTTAAAGCTATTGCCACTAAAACTGGCTCTAGATGTTATGCAATAATTCACTTAATTTATCGTCACTGGTTCTGCATTTTGGTTTAGATTCAGTCAAATTTTTATAATTCAGTTTGTTATTTATAGTCTAAGAATGGTTGCAGTTTTCTGTAAATGACTCACTCCCGTGGAGAGCAGTCCATGTCCGCCTGGATCCTCACTCCAGTCACACTACGGAGGTTACGACCTGACAGCAAAGCATGGTTTCTGCCGTAGAAAGACACAGCACTGGGTTCGATGGAGGAGATTTCTGGCCTCTGACAGCAAACACACACACACACACACACACACAAACAATTAACTTTCATTGAATACAATCTGCTCTCCTGAGGTTTTACTGACTGTGAATAAGATGAGTGAGAAATGACGTTCAGACTTACAGAAAAGTTCATCCCAGCCTCCATCTTTTGGCAAAAACTGTCCTGCAAGAGGACAAAAAGAAAATGTGCTCAGTAACTCTGATTGCAGCGAGCAATTTATTTATTGTGATGATTGGATGACACAAGCATTTGGTATGGCAATATAAAGAATATAAAAATGACATATATGGTTTTAAAGCTTATTTAAATCCAATTTTAAAATCCTTATTACATTCTGCACGCCTTCGTTGGCCCAGGAGCAGGCATTGTTGCTCCATCCACATCCAGCCTTGATACACTTCTGACACCTGAAGAGAAAATGAGATGGGTACATTAATATGTTTAACACCACCAGTATGGATCATATAAAATGCAACGTGTGTGTGTTGCTGTTTAAGCAGCACAGTGTCAGATGTTGATCATTTTGCAGCTTTTACATGTGGCAGGTGAATATCTTGAACTATGGTCTGTTGAACATCTGATCACACTTACATAACAGGACTCGGTGGTCCACGAATATCAGAGCAGTTGATTACATTCAGTTTTTCTGTCAGTGTCGTCGTTCCAAGTCTTATCTTTACTGTGACAGCCAGACCTGGGAATTAAAAATAAGCTCCATCATTTAGTCAAATTACTTCATGGCTAGAAGAAAGAAAAATAAAAGTTTTGTGGTCTTTGTAATTTTTAATTTAAAACTCTGAGAACGAGGTCTGATCTTCACGAGAGTCACAATTACAGTATATTTAAAATCAGACTAAGATGACACACTATGTTTTGTTTTCTTGGAGTTCATGGAGTTAGGTGATCTGCTTAAAAAGATTAAGTTTGGTAGAGATGGTAAAGTAAACAAAGTGTTATTTACCATTTCATTACAGCAACTTTCACAGGACCTGAGATGAATTTATCTTATATTAGATGACATCTTAACTACACTGCTTCCAGTCCAGCAGTTTTTAGTTCCATCAGTTTCCTATACCTATCATGGGGGGCTGGAGCCTATCCCAGCAGTTACTAGGTAAGAGGCTGGTTACACTCTGGTTACACGACAATTCCTTAAATTTAAATTTGTAGATAATTTCTTAAAGGTTACTGACCGTCTGCAGGAAGAGGCTCATTAGGAAGGATGTTTGTGCATTGTGGGAACTTTGGAGGAGAGGATATCTGGTCTAGAGTCCTGGAGGGTGAAGAGAACTGACAGGCAAAGATTGACAGTGCATCTGGGCTCCCAGCCAGGTGTGTCTGGACGACAAGTTTGATCTATAAGAGGAATAAATGTGAGAGACAAATAACTGATGGTAGTTACTAATGAATTAAGTATTAAGTGTGTTTGTAATCTACCTGTCCAGTGGGGTCCATTTCAACTTTGTGGGAAACAATTTTCTGGTGTAATTCATCAGGGATGGACAACCAGTCTGAATCTTTGCAGTCACTTTCAAACGTGCAGCTGGAGAAAGAGAAAAATGTCATCCTCATGTTTAAATATCTACAATTGTGAGCTGCAGATGATGTTTCCCTGACCTTTTCTTAGAGCCACACCAGACACAGTATGGATCCTGTGCAGACCAACACTCCTGCACATCTCTGTATGAGCCACAGTTTGCCACAGGTTCACGCCTGATCTGGAGCAAAGAAACAACATTTAGAAACACATTACAACAAAACACACATCTATGAATACTAACATAATATAATTAAGTAATTTAGGTACCTGGTTTCTAAATGGCACATACACATATTTATAATCCACTGGGTCCAGAAGGATGTTGGGAAACACTTGGCGATCATTGTTGGCTCTGTAGAGCACCCTGGGACAGGCAGGGCGATAGTTTCTGTCCACAACAAGCTGACAAGAAAACAAATTGTTATGCTTCTGAGACACTTTGCTGCCATGTTGGTACATTTGGTTGAAATGTTTAAATCAAACCAGAAAGGAAAAGACACATAGTTCATTGGCTTTTAATTCAGCCTGAGATGCTGGCTTTTATGCTGGCTTTCTTAATGTTTTTATTATGGAGTTATTATAGTTATGTGGTTTGTGATGTACTGTAGATGGACCAGAGACTTGCCCTGAGGAACTGGCGCTCCTGTGTTGTGTCATGTATTTGTGAAGTGTGTGTTTCTCCTCTATAAAGCTCAGGATACTCCTCACTGCACTGAACTGCACATATAACACTGCTTGGTTTGGGTGTTTTATCCCTCAGGTAAACCTCTTTCTGAGGATGTTGCAGGGTTTAAGATGCACCCGGATGTTTTTTTTATGTGTGTATAACTGTCGTTTTTAATCTGAAAACAAAAAAAACACTGCATGTGTTCTGTACTGGATTAATACATTTTAAGGCAGCAACAAACAATAATGGGACAGGAAATCTGTAGCAATTACAGGCTGCTATAAAAAGGGGTTAGAAATGGAGCTGCATTAGCCTGACTAGATCTAACAACAGGATACTGAACACCAACAACCAGTCAGCTAAAACATACATTCAGTTTTGTCTTCTGACACCACTAATAGCTCACACCACCATAGAGAAACATGAAGTAAGCTCAATCAGCCGTTTCGGTTTCATGTTGCTTCCACTTTGTTGCCACACTTAGTCAGGATATACAAAACAGGATATGATGCAACTATGTGTGTTGCTCAGGGTAAACGAGGGAAAGTATTTTAATCTTAAACCTGTTGATGAATTTGTTGTCTTCATTGGTATTTTTACATTAATGCTCAACATTATATAGCATAATGACAGCTTCATTTTGTGCATATTTCACTGTTTTAAGAGAGCATACATGTTTACTCCAACATAGCAAACGGAACAGTACCACTGGAAATCATGGTGGTAGTGTTGAACAGAATAAAGATGAAAGGATAATGGAAGTATTTAGAGAACCTCTGTTAAGCAAACAATCATATTCCTATCAGAAATCTGGTTTACTGCAACCATCCTTAGGTAGTTAATAAACAATAATTACCTCACTAAATATAATGGATTCAAGCTCATTTTTGATGTCACATCTGCTAATGAAGACCTAAGTGGGATTATTTTTCTCTGACCACTGGTGGATGCACGTTATTTCATCTACTCACCTTGATGAGCTGCCCGTCTCCTGTTCCAATGAAGAAGATCATCCAGCTCCTCTGTCTCACTGCCAGCACAGATGTCATGTGGTTCTGCTTGAAGAGCACCGCATTTGGTTTCAGGATCTTTGGTTCTGACTGAGAAACAAGTATAATGATCAGATCTGATGTTTATGGACAGTTGGAGATGTGTATGTATTAAAGGCTTCAATAGAGTAACAGCCCATTATTAAACAATTACCAATTGTAAAGGTCCCCAGCATGGACATTGTTTAGCTCTTACATTGGTTTATGGTTGTGTCAAGGAAGTTTGGATGATATTAAATTATTTCATCTCTCAATCTATTTATCTGGAGAAAGAGAGAGAGAGAAACTTTTTAAAAAAAAAAAAAAACAGCCTTTTTGGAGGCAAAATGTATGCAAATCAACCTTAGATCAGGAATGTAAAACTCCAGTCTTTGAGGAGTAAAAAACAGTGAAAATAAAGAAAAACCTCTGCGTAAATTGATGTGTCCTAAATTTCTACCTCACTTTTGATGTTTTCACACAAATAGTTGTGGCACCTCTCTGGCTACTTTAATAGTTCTATGTCTTTCTGTCTGTCTTCAATTACTGAACCAAACCATGACACAAAAAACGTGTTTGGTTCAATGAGATGTTATATTATGAGCCACAGTTTTGTTCTGTTATTGTCCTGTGGAAAAAGATATGAGTAAACGTTCCCGGTGGAAATGTAAACGGGGTCTTTTATTTCTAGAATTTTAAACTTTTAAAATAAAAAAAGACTGTTGTGCAACCTACCGTGGTTACAGGTTTTTTCACTGTTATGTAGAAGTTTGGATCTGTATAAGACGCACCGCTCTGCTGCGCACTGCTGCGATCAGGGCTGATGTCAAACACCACCAGCTCTGTGTTGCTTTCTTCTCCGTCCACACTGAACACGCCGCTCCAAAGCACCTGCTGTCCACCCGGGATGATGGAGGAGGCCAAGAGTCTGCAGCTTCCACCTCTATCAGAGATACTGAGGGTCGCGCCTTGCAGAGATTTGAGAGTCTGGGTTTTACTTTTTTCACTCTCAAGCCAAATAAGACGGACTTTGGTTTGAGACATGAGATTTTCATCGCTTGGACGCACGTTGGAGAGCAGATACACCGTTGAATTGATCTGAAATCCGTCCACAAATTCCACATCACCTTCACTTCTGATTACAGCTGTGCTGCGGTCATCGGTTACAGAAAATAAGCCTCCACTCTGTGTGTTATCGACAGAGTGAAGGTTGATTGTCTTTGACTCTGAGCTGCACTTGATACTTGACTCTTCTCTGTGTTGTTGTATCGCTGTCAGAATATAAGTGTCTGTCTGAGTTGAATCTTTCTTCACATCCACCAGAAAACCGACAGAAGCGTTGTTGCGCCTCTTTGGTCCCACCAGGATGTTTTCACTGTGCAGAAGGTTAGAGATGTTCTTCAGGTCCAGAATTTCACAGTAACCACACTCCTTGTCGATCACTCCGCAGCTGACCAGAGTCTTATTCTCAGCAAATGGCAACAACAAGGTAACTCTGAGAGTTGTGGTCCACGGAGCCGACTCAGAGACCCGGTGAAACTTCTTCTCATCTGATGGGTCCGCGTCCTTCAAGACCCCCATTTGGTTCAAACTGTAGATCAGTTTCAGGTCGTGGCTCAGCTGGTGAAGCTTCTGTTCTGTAGCGACGTAAACGTTGTTGTTGCTCACGGCGAATTTCTGGAGGTCTCCATCAAAAGTAAAACCTTCATCTTCTTCCAGATTCAGAACCGGTCCTACCCACAGAGAACAAAACAAACTGAGCAGCAGGATCATGTTGAGGGGTCGGGTCAGCTCTAAATGAGACACCTTCCTTCACTGACAGCCTGCATGATTCTGTTCTCCAACACACTTTGTTGTCGTGCGTAAAAGCGCACGGCGCATCAGCTGAAAGAAGTTCTGAAACTGGGAGGAGCTCCGAGCGAAACTGAAACTAGTGTAGCAGTTGGCCTCTAGAGGGCTGCAGCGGGCGGAAGGGATTCACGGAGCCGGGTAGTAATCAGGACGGGCTGATTGAGGGCAGGAGTGACTGAAGGTGCAACTACGTAAACCCAGCAGGCAAGCTCTGCTATGAGCATTGATTCCCTGGCCTGATGGGACAGCGCTGGCTGCCGTTTGTTTTTGTTGATTTTACATGGTTTGGTTTATCCTTTTTATTTCATTTTAGCATAATTTGTTTAAGTGGGTTTAGCTTTTTAACACTCTGTCTCCTCCTGTTTTCTATTGCTGTTTTGTTTTGTTTGTAGTATAACCCCAGTCTGGGTTCTCGGCCGGAGGTCGACTGTCTATCATCTTGTCTTTCACCTCAGTGTTTAAGGTTTTAGTTATGTTTAATAAAATGGCATGTGTCTGACCCACACTGACTGTTGTGGCCTCATAATTGGAGCCCCTACGTGCTACACGTAACGCTGTACACCCACCCCGAGGTTACACTAGCAAATAATTCGTGATATGACACGCATAAATGTCCTCATTTATTTCCCTAACCAGTCCTTACAGTTCAACTATAAAACCTGAATAATCGAACTTTAAAAAATTGCATCTGTATCCATCTTATTTATTATGTATTTTGGTCACTTTTTCCCTTTAAGTTCACTTGACTGTCTTACACAGACACAACTAAGACTAAAAACCGAAAAAGGATAAGATTAAAGAATCTTTGGGTGAAGGACACAGAACAATTTAAAAGATTATTACGCATCTGTGAGTTTAGTGTGACATTTCATGGTCACATGTACGTTCATCATCCTCTCCATATATTTTATGGACATCTGTGTATAAGCCCAGCAAAAGCGACATCTAGTGGCTGTCTGGTTTGCATGCATACACCCCCTGGCAAAAAAAAAAAAAAAAAAAATACAACTCTTGGAACATGCTCAGTAATCTATTATTTTTTGTAGAGGAAACAATAAATACATGAATAAATCAAAAACAGCTGAGCATCCTGATTTAGTAAAAGCTAAAAAAGAAATAAGTAATAATAATAATACAACTGCTTTGATCAATAGCATTTCTGGATGCCTTAAAATGTATTTTTAAAGGGGCTATGACATGGAGTTCATATTTAATTCCTGGAGAAAATTTTTAACACTCTTTTCTCGGGATGTGATCATACTAAACAGTAACTCCAGCAGATGGAGCTCTTTGACCGTGTCAAATGATTCAACACAGCGAGCCATTTCCATGCATTTAGTTCAAAGTTGACTTGATGTTTCATGAGGCCTCAGTTTCACCATCCCTACAGTAGGAGCTGTCGCAACAGTAGTGGTCTGGTCCAGATCATGGTCCGTCGATGGTCCGGACCACTGTAATGAGTGGTCCCTGCCACTATGAGACATTTAAATCAGAGGTACATGCTATAAATTTCAGATACCAATATAAGAAAGGCTAATTTTATTATTATTATTGTTATTATTATTATTATTTATTTTTATTTTTTTACATTTTTTATGGAAGAATAAAATTAATCATACATTAAAAAAAAGACATTTGGTAAAAAGAATATGAAGTATTAGACCATTAGATTTTGAGTCATTGGTAGATACCTTTAAAATTAATTTCACACAACTTTTTTCCCCATGCTTCTACTTTATGGAATAATAGAGTGATAACCATTAATAGGAAGCCAATATTTAAACAGATTTGGTATGAAAGAGGCATTTTTTTTTTTTTTTTTTGTAATGGACGTTTTGTTGATTAATGGAAATATTTTATCAACATTTTTCCTCTAAATTTCCTAAACAGAATTCATTAAGGTTTGCAAACCAGTCCTCTACCCCCTGCTTATTGTCTTACACAATGGTTTACAATATTCTCTAAATTGCAGTAGGATGACTTAATTTAATGAAAAAAGAGTGGATTTACAAACTCATTACTACAATGTTTAAATCTAAGATATTCCATAATTATGGTCGACACATCAGATAAACAGCAGATTCTAAACTTTTTTCAACAATAAAGCCCAGTCTAATGGCCTGCTTGTGCTTCGAGGGAATAATAGTTGGCAATGATGTTCTTGTTTTCCAGACCATCCCCCTGAGTGTGAACCTGAATGGTTGGTTGCCTACGATAGATTTACAACCTATCCCTTCCTTTTGCTTGCTAATTGCTGGGATAGGCTTTGATTCAAGATTCAAGCTTTTTTTTAATTGTCAATTTCTGCAGTATGTGAGTACATAAACAGGAATAAAAAAGGACATTTCTCTCCATCCCACGGCGCAAAAATTCAAAGAATAATTTTAAGACACGAAAAACAGCTTCCTCGTTCTTTTCCCTTTTTTTTTTTTTTTTTTTTTTTTGGCTCAAAATTTCCCTCTTTTCGTCTACATGATCTGACAGAAAGTAGTAAAGAATTACTATAATTTTTTCAAAGGTTTGTTTGTTTTATTTTGCAAGGGCAGATGATCAGCTGTTGGATTCATTCATTCATTCATTCATTAGGTTAATCCATCATTTTTGCCAGCAGTTGTTTCAGTTTAGTTTGGTGAAGAATATGTTGTAAGTCGAGCTAGAAGAAAGATCAGCATTTACAGATACAACTGTAGACATGGCTGGAGGATTTTAAGAGAGGCTGTGTCAATGTGTCTGAAACCACAGCCATATTTATGATGTCATGTCGCCAGGGCGAGGGGACAAGCATGTGTGTTGGGTGTTTCTGGATGGTTGTAAACAACTTTATAGGGGTGCAATACCGCCACCAACCGGGGTCAAAACGCAAAAAGTTAACTCTGAACTCGGTCCTGTCCACTTGTGGATGAACTGACTTATTACCCATGGAAACGTAAAAGACGCGTGGAATGAGGTCGGACGTATGACGAAACCGACACGTCAGTCTGCGTATCCGTCTTCTGCATCGAGGGTAAATAGGCCTTTAATTTATATACCGGTATAATATCTTTTTCATTTATAATTATTAAACAGTTATTTTTACAATGGTGCTCAATTATCAAAAGCAGAATTAGTTCCCATATGTGATTTTTTGCATTTATCTTTCTTATCTCTCGAGATTTTTTCAAATCATGTGTGTGTTTGTACATTTAATGTATGTGTGCATGCATTAAAAGTAGTAATATATGGAAAAGCACAAAGAGACAAAAACAGAAATAAAGTTTCAAGTATATTTATTTCTGTAACAAATAAGAAGGCACTCCCATTTTCTCTCCACTTGCTGTCCTACTCAGAGCTAGTTTACTTACCCGAATGCACTGCATTTAAAACACCACAAAGATTTCATGCCTACAAGATCGGGTGTAAACACTTCTGAGTAGCTACTGACAGGAGGACATAATTCATTTTAGGGGAAGGTGACCCCCTAAACAAAACATACAAAAAAAAAAAAAAAAAAGTTAGTCCGCTCTTACAATATAGAAGAGACAACTTGGACCAGGAGCGGACTAACTTGGTAAACAAAACCAAAGCTTTATAAATCTAAAAAGGACAGCAGGTAGCAGTACCCGAAAACTGCAAACAAAAGCACAAAACTAGCGACGAGGTCACAGTCCTCCACCTACACTAAGTGATGGAGTTAATCACAGGGGACCAGAGGGAATAAGATTCAGCTAGCTGCTTCTTTGAGGAGGCAGACATTGTCTCAGTACTGATGTGGTCTAGTAAGAGATTCCTAAACTGCTGAATACACAGATTATTTTTGGTTTTCCAGTTCACAAGGTTAGTTTTGTTTGTGATGCATAATGCTGTGTGTATCATGTGTGCAGAGTTTATTGTCATGTTAATGTCACCCAAGTCACCTAGTAGACACAGTGTGGAGTTTGCAGGAATATTACATTGAAGCCACGTTGATATATCTTCACAAACCTGGAGCCAGAACCTGTGAACAAGTGTGCAGGACCACAAGGCAGGACCATATTTTTAGATATAATAGATTTAAACTGGTGATATTCTAAAAAAAACTTTTGCTGTTGATTCCATATTGTGAAGTCAGAATATAAAATGACAAGAAGTTTAAATTTTCTATTATATGTTCTATTTTTTTCCTTTATTTTTCCATTGAGTGAAATTATTCAGCTTCTTATTTTGCAGGATGTCAGGGTTGTTCCAGATGGGTGTGAGCTTACATGGAATAATTGAAGACTTGGTTATCTTAAGAAATTCCCACCAAGCCATTAAAGAAGAACTGATGTTGATGCTTTTAAAACACTAGTGTGTTTTGATGGCTGAGCTGATGAATGGCAGTTCAGAGATAACCAGATCCTCACACAATGCTCTCTCTATATCTAACCACGGTTCATCCAGACCGTTAGGTTTAAGTCATTTGAAGATAGATTGCAGCTTGTTAGCTAAGAAATAGTTTGGGCTTAAGTGTGTGTTTTGTGTATATCCGGGTAGTCCTGTTTAGTCTTAAGCCTGCCACAGCAGCCAGTCCTCGTTGAGCATGTACAGAGCTTTCTCCGTCTCACTGTCCACCGGCCCTTTTGGCGAATTGCGCTCACCATGAGGAACAAGTGCTGGCCGGCGGTCTCCTGCACAAATGACATATATGATATTCAGCTGGTTATACAAGAAACATCCTGGAAAAATTTGTGTTAAAAACTTTAAACAGGTTTATTTAAAGTCTTTTTTGAACATTTATTTTGGTTCCTACTTGTAGGAAACAGCAAGATTTACACAATAAACAAATTTAGTAATAATGATTATTTTATCATTTTAACATGTATAATTTAAAATCATTATAAAGTGTGTGTCATACAGAGTAATAGAACCAAGTAAAGATACTGATGATTATGTCAATAACTCTCCTCTGATAGTATTTACAGAAAATGTTTGTAACCATGGTGATGCTTCCTTTAATAAAACTGTCATGGGTTATTTGTGCAGAGTAAATATAGACACAGCTAAATTTGCTTCACCCCGTAACAACTGGTCTAGTTTCTTAAAAAAGGATTCAGACTTTCAGGGTCACTGTGATGTAGATGTATAATGTTTTGCACCTTCACAGAAAATAAACCCATTTACAACGAGCTCCTTATACACTCTTATGAGCCATTATGAATGTTAGATGAAAGGTATGAAGACACAGATGGAAAAAATAAACCAAATGAAAGAGGAAGACGTTAGTGTGCGATGATGTGGGTTAATGCTGGTTTAAAGTTGTCAGACTGCATGCAAAATAAACAGCAAGAATAATATTACTGCAATGTTACTTTTTACTGTAGATAAATTAAAATATGTTTTCTGTAGAGAATATTTGAATTTGCAACAGCTTTTATTTTTAATGTACTTTTAGAGAAACCCCATTCTCTTTTCATGTTGAAGTTGAAGTTCTGCAAAATTTGACACCTTTTCCCCGCTTTGCGACCCTTGCATATGTAATTTGTTCTTAAAATGGGGCATTCTTCCTTCCTCTTATTTGTGTAATGTTTCCTGTGGCTCTGGCTACCATAGCAACAGCCAGAAGAGAACTTTACATTTGGTCGGTATTTTTTTCATTTATTTTTTCGCATGGAAGCTTTCTGACTAAGAGCTCCATTTAGTTTTATCTGTCTACAACTTGTTTAATAACTAAACTAAACACAGAGTGAAAGCTCATTTTTGTAGAAAACTGAATTACCAAGAGTCTAGTCGTCCTGACTCGAGTGAAGTCAGGAGAGACTCTGCTGGACCAAAGTCAGGTAAAAGTTTTATACCTTTCTCTTTACCATTGAAGATCATCCTGAACAGATAAGACCAGACAAAATGGAGCCTCTTCTCTCTGGACTCTGGAGTTATAAATCTACAGACTGGAGTCATAACAAGTACCCACTAACAGAGGTCTGAGGAAGATGAGGTCACCCTGTCCTCAGTTAACTTAACAAACGCAGATGAAGAAATGAACAAATGGAAAAGTATAACATAAAATGTAATATAGGAACAATCAATGTGAATACGATTAATAAATGAATGAATAAATGTATATAATAAAGTGACTACAGGTGTGATTATAATATAATATATATATATATAGCATAATAAGTTAAATTTCTTCCACATCATACTGTTTGAATTCCAGATGAATGGCTTTATTGATATGGTTAGAGACAAGGTTTCACTCTGCTGAGTCAGACTGAAGACCTTTTTGTTTGATTTTAAACAGTGCAAACAATGCAGCTCCCCTTATGTGTCAGTGGAAACTTTCTCCAGACGATAAGCCTGAAAAGTTCTTCATAGGACACAATTAGTCATCCCTTAACATATGCCAAGAAATATTTGTTGCAGTAAGCGTGGTGATGAGATCTTAGAAGAAGCCTGGAGATCAGTTGAAGGAAAGCTGTTATCCAGCAGTATGAATGAAACTTAGTCAATGAGGGAACAGAAGTAGCAGCTTGAGGGTACAGTTTTACGTCTTTCTCTTGAGGTATCTAAGCATAGCATTTGTATGGTACACACTCAAGTTTTTACCATATAAGGTTCTCTGTCCTACAGACTGGATTGACACACGGACATGCATTCAATGCAAATGAGCATCCTATGGGCAAACTCTATGATTGGAGGACACAGGACTGAGGAATTTTCTTTGTTTAAACCCTATATAAGACAGAACGAGGTTTTGGGACCTCCAGATTTTGCTGCAGAAATCTGTATTGATGTGTGAACTTTTGTAATAAACTTCTTTTTATTATTCAAGTCAGCATCCAGAGACGTTTTTTGCCTGAAAGCCAATTTTACATCTCCTGATCAAGATACATCACTCTGAAAAGTACTCTGCTTTATTTCTCTTTATGGCATAAAATATGCTGCACTGGAACCATAATCATCTACATCATCTAAACATCTTTCATTTTGGCTATCAAGTTAGTGGCATTCACTCTAATAAAAAAAAAAAAGCTGATACTAAGGAGTGGTGCTCAGTTTTATCATGCTGTTGTGTTGCTTAATTGTAAGAGAGTGTTACTGACCTTGTCTGATGTCATTCCTGATGTCGAGCTCCAGGTCTTCCATAAGCCTGCTCATGTTTCTGGCTTCGTAGACGTAGATGGTAGACGATCACCGTCACTGAAAAGCAAATGTGAGACCATGTTGAATTTTGCACACTTAGGGTCAGATTTACTATTTCTTTGCAGCTGGTGCAAACCCTGTTATGTCTTTGAAAAGCAACAGTATTTTGTATTTACAGTGGTAAGTTAACCCCTTAAAGCTGAGGACACAAAGATTTATATCGCTGGCCCTGCTGCATTTATTTATAGTTTCTTTTTTACTATACATATACTACACATATATAAAATAAATCAAGCAGAGGGATTTCTTAAGGTCTGAGCTTGCAATTCACTCATGGTTGTGGCATTTTTTAACCTTTTATTTTTAACCTCTTATGTGCGCTTTGTTTCAAAAGATACAACATAACTTATGTAGCTTTGATTTCACCATTCAAAGTTTTCTCCTGCATTTTCCTGAAGTGTAGAGAAATGGCACTGAAACCAATATCAAAAAGGTTTTTATTCAAGAGTCATTGGCTTTTATCCATTTACTCATTGTAAGAAAAATCATGCATATTATAATTATATTTTCCTATTATAATATGTGATTCATTATACTTTCTACAAATCATTATGTTTTAAGTATTAAGATTTAGAAAATGTACTCAGCAGCATTCTTTGTGCATGTGTGCTGGTTTTATGCTTGAGTCTGAAAAAACACAAGGCCATGTTCAAACTGAACCTGTATGTGCCTTTAAAGCTATGAAGGACTAAAATATGAACTTACCAATGATGATGACAGGTATCACCACTAATGTAAGCAATGCCAAAAGTAACAGCAGTGAAGAGCTCTTGTGTGTTATGGTCTCATCTCCAAATTTTATCTGAAATAAATATAATCACACTGTACTTGAAATGTACAGTATACTGTCAAATGCAACGATGTCAAACATTATGAACAAGTTATGAACATAAAGCCTGTAGTTTAAATATGTATTACATGTGTTACGACCCAAATCTGGGGTGTGACTGGGTGCAACAAAGTTACGTCGGGACGAAGATGTAAAAGGTGAATACAGCACATTTTATTTACACAAACATGGAACATAGAATAAAACCTGGAACAAAGGAAAAACATGTGTTGGGGTTAGTGAAACTGCTGAAATAAATACACAAAGGAATTAACAAAACCCTATATAAAACCCACCGAGTGAAACCAAATGAAAATACAGAACTCGGTGTGAAAACCAAACCAAAGAGCAGCAGTTCCATAAACTAATGTGACAACCAAAACACTAAACTAGCCCAACACCAAACTAAACAAAAGATAACCAAAATGGCAGAACACAAACCGAAGTGTAGCAAAGCTTGAACTAAACTGAGTGTATAACAAAGGTGCGTCCAAACTAAACGGACTGCTCTACCGTCCCCCACGGGGAACACACACTCGAACAGTCCAACACACACAAGACTACCAAAAAGCTGCAGCCTGATTGACTGCTCGTTCAGCCAATAAGAGGGGAGGAGACTGGGGTGTGGTGGAATCCATCCAATCCAGACTGAGCTCTGACTCAAGCAATCAGCGGCAGAATGAGCCGCAGCTGCCAGCAATCATGTGAGGCCTACATTCAGTTACAAAAAGTCTGCAGAAATACCCACGGAGGAATTTAATTTTATTTGATTTTTTTTCTGTTTAGTCCATATTGTACTGTATTATAGAGAGCATCCTTATCATCTACTTTATTATCCACTTCTGGGGAATCTGAACTTATCTGGTACTACACTGTAAAGGTAAACCAATTACTACAGTGGAAACATCAAATTTAATCTTGACAGCTCAAAAAACTGCAAAGCTTAATGTAACATGATTTAAAAACTTACCTGCAGCTGCTGAAACTTGGTGTTGCCTCCCTGTTTGATATCGCAAGTGAAAGTGTTGTTACTGGCTTTGAGTATGCCGACACAGGGATGGTGCGTTTCTTCATGAACACCCCAAACTGAGAGCTCTGCTGCTGTTATCTCCAGATTATCTGGCTCTTTCTGTTAAAGCAATACAAATAAATTATTATCTTTAACATGTTTTATAAAAGGATGCCACTTATGCATGTGGAATTAAAAAATTCTGTACCTGTATAGTGACACGGACATGATCCCCTGTGCTCACGGATGTGAAGTTGGTAAACACTGGGTCTGGATAGTAAGTAATACTGGAGCAGGCCAGTGTTTGATTGGCTACTTTCACAGACAAAGTACTGTGGGAAACAGTGCTTTCAGCTGCAGGTGTTTCATAGATGAGATACTGCAGAGAAATGAAACACCAGCTTTATTATATATCAGAAGAAAATATGGCTATCATAACAAGGTGATCTAGGTCAGTGGTTCCCAACCTGAGGTTCCTGACCCTTCAAGGGGGTCCCCACAGAGCACAAGGGGTCCCCGAAGATTTGACTGTTCAGAGCCAGTGTGATTAAAATTAAGGCCACGTCCACACAGAGAGGAGATGATGTGCATCAGCTTAAGATTTTTTTTATTAATTTGGTTTGTTACATTATTCTTTTATGAAAAGGACAGGAAAGGACTGAGCCAGAACGCATTATTTATGGCAAGGAGCTAGCTAAAGAAAGCAACAAACCAAGCATGGTTTCTGCACAGGGTGGGGAAGGGGATCCATGGCTTTTGGTAGTTGCTTGAAAGGGGGTTTTAAGGAAAATAGGTTGGAAACCAATGATCTAAGTAATGGATTTCACAACAAAATACTAAATATCACAATAAAACAAATATATTGGCAACTGTAATGTAACAGTACAGGTCTTCAAAATATAGTAGAATGTGAATGTGGTGATATAAGATGTGATGTGACAAAACAAAACCAGACATACAAAAAGTAGAGATGCTGTGCAAGATGTAAAAAACAGAATATATTGATTGTAAATCTAGTAAATTAATATTTTATTCACAACAGAAAATTGAACACATTAAACTGAAATTGAGACATTTTAGTATTTCATGAAAAACTGCTTCCTCTTGAATTTGATGGCAGCAACACATCTAAAAAACGCTGGGAAAGACGAACCACCTGTTTACTGTTTAACATTTTCTTTGTTGTAAATTCGGTTACATGATGCAACAGTGATGGAGTCTTTCCAGATGAGGAGTTGCCAGTTTCTATCAGCTTTAATGTGTTCTTATACTGATCGTCAGCCGTGTCCCCTTTGCACAGAGATGTCTCCGTATTCTCAGATTCTTTTATAGTATTATGTACTGTAGATCATGGAAATTTAGTATTTACAATTTGTTGAAGAAAATTCTTCTAAAATGGATCCACAATTTGTATTTGTTTTTCTTTTCCTTTTGTTTCACATTGACAATCATCTGCTTATCTTTTTTTTTTGAGAGAGACTCTGCCTCTCTTAGGTGCTCTTTTTATGTCCAATTATGTTGCTGATCTACTAACAATTAACCAAATAAGTCACAACTTTTTTTCTCCAGCTGTTTCTTTTTAGACCTTTTCCACCATTTCTTGCATCCGTCTCAACATTTTTACAACTTGATGCTTAAGATGAGGAAATATTTACAATTAATTAGTAAAATGTCTCACTTTTATCATTTCAAGTTTCCTTTTGTTTTTTTATAATAAAGAATGTGTTTATTAGATTTGAAAATGATTGCATTCTGTTTTTATTTAGTTTTACACAGCAATCCAATTTCTTTTTTCTTTTTTTTTTTTTTTTGGTAATAGGGGTTTGAAACAAATCGTACTTCTACATATGTTACATACTTAAATTACAAAATACAAGAATGCATTGGATGATGTCACATATTCATATAAGTTGTAATTTAGTGGAGTGTTGTGATATTACAGCAATGTAGTAAAATACAGTGTAATGTAGGGGGAAAGTAAATCTTGGATAAAAATCTGATGGGATGTTGTGTCTGCAGAGCCACCTGATAGCTGCTGTTTCTGGGAATAACAACTTTCTGAGGGTTGTGGCTGTGTATGACCCCCTCCACAAACTCCAGGTGGGCCCCACTGAGTGTCATCTTCCTCTTCCCACTGCAGGACACGGAGCAGCAGCCAATCACAGGAGATGAAATTAAAACACAAAGAAAGGCTTTTCTGTACCTGATATCTAAATATATCATTACTTTCACTTATTTATATTTACCGTCATACCTAAATCATGCTCAGAGGATCTAAAGATGCTCCGCTTTGCACCAAAGTGTTTGATGGACTCAACAAATACAACCATGCAAAAAAGCTAAATAGACTCTAAGTAGACGTCCTAGTTCCCTCATGTACTAGCATAATAAATCTCATGAATCATCCTAGATCTCAGAAGGAAGAAGTTGCTAACTTCATAGTTTCTTGATGGCCATAGAAGAACATTGAACTTAATGTGCCTTAATACTAAAACTGTGTAAGCCATTGCTTTTGAGAAGTGACTCTCTTATCCTACCAGATCACCCGCAGCCTGTAGCTGTGACTAACTCTGTAACCTAGAATAAGTTTCAGTGAAATTTCCTACCACTGGTTAGAAATCACTTAAGTCAAAGTGTCAATAAATGATTTAATATTGTTGACATTTTCTATTAAATTTAACACATGAATTGAGGCTACATTCATTAAATGCATTCTTTAATGTATTATTTCTGGACATGTTTCACCTAAATGAGTTATTTTGGTAAAAAAAATATTAAGCAAATACCTCCTCCATGAGCTGCTCGGTGTAACGCTGCTGCAGACTGGTGAAGACTTGTAGGTGATTATAGCATTACTGTGGCAGCTACCATCTGGGAGAAGAAGACACACTTTGACCAAGCCTTTAATATCTGTACTGGGAATGTGGAACGTCAGAGTCACACCAGTGTTGTTCCAAACAGGAGATCTGACCAGAAAACACAAGATGACGCAGAAACAGTCAAACTGAGCAAGATTCACCAACATCAGCATGCAGTCCTGTGAAAAAGAAACTGTCCTCTCTTTTAGTTACAAAGTCTAAAGACATAATAAAATCACCTGGTCTTCCCAAGTCTGTTAGATAAATACAGACTCAGATAAACAACAACACATGACATATCACACTGTGTCATTATTCATTTCACAAGAATAAAGTCAAACGTGCTCCCTTACTGCTTCTATAGGAAACAAGAGGGGAAGCTGTAGCTGGGTTCTGCTGATCAAATGTATTTGATTATATGATTATCAGCAAGTGTGAACACTTCTATAAAAGAAGATGTTTTTAGTAGCTTGCTGGTCTGGAGCAGGTGTGTTAACACAATGTTAAGAAGGAAAGGCATCAGCAAAGAGAGAGAAGCCATTTTGAAAAAGGTTTAAAAACAATGTGGATTTCCTCAAACAGCGAGGAAAATTATTCGTATGTGGATTGCATCAAAATCACCCCAAAATCGGTCTGTGCAATGCAAAGAAATACAAGAAACCCAAGAGCTGCATATCAGACTCAACAGATTCAATTAAAGTTAATCGTTCATGATAAGAATAAGAAAAACATTTAACAAAAATGGCTTGTTTTTCAGGAGATAGCCTCTTCTTTCCAGATGTCAAGTATGGGCTTATTTTGCAGCCATAGGAACGGGACATCTTGCAGACATTTATTCAACCTTGAACTCCTCTAAATACTGAAGCATTCCAGCATTAAACATGAAACCATCTGTGTGGCAGCTAAAGTCGTGTGACAATCATACAACAGGATGCTATGGTGTAACCTTAAGACATCTCAGATCTCAATACGCTGAAGCCACATAGTAAAGAAGAAATCCTTCTATAATGATGTGAGAGATTGATAATCATACACGGACAATGATTACTTAAAGTATTGCCACTAAAACTGGCTCTAGATGTTATGCAATAATTCACTTAATTTATCGTCACTGGTTCTGCATTTTGGTTTAGATTTAGTCAAATAAATGATGGTAATGTAGAAAAAAAGGAAATGCTGCAAGTTTCACAGTTAAGGTTTTTCCAAGGGATAAAAATCTGACAGATCAGCTGCTGTTTCCCAGAAACAGATGCTTTTAGAAAACAACACCAACATTTACAGACTAGATTCCTCAGAAACAGAAAAAGTGTGTTAACAAAATTAATGTGAAAATATTTCAAAGTGTTGCCCAACATTTTTTTCATATTAAGTATAAACTAAATCTAAAGTGTGGGTCTGCAGCAAACCTGCAGAAAATAACGTAATTTTTATAATTCAGTTTGTTATTTATAGTCTAAGAATGGTTGCAGTTTTCTGTAAATGACTCACTCCCGTGGAGAGCAGTCCATGTCCGCCTGGATCCTCACGCCAGTCACACTATGGAGGTTATGACCTGACAGCAAAGCATGGTTTCTGCCGTAGAAAGACACAGCACTGGGTTCGATGGAGGAGATTTCTGGCCTCTGACAGCAAACACACACACACACACAGACACACACACAAACAATTAACTTTCCTTGAATACAATCTGCTCTCCTGAGGTTTTACTGACTGTGAATAAGATGAGTGAGAAATGACGTTCAGACTTACAGAAAAGTTCATCCCAGCCTCCATCTTTTGGCAAAAACTGTCCTGCAAGAGGACAAAAAGAAAATGTGCTCAGTAACTCAGATTGCAGCGAGCAATTTATTTATTTATTAATTGTTTGTATTTTTGTCTTCGCATGTAATAAATATTTGAACTTCAGAGAATCTTCAGCCATCTTTTAATAAATTACAATTAATGTGATGATTGGATGATAAAAGCATTTGGTATGGCAATATAAAGAATATAAAAATGACATATATAGTTTTAAAGCTTATTTAAATCCAATTTTAAAATCTTTATTACATTCTGAACGCCTTCGTTGGCCCAGGAGCAGGCATTGTTGCTCCATCCACATCCAGCCTTGATACACTTCTGACACCTGAGGAGAAAATGAGATGGGTACATTAATATGTTTAACACCACCAGTATGGATCATATAAAATGCAACGTAAGCAGCACAGTGTCAGATGTTGATCATTTTGCAGCTTTTACATGTGGCAGGTGAATATCTTGATTCATGGTCTGTTGAACATCTGATCACACTTACATAACAGGACTCGGTGGTCCACGAATATCAGAGCAGTTGATTACATTCAGTTTTTCTGTCAGTGTCGTCGTTCCAAGTCTTATCTTTACTGTGACAGCCAGACCTGGGAATTAAAAATAAGCTCTATCATTTAGTCAAATTACTTCATGGCTAGAAGAAAGAAAAAATAAAAGTTTTGTGGTCTTTGTAATTTTTAATTTAAAACTCTGAGAACGAGGTCTGATCTTTACATGAGTCACAATTACAGTATATTTAAAATCAGACTAAGATGACACACTATGTTTTGTTTTCTTGTCTGTACTGGACACACTAGATATCCATTCACAATTAAGATTTAAAACATGTGAAGTTCTGTCTTATGTTTAAACTTCTCCAAAAACAAACATGGAGTTAGGTGATCTGCTTAAAGAGATTAAGTTTGGTAGAGATGGTAAAGTAAACAAGGTGTTATTTACCATTTCATTACAGCAACTTTCACAGGACCTGAGATGAATTTATCTTAGATTAGATGACATCTTAACTACACTGCCTTCAGTCCAGCAGTTTTTAGTTCCATCCATTTCCTATACCTATCATGGGGGGCTGGAGCCTATCCCAGCAGTTACTAGGTAAGAGGCTGGTTACACCCTGGTTACATGACAATTCCTTAAATTTAAATTCGTAGATCATTTATTAAAGTTACTGACCGTCTGCAGGAAGAGGCTCATTAGAAAGGATGTTTGTGCATTGTGGGAACTTTGGAGGAGAGGATATCTGGTCTAGAGTCCTGGAGGGTGAAGAGAACTGACAGGCAAAGTTTGACAGTGCATCTGGGCTCCCAGCCAGGTGTGTCTGGACGTCAAGTTTGATCTGAAAAAGGAATAAATGTGAGAGACAAATAACTGATGGTAGTTACTAATGAATTAAGTATTAAGTGTGTTTGTAATCTACCTGTCCAGTGGGGTCCATTTCAACTTTGTGGGAAACAATTTTCTGGTGTAATTCATCAGGGATGGACAACCAGTCTGAATCTTTGCAGTCACTTTCAAACGTGCAGCTGGAGAAAGAGAAAAATGTCATCCTCATGTTTAAATATCTACAATTGTGAGCTGCAGATGATGTTTCTCTGACCTTTTCTTAGAGCCACACCAGACACAGTATGGATCCTGTGCAGACCAACACTCCTGCACATCTCTGTATGAGCCACAGTTTGCCACAGGTTGATGCCTGATCTGGAGCAAAGAAACAACATTTAGAAACACATTACAACAAAACACACGTCTATGAATACTAACATAATATAATTAAGTATTTTAGGTACCTGGTTTCTAAATGGCACATACACATATTTATAATCCACTGGGTCCAGAAGTATGTTAGGAAACACTTGGCGATCGTTGTTGGCTCTGTAGAGCACCCTGGGACAGGCAGGGCGATAGTTTCTGTCCACAACAAGCTGACAAGAAAACAAATTGTTATGCTTCTGAGACACTTTGCTGCCATGTTGGTACATTTGGTTGAAATGTTTACATCAAACCAGAAAGGAAAACACACATAATCATTGGCTTTTAACTCAACCTGAGTTGCTGGCTTTTATGCTGGCTCTCTTAATGTTTTTATTATGGAGTTATCATAGTTATAGTTATATGTTTTAATTGTTTGAGTTGTTTTGTGCTCTAAAATGTAAATAGTGTCTCTTATCCTTGTCATATACTGTAGATGGACCAGAGACTTGACCTGAGCAAACATGTCCCCTGCACTTTCTCAAAAGGCCGTTTTGGTTGCCTGCACTTCTTACTGTCCAAAAACAATGTTTCATTGTTGTAAACAGAGAAAGGTCAAGCACTAGGACCAAGCGGAAAACGGTCGCTCAAGCTAAAGCCTGTTTCCCTTCGTTTAGACCGCCCACAAGCTCCCCCATTGGCTCTGCTACTTCTTGTGTGATTGGCTGTCCCCGCTGTCACTCCACTTTGCACAACGGTAAGTCTGCGGCCAGGTGTTTGTCTGCTGAAGCTGAGCAGAGTTGCAGCGCATTGAGGAGTTTAGAGACCTGGCTTCGCAACTGCATGAGCAAGAAACGCATTAACATTGTGGCATTTTGTCTCATACATCAAGAAGGAGTTGATGCTTTAGACAGAAAGAAACTCTGCCAGGAATTTATGTCTGCCAAATGATCTTTGGTTGAGTTCATTATGTTGACCCTTCTGTGGTTTTGCTGCTCACTTTTCATTTACAAAAAAAAAATGATTCTGTGTTATACTTATTTAAAATAAAATTTAATAATTTAATACTTCACTGAATAATGGACATTTTATTCAATTTCTTGTGATGCCAGTTTGAGCTGCCCACCATTGGGTGGTGCTATGTAAATTATTATAATCCATAAATAAGTAAAATTGGTGGTACTGCGTTGGTGTGAAGTTGATTAACAAGGTGAAACAAAATTGGGTGATAACATTTTGCTACATGCTTTACAACCAGTCAAACCAAAAAAGGGAGCATTAAGCTTAAAAGTAGCAATAGAAAACTAAAAGAACTACTAGAAAACACAGTGAGCTGAAAGATTAGTTTTATAAAAAAAATACTTCTGCCTCCACCTCTGAAATCAAAATTCCATCCATGTCCACTTTGTTGCCAGACTTAGTCAGGACATACAAAACAGGATGTGATGCAACTATGTAAAGAGTGAAAAGTGTCTTAATCTTAAACCTGTTGATGAATTTGTTGTCTTCATTGGTCTTTTTACATTTATGCTCAACATTATATAGCATAATGGGAGCTTCATTTTGTGTGTATTTCACTGTTTTAAAAGAGCTTACATGTCCATAGTACATAGCAAACGGAGCAAATGGAACAGTACTACTGGAAATCATGGTGGTAGTGTTGAACAGAATAAAGATGAAAGGATAATGGAAGTATTTACAGAACCTCTGTTAAGCAAACAATCATATTGCTATCAGAAATGGTGGATGAACGTTATTTCATCCCCTCACCTTGATGAGCTGCCCGTCTCCTGTTCCAATGAAGAAGACCATCCAGCTCCTCTGTCTCACTGCCAGCACAGATGTCATGTGGTTCTGCTTGAAGAGCACCGCATTTGGTTTCAGGATCTTTGGTTCTGACTGAGAAACAAGTATAATGATCAGATCTGATGTTTATAGACAGTTGGAGATGTGTATGTATTAAAGGCTTCAATAGAGTAACAGCCTGTTATTAAACAATTGTAAAGGTCCCCAGCATGGACATTGTTTAGCTCTTACATTGGTTTATGGTTGTGTCAAGGAAGTTTGGATGATATTAAATTATTTCATCTATCAATCTATTTACATGGAGAAAGAGGGAGAGGGAAACTTTTTTAAAACTGCCTTTTTGGAGGCAAAATGTATGTAAATCAACCTTAGATCAGGAATGTAAAACTCCAGTCTTTGAGGGTCACTGCCCTGCAGATTGTATACATTTTAGATTTTTCCCTGACACACCTCAACACACCTGACTAAAAATAAACAAAGTATAGGTTCTTTAGACTTTTCAGACTCAGAAAACACCAGATAACATCACCTTTGGCTTAAGTTGACATAAATGAGTTCAACTTGCAAACATAATTAAACATTATCTGTTCAGAGGAAATTACATAAATCAGGCTTTTAAAGTTGAATGGCTCTTAACGGGTCAGAAATTTGAGGAGGATTGTTTGGTCAAGAAATGAAGGAAATGTGCCTCAGACCAGTGGGAATCTGCATTTTACTCCAAGAAGTTAAAATTTGAGATTTCTGGTGAGATGTAGTGAAGGAAATTTCCTGTCATTTGCATGTGTGGTTCCCACTGTAAAGCAAACTTTACCGGTGGGAATTTTACTCATTTTATTTCTAGAATTTTAAACTTTTAAAATAAAAAAAAGACTGTTGTGCAACCTACCGTGGTTCCAGGTTTGTTTACGTAGAAGTTTGGATCTATATAAGACGCACCGCTCTGCTGCGCACTGCTGCGATCAGGGCTGATGTCAAACACCACCAGCTCTGTGTTGCTTTCTTCTCCGTCCACACTGAACACGCCGCTCCAAAGCACCTGCTGTCCACCCGGGATGATGGAGGAGGCCAAGAGTCTGCAGCTTCCACCTCCTTCAGAGATATTGAGGGTCGCACCTTGCAGAGACTTGAGAGTCTGGGTTTTACTTTTTTCACTCTCAAGCCAAATAAGACGGACTTTGGTTTGAGACATGAGATTTTCATCGCTTGGGCGCACGTTGGAGAGCAGATACACCGTTGAATTGATCTGAAATCCGTCCACAAATTCCACATCACCTTCACTTCTGATTACAGTTGTGCTGCGGTCATCGGTTACAGAAAATAAGCCTCCACTCTGTGTGTTATCGACAGAGTAAAGGTTGATTGTCTTTGAATCTGAGCTGCACTGGATACTTGATTCTTCTCTGTGTTGTTGTATCGCTGTCAGAATATAAGTGTCTGTCTGAGTTGAATCTTTCTTCACATCCACCAGAAAACCGACAGAAGCGTTGCTGCGCCTCTTTGGTCCCACCAGGATGTTTTCACTGTGCAGAAGGTTAGAGATGTTCTTCAGGTCCAGAATTTCACAGTAACCACACTCCTTGTCGATCACTCCGCAGCTGACCAGAGTCTTATTCTCAACAAATGGTAACAACAAGGTAACTCTGAGAGTTGTGGTCCACGGAGCCGACTCAGAGACCCGGTGAAACTTGTTCTCATCTGATGGGTCCGCGTCCTTCAAGACCCCCCTTTGGTTCAAACTGCAGATCAGTTTCAGGTCGTGGCTCAGCTGGTAAAGCTTCTGTTCTGTAGCGACGTAAACGTTGTTGTTGCTCACAGCGAATTTCTGGAGGTCTCCATCAAAAGTAAAACCTTCATCTTCTTCCAGATTCAGAACCGGTTCTACCCACAGAGAGCAAAACAAACTGAGCAGCAGGATCATGTTGAGGGGCCGAGTCAGCTCTAAATGAGACACCTTCCTTCACTGACAGCCTGCATGATTCTGTTCTCCAACACACTTTGTTGTCGCGCGTAAAAGCGCACGGCGCATCAGCTGAAAGAATTTCTGAAACTGGGAGGAGCTCCGAGCGAAACTGAAACTAGCAAATAATTCGTGATATGACACGCACAAATGTCCTCATTTATGTTCCTAACAAGTCCTTACAGTTCAGCTATAAAACCTTAATAAACCAGTTCTGTCTGCTCTCACAAGAAATCAGAACATATTTACTCAGATTTCTGTGTCTCTGTACCCGCCATTGCAGAATCAAGCTGTAGCTTTAAAAACTGCATCTGTATCTTATTCATTATGTATTTTGGTGACTTTATTCCTTTCAGTTCACTTGGCTGTCTTCCTACACAGACACAACTAAGACTAAAACTGAAACATTTCCTGACTTAGATTAAATTAAAAGTTGATATGAATTTTGGACAAGTGTAGGACAGGGAAAAATAATATTATTAGGCATCTGTGAGTTTAGTGTGACATTTCATGGTCACATGTACGTTCATCATCCTCTCCGTATACTTTATGGACATCTTTCTGTATCAGCACAGCAAAAGCGACATCTAGTGTCTTTCTCTAGTTTGCATGCATACACCCCTGGCCAAAAAAATCACAACTCTTGGAACATGCTCATTAATCTATTACTCTTTTTTTTGGAGGGGAAAAATAAATAAATGAATAAATCAAATGACACAACATTGTGAACAGCTGAGCATCCTGATTTAGTAAAAGCTAAAACAAAAATAAGTAATAATAATACAATTGCTGTGATCAATAGCATTTCTGGATGCCTTAAAAATGTATTTACAAAAGGGGCTATGATATGGAGTTCATATTTAATTCCTGAAGAAAAGTTTTAACACTCTTTTCTCAGAATATTATCATCTCCTTTCAATTGATAGAACTAGAAAAGTGTCCAAAACTTTTTATTCACTGTCGAAGTAACAACAATAGTGATAGGACACCCTGCATTAGGACTGAGTACCAGGGCGGCATTTGATCATTGTGGGCGGGCACCATTTATAAAATTAATTCTGACTTTAAAAGAGGACAAATCCCATTTTAATAATTCAATATTTGACGCATGACGAAACAGATTAGGTATAATTCCCTCGAAGCACAAGCAGACACAAGTGGCTTTCTGGTAACTGGTTTATTTGAAGACGTCTCCTCCAATTTCACCGTGAAAACTGATCAAAAATATTAAAGGAAAATAAAAGAAGATACTGTGTCAGTTTGACATAAAAATAACATGCACAGCTTGCAAATACCCTTTTGCTAAAGTGAAATACAAACTAAACAAACAAATACCTCGTTGGCTCCTTGCAAGGGAATTTTCAGTTTTCGGGAAATATCAAAATCGTTTACATCCTGCAGCTTATCTCATACCATTGCGGTGAGTGCTAGTTGATTATCTTTTACTTAAATGAGAGCAGCTCAACCGGATATAACTTGGGGTGTGTCAAAATAAAAGCACTTTACTCTTCTGTTACATAATAAATTAAACTTGAAATTCTTAATTATTTACTTGTTACAAAAAAGAAACACAAACATACAATATTGGAAATAAAATAAGTATTTTAGACAAAATGACTGTCACAGTTATATTAGGTATGGAATACAAAAAATAATTTTTTTTTCTCTAGTATTGAGAGAGAGAGAGGGGG
Organism: Melanotaenia boesemani; assembly: GCF_017639745.1. NCBI lineage: Eukaryota > Metazoa > Chordata > Actinopteri > Atheriniformes > Melanotaeniidae > Melanotaenia > Melanotaenia boesemani. Next base: position 14,086,091 of record NC_055704.1, on the reverse strand, counting down.
GGGGGGGGGTACAATGCAAATTAATTTGTTATTGTACAGGCCATTAGACTGGGCTTTATCGTTGTGAAAAGATTAGAATCTGCTGTTTGTCTGATGTGTCGACCATAATTACGGAATATCTTATATTAAATTAAGTCATCCTACTGCAATTTCTGTTAAACTTGGTTTCAGAAGAGAATATTGGAAACCATTGTGTAAGACAATAAGCAGGGGGTAGAGGACTGATTTGCAAACCTTAATGAATTCTGTTTTAGGAAATTTAGAGGAAAAATGTTGATAAAATATTTCCATTTATCAACAAAACGTCCATTACAAAAAAATGCCTCTTTCATACCAATTCTGTTTAAATATTGGCTTCCTATTAATGGTTATCACTCTATTATTCCATAAAGTAGAAGCATGGGGAAAAAAGTTGTGTGAAAAAGGAACTTTTAACAAATTAATTTTAAAGGTATCTACCAATGACTCAAAATCTAATGGTCTAATACTTCATATTCTTTTTACCAAATGTCTTTTTTTAATGTATGATTAATTTTATTCTTCCATAAAAAAAATTTAAAAAATTACGGAAGCGTGGAGCTGTCACCCAAATAAAAAAAAAAATCGGACCTTATCACGTTATAACGTGATAAGTTTATTTCTAAAAACGTGAAACGTATCACGTTATAACGTAATAAGTTTATTATAAGAACATAGCCTGTACTATATGCAGATGTTGTTACGACCTATATTGGAGAAAAACACATTTTATGGAAAATATACTCATCATGCAGAAACTTTTCAGTTCTTTTTGACAATGATTAATTGTTCTACTCTGGTTTATTGTTGTACAGAAATGTGGGACAGTTATGAGAAACACGTAGGTCACCTGCCTGCGCACAGTGAGACGGTGCGTGCCTGTGTGTCTGAATTGCCACAGAGCAGGCATCCCCAACTTGGGACCTCTTGAGCCAGTGTCCTGCAGGTTTTCAGTATGTCCATACTGCAGCACACCTGACTCAAATAACGGGTCGTTAAGAGGCTGGTGCAGACCTGGTTTATTATTGTACACAAGACCTTTATAAGCAACACCGTGCGTCACCTGTCTGCATGCAGTGAGACGGTGCGTGCATGTGTCTGAGTGGCAATAGAGTGTGTGCGCTGCTTTCAGTTAATAATATGTTGTCTCCTGACAATAAAGATGAAAATTATAAAGGCTATATGCACCGCTGGGACTGGGAGAAATAAGTTGCCGACACAAAGACGTGGTCCTACTTAAAGGGTGCAACGTCAACAAGTGTCCTCCAAGCTTCATCAAATCTCTCCAGTGAAGTAAAACTTAATCCCATGTAGTAAATTAGGAATTTCTCTGGAAATAATAAACCATACTGAAAACCTAATATAACTGTGACAGTTATTTTGTCTAAAATACTTATTTTATTTCCAATATTGTATGTTTGTGTTTCTTTTTTGTAACAAGTAAATAATTAAGAATTTCAAGTTTAATTTATTATGTAACAGAAGAGTAAAGTGCTTTTATTTTGACACACCCCAAGTTATATTCGGTTGAGCTGCTCTCATTAAAGTAAAAGATAATCAACTAGCACTCACCGCAATGGTATGAGATAAGCTGCAGGATGTAAACGATTTTGATATTTCCCGAAAACTGAAAATTCCCTTGCAAGGAGCATGCAGCCAACGAGGTATTTGTTTGTTTAGTTTGTATTTCACTTTAGCAAAAGGGTATTTGCAAGCTGTGCATGTTATTTTTATGTCAAATTGACACTGTATCTTCTTTTATTTTCCTTTAATATTTTTGATCAGTTTTCACGGTGAAATTGGAGGAGACGTCTTCAAATAAACCAGTTACCAGAAAGCCACTTGTGTCTGCTTGTGCTTCGAGGGAATTATACCTAATCTGTTTCGTCATGCGTAAAATATTGAATTATTAAAATGGGATTTGTACTCTTTTAAAGTCAGAATTAATTTTATAAATGGTGCCCGCCCACAATGATCAAATGCCGCCCTGGTACTCAGTCCTAATGCAGGGTGTCCTATCACTATTGTTGTTACTTCGACAGTGAATAAAAAGTTTTGGACACTTTTCTCATTCTATCAATTGAAAGGAGATGATAATATTCTGAGAAAAGAGTGTTAAAACTTTTCTTCAGGAATTAAATATGAACTCCATATCATAGCCCCTTTTGTAAATACATTTTTAAGGCATCCAGAAATGCTATTGATCACAGCAATTGTATTATTATTACTTATTTATGTTTTAGCTTTTACTAAATCAGGATGCTCAGCTGTTCACAATGTTGTGTCATTCGATTTATTCATTTATTTATTTTCCCCTCCAAAAAAATAGAGTAATAGATTACTGAGCATGTTCCAAGACTTGTGATTTTTTTTTGCCAGGGGGTGTATGCATGCAAACTAGAGAAAGACACTAGATGTCGCTTTTGCTGTGCTGATACGGAAAGATGTCCATAAAGTATACGGAGAGGATGATGAACGTACATGTGACCATGAAATGTCACAATAAACTCACAGATGCGTAATAATATTATTTTTCCCTGTCCTACACTTGTCCAAAATTCATATCAACTTTTAATTTATTCTAAGTCAGGAAATGTTTCAGTTTTTAGTCTTAGTTGTGTCTGTGTAGGAAGCTAAGTGAACTGAAGGGGGAAATGTGACCAAAATACATAATGAATAAGATGGATACAGATGCACTTTTTAAAAGTTCTATTATTCAGATTTTATAGCTGAACTGTAAGGACTGGTTAGAAACATAAATGAGGACATTTATGCGTGTCATATCACGAATTATTTGCTAGTTTCAGTTTCGCTCGGAGCTCCTCCCAGTTTCAGAACTTCTTTCAGCTGATGCGCCATGCGCTCTTACGCGCGACAACAAAGTGTGTTGGAGAACAGAATCATGCAGGCTGTCAGTGAAGGAAGGTGTCTCATTTAGAGCTGACCCGACCCCTCAACATGATCCTGCTGCTCAGTTTGTTTTGTTCTCTGTGGGTAGAACCGGTTCTGAGTCTGGAAGAAGATGAAGGTTTTACTTTTGATGGAGACCTCCAGAAATTCGCCCTGAGCAAAAACAACGTTTACGTCGCTACAGAAAAGAACCTTTACCAGCTGAGCCACGACCTGAGTCGGGTCTCTGAGTCGGCTCCGTGGACCGCAACTTTCAGAGTTACCTTGTTGTTGCCATTTGTTGAGAATAAGACTCTGGTCAGCTGCGGAGTGACTGACAAGGAGTGTGGTTACTGTGAAATTCTGGACCTGAAGAACATCTCTAACCTTCTGCACAGTGAAAACATCCTGGTGGGACCAAAGAGGCGCAGCAACGCTTCTGTCGGTTTTCTGGTGGATGTGAAGAAAGATTCAACTCAGACAGACACTTATATTCTGACAGCGATACAACAACACGGAGATGAATCAAGTATCCAGTGCAGCTCAGATTCAAAGACGATCAACCTTTACTCTGTCTATAACACACAGAGTGGAGGCTTATTTTCTGTAACCGATGACCGCAGCACAACTGTAATCAGAAGTGAAGGTGATGTGGAATTTGTGGACGGATTTCAGATCAATTCAACGGTGTATCTGCTCTCCAACGTGCGTCCAAGCGATGAAAAGATCATGTCTCAAGCCAAAGTCCGTCTTATTTGGCTTGAGAGTGAAAAAAGTAAAACCCAGACTCTCAAGTCTCTGCAAGGCGCGACCCTCAGTATCTCTGAAGGAGGTGGAAGCTGCAGACTCATGGCCTCCTCCATCATCCCGGGTGGACAGCAGGTGCTTTGGAGCGGCGTGTTCAGTGTGGACGGAGAAGAAAGCAACACAGAGCTGGTGGTGTTTGACATCAGCCCTGATCGCAGCAGTGCGCAGCAGAGCGGTGCGTCTTATATAGATCCAAACTTCTACATAAACAAACCTGGAACCCCGGTAGGTTGCACAACAGTCTTTTTTTAATTTTAAAATTTTAAAATTCTAGAAATAAAAGACCCCGTTTACATTTCCACCGGGAAAGTTTACTCATATATTTTTCCACAGGACAAGAACAGAACAAAATTGTGGCTCATAATATAACATCTCATTGAACCAAACAAGTTTTTTGTGTCATGGTTTGGTTCAGTAAGTGAAGACAGACAGGAAGACATAGAACTTTTAAAGTAGCTGTGGGTTAGAAAAATATTCTTGGAGCACCACTACTCAACTTTGGCTAATTTTCTCCCTGAGGTGCCCCCTAAGGACGGCTAATTCAAAATCCACTTTGGTTCTGGTTAAACTGGTGTGCACACAGACCAGTTTGCCAGAAAGTGCAAAGGTTCTGAGACTCAAGACCAGAGAGGTGCCACACCTATTTGTGTGAAAACCAAAAGTCATGTAGACATTTAGGACACATCAATTTACGCAGAGATTTTTCTTTATTTTGACTGTTTTGTACTCCCACACCATCACACCCCCTACACCATGCTTTACAGTGGGAACCCCACATGCAAATGACATGAAATTTCCTTCACTACATCTCACCAGAAATCTCAAATTTTAACTTCTTGGAGTAAAATGCACATTCTCACTGGTCTGAGGCACATTTCCTTCATTTCTTGACCAAACAATCCTCCTCAAATTTCTGACCCGTTAAGAGCCATTCAACTTTAAAAGCCTGATTTATGCAATTTCCTCTGAACAGATAATGTTTAATTATGTTTGCAAGTTGAACTCATTTATGTCAACTTAAGCCAAAGGTGATGTTATCTGGTGTTTTCTGAGTCTGAAAAGTCCAAAGAACCTATACTTTGTTTAATTTTAGTCAGGTGTGTTGAGGTGTATCAGGGAAACATCTAAAATGTATAAAATCTGCAGGGCAGTGACCCTCAAAGACTGGAGTTTTACATTCCTGATCTAAGGTTGATTTACATACATTTTGCCTCCAAAAAGACAGTTTTTGAAAGTTTCTCTCTCTCTCTTTCTCCAGATAAATAGATTGATAGATGAAATAATTTAATATCATCCAAACTTCCTTGACACAACCATAAACCAATGTAAGAGCTAAACAATGTCCATGCTGGGGACCTTTACAATTGGTAATTGTTTAATAACGGGCTGTTACTCTATTGAAGCCTTTAATACATACACATCTCCAACTGTCCATAAACATCAGATCTGATCATTATACTTGTTTCTCAGTCAAAACCAAAGATCCTGAAACCAAATGCGGTGCTCTTCAAGCAGAACCACATGACATCTGTGCTGGCAGTGAGACAGAGGAGCTGGATGGTCTTCTTCATTGGAACAGGAGACGGGCAGCTCATCAAGGTGAGGGGATGAAATAACGTTCATCCACCAGTGGTCAGAGAAAAATAATCCCACTTAGGTCTTCATTAGCAGATGTGACATCATAAATCAGCTTGAATCTATTATATTTAGTGAGGTAATTATTGTTATTTAACTACCTAAGGATGGTTGCAGTAAACCAGATTTCTGTTCTGTAAATACTTCCATTATCCTTTCATCTTTATTCTGTTCAACACTACCACCATGATTTCCAGTGGTACTGTTCTGTTTGCTATGTTGGAGTAAACATGTATGCTCTCTTAAAACAGTGAAATACGCACAAAATGAAGCTGTTGTTATGCTCATTTAATGTTGAGCATAAATGTAAAAAGACCAATGAAGACAATAAAGTCATCAACAGGTTTAAGATTAAAATGCTTTCCCTCGTTTACCCTGAACAACACACATAGTTGCATCATATCCTGTTTTGTATATCCTGACTAAGTGTGGCAACAAAGTGGAAGTAACATGAAACAGAAACGGCTGATTTGAACTTACTTCATGTTTCTCTGTGGCAGTGTGAGCTATTAGTGGTGTCAGAAGACAAAACTGAATGTATGTTTTAGCTGACTGGTTGTTGGTGGTCAGTTTCCTGTTGTTAGATCTAGTCAGGCTAATGCAGCTCCATTTCTAACCCCTTTTTATAGCAGCCTGTAATTGCTACAGATTTCCTGTCCCATTATTGTTTGTTGCTGCCTTAAAATGTATTAATCCAGTACAGAACAAATGCAGTTAGTTTTTTTTTCACATTAATAGCTACAGTTACACACACAAACACACACACACACACAAACACACACACACATACACACACACACACACACACACACACACATGCATCTTAAACCCTGCAATACCCTCTGAAAGAGGTTTACCTGAGGGATAAAACACCCAAACCAAGCAGTGTTATATGTGCAGTTCAATGCAGTGAGGAGTATCCTGAGCTTTATAGAGGAGAAACACACACTTCACAAATACATGACACAACACAGGAGCGCCAGTTCCTCAGGTCAAGTCTCTGGTCCATCTACAGTATATCACAAGGATAAGAGACACTTTTCACATTTTAGAGCACAAAACAATTCAAAAAGCTAAACCATATAACTATAATAAGTCCATAATAAAAACATTAAGAAAGCCAGCATAAAAGCCAGCATCTCAGGCTGAGTTAAAAGCCAATGATTATGTGTGTTTTCCTTTCTGGTTTGATTTAAACATTTCAACCAAATGTACCAACATGGCAGCAAAGTGTCTCAGAAGCATAACAATTTGTTTTCTTGTCAGCTTGTTGTGGACAGAAACTATCGCCCTGCCTGTCCCAGGGTGCTCTACAGAGCCAACAATGATCGCCAAGTGTTTCCCAACATCCTTCTGGACCCAGTGGATTATAAATATGTGTATGTGCCATTTAGAAACCAGGTACCTAAATTACTTAATTATATTATGTTAGTATTCATAGACGTGTGTTTTGTTGTAATGTGTTTCTAAATGTTGTTTCTTTGCTCCAGATCAGGCGTGAACCTGTGGCAAACTGTGGCTCATACAGAGATGTGCAGGAGTGTTGGTCTGCACAGGATCCATACTGTGTCTGGTGTGGCTCTAAGAAAAGGTCAGGGAAACATCATCTACAGCTCACAATTGTAGATATTTAAACATGAGGATGACATTTTTCTCTTTCTCCAGCTGCACGTTTGAAAGTGACTGCAAAGATTCAGACTGGTTGTCCATCCCTGATGAATTACACCAGAAAATTGTTTCCCACAAAGTTGAAATGGACCCCACTGGACAGGTAGATTACAAACACACTTAATACTTAATTCATTAGTAACTACCATCAGTTATTTGTCTCTCACATTTATTCCTCTTATAGATCAAACTTGTCGTCCAGACACACTTGACTGGGAGCCCAGATGCACTGTCAAACTTTGCCTGTCAGTTCTCTTCACCCTCCAGGACTCTAGACCAGATATCCTCTCCTCCAAAGTTCCCACAATGCACAAACATCCTTTCTAATGAGCCTCTTCCTGCAGACGGTCAGTAACTTTAATAAATGATCTACGAATTTAAATTTAAGGAATTGTCGTGTAACCAGAGTGTAACCAGCCTCTTACCTAGTAACTGCTGGGATAGGCTCCAGCCCCCCATGATAGGTATAGGAAACGGATGGAACTAAAAACTGCTGGACTGGAAGCAGTGTAGTTAAGATGTCATCTAATCTAAGATAAATCCATCTCAGGTCCTGTGAAAAGTGCTGTAATGAAATGGTAAATAACACCTTGTTTACTTTACCATCTCTACCAAACTTAATCTCTTTAAGCAGATCACCTAACTCCATGTTTGTTTTTGGAGAAGTTTAAACATAAGACAGAACTTCACATGTTTTAAATCTTAATTGTGAATGGATATCTAGTGTGTCCAGTACAGACAAGAAAACAAAACATAGTGTGTCATCTTAGTCTGATTTTAAATGTACTGTAATTGTGACTCACATGAAGATCAGACCTCGTTCTCAGAGTTTTAAATTAAAAATTACAAAGACCACAAAACTTTTATTTTTTCTTTCTTCTAGCCATGAAGTAATTTGACTAAATGATGGAGCTTATTTTTAATTCCCAGGTCTGGCTGTCACAGTAAAGATAAGACTTGAAACGACGACACTGACAGAAAAACTGAATGTAATCAACTGCTCTGATATTCGTGGACCACCGAGTCCTGTTATGTAAGTGTGATCAGATGTTCAACAGACCATGAATCAAGATATTCACCTGCCACATGTAAAAGCTGCTTAATGATCAACATCTGACACTGTGCTGCTTAAACAGCAACACACACACATGTTGCATTTTATATGATCCATACTGGTGGTGTTACACACATTAATGTACCCATCTCATTTTCTCCTCAGGTGTCAGAAGTGTATCAAGGCTGGATGTGGATGGAGCAACAATGCCTGCTCCTGGGCCAACCAAGGCGTTCAGAATGTAATAAGGATTTTAAAATTGGATTTAAATAAGCTTTAAAACCATAAATGTCATTTTTATATTCTTTATATTGCCATACCAAATGCTTTAATCATCCAATCATCACATTAATTGTAATTTATTAAAAGATGGCTGAAGATTCTCTGAAGTTCAAATATTTATTACATGCGAAGACAAAAATACAAACAATTAATAAATAAATAAATTGCTCGCTGCAATCTGAGTTACTGAGCACATTTTCTTTTTGTCCTCTTGCAGGACAGTTTTTGCCAAAAGATGGAGGCTGGGATGAACTTTTCTGTAAGTCTGAACGTCATTTCTCACTCATCTTATTCACAGTCAGTAAAACCTCAGGAGAGCAGATTGTATTCAAGGAAAGTTAATTGTTTGTGTGTGTGTCTGTGTGTGTGTGTGTGTTTGCTGTCAGAGGCCAGAAATCTCCTCCATCGAACCCAGTGCTGTGTCTTTCTACGGCAGAAACCATGCTTTGCTGTCAGGTCATAACCTCCATAGTGTGACTGGCGTGAGGATCCAGGCGGACATGGACTGCTCTCCACGGGAGTGAGTCATTTACAGAAAACTGCAACCATTCTTAGACTATAAATAACAAACTGAATTATAAAAATTACGTTATTTTCTGCAGGTTTGCTGCAGACCCACACTTTAGATTTAGTTTATACTTAATATGAAAAAAATGTTGGGCAACACTTTGAAATATTTTCACATTAATTTTGTTAACACACTTTTTCTGTTTCTGAAGAATCTAGTCTGTAAATGTTGGTGTTGTTTTCTAAAAGCATCTGTTTCTGGGAAACAGCAGCTGATCTGTCAGATTTTTATCCCTTCGAAAAACCTTAACTGTGAAACATGCAGCATTTCCTTTTTTCTACATTACCATCATTTATTTGACTAAATCTAAACCAAAATGCAGAACCAGTGACGATAAATTAAGTGAATTATTGCATAACATCTAGAGCCAGTTTTAGTGGCAATACTTTAAGTAATCATTGCCCATGTACGATTATCAATCTCTCACATCATTATAGAAGGATTTCTTCTTTACTATGTGGCTTCAGCTTATTGAGATCTGAGATGTCTTAAGGTTACACCATAGCATCCTGTTGTATGATTGTCATACAACATGCCACACAGATGGTTTCATGTTTTTAAACCTTTTTCAAAATGGCTTCTCTCTCTTTGCTGATGTCTTTCCTTCTTAACATTGTGTTAACACACCTGCTCCAGACCAGCAAGCTACTAAAACATCTTCTTTTATAGAAGTGTTCACACTTTCTGATAATCATATAATCAAATACATTTGATCAGCAGAACCCATCTACAGCTTCCCCTCTTGTTTCCTATAGAAGCAGTAAGGGAGCACGTTTGACTTTATTCTTGTGAAATGAATAATGACACAGTGCGATATGTCATGTGTTGTTGTTTATCTGAGTCTGTATTTATCTAACAGACTTGGGAAGACCAGGCGGTTTTATTATGTCTTTAGACTTTGTAACTAAAAGAGAGGACAGTTTCTTTTTCACAGGACTGCATGCTGATGTTGGTGAATCTTGCTCAATTTGACTGTTTCTCTGTTTGCGTCATCTTGTGTTTTCTGGTCAGATCTCCTGTTTGGAACAACACTGGTGTGACTCTGACGTTCCACATTCCCAGTACAGATACTAAAGGCTTGGTCAAAGTGTGTCTTCTTCTCCCAGATGGTAGCTGCCACAGTAATGCTATGATCATCTACAAGTCTTCACCAGTCTGCACCAGCGTTACACCGAGCAGCTCATGGAGGAGGTATTTGCTTAACATGTTTACCAAAATAACTCATTTAGGTGAAACATGTCCAGAAATAATACATTAAAGAATGCATTTAATGAATGTAGCCCCCATTCATGTGTTAAATTTAACAGAAAATGTCCACAATATTAAATCATTTATTGATACTTTGACTTAAGCGTTTTCTAACCAGTGGTAGGAAATTCTGTAACCAAGCAGCTTCAGGCTGCGGGTGATTTGGTAGGATAAAAGAGTCACTTCCCAAAAGCAATGTCTTTCACTGTTAGAGCACTTCCCTTTTTAAATGCACCATTGTCTCTCCTCTGTTTGCACATCGTGGTTTTGCAACAGAATTTTAAGAAACAGTTCTATGGCTATTTCCATATTTTCCACATTTCCAATAAGTTAATGCCAAAACAAAACATCTTGTAATGTCTTCCTTCTACTGCCATCTTTCATTCAGTTAATATCATTAGTTGTAATGACTGTAGCTCCCATTGAGGGAGTAAAAAGACCTGTTCAGACGTGGTGCTGGTGTGCATCATTGTTAATATAATCACAAGTGGGCAGTGCTAAGCACAGGTGTAAACATTCACCCAGGATGCTTCTGTTCACACTCTCTTAGCAGCCTGAACAAAATGTTTCCTGGGCCACTTTGACAAACAAAATGCTGACCTAGTTTAACCCAACACACAGTTTCCTGTTAGTCCTGTGAGTCGTCTTTCAACAGCAGTACAAGCTCTGTGTACTGCATGGCTGCAGAGGGCCAAGACTTCTCCTGCAATGCAGACACTTTGTTGGCTAATTTATGAATGTGACATGGAGACTCCCATAATTTTAAGGGAGTTTTCAACTAAACATTCACTAAACTGTCAACTTTAAATTTCCCATATCAAGAAAGTTTTACATATAAACCAGACTTACTGTATAAGAGAGAGTACATAAAAGACTAATTACAGTTCCCAGCACATTTAAAATTTTACTACAATCTGTGGGAATATACAGAAGAATCCATTTTTTGGGCTAAAGGTTATACTGAACTAGATCATCGCTTACAAATCAAAGAAATTAATGTCAGAAAAATATACATTTCCAGGAGGGTTAATAGGTGAATTTTTTTATTAATCATTGCTGTTGATTGTACCCACTGTGGTCACTGAGTTGTAAAATGCTTTAGATCAACCAAATCACAAGAATCTAAATCTTTCAATATGTCACATACACCCACATACTGTTAGCAAGTTAGCAACTTCTTCCTTCTAGGATGACTCATGAGATTTATTATGCTAGTACATGAGGGAACTAGGACGTCTACTTAGAGTCTATTTAGCTTTTTGCACTGCTTGTTGCATGGTTGTATTTGTTGAGTCCATCAAACACTTTGGTGCAAAGCGGAGCATCTTGTGATCCTCTGAGCATGATTTAGGTATGTACACTACCATTCAAAAGTTTGGGGTCACTTCCCTATTGAATCCCATGGCAAAGTGACCCCAAACTTTTGAACGGTAGTGTAGGTAAATATTAAAATCTACAAGTGAAAGTAATGATATATTTAGATATCAGGTACAGAAAAGCCTTTCTTTGTGTTTTAATTTCATCTCCTGTGATTGGCTGCTGCTCCGTGTCCTGCAGTGGGAAGAGGAAGATGACACTCAGTGGGGCCCACCTGGAGTTTGTGGAGGGGGTCATACACAGCCACAACCCTCAGAAAGTTGTTATTCCCATAAACAGCAGCTATCAGGTGGTTCTGCAGACACAACATCCCATCTGATTTTTATCCAAGATTTACTTTCCCCTTACATTACACTGTATTTTACTACATTGCTGTAATATCACAACACTCCAATAAATTACAACTTATATGAATATGTGAATCAGCCAATGCATTCTTGTATTTTGTAATTTAAGTATGTTACATATGTAGAGGTACGAGTATTTTCAAACCCCTATTACCCAAAAAAATTGGATTGCTGTGTAAAACTTAATAAAAACAGAATGCAATCATTTTCAAATCTAATAAACACATGAAAACATGAAATGATAAAAGTGAGACATTTTACTAATTCATTATAAATATTTCCTCATCTTGAGCATCAAGTCCTAAAGATGTTGGGACAGATGCAAAAAATGGTAGAAAAGGTCTAAAAAGAAACAGCTGGAGAAAAAAGTTGTGACTTATTTAGTTAATTGTTAGCAGGTCAGCAACTTAATTGGGTATAAAAAGAGCACCTAAGAGAGGAGGAGTCTCTCATAAATAAAGATAAACACATGATTGTTAATCTGAAAAAAAAATAATTCAATAAAATACAAATTGTGGATCTATTTTAGAAGAATTTTCCTCAACGAATTGTAAATACTAAATTTCCATGATCTACAGTACATAATACTATAAAAGATTCTCAGAATACGGAGACATCTCTGTGCAAAGGGGACACGGCTGACGATCAGTATCAGAACACATTAAAGCTGATAGAAACTGGCAACTTCTCATCTGGAAAGACTCCTTCACTGTTGAAGGTATATAAAATTTGTAGAGCAGCATATGCTCCCATCCAGACTACATCTTTCAGGCAAAGCCTTTTATATGGCACCAAGACAAGGAGACTGTATCTTTTACAACAACATGGCTTCATATTAGAAGAGTCTGGGTGCTGGACTGGCTTACCAACAGCTCAGACCTTCACCAGCCGGAAACGTTTGGTGCATCATGTAACCGAATTTACAACAAAGAAAATGTTAAACAGTAAACAGGTGGTTCGTCTTTCCCAGCGTTTTTTAGATGTGTTGCTGCCATCAAATTCAAGAGGAAGCAGTTTTTCATGAAATACTAAAATGTCTCAATTTCAGTTTAATGTGTTCAGTTTTCTGTTGTGAGTAAAATATTCATTTTTTAGATTTGCAAATCATTAGATTCTATGTTTATTTACATCTTGCGCAGCATCTCTACTTTTTGTATGTCTGGTTTTGTTTTGTCACATTACATCTTATATCACCACATTCACATTCTACTATATTTTGGAGCCCTGCACTGTTACATTACAATTGCCAATATATTTGCTTTATTGTGATATTTAGTATTTTGTTGTGAAATCCATTACTTAGATCACTGGTTTCCAACCTATTTTCCTTAAAGACCCCCTTTCAAGCAACTACCAAAAGCCATGGATCCCCTTCCCCACCCTGTGCAGAAACCATGCTTGGTTTGTTGCTTTCTTTAGCTAGCTCCTTGCCATAAATGATGCGTTCTGGCTCTGTCCTTTCCTGTCCTTTCATAAAAGAATAATGTAATGAACCAAAATGATAAAAAAAATCTTAAGCTGATGCACATCATCTCCTCTCTGTGTGGACGTGGCCTTAATTTTAATCACACTGGCTCTGAACAGTCAAATCTTCGGGGACCCCTTGTGCTCTGTGGGGACCCCCTTGAAGGGTCAGGAACCCCAGGTTGGAAACCACTGACCTAGATCACCTTGTTATGATAGCCATATTTTATTCTGATATATAATAAAGCTGGTGTTTCATTTCTCTGCAGTATCTCGTCTATGAAACACCTGCAGCTGTAAGCACTGTTTCCCACAGTACTGTGTCTGTGAAAGTAGCCAATCAAACACTGGCCTGCTCCAGTATTACTTACTATCCAGACCCAGTGTTTACCAGCTTCACATCCGTGAGCACAGGGGATCATGTCCGTGTCACTATACAGGTACAGAATTTTTTATTCCACATGCACAAGTGACATCCTTTTATAAAACATGTTAAAGATAATAATTTATTTGTATTGCTTTAACAGAAAGAGCCAGATAATCTGGAGATAACAGCAGCAGAGCTGTCAGTTTGGGGTGTTCATGAAGAAACACACCGTCCCTGTTACAGCATAGTCAAAGCCAGTAACAACACTTTCACTTGCGAGATCAAACAGGAAGGCAACACCAAGTTTCAGCAGCTGCAGGTAAGTTTTTAAATCATATTACATTAAGCTTTGCAGTTTTTTGAGCTGTCAAGATTAAATTTGATGTTTCCACTGTAGTAATTGGTTTACCTTTACAGTGTAGTACCAGATAAGTTCAGATTCCCCAGAAGTGAATAATAAAGTAGATGATGATGCCCTCTATGATACAGTACAATATGGACTAAACAGAAAAATATCAAATAAAATTAAATTCCTCCGTGGGTATTTCTGCAGACTTTTTGTAACTGAATGTAGGCCTCACGTGTAATAAATATTTAAACTACAGGCTTCATGTTCATAACTTGTTCATAATGTTTAACATTGTTGCATTTGACAGTATACTGTATACTGTACATTTCAAATACAGTGTGATTATATTTATTTCAGATAAACGTTGGAGATGAAACCATAACACTCAAGAGCTCTTCACTGCTGTTACTTTTGGTATTGCTTACATTAGTGGCGATACCTGTCATCATTATTGGTAAGTGCATATTTTATTTTGCTTCATAGCTTTAAAAGCACATACAGGTTCAGTTTGACCAAACTATAGAACCATTTTCTCTTTAAGGGTCTGACTGACTAAACCAGACACTGATAGGAGTGTCTAGTTTTGAAAGTTAGGTTTCAAATTTGGATCTACATTAAGAAATAACCCCTATTTTTACTTGAGTGTCTTAACACTTCAGTCTTTAGTTCAGTTGTATTATAATTAGTAATTTAATGGAGAGGAAAAGTCATTAAAACCTAAAATGTATCTAAATCTTTTGGATCCTTCTAACAGCTACTGAAGCCTACAGTTCACTCCTGGAAAATCGTAAACAACCGATATTTCAGAAATATTCCAGTCAATGTAAAAGCTTTCCATCCCAGTTAACCTGTCGTTGTGTCTTTGGGCAAGACACTTGATTCCATAGTAGCATTGTTGGTAAATGAATGCTTATGCCTGTTGGGTGAAGGTTGAAGAGGCTGTTGTTGTGGATTGGCTGCCTCGTTTCTGTCAGTCTGCCTCAGGGCAGCTGTTGCTACAGTACACATGTAGCTTATCATCACCAGGTGTGCATGTGGAATTGATGAATAATTCACTCTAAAGCACTTCAGGTGCCTTGAAAAGTGCTATAGAAATCTAATCCATCAATGATTCACACCTGCTGCATAATATAGTGATAAAGCAATTAAGTGTATTCAGTCAGAGGCTTCTTCAGTTTTGCTACAACAAAGGAACAAAGGTCTAGGAGGGCACTCCTGTCCCATTGTACACAATGACTTTTTAATGATTGGCTAATGAGAAATGACTGTATCATTAATGATTCTATACTTCCATCCATCCATCCATCCATCCATCCATCCATCCATCCATCCACCCATCCACCCATCCATCCAAACATGTCAGTTTGGGATGGATGAGTAAATGGATTAAAGTCTGTGACTTATGAATAAAAACCTTTTTGGTATTGGTTTCAGTGCCATTTCTTTACACTTCAGGAAGATGCAGGGGAACATTTTGAATAACGAAATCCCAGCTACACCAGTTATGTTGTATCTTTTGAAACAAAGCACACATAAGAGGTTAAAAATAAGAGGTTAAAAAAATGCCACAACCATGAGTGAATTGCAAGCTCAGACCTTAAGAAATCCCTCTGCTTGATTTATTAAAAATCTCCCCTCCCTGATGTTTGCATGGTGAAAAGGAAACTCATACCACTGCACTTTAACAATAAATACTCTTGCTTTTCTAAAAATAAAACAGAGTTTGCAACAGCTGCAAAGAAGTAGTAAATCTGACCCTAATTGTGCAAAATTAAACATGTTAGTGATCTCACATTTGCTTTTCAGTGGTGGTGATCGTCTACCGAAGCAAGCAAAAAAAGCTCCATGCTAAGATGAACAGGTTTATGGAAGACCTGGAGCTCAACATCAGGAATGACATCAGACAAGGTCAGTAACATCATTAACTAAGTCTCATTCATACTGCTGGATAACAGCTTTCCTTCAGCTGATCTCCAGGTCTCTGCTTCACCACGCTTACTGCAGCAAATATTTCTTGGCATATGTAAAGGGGTAACTAACTATGTCCTACAAAGAACTTTTCATGCTTAGCTTCAGCTAATGATTATTGTTTGGAATTATCATCTGGAGAAAGTTTCCACTGACACATAAATAGAGCTGCACTGTTTGCTGTACAGCATTTAAAATCAAACAAAAAGGTCTTTAATCTGACTCAGCAGAGTGAAACCTTGTCTCTAACCATACCCATAAAGCCATTCATCTGGAATTCAAACAGTATGAGCTTTAACTCTGTGTTTAGTTTAGTTATTAAACGGGTTGTAGACAGATAAAGCTAAATGGAGCTGTTTGACAGAAAGTTTCCATGCAAAAAAAAAAGAAAAAAAGCTGACCAAATGTAAAGTTACTAATTGTAAATGCTCTTCTGGCTGTTGCTATGGTAGCCCGAGTCAAAGGAAATATCACACAGATAAGCGGAAGGAAGAATGCCCCATTTTAAGAACAAATTACACTTGCAAAGGGTCACAAAGGCGAAAACAAAAGTTGTTGCAGAACTTGAACTCTAACATTAGAGGAGTGTGAGGAATCTCTAAAAGTAAAGTAAAACAGAAAGCTGTGTTTTAATTTATCTGCAATTGAAACTTGTAATCTTCTGACACATTAAAAAAAATGCAGTAATATTATTCTTGCTGTTTATTTTGCATGCAGTCTGACAACTTTAAACCAGCTTTACCTTTGCTATCTTCAAATAGTTTCTACCCACACGAAGAATTGTTTCTTGTGGTATGAAATTTTTTTAACTGGTTTCATTTATCATATGTTAAACTCTCACCTGAATTCAGTTGATGATAAAACAGACACATTTTCTCAGTGCATACTTTCATACAGGATAATTAGCATAGCTCAGTCAATTGCACACTATTAGAAATTTTTACATCCTCTTTTTGTGCAAAGCTTGCTTCACAAGTTTTCTTTCACCTTCTGCTAAAGAAAATGAATCATTTTACTCTGCATGTTGACCGTAGTTCATTAAACAGCTTCAGTGAATTGTCCTCCACAGGGTTTGTGGATCTGCAGACTGACCGAGCCGAACTGATGGAGAATGTTGGAACAATTCCTTTCCTGGACTACAAGCACTTTGCTTCCAAAATCTTTTTTCCTGAGGTAATGTGAAGCGCCGATGGGAAGAAAGACAAATTCATGCCGTAGATTCATTGCTGTAAATATGCTGATTGCTTTGCTCTGCAGCTGATACAAAAAATGACTGTGAACCTTTTTAGGCCCCTCCATTAGGCCCCCTAAAAAACAAAGGAGACAACATGAGAGTGAATTATATTGAATTCTAGTGTATTGTGCTGCATAGTACTGTCTGCTAAATACAGAAACATCAAATGTGTACTACATTATGACTTTCAGATCAACAGAAGAATTTTCTTTTTTGCTTTCCAGAGTGAATCCTTGATGGCATTGTGTATCAAAGACATCGGCCAGGTAAAGTTTGACGAAAACAGTTTTCTGTTGATGTTTAGATAGTTGTGTCACTGACTGATGTTTTTCTTTGTCTTTACTGGGATCAGGACGGGGTAAAGGTTCAGCTCGACGAGTGTTGCCAGGATTTGTCGCAGCTGATCCAGGACCAGCTCTTTCTCACCTCTATGGTCCACGCTCTGGAAGAACAGAAGAGCTTTACCATCAAAGACAAGTAAGTTTGCTTTGTTGTGTCTCTCACATGTAACCTGTCTCCTTTTTGTAAAACTAATTAAACTAAGCATTGTTTCTTCTCTTCTTTAGAGTTGATGCCCTGTTTTGTTCTCTGTTTCAGGTGTGCGCTGGCATCTCTGCTCACTGTGGCACTTCACGGTAACTTGCCATACCTGACGGAGGTGATGAAGGTTCTTTTGATGGATCTGATGGAGCAAAATAGCAATGCGCAGCCCAAACTGCTGCTACGCCGCACAGAGTCTATTGTGGAGAAGCTGCTGACTAACTGGATGTCCATCTGTCTCTACGGCTTCCTACGGGTCTGTTGCCTTCACATTTAAATGATGATGACAAGAGTCAAAAGGTCAAATTTGCTAAATCTTGCAAAATTATATGATCGAAAAGAGGTGATCTACTAACAATGTGCTGAACACAGGTGTGGACAGCTCGCCTGTTGTTAATCAGATATGGCTATTTTAGAAGAACTGACAATAACAATAACTTATATGCAGACTAATCAAGAATAATATATAACTTAGATTATAGTGATATGCAAAACTCTTATGTATCATCATAAGATTAAAGATGTGAAGACACAGCTGAAAATGAAAAGAGGAAGTTTGTGTGCAGTGTTGTGGGTTAATGCTGGTTTGTAGTTGTCAGACTGCATGCAAAATAACCAGCCAGAATAATATTACTGCAATGATACTTTTTACTGTAATACGTGTCAGAAGTTTTCAAGTTTCAGTTGAACCACATTTAATGTTTTTAAAGCGTTTTTGAACGTCTAGAACTATAGACAAAACGTTAAGTTATTTAACTGAATTGTATGTAATTGAATAAAACTGAATTACAATCCAAATGGAAAATTAGTTTTTTTAGGCACTGGCTGGAAGTCATTGTAAAAATAATATCATTGTGTAGAGATATTGCCTATATTGATTATAGTAAAAATCAGTAAAAACATCAGTAAAAATCAGCATAGGGGGCTTTAGATCGTTCCCCTCTACAGCATCAGTTTCTTGATTAGTTTGTTCAGTTTCTTTGAGTCACTGGTTCTGAAGCAGGTTGCACACTCTGCCACTTTCTTAAAAAAGATCATGCAACATCTTAACGCAAACACTCTACATCCTCGGGAAGTAGAGTAAGAGATGGTTGTATGTTGTGTTGCAAAAAGAATTTGTGTAAACATTTTTGCTGTTTCAGCTGTCCCTGCAGCTGTTTCCACTCATCAATTTCTTAAAGAATCTCAAAAATGAATGCTTTTTAAAATAAACCTCCCTAACACCCCATACAACTTTGTAGAGATGATTTTGATCATTTAGAAACATTAAGCACTTTCTTTATTGGTGACTTCAGGTGCAAGGACAGCTGTAAATACTTTTAAAAATTTTAGCCATGGAAACAGGAATGGGTCCAAAAGAATCAGAAAGTAAAACACAAAGGCTAAAAACAGACTTTTTTGTGCAACACATGAGGCTTTTTCCTGTAATATTATTGGTTTGCCTGGTTTTATTTCTTCTTTCAAAGCAATTTGTGAAAGTTCTCAGAAAAGTGCCACACACAAACTTTTTTTCTATTTTTTCTCACATTTGAAGGTCCCAGCTTAGCTTGCATTTCCTCCAGTAAAGTATATTGAGTGTCGTAGCAACTAGTATGGTTTGATAAAATCTCGCTCTCTCTGCAGATATAAATAAATTAACACATGCATAAATGTTTTTTTCTAACCACAAAATATTTGTTCCCTACAGCAACAAACAGAATTGTAAAGCTTAAGTAAGGAATCATTGAATTCCCCCTCCTTTAGCAATAGGAAGTAGTGTCAGAAATGTGTGGGTTTTGTGCAACTTATCAGAACACCTCTTAGTAAATCTAGACAGTGACTGATTGTACAGCAAAACAGGGTGTACTGTACACTTCTAGAACCATCATCTGGTCAGAATGTATATTTCTATAAAACTTCAGATCAAGTCAGCTCTCCCACAACTCTAAACAGGATGAAGCTGGTATAGAAATGTACAATATGCAGGAGATTGGCTAATATATGACTACCATTATATTCTCATAAAACATGATATTTTGCTGGTGGGTTTCACCCAAAAAAAAGTTAAAAACTATTTTAGGCTAACAAATGAGAAATATATAATTAGCATAGCTGTTTACTCTTATCTCTAGCATTCAGTGCTCATCTGTACTAGTAGAAATACCGAGAAACTCTGTGTGTCGATGCAATTTATAGCTCGTTGTAAATGGGTTCATTTTCTGTGAAGGTGCAAAAGATTATACATCTACATCACAGAGACCCTGTAAGTCTGAATCCTTATTTAAGAAACTAGACCAGTTGTTATGGGGTGAAGCAAATTTAGCTGTGTCTATATTTTTACTCTGCACAAATAACCCATGACAGTTTTATTAAAGGAAGCATCACCAGGGTTACAGACATTTTCTGTAAATACTATCAGAGGAGAGTTATTGACATAATCAGCAGTATCTTTACTTGGTTCTGTTACTATGTACGACACACACTTTATAATGGTTTTAATTTATACGTGTTAAAATGATAAAATAATCATTATTACTAAATTTGTTTATTGTGTAAATCTTGCTGTTTCCTACAAGTAGGAACCAAAATAAATGTTCAAAAAAGACTTTAAATAAACCTGTTTAAAGTTTTTAATACAAATTTTTCTAGGATATTTCTTGTATAACCAGCTGAATATCATATATGTCATTTGTGCAGGAGACCGCCGGCCAGCACTTGTTCCTCATGGTGAGCGCTCTCACGCAGCATATCGCCAAAGGGCCGGTGGACAGTGTGACGGAGAAAGCTCTGTACACGCTCAGCGAGGACTGGCTGCTGTGGCAGGCTCAAGACTTCAGCTCCCTGGTACACACAAAACACACACTTGAGCCCAAATGGGAGTTTATTTTGTGTGACGAGGTTTCACTTACTGCACACGAAAGACGGGCAAACTCTGGGTGGTACATTTCTGTTTCAATGCATCAAAACTGAAGTCAGCTGTACTTCCACATGTGGAGCCCATTGTTAGTACTTCCTAATTCTCTGTTCTCTTTTTTCTGCTGTGGGTTGGTCAGTACAAAATGAACACTTGATGGTTAGCTTTCCAGTAGTGTGATTTATTTCTGTATTTGCAGCACACAATGATTGAAGGCTTACCACCTCTGTGGGTTTTATAGCCCTTTGGAACATGTGAATTTAACATTTAAAGATGCTTTATTTACCACATTTTTAAACCTTGTTGAAATGCTCAGACTGCTCAGTTCAGCTCAGTGGAAACAGAAAGTGGAAAGACAGTTTTGTCAGCCAGATACTTAGTAAGAGTGGTGTATGTATAGGTGTGAATTTATACACATTTGTATACACCAAATATCTTTCTGGGGCACCCTCTTCTCTGTTCTCCTCTTCTCAGGCATTTCCTTCTCTCTGCTGCAATTATGAGAATTTTAATCCAATCTAGCAAACCGCTATCTCACTTTGCTGCTCGTTCCCATTCATTAGATGCTGTGGGCATTGTCCTCCAAAGTGTTGTGGGAAATAAGATCGATGCAAGCTTTTATTCACAACACTTCTCTGGAAAAGAACTTGCAGCTGGATTTTACTTTCTAATATTCTGTTCCTGAAGAAGACTTTGTTTCTTCATGTTTGACAGGATGAACCAGCTTTTGTTATAACAAGGCTGTGAAAAAGTTAATAATGATGTTTTGTGAGCTTATTTCTATTTGTATATGAATCACTGTTGATTATACCAGCAGTACAAAGCGTTCACACATTCGTTCTGACATAGAATCAGTAATCTGTGTTTATGTGAATGTGTAAATGATGAATGAAATGTATAACATGGGACATGAATTCAGATGTGGAAATTCTGGTGTGTGTGTTATTGCTAGTAATAAGGAAATGAGACATTGGTGGCTTCCATGTTTCTGTTTGCAGAAGCTGAAGGTGCTGTTTGCAGTTGGCAGTGATGGGGAGGTGAGTGAGCCGCTTGAGGTGGACGCGCTCAGCTGCGACACTGTAGAGCAGCTCAAAGAGAAAATCCTTTCCGCCTTTAAGGCCAAGTTTGGTTTCCCCTACAACATCCCCTTCAGAGATGTTTGTGTTGGTAAGTGATTTTAGCATCTAAAATGTCACCACACGTAAAACTGCTTTATTTTCATGATGATAGCATGATAGCAACCAGTGTGCTTTAAAATATTTGAAACGTCTGTGCCAAAAGGTTTTTTGTTTTTTTTTTAAACAGAATGTAAATTTTAAATGACACACACCAACAGCTGTGGTGGTGCATTATGCATGACTAAATAATCTGCAACAAACACACCATTTCCACCAGTTTACATTTGCAAAAACAAACAAAAAAAAAACTGCAACTGTTTTTAGAGAAACTATGAAAAAGTATTGTTGACAAAGCTTCATGTTGGTGTAGATTATCAATAATTCAGGTCATGGTAATCCTAAGAGTTTGAATCATTGTCTCTTGAAAATGAACTTATCAACTCAGTGGAACGTTACATCATGTTTACCAGGGAGGAAGTGAAAGTTAGCCAGCTGCCTTTTCTGTGCACTGTGCACTGTAATTTGATGGGAGTTTCAACACTGAGGTATACTGGAAACCGGCACACACAGACCAGTGTTTGCTCTTTGACTCACACCAACTTTGACTCAGAACTGTGCACCATCAGGCGGAAAATGCCCCATCAGGAAGGAGGGGAAAGAAAAGGAACACAAGCATTTCAAGAAAGTACTTCAGACCTGTGGATATCTGAGCTGGACCAAGTCAGCAAAGAAATCCAGAAGAAGCAGCACCAAACATGAAGAAAAGAACATTGTCTTTCCATATATGGAATATAAATTGAGAGACATATAAAGACAAAGTAAACTAAAGTGTTTTAGTTTACCTTTTTACTCAAAAAAAAAGTAAACTAAGGCTCCAGTTTTATTTGCTAAATAGATTGTGTCTCTGTGTGTCCATTAATCCAGGAAGTATTTCTGTTATGCACGTATCAGTGCTGGTATTATTTCAGATACCAGCATTGATTTTAGGTAAACTTTTAACTGGATTAATTCAAACTAATTTGACTTTACTTACTTAAATAAAACATTTGGATTTAATGGAAAGAGAATAAATTGATCTGATTAAAATTAAAAATCAATGTCAAACGTGTTCATTTGACTTAATCAAGAATGGGTTATTGTGCATTTAAATGACACGACTAGATCTTGATGAATGAAATATTCTGGCTGAAAATCTTTATTCATTACATAGGGGGAAAAGACATTCAAAACTTAATAAACACATTTTTGTTAATGAAAGAAGGTTAATTTGCCTTTGATTCAAACTTTTGATAACAAAGTTTCCTATTTAAGTTTAACTGAACAAATGAAAAACATGTTTTTAAGCCATTAAATTCCTCTCTTTCCTCCACAAGAGTATGAAAAGGATGGATCATTTATCGCTCTTCAAGAAGTGGATGCCAGCTCTGAGGTTATCGGCGAGGTGACGATGCTCAACACACTCAAGCGATACAAGGTGAGATAATCTAATAGATGAATGAAAACCAAAACCACAAACTTTCTCAAGCAGTAACCAAAAGATCAAGTAGTTGCTATTATTTGGGGGCTTGTTTCATAGACGAAGTTCTTTCCTTACTTTCACATTTATTTTCAAGCTTGCTTTCCTTCTGGTAACAGCAAATTGAATTTAAGCTGAATGATTCGTGTCAGTGGGAGGAAATGGACGGCTGATCTCTCGCTCACTTTGTCATCACAGCTTGTAAGAACAGAACATTTTAATATGAAAAAAAAAACTGATGGAGAGAGTGGTTTCTAATGGCTCCATAATGGGATCATGGATCATCCTCTATCTCTGGAAAGAGAGACTTTTACATCTGAGTTTTATCACAGCTGGGCAACCTGCGCTGTGCCAGCCAAATTGCATCATATTTTTTTACATGACTGATCACACAAGAAACAGTTCATACTGTTAGTATGACTGTCTGGCACAACTGTTATGATGGGCAAGTATTTTGGTTTTACAACCCAAAATTTAAAAAAAAAATAAAAATAGGAATTTGACGTAAAATACTAATTAAAACAGAAAGCAATGATTTACTATTTTCATAAACCAGTATTTACTCACAGTAGAGCATAGCAAATGTTGAATCTTAAAAGTGAGACTAATATAACAATTTATTATTTTGACTAATAATAATATGTCATTAAAATATTGGCTAAAATTGAATTCAATTGCATCAATGACCCAGTCCCTAAAAGGTAAGAACAGGATAAAAAAAAAAGAAGTAAAATACTTGGTACTAAAAAAAAAAATGTTAACAGGTCGGTAACATTTTAGTGTATTAACCCCTTCGTGTTAATATATAATGTTAACCATTTGGTAGAACAACCTCTGGATACAACGTGGAAGGAAATTATTTTGCACTTTTATACTATCACTACTGAGCTCAACTAATCATGAAATTTCAAAGTATGGAGTTTGATAAATATTCAGTTGATTGGTGAATAATAGTGACTATTTTTATAGCTTTCTTCTGCAGCATGTAAACTGGATTAGTATTAATGATAAGTTTTCTATGAACCTTCACACAGTACATTCTGTATGGAACTACTAGGGAGCAGAATAACACGTATAATGATTTTTGATTAAATATACCTTTGATTTTGTGTAATATTGCAATGGTTTTGGACTTTACTGCTTCTACATTGTTTACCTGAGACTTAAAGACAATTTTAAGTCAAAATTGACCTTTTAAAATTTTTCTATTACTAAATATTATGAATTTTGTTTTGTCATAATTTAGTTTTCACCTATTTTTGGCAAGCCATTTCTTTAGGACTGTCAGTTTCCCTTATACTGTATTCAGAAGTAGTTCCAAACTTTTATCAGAGTAATATAGAGTGGTATCATCTGCAAATAATGAAAGCTTTGATCTCAGAAACATAACATAAAATTATTTATATAGAAAATTTACAATGTCTTTCCAACTTTGAGTCTTGAAGCACCCCACAAGCAACCTTTAATAAATCAGGATGTTCGTTATTTTTTAGAAAAAACTGATATCAACGATCGCTTTAAGAATGTATTATTCCTCTGATGCCTTATCTCTCCAACTTTTTCATCAGTAATCCATAATCTATAGTGTCAAATACTTTTTTTAAGCCGATGAACACTACCACTATATATTCCTTGTTGTCTATTTCATTTGCTATATGTTCTACTAGCTGTGTGACAACCATTGAAGTGGACCTATTTGCTCTGAATCCAAACTGGTAGTAAGTCAGTAAACTGTGTTATTCAATGAAATTTTCAAGCGTAAAGCTATATCAGCATACTGGGCAACTCACGCAAGGGACACAGCTAAAGATAAAGGTGGCAGCAATCAAAAATGCAAAAACATTCATTATTCTGTCATGACTGTATGAGCCCAGGTACGCTTCCATAAATCGCTGTCTGATGTCTGACAGCTGCACCGTCTGAAACTGATGTAAATGGAAGAGCTTATAGCATTATAGCTATTTTATTCATGTATGACTCTTTAATACCACTGCAGTATGTTTATTGTCCATTAACTTCTCTGTTCTCCTGTAGGTTACTGATGGAGCAACAATCAAAGTGCTTTCAAAGAAAAATCATCCTCCTCTTTGCACACAGGGGAGTCTGAAGGGTAAAAACTGAACACAGTTTCCTTAAAACATGTTTTCCCCAGTGTAAGATGACATGATCAGTCATTAAGCCTCAATATGTGAAGGTTTGGTTTCTTCAAAGCTGTCTTTGTGTGATATATGTACATTTGGTACATGTTGTTTCTTGTTGCCTTTTCTTAATTTAGGTTTGTTGTTTTCCTGCAGATGAAGAGAACTTCTCTAGAAAATACTTCCATTTGGTAGTGTACCATTTCTTTTATATTTGTAAAAGTAAATCATCTAATCAGTTTTAGATGTGTTCATTTGCTAACTAGGGTTCTGATTCAGATCGATCCAGATGTAGTTGAGGACCAAAGAAAGAGCCCAGAGAGGAAGAAGTTGCAAGTTAAAGAAGTACATCTCACCAAGCTGCTCTCCACCAAGGTAAGAGGAACCAGTCACACAGCCCTATTTTGCTGATACAAACTAAGACAAGCTATAGCAGAAGTGATACCAGAACCTGTTTTTTATGTTGTTTGGTGGTTGTTTTTAACATCAGCAGAAGTGTTACGGGTCATATGCTGACTTTACCATTGTCATTTAACAGTGACATAGAAATGTAAGTTTAAAAAGGACATTAAAATATACATAAAAGAACATAAACACTGCGCCCCCTATCTAAAACATTCACACACGCAAGCCATTTGCTACAAAGCACATCCCCTCATATTACACAGAAAACAACAATCACAACAGCTTTAGTCCATTATGTGGTTTTAGCACTGAGCTCAGAAAAAGAAAAAAATAGTAGGTCCTGCTTAAATTTCCCCCTTTTTCAGGCAGGAAACAAACAGACAGTGGATAGGTCTGCAGAGAGTTGAGCATTTATTATTTATTTATCTCTCTCTCTAAATTTATTATTTATTTATCTCTCTCTCTCTCTCTCAGGTTGCAGTGCATTCATTTGTGGAAAACCTCTTCAGGTCCATCTGGGGTATGTCACATGGCAAAGCTCCACTAGCTGTCAAATTCTTCTTTGACTTCTTAGACGCACAAGCAGACAACATGAAGATCTCCGACCCAGATGTCCGGCACATCTGGAAGACCAACAGGTACAGCCGGGTCACACTGTCAAAACAAATGCAAGGACAGTGGTGTTTATGACTTTGTGCAAGTCTGCTGTCATAACCCTGAGAACCTGTTTATCTCTGTTGCAATCGTTTTTCCGTTAACAGTTTGCCGCTTCGCTTCTGGGTCAACATCCTGAAAAACCCGCAGTTTGTTTTCGACATGGAAAAGACTCCACATTTGGACGGCTGCCTGTCAGTCATCGCTCAGGCCTTCATGGACTCTTTCTCTCTCAGCGAGATGCAACTGGGGAAGGTAGAGTATAATACAAATATGAGCATTAGAGACACAGGAAGTGTTTTTTTTTCCTTTCTTTCTTTTTTGAGAATGTAGGTGGAGTTGGGATGACACAACACAAAATACTGACAAAGCAGAACTGGTTTAAGTCATGCTATGAAATCTCAGTTATTTTGAGGTATGACTCAGCTATTCCAACAAACATTAACCTTTAAACAGTTCAAGTATTTCATAAGCGGCATGTTTGAAACGTCTGAAACAGCTTTTTCTCCAGAATTTCATCATAAGTTTCCTTGTCCCTGCCAATGAAAAATATCCAACATCATGATGCTGCCACCACCATGCTTCCCTCTGGGGATGGTGTCCTCAGGGTGATGAGAGGTTCAGTTTGTGTCAGAAACAGTATTTTTCTTAATGGCCAAAAAGTTCAATTTGAGTCTCATCTCACCAGAAGTTTGAGGAGTCTCCCAGATGCTTTTTTTGTGAACATTTCTGTAAGTTATGTCTGTTTTCTGGCCACTCTTCAATCAATTCCAGCTCTGTGGCGTGTACAACTTATGAAGGTCCAGTAAAGATACAGGAGACATTGGGGTGGAGATTTCCAGGTCTTACCCTTGATCTCTTTGTTGTCTCTCTAATTAATGCCTTCCTTGCCCGATCTGGGAGCTTTACTGAAAGCCCCTTTCTTGTTCGCTGTTTTATGGTGCCATATTCTGTCCCTTTTGCAATGACTGATTTAATGTTCCTCTGTGGGGGTGTCAACGCCTCTGATTTTTTCTGTTTTTGTTTTTAAATGACTCAACTTCGATTTTTATCTCTCCACAACTTTGTCGCTGACCTGTTTGGAGAGTTTCCTCATTTCTTATGGTGTCTTGGTTAGTGGAGCAGTTGTGTAAACTGTGATCATGTGACACTTGGATCGCACACAGGTCAACTTTTATATAATTATGTGACTTTTAGCACTTAGTGCAGAAACTTCATGTCAAAGGGGCTGAACACATATAGCATTCACAACTTTACACTTTTTTGCTTCTTAGAATTTATAAGTTTTTCATTTTACTTGGATTTTTTTCTGATTTTTTTTTTAACATAAAGTCCCCCCAAAATATATCTAAATTACAGGATAAAGGGAAAAAAAGGAGAACATATGCAAGCCACTGCAATTTCCTTCTCATATAACCTCGAATATGTTCTGCTGTGTTCCAGCATGCACCAACCAACAAGCTGCTCTATGCCAAAGACATTCCCAAGTTCAAACTGGAAGTAAAGATGTATTACAAATACATCAGAGAGCTGACACCAATCACAGACTCAGAATTCAAGGAATTCCTGCAGGAAGAATCAAAGGTAAAATGTGGGACGTCTAGCACACTCATCATGGACATGAACGTCACAGCCGTTCTGAGCTTTCAGCCATTCTTTAAACTGTTTTTTTTTTTAC
The DNA here is from genome assembly GCF_017639745.1 of Melanotaenia boesemani. Lineage (NCBI taxonomy): Eukaryota > Metazoa > Chordata > Actinopteri > Atheriniformes > Melanotaeniidae > Melanotaenia > Melanotaenia boesemani. Next base: position 14,057,874 of record NC_055704.1, on the reverse strand, counting down.
TGGAGTTGTGTGATTGTAAAACATATTTAACAGAAAATAATAAATTTGGTGCACGTTTTAATCCCTCCACTCATTTTCTATACTTGCTCCAGTGCAGGGTTGGGATCATGTTGCACCATTTTGGACACAATCAGCAAGCTGCTGGTAGAATTTTGGTTAATCAGTCTTCCTGGTGGGATTGTTACAGCTAAATTAAATTTATTGGACACTGACTCGGGTGTCAGATTTAAACTGTTTAAATATTTTACTTAGGGTTAAAGCCATCTTACCAATGGTTAGAAATGTTCATGGTAAAATGATTTAAACTTTGATGGAACACTCATGACCACAAGTGTGAAAACCACCAATCTGCTGTAAATAGTTGTTGGACCACCACCAGTAAATGAATTGTTTCTGTTTTAGAAACATGAAAATGAGTTTAGTGAAGCTGCAGCCCTCAAAGAAATCTACAAATTCATACAGCGGTACTTCACAGAGGTCAGTGCTTTATTCTAGTTCTTCCTAAACGTCTTTACCTTAATGCTTGCTGATGTACGAGGATTTTCTGTTCAGGCTCCGGACCAAACTGGATGTTTTTAGATTATGTGTTGATTTAAGTTGCAAATGTTTTTTTCTGCTTATCATTTCTGTGTAATTTTTTAAAAAATTAATCAGGCTGGAATATAAGGAAAAAAACTTGAGAAACTTTCAGCTGCTGTGATTAAAGGGTAAAAGGAGAAAAAAATCAACTTAATGAATCTTTTGTCACCCACGTTTGTCACATGGTTTGGGTAATTTTCAAAAACATTTTAATTACTTTAAATCTAATAATGTGCCATTACTGAAGTTTGAGGCAATACTCAGAAAATCAGTCTTTAAAAATGACATTTGCATTTTCTGCAGATCAATGAGAAGCTGAACCAAAATGGCAGCCCTGCTGAGCTGGCAGAGCAACTACAACATGTTAAAGACTCATTTGATGGACTGAAAAGCTGCTCCTGGAACTGAATCATTTTCTCCTTAAACTCATAAACTATGACACGATGACAGAAGTCAAGGACTGTAGGATTAGTAGGACTGATGAGACAGCTTCTAACACCAACTTCACTGTTTTGCTAACTATTTTGCTAACATAATTAAAGGGAATTTTTTATAAAACAGTTGTCTGTGTTTTCTGAGTTAATGCTGCAAAGGGTGTTTCTGCCACTTCAGTTTTGTCTAAAGTGAAACAGCCTTTATAAGACAGACATTATTATAGAACAGATTAGTCTCTAATGGACTTTCACTTCCAAGCTGCAACTGCAGTAGAAAAACAAGACATTTGTGATCACAGCTTAAGATCCCAGACACAAAGTCAGAAGCTTAGATACGAAAGAAAAAGTCTGATCTGTTAATTATTGTTTCATTACAGTTCAAGAGAAAAATCACATTGACAGTCTCTACAATGTGTAATTTACAGTTTTTACTGTTTTAACAGCACCTCAGTATAAACATTACAATGGCTTAATAACCCATATAAACATATGTCTCAATACAAAATTGAACCCTGAGAACACAAGTTTTTTTTTTTAAGGTGACAATGCATTGCATCATTCGGGAGACATGTAAACAATATCAGTCCCCTCACTCCATTTTTATGGTGTACCAATAAATGTTTTTATTTTCATAAAAACATCCTCTGGGATGTGTTGTAGGGGGTCAGAGGTCTGGCTGGGAAGTTGCATCCCGATCCTTTTGCACCAGAGATCCCAGTTCTTCCAGCTGCTGCTGCTGAGCACTTTCTAGATTCTCCAGCCTCCGACGCAGCAGAGAGAACTCACCCTCCTGCAGCACAGAACACAGTTCGGACATTTTCAGTCTTTTGTTGCGCAAATGCTGAGGCCTTGCTTCGTTTTGGTGACTGTTGTTAACACTTTGTTTTACTGCAGTGACATGCATTTCATTGCTGCATTCAGTGTCATAAAACCCTGATTTCTAAAAAGTTAGATGCTATGCACACATGTAACACATGTAAATAAGAACAACGTGCAATGATTTGTAGATCTCAACCCATATTTTATTCCCAATAGAACATAAACATCATATCAGGTGTTGAAACTGAAACAATTTTACCATTTCATGGAAAAATATTTGCTCATTTTGAATTTGTGGGCAGCAACACATCTAAAAAAAAAAAAAATGTTAGAACCGGAAAAGTAACTGGCACAAACAACTGGAGGAGAGTTTGACTACTAGTTAGATTAATCTGCAGTGTTCAGTAACACGACTGCATAAAAAGGAAAAAGAAAAAAGAGCATTTATATCCAGTCATGCTTCTCACCAGAAAATTTTTAGGACTTAAAGGTCCCATATTATGCAAAATTCACTTTTTAATGGTTTTGGAACAGTCATACTGGTCCCCCCGCATGTGTAGGAGACCCGTAAGTGTGAAACTCTTTCAGGCGCTCTCTCTCCCCCCTGCTCCACCTCTAGGGAAGTAAGCGCTGAAATGAGCTTGTTTGAAAGCGTGTACGTTATGACGTCATAAGGGACAATAACCACTCCCCACAGAGCGATGGACCCGTCTACCGGCTCTCAAAGCCCGCCCTCTAAAAATCACCTAGCGCCCAGTGTTTTTCCCTCTTCGGCAACCCTCGTTAGCGGACATGGCTAAGCGACAGAAGCACTGTTCTGTTTGTGGCTGCATAAATGAACACGAAAACGTTTTTTTACTTCCATCCACTGAACCCACGAGGACTGAGTGGATTAATTTTATTTTTGGAGGAAATGTACCCGGAAAACTTCCAAAGGTTTTGCATGTCTGTGGCCAGCATTTCAAAGAGGACTGTTTCCACAACATGGGGGCATGGAAAGCAGGCTTCGCCAACCGTTTGAAGCTGAAGCCAGGTTCAATACCAACTGTCCGTGACACAGCTGGAGAGGTAAGAGCTGGCAGTTATTTTATCGTTTCGGCCTTATTAGTCTGATAGCTTGAAAATATATTAACCTGTCAATCACCTCATGACGGGCGATGCGATGGGCGGAGCCAACAGCTGAGCTGCTCCACCAGGGTTCCGCCCACCATAAACGGCACATTTCTGAAGCTGCTAAAAAGAGGGAGGTGAAGAGAAGCCGCTGCACTCAAACTGAGGGTCGATTTGTCCATACCATGGCGGAAATATTTCATTTAGATATTAATGAATGGTCTCAGATTGGGAATAAAGTGTATAATATGGGACCTTTAAGAGCATCTGGGGGAATCTCTGGGTGCAAGAGACAAGGCCAAAAGTCAAAACTGGATCGACTTAAGAACTCTGTTCACCCTGCCATCCACAAATGCAAGTTAAAGTTTTATCATGCAAGAAAGAAGTCATGTGAACACAATTCAGAAATGCCATGGGTTGCATGAGTACCCATGGTGTGGGCAGCTTCCACATCTGTGAAGGCTAAATCAATGCTGAGAAGTACATGGAGGTTTTAGGGCAACATCTGCTCTTATCCAGATGTCTCTGTCAGAGAAGACTTCGAATATTTCAGCAAGACGATGCTAAACACACACTGCATCCATCAAGAAAGCGTGGCTTTTCAGGAGAAGGGTCCGTGTGCTGAATTGGCCTGCCTGCAGTCCAGACCCTTCACCAGAAGAAAACATTTCCGTCCAGCAACAAAAGTTCAAGACTATTAAGCAGTGAGAATCCTGGATTGGACCAGAATGGGACAACATTCCTCTCCCAACAACTGGTCTCCTCACTTCCCAGACGTTTACAGACAGATGTTAAAAGAGAAGGGGATGCTACACAATGCTAAACATCACCCTGGATCTACTTTGTTGGTGTCAACAAATTCAAATTGAGCTAAGATTTTGAAACATAAAATGCCTGTTTCCACATCAGATCTGTTGTTTATGTTCAATAAGAAACTAAATTTGTGTTTATGAGATTTGGAAATGATTGCATTCTCTTTTTATTTATATTTTATTTTACAAATCGTTCCACCTTTGTTGGAATTAGGGTTGTAAAAGCCTGTCAGACTACAGATGTTTGACTGTTTACAACCAAGTCCTGTACTTTGACACTTCACACTTAACCTGCGCTTGGGGCTGGACGATTAATCGCTGAAATCGATCCACTGTGATGCTTACCGGGTCGTTAAATAACGGCACCTCGGACCCAATGAGGGGGAAGGGAGTAAGTGAGGAGGTCAGAAGTGCAGGGCCTCCACTGAAAGGACCTTGGCCTCCGAGGAGGAGGCGGCGAAACTCATTGTGTCGTCGCTGCAGCTCCTTCAACTGTCGGTGGAGTTGAGCTTGCTCCTCTGAGAATGCAGAACGTCTGCACAAAGGAGAGGTTTCTTAATGTTAACTCATCCATGCTGGACCACTGCTTCATATTCTAACTACTGTATCAAATACAAAATCACAAGAATCAGTCATAGCGAGGAAAGTCTGAGTGATGACACTGCAGGTTTTATCTGTTTCTTGTAAGTGATAAAAGGTGACAGTTACTTTTTAGCTGCAGCGGCTTCCAGTTCCAGCTCCTCAATTTTGGCCTCCAGCAGCTGGATCTTATCCTGCAGTCTCCTCTCTTTGTTTTGTGTCTGGTTTTTCCTCTACAAAAGATAAAACATCAACTGCAGCTTCCACAAAAACATGAGCCTGTTATTTCTAAGTGTCAAAAGATGTGTGAAAGAAAATGTGAATGACTGCTTGTACATGTATGGATCAGAGCATTCAAGAGAAAACATGCAGCACAAAGTTCTGAGTGTAAGAGCTTGTTGAAATGAAGTGCAGTAAACCAGGAGCCGTACCTTTTTCTGAGCCGCTGCTGCCCTCTGCAGTTTCTCTTTGACCTGAGAATATTTCTGCTGCAGCTCAGCTTCTCGCTCCTGCAGCTTGTGTTTCTCCTCCAACCACTCCACCTGACGGTCTTCCACCAACCTGGAGGAGGAAAAACCAGGCTGTTTTAGACAGGGTAAGGATGGAAACTAGACCTGTATAATTTATTGGACTGAACCTCTCAGCCTCGTGTTGGCTCCTCTCGGCCTGGGACCGCGCTACCCTCAGCTCCTCCCTGACTCTGTCCAGTGATTCTTTCAGTCGCTCATTTGACGCCATCAGGTCACTTTCAGAGTGTGACAGCGCCCCCAGCTGGACACCAAGCTCCTGGTTGTGCTGTAATGTCAAACAAACAATACACACATTTATTCATGGCAAAAAAAAAACAATCCTCTAAGAGATATAAAAAAAGAATAAAATTATTTTGACGTGCCCTCTGTAGGTCAGCAATCTCTGCTTTCTGTCTCTCAAGCTCCTCCAGCTGTGAGCTCTGCTGCTGTATTTTAGTTCTAAGAAACAGAAGACATGTCAAATCACATACCAGAGGAACTTCCTTTTAACCCCAACTGTCATGTATTAACAGAGACGCACAAACAAGCTTTCACTCCTCTGATGCAAAGATTTATGCTGATAGTAAAACGCAAAAAGATAAAAGAAACTGGCAAAGCAACACATTTCTGAACTGTAACAGTGCAGACCGCAGAGAGCAGCAGCTGCTATTTGCAGCGCATGCCTTCACACCCTCCTCTTTGATATCTTCTATATCTGTTTCATCTGTTATACAGTGACTTCTGCAGGCAGTGTGTGTGTTTACAAAGTAGAAGAATCTCAGATCTCGTCAGTCACTCTAATTTAAGCAGCTGTGCATTTCTGAAAGCGTACCTCAGGTTCTGCAGTTCTCTGCGGGCCGACTCTTCGCCTTGCTGAGCGCTACGTAGGCGCTCCTCCCTCTCCTCCTTCAGAGACTGTCCGGAAGCATCCTGCAGCGCCCTCTGTTGTTCCAGTGCTGCCACGCGGTTCTCCAACTCCAACCTGACATGCGACATTAAAAAATGTTTAAATTGCTCTAAAAATATTAACCATCAGGACAGAGAATAACAGAAAAAAAAACCTGAGCTGTAGTCATTGTTTTCTCTTCTAACAAACAGAATAGAGCCATATTCTCACTTTTCCTCATGCAGGGTCGCTATTTTGTGGAACTCCTCATCCCTGGCAGCCTGCACTTTCCTGACTATCTCCCTCTCTTTTTCTACTAGAACCTCCTTGTGTCTATCCATAGCCGCCTTGAGCACCTCCACATCTGTCTGCAGACCTGAAACACATAAGAAAACACATGACACAACTAGATACATTGTTGTTATCTGTTAGAGGAAAACTTGATCAAGATGAAACCCAACAATCGGTCGTGTAATCATCTCTAGGCCTGTCACGATAAATTTTGCTGTGCAATAAATTTTCTTAGAAATTATCGTGATAAATGATAATATTGCGCAAAGCAATAATGTTGTCATTTTGAGACCATTTTCAACTAATGACAATGCCATAATAATGCAAGTACTCCCTTTCAAAAATCAATAAACTTTCATTTCTAAAGAACATTTTACACTGGAAGAAATTTTAAATAACAAAACAAAAACAATAAACAGAATGGACTCTCAGTCTCATTAACAATGAATGAAAAGCAAACAACCAAACAATAAGTTTAATGGATAATAAAGTCTGTTCTGTAAACAAAATTGCCTTTAAAAAAATATTTAAAAAAAAAATATTAAACATGAGGCTCAGACAGGGAAAGCCGGCAAAACTGCCAGTTAGTATCATTGTATTAAAAAAATAAAATATATATATATATATATATATATATATATATATATATATATATATATATATATATATATATACACACACACACACACACACACACACACACACACATATACACTGCGCATCGTTTGTAAAGTTGAAATATCTCCCCTCATCGCTGCGTGTCAGACTGATCTATGAGCAGTGAGTGAACCGCGCTGCTGCGACACCACGCTACACCTTTTTCACACACACACCGGGACACCGGCCCAAAAGTAATGAGGCCCACTGGGAATCCTCCTGAACCTCCCGATTAGCCGACATTGCTCTTGGTGTGTATTTTGTCATATACGGCAGTATATAGGCTGACCTTATTTGTGTAATGTGCCTGCACATTACAGGGGTTATTACGGTAGATCAGGAAGTGGGGGTCTTTGTACTGACGTAGTAGGCTACATGAGTGTGTTCTGCTTACATGTGGGGAGCAGCGAAACAATAAATGAGGAGGCGCTTGCAGCTACTATTTCCCCATTCGGCTTATTTACATATTTCAGCATGAGAATCGGAGGTTTAGCGTGAGACGGCACTTAAATGTGTGGCTGGCAAACTTATTGCACTCATATTTTCTAACCGTGCAATTAACTGACTTATTGATTATAGCGACAGGCCTAGTCGTCTCATATTCAGTACTCTGCAAAAGTCTAGTCAGTCTTCATTTTGCTATATAAATACCAGGTTTATTACTAAGATGTCTGTTACATGTAGACTATGGAAATGTGCGGTGCCTCATGCCAACTTCATGGCTGGCATACACACGTTTCTACAGCTGTTGATGCCTTGGTGACACTGATGTGCACATTGGAGATACATGAACAATTCACACTGATGAGAAGTTAAATGAGTGGCTATAACAGCAGGGACAAAGTCGTACAAAAAAAAAAAAAAAAAAAAAGAAGAACACGTTAAAACCAACAGCTGCTTTTGCTAAATTAGAAGATGTTGTAAAAGGTGCAATACGAATAGAGAGTGTCTTCAGAGACAGCGAGGATTTACTGGTTCATGATGATAACTGGCTCATCTGCCGCTTTAGGTTCCCAATGGGAATCCTTCTGTAACTGCGTGCAGAGCTGCAGCGGCTCTGGAGCGCAACACAGCGAGGAGCCATGCGCTGCCTGTGCCTATACAGGTGTTGACCACACTGCGGTTCCTATAGCAACTGCGGCATTCCAGAGGGAGCTGGCAGACCGATCGGGACTGTGTCAGCTGGCCCTGAGCTGAGCCGTGCCAGCCATGTGGGACAGAACTATCCACATGTCTGCCAAAAGCACAATTTGCAGCAATAGCGGGTTTTTCCTAATGTACTCTGAGCTATCGACTACACACACACTGATATAACAGCGCTATCACATGATGAATTTGTATATGTAAATATGAAACATTTTCATTTGATCAATATACAGATCATATCTGATGTGCAAATGCAGTTAACCAACGTTGTGGTGAAGTGGCCTGGTTCAACGCTTGACTCATACATTTTGAGTTATCAGCATGGTTGGGAACAGACTACAAGCTGGCACTGTGCGCGATGGGTGGCTTTTGGTGAGTAAATATATTTGTGTAATACTCCTAAAACTAATCACTGTGATGAGCATTGAGCATGCGCCCTCAAATTTTATCCCATCTTCACAGCAACATTGCTGTTTATTTTTACTAGTTAAATGATAGCTTAAGATCTTTTTAACAAGCCCCTGATTGTCTCTATGTGCAAAGTACTCTTAAATAACCCAGTGCATATAGTGTAAAATGTCTTAAGCAGCCTCACCTTTTCCCCGGCGCAAGAAAGTCTGGCAATGTTCAACATAAATATAAAGAAATGAAGGAACACAGAAATCTTGTATATTTACAGTAGAAAAGAACATTAATTCAATAGAAACATTCAGGATTAAATGCAGAAAATTATTTCTCTATGAGAGAAACTGAAAAAATTAAACAAGCAGAAGCTAAATCTTGGTGGTGTGTGTGTGTGTGCATATCTGAGAAAAAGAGATCCATACCATCAATCTGCCCCTGCAGTGTGTCTCTCTCCCTCTCCACCTCCCCTTTAGAGCGAGCACAGTCCAGCTTGATACTGGCAATCTCCAGTTTATGTGAATGCTTCAGGCTTTCAGTCTGGAACAAATAAAAAAAAATGTGTTAATCACAACAAATTGACTTCCTATTCTTCAAGCTTCACCATGTAAAGTGACACTGATTATAAATGACACTAAAAGTTCTACCGTGTCTGGTTTTAGGCAGAAACCTATAAGACGTTGATGAAAATGAAAGTTCCTGTCCTGTGAGAGGTTGGACATGGTTCTCTCTGATCTTTGCTTCTAGTCTGAGGTGAGAGTTCTGGTTTAAAGCCGAGTGGCGTACCTGACTGGTGAGGGAGTTGACTTCTCGTTCAGCTTTGTGCAGTCGTATGGTGAGCTGACTGTTCTGCTCATTGCTCAGTTGAAGCTCGCTCTCTATTCGCTCCAGCTGAAGACGGAGGGACTGACATTCTGCCTGTTACAACATCCAGTCAGATCTGTCAAACACCATAATAATAATAATAATAATAATAATAAAAAAAGTGTGATGTCATGTAGCTATGACAACAGGATTGCGGGCGTCTTACCTCCAGCGATTTCACTGCTGCCTGAGACTCGGTCAGCTGTCTGATCTGGATGCGCTGGACGTTCTCGGCCTGCTGGCCCGAGTTTTCTTTCTGGGCTCGGAGCTCGGCCACCTCTGCCTCCAGGCCTTTCAGCCGCTGGTGGAGCTGGGCTTTCTCCCTCAGCAGAACCTCCACCCGCTTTCCATCACGCAGTGAGTCCGAACTGTGATAGTGAGCCACCAGGTCCTCCCTGTCCTTCTCCAGACTAGATATCTGATAACAGAACATCACAACACTGAGAAACTTTTTATATACTAACTGAGATACAGAGATAAGAACCAGCTGCTCTGGTTAATATTATACCACACACAAGCACACCCACCTCCACCTCATAGCGGATTCTCCTCTCCTCCAGTATACGAGCATGCTCTTCTCTCTGGTGCTCAAACTGGGATCTAATGAAGGTGTACTCGTACCGCAGCTTGTTGTACTCAGACCTGTACTTCTCTGCCTCCTACACAAAAATCATGTCACATTATCAGCTAATTAGTGAAAATTGAGCAATCAGGCAGAGAAAGTAAAAGCACACACTTTCAAATGATTTCCAAAAGCAAATCTTCATTGATGTCTTGACTGATGCTGAGAATTTAACAAACACAGCTGCACACTCAATGCAGTTCATGAATTTTCATTTAAAATATATTTGATGGGAATGAAAGCAGTTCACTTGGACAGATTTGGCACTACTGTGTTGCACTAAACACTGTAGATTTGTGAAATGTGTTTTTGTCTTTTGTTCCCTCTTGTTCTTGTGTTGTTTTTTGTTAATGTGGACCTACTTTATGTGTCTAAATAAAAAGTTGCAGTTGAGCAAACTTCAGAGTAAACTGGTCAAAATTTTATTTTATGACATTTATGGCATATGTTTTGGGGCAAATTTACAGCATATCTATGCTTCAACTTTTACATTATGAATTGTGAATAAAAAAAATTTCTTAATCAAATACATTGAAAAAAATCATTTCATAGAGGTCTTTATATTTTCTCTGCTTTACCTCTTCCAGCCTGTTAAACCTCTCTCTTACTGGAGCCTCCATCTCTTGCTGCACCTGAGCTCTGAGTTGTTGCAGCCGCTCAGGAGTCATCACCTGGTCAGATGACACACATATGAAAAAACACTCTGGATAAATTTATTTAAAAAGTCATGAAAGAAAAAAAAGATGTCTACATCTCTGGATTTGTAAAAGTAGACACCAACTTCTGGCTAATCAAGTTCAAGTACAAATTTGAAAAATATACACACACACACAAAAAAAAGTGTACCTGTAGACGCAGCTCATCCATCTCTCTGGTTTTGTCCAGCAACTCTGCTCGCAGCTCCGCCAGCCGCAGCTGCAGTTTTTCCTGCTGAAACTGTTTGTCACTCAGCAGACGCTTCAGTTCACCCTGCGCCCGCGCGAACTCATCCTGCAGGCTTCAAATATATAGAGAAAAAAATCATAATAATCACAAATAAGAAAAGACAGAAGGCAATAAAAAAAGACTAAACTACAAAGTATAATTATTCAGTAAAATTATTAGTACCTGGTGTGTTCAGCCTTTAGTGTCTGGTAGTTGGTCCTATGGTTTTCACATTTGATCCTCTCATCAATAAGCATCTTCTGCAGCTCCATCTCTGCACCCCCTAGTCCAGCCGATAACCCCAGCATGGCTGCAGACTTCCCTATGCCAGGTTCCAGGTTTGGGACAAGAGTGGAGGAGGTCATTTCACCTTTGCAAGAGCAGACAGAAAGAGAGAAAACAAAAGAAAGTTGGGTAAAACAAACAAAGCACTTGCTGTCTCTGCAATCTGAGGACGATTACACGATGGCAGTTAGCTCTATGTTTTCAAAGAGTGGGGGAAAAAATCTGATTTTGCTCTCCTGGAGTGTTGTTAAGTGATTTTGAAGAACAAAAAAAATGACCTGGCTTTGTTGTAAATTAGTAACCATGGCTGCTCTGAAAAGAGTCCCCAAGCCACTTGTTATAATCACAAGCTCTTGGCTGTCAAGGCAATGCTCGGAATCAGTCTCAAGTGATTAAAGCTCCTCTCTATGGAAACTGGCTGCTATGCACACGAAGGGTTTGTGCGGCTGTACCCATTGTCAATTGATCGGAATAAATAAAGTATCAGTGGGTTTGCTGCAAATATCTCAGCAATAACTGTAGCTTCACAATCCGACTTCACAGATCCAGAAGAATGGTGAACTTAAAATATTAAACGAGTGCATTGTTAATAGGTTCGCCATCTCAAAAACAAAGTACCATACACTGTAAACACAAAACAATTGAGACCATAATTTGTCTGTTCTTACCATGACTACTGTCTTATCATGGGATGAAGTTAAAACTTACTAATTACTTAATCTAAACTTAGACCGGTCATGCTAAAGGATCGCAACGAGATAACGCCTGGAACTAGAGTCTTGTTTTTAAATGTCGCGCCCCCACGTCTAATTAGCATGATACGCTAACTACTCAATTAGCCACGTTAGTGTGCCAGTTATCGGACACTCAGTTTTTCTATTTTCTTTCAAAGGCACAGGCATTTAAATGTTAAACAGTCACGATGTTGAGACCTGTGTTTTAGTACAAAAAACTAAAGCAGATTTAATGCCTGAAACTAAATATGTACCGACAAGCTAAATTTAAATTTAGCTAACTAGCACAGCTAATGTAACGTACAACCTGGTGCGTATTTCAGGTTTTAAGAAAATATCGTTAATCAATTAAGAATAGCTACAATACTTGGTAGTTGTCTTTACAAATTCAAGGAATTGGGACAAAAAAAACCCACTTACCTCCTGCACTGGGACTCCACTCTTCCCTGCTTTCTGTTTGCTAGCTAGCGTTGGCTAGCTCTGTGAACTACACACTATGGAATCATGGGTAAACATTTCTCGAGGCCCGTTTCTCACTAAACTGTATCAAGAAGACGTTAGGTATCACAGTTAATATTACTGATTTAGTGTTCAAATATTTATTTAGGGATGCAACAAAATGATTATATAATAAATGCATCATAAGTTAAAGGGTCTCAACGTGTTTAACCAGTTCTTTTCATTGCAAATAATAGCCGCCTTAAAAAAATAGATAAATGTAAAGACAGTTTACATATATTCACCTAAACATTATTTCATTTGCACATCAGCTGAGATGGTACAAACAAAACATGAGGGACCAACCTAATCTCTGTGAGGTCTGTGAAGAAACTGAGCTCAATCGCACTGTATTCTTCCAATAGTACATTAAAAATGTTCACAACAGTCGTGCTTGCACACAGAGGCTCATCTCCATTAATGACCAAAGCATCAAACACAGTGACAATAAATTCAGCTTCAATATATCTAAAGATCCAGAAACACTACCATTAATGATTGTCATTTCAAATTCAGCACTTTCTTTGGTGTCTGCTTTGAAAAAACATGTCATGTCTCTCTGCTGGTCCCCATTTACCACCTTATTTGACCATAAAGAGAATTTCACATCAGTTGGATATCTCTTACTTAGAATATTGTCTGTTTCTTTTACACAAGTAAAATACAAGCAGTGTTGAAAATCTGACATATTAAATATTGTTTTCAGTTTGAAAGTAATCCACTTCGCCTAAAGTCTTTAGCGTCAGTGCTGCTGCAACCAAAATTTTCCCACAGGGATTGTTAAAGATTTTTAAAGATCAGTCTGCAGTTTAACCAGACGGTAAAGGGATACAATATTCTCTTTGAAAAACTAACAGCTGACCCATTAAACTCTCAGATGTAGATAAACGCTCAACTTAAAAGACAAAAAAAAAAAAAAAAAAAATTAACAATAGTAAAAATAAAAATGAAGCTCTGGGATAGATGAAAGATGAGAAATAAAAATGTCTTGATCCATATAACAGTCCTAAATAAGCACACAACAGCAATATTTGTGACATTGTTGCTTTAACTTTGTTTTTACATCTTTTGGTAAGAAATGTAACATAAAACCAAAGTGATTTTATTCTATCATTATCCAGTTTAGATATTTAACGGGACAACACCATGTTTTTCTTCTCCCCGGCCTGAGGTCTAATTTTTTTTACTTGTATTCGAGTATAAATGTTCAGCTGTAACATGAGCTGCAACAGTTGAAGAAGCAATGTGAAAGTTTCCAAACTGACAAGTCAGATTGAGCATAAGAGGAGGGAGCTGTCTGGAAAAGTGGAGCAACACCAGAAGTTAGACACTTAGCTTCGACTTTCCCAAAACTACCTAATTTCATATATTTTCTCACAGCGTTTTAGAAAACCAGGACATTTCTCATCCTCTTATTTTTCTAAGAGTTTTCTGGATTGCCTGGCTCTAATAATGAAAAATTAAAATAATTAAAAATCTGTTTAATATTCAGCCCTGGTATGTGGAAATAAATGAATGCTTGCAGGTCCTCTATGGCTGAAGGTGTTGATAAAATCTACCGTCTTATGTAATTACAACATCAATGAATTCTTTATAATTACATAACAAGCTCCTCCATGCAAACAGTGGCAGCAAAGGAAAATGTCTCAGTCTCCAGTATATGAAGCTGTCAGACAATCTGATTCTGTCAGTTCCAAATGCAGTTAAGTGAAAACAAAACAAGTGATGCAAACATGCAAAAAATAAAGATGCTTGGAGTACCATGCAGCTATGTACAATGGCAAGAACAAACAAAACATAAAAGGTCTTTAACTAGAACTGGGTCATACATTTGTAGAAAAATTCAGTCATCTGCCATGTAGTTACATATTTCATATTACAGCTTTAAAAAAAGGACTATGTGATAAAGTCTTTTTACAACCTGCTCCACCCATGGAACATTTCTTCATGTCTGTGTTGCCGACTTATAAAGAATTAGTGGCTGCTGAATTACACACTAAAGCATCTTCAATCATTTAAAAATAGTCAGGGATTAAATCTCTATTGATTAATGGCCTCCATTTTACATTTCATTACTGAACAAAACATTTGAAATGAAACAGCCACATGGTAAGGACATCCTGTGAACATGTGACTCTATTTACAGATTAATAATTAAATACATAAAAATAAATTAAGAAAACTGTCTAGGAAATGTACAACTTTTGAGCGGCCTACATTGCCAACTTCCTGAGAGAACAATTTTCTTCAACGACGTGGTCTGGACCATCTCAGCTGGAGCTGAAAGAGAAATGTGAATTTGTTTGCGACCGAAAGTTCCTGTTTGAAAGTAAAATGAGCTGTAACGATGATTGGGGTCTGCGTGGTTACCTGTCTGCAGCATCCTGGTCCGCCTCAGCACCGCAGGCAGGTGCCCGCAATTTAATTGGATCTGCAAAGATTTTAAATAAATAAATAAATCAAGACAGTGTATCCACCTGAAAAAAAAGCAGAAAATAAGCATATTGAAGCCCTTCCACCTTGAATCCAGCGGATCTGTGTTGCGGGGCCGTAGCCTTGCTCGTTCTTTGCAGCAATTCTGAAGACGATGGCTGGCCGGTTGGATGAGGAGCTGTCGATGTGGGCGTTTTCCAAGTTGGTGGAGCTGACGGAGCAGAATGTCTTGGTGCCGCGATATATCCGGATGAAAGCCATTTGACCTGGCCGCTCCGAGCTTGAGGAGCGGCTCTTCCTTACCGCCAGATACATGGAATACTCCAGGATCCGACCTGATGGCGATGTGGGAGCCTCCCAGTTGATTTGGACAGAATCATTGGCCTTTCAGAAAAAAAAAGAATGTTAAGAGAATTATAAATCTAAAACTCTACAGACCAATCTATCAACTTTCCCTCCATTTGTCCTTGAAACTGTGCATCACCTTGGTTATCTTGACAGCAGAGGGCGCTCCAGGAAAGCCGGGTTGGCATGTCTTGAACTCGCTGATTGGGCTAAAATCTCCCTGGCCAAAGCAGTTGATGCCTGCAACTCTGAACCTGTAGGTCTGACCTGGAGTCAGCTCCTTCTTCTCCCGCCCCTGATAGTCCTGAGGCCCAGGTAGCTTCTTCTGAGGAAAGGATGGAAAAGACACATGTAGCACCATCGAACATCATCTTCAGAAGGGAACCACAGTCTCTATTGTTTATACCTCTTTATTATTTGTGGGTCTACCACCGACTGTTGACGTTACCTGGTCGCTTTCAGCAGGTAAAAAAAAGCAGTTGACCTCACAGAAGAGTGTTTTGAACACACCAACATCAAACCACACTGCTTCATCTGGGGTCCCCTGAACCTGAAGGTAACAGGTTGCATTTTTATGATCAACTGAGTCAAATTAATGAGCTATTAATTCATGTTCAGAGGGAGCTCTGACCTGATCTGGGTGAGTGTACAAATCTCCTGCTTTGTCAGTGGAAGCAGATTGTTTGTCTGTTAAAAAAAGAATAGAAAAAGAGCACCTGGATTAAATTCTCATTTCCAACAATTTACTGCAGTCTGGTTTCTTTCTTAAAATTTGAGCATTAGTGTCGTCATTACCTGCTGAGCTGCTGTTTTCTGCTGCTGATGGCTCCTGTCCAGCAGCTGTAACAAAAACAGACGGGAAGGGAAAAATGTCAAGAGGATCACAGCCAAGAAACAAGAGTGAAAGCTCCTTCTAAGAAAAGGAACATTCAAGCTTTGACGATCTGACAAGACTCACTGCAGCGTTTGGAGTCTGAGTCCTTCACTTCTCTTTCTGCCTTCGCTTGAGTTTCTTCTAATCCATTTGAGGCCTCAACTGACTTATCCTGCTGCACTAAATTATTCTGAAAATTAAGAAAAAAAATGCAAGAACAAGAAATACATATTAATATCCTCTCATTTTCTTTATTTCTTCATGACATAAAGACAAAATGCTCTGACCTGCACAATTTTACAATGTGGTAACTATTCTGCAGCTGCAAGTGCAAAAACAGTTTAACACAACTGCATGTTACAGGTA
This sequence comes from Melanotaenia boesemani, assembly GCF_017639745.1. Classification (NCBI taxonomy): domain Eukaryota; kingdom Metazoa; phylum Chordata; class Actinopteri; order Atheriniformes; family Melanotaeniidae; genus Melanotaenia; species Melanotaenia boesemani. The sequence goes on along the minus strand of NC_055704.1, from coordinate 14,041,705 downwards.
TAAACAAACTCAGCTCCGTTAGTGTGATTCATCTGAGCTGATCTGAGATCTGTCGCCCAGGGTAATCAGCATCAGAAAGAGAAGCATATAGCTCAACATTGTGTACCAAATTATTTTGCATAACACTTTCAAAACACTACCGGCAAATAGGTTGATTTTTTTTCCATTTCCTATGACATATTTTTAAAAAAAAAACAAAAAAGAAAAAAAAAAAGAGGTCAGGTTGAGGTCAGGGGCCAAGGGTCAGCCAAAGACTAAGTGGTATTTTTGCAGCACAGGATAGAGAGTTGTCTTACTCAAAAAAAAAGATGTAGCTGCAGAAGGCACAGCTCTTCCTTTATTACCACAGAAGGAAATGGTCAGTTGGAAACTGCACATGTTATGCAGGGGTCATTTTGAGACCCTCAGGCACCCTATAGAGGTCTACTATCTCACTCAAAACATCACTCCACCTCCACATTGTTGACATCGCAGCCTTTTTGGGACTTGATGGCCATCCACCATCCAGAACTCCATCCACCTGGACCATCCAATGTAGCATGAAACTCATTTGTGAATAAAACTATTATTTCTGAGACCACTGCAAACATTTCTCTTTGTGAGGATTGGTTAAGCAGGGCCTATATACAGTAATGAACAACTTCAAAACACTGGGGTATCCTGCATGGAGATGTTCTTGGGATTCCAGGGACACCAGGAGCTTTAAACGCCTGCTTGCTGCTCACCATTGGCTTTTTAACAGCTGCTCTTCTAATATGATTTATTCCTTGAAGTGCCTTTATCTGAACAAACCCATTTGCTCATCAATGATCTCACTTAAATTTTCAAGAATATTTCATGTTTTTCATTTGCAAAACATATCCTTCTTTTTCCCCGTACTGTATGGAAACTGGGACTTGTGAACCTCTTTGGGTAGTTTCCCTTTTATTAAGCTCACTTAGGAAACTAATTATCAAACATCTGAGTTAGCTATCAGTGATGTAAACAGTTAGGAGAAACAACATAAGTAAAATCTTATTTGGAGATTTAGACACATTAAGTAAGTGACACCAACCTGAGTTGATGCTTTTTCTTCTTGACCCGTATTTCCTTCATTTTTAGGCTGGAGGGACTGGATGCCTGAAAGAGAAAATATTACAGTTAAATTTATGTAAAAACACTCAGGTTTTTTTTAAACACCTATAAGATCCATTATGAAAACAATTCCCCTAACTTAAACATTCAAACAGTGTGATGATTTAACTCAACGTCTGCAGTCTTCTTACCTGCAGGATATTTGTTTTTCCCACTCTGCCCATCTGCTCCGGTTGGCTCGACTGGTTTGGCGAGTGGACTGTGGCCAGCAGGCCCGGGAGGAAACACAGGCTGGATTTGAAGGATGTAGCAGTCTGCAGCAGCCAGGGGGCGCCATGCAACATGCAGCATGCTGACAGTGGATTTAATGAGCATCACTGGCTCTGGGGAAGCTGGTAGATCTGAAGTAAAAAGAAGAGGATGTTGTCATTTTAACCTAAATTTGCATTGTATCTGATCTGCAGCAGTGACCCAACTGTACTCACCTGTCTCCAGGTACCAGAGGTCCTTGCAGCACACCTGGTAATTCCAGCTCTTGCGGTATCCGTCACGGCCGCTCCAGATGTAAAGCCTGGAGCCGACAGCGGTAGAACAATGGCCGGCCCTGGCTCTGGGCCTGCAGGCATACAGGTCGTCGCTGTGAGGACCCTGGCTCTGCAGCTGGGACTCAACATCATCCTGCTGCTCTGGGTCAAGGCTTTCCCACCACATGGTGTCTGGAAAAGAAAACCCAAACAACTGTCACCTTGCTTGCCTCTATGAATCATACATTTAAATTTTGACATCATAAGTACTGACCAAAGTTGAGTGCACTTAATGAGTTTGTGCAGATCCATTCGGCTTCTGAGGAAACATGTTTGTCTGACTCTGGAACAGGGATCCAGCCACCAAAAACATACATCCTGAACAAAGATGGACACATCTGCTGAACTAGCTTCATTAAAATTAATCATTCATTTCCATATGACACCAGAGACTATGAATGACTTACTTATTCCCTATCATATTAGCAGAGTGAAGACTTCTGGGAAGTGGAGTGGGACCTCTTGTTTCAGGTGTCGACCAAACCATCAAGTCTGACAGGGAAAGGAGGAAAAAGATGAGAATAATAATAAGATTTGGTTTTCTTCCTGAAGCCAACAGAGTTAATAAAACTTCTTAAAGACATAAATCCCACCAAGATCAAGCTGCCAGATATCATTTAACCGGTATCCTTGCATCCCTCCAAAGATGTAAAGCTTCGGGGAACCAAGGCCAGTGTAGCCAACACAGGTATGAGACTCTCTAGCAGAAGGACAACCACCCTTTGTCTCAGGGATGTTCCAGCCTCTCACCCCTGACACTGCCTGCAACTCCAACTCATAAAAGTCATCCAGGTACCTAAAATAGAAAATTATTAAACCAGAAATCTTAATAGAAAAGAAAGCTGACAAATTCAGCTTCTATCTGCTGATCATTTGATGCAATTCATAGGAATTGTGCAGCGAGTAAACTCAAACCATCTGAAAAATGGGTCCGATTTCATCAGTCACACACAGGTCAAAAGTCAGACAAAACAAACTAAGAGCTGCAGTATCTGCAAAGTACCTTGGCACATTGCCATTGGGATCCTCACTGTCATTGGCCAGCCCTCCAAACAGGTAACACTTATTACCCACAAGAGTAAAACTGTGTCCAATCCGAGGGCATGGGGGCAAGCCGTTTCTAGGTGCCCTTGGCTTCAGCTTCTTCCACAGCCAGCGGCTGGCCTGTAGAACAAAGGCAAGAGTTTCAAAATACATCTTACACAACAGTAACAGCACCAGTTTTAAAGTCCCAACTGAAAATAGCTTTACCTGAAGTTCATAAAGGCTGTTGGTGTATTTCCCATACTCAACCATACCACCAAATACTAATACTCGGGTGCCTTCACAGGCAAAGCCATGGGCAGCGCAGCCAGGAGGGATGTCACCCCTCACAGCAGGAAGAAACCACTGCTTGGAGACTGAAGAACAGGAATATGTCAGCTGTAACATTAAATAAGTATCAAGGGAACCACAGCTTTAAGATTTTTAAGGATAGCTGCTAGGCTTTGTTATCATTTTTTCTTATCTATGTGAAAGTATTTTCGCAAACTATAACAAACTGTTACCTTCACTATAAAACTTGAGAAACATCAAGCTTATTCCCGTTTGCTTGTTTCTCTCGCGAGATCCGCTAAACTAACAATCGCTTTTTGAAGTGAGAAGTTCTGTGTTTTTATGAATCCCTTAATAGAATTGTTTAATCTCCATGTGACAACAGACAGAAATACCGTCCTTTGTGCAAATCAGTTTCCATCCAAAATGGCTAAAAGTAAATGTGGCTTTTGGATAGTTCCGACAAAATAGTTAAGATGCTTGGTGACGTAATGAATTAGTCTCATATTTACACATAGTTGTGTTTCATCAGCTTGTAAAACAGTCAACTGTCTTCCCCCAACTTTTGTTAATGTGGATACCTGTAAAAGTGATAGTACAGCTAAAGCTAGCCGGCTATGGTAACACGATCCAACTTAGTAGAGCATAGCTTGTAATAAAAACAAACAAACAACAACAAAAAAAGCAATAACGTGGTGAACTATTATATAAAATTTGTGTTTTCCAAACAGCCAAGGAACATCCTTGCTAGAAGGCCCGTTTGCTTGCATGCTTACTTCGCTCTTGAGAATGCTAAAAACATTAGCCGCTAACCTACTAGTTAGCAACCAGCTAACGTTAACGTACCAGTGTTGTAAACATGAAGGTCTTCCGCTATCCCCTCGTTTCCACCACCAAATACAATAATCAGTTCCCGGATTGCAACTGCACGGTGTCCGTGTCTGGAGCGCGGTACCACCCCGGTAACGGAATGAACTTTCCTCCATTGCGGCTCCTCGACACAGGCGTTCATTTTCTTGTTAAGGAGCCTGTAGTTTGGCGCTGTGTTGACGTTTTAAAGATGTAGGCGTGGCCTTGGGAGGATGGCGAACATTCAAATTCAAGGTAAGACATCTCACTTTGATATATTTTTCATGTATTAAACTCATGAGAGAAATGTTGACAGGTTTGACAAAAGCAGTAATGTGCAGGAATATAACAGTTTTGAGATTATATCTGCTTCTTCGGTAATTTATTTGACATCAACATTAAGTGAAAGACATAAAGATCTTCAACATGAACCTCAGTAGACAAAAAGCTTCTGACTATTAATAAGCATATTCACCTGATTTTGTCTGATGACTAGTAAATCCATCATTTGTTAAGTGTTGATTGTGAAATAACGTCTTGGTGGAGCCAATAAAGTTGGGGGCTTTATGTGAGCAACGTGGTTCATCTTTCAAACATAGACAATCTTTGAAGGTCTTCTTCTTTCCTGCTGGTTGTGGTTGGCCTTCAGATTCAGATTTCTTTATTAGTCCCACCGCGGGGAAAATCACAGTTTAACAGCAGCAAGACACACGATGGAAAATAAATAGTAGGAAATGTAAGACAGATAATAAGAAAAAATGACATTTAGTTAGTGCCTCAGTTTTTAATTTCCAAACACATACTACATTTTATCCTTCAGTAAAACCAAAGCATACATAGAGAAAAAAAAATAAAACCTTTTTTTTTTTTAGGTTTTTGGGACTCATCGGAGTAATCACCTTAAGGAAATCTACTTTTTTCTAACAACATACTGCCTTTTACCCAAATTAAATAAAAGATTGGGCAACATTTTTAAAATACCGGAAGGTCCAAACTTGACCTAGTGCGCGCGCGTGTGTGTGTTTGTGTGTGCAGAAACAGGAACCCCTCCCGGTGAGCAGGAAGAAGATGACGTCATTTGTCAGTTGCTCAGAGCTGAGACTGTGTACGTACGTACGTGCGTGCGTGTGTGTGTGTGTGTGTGTGTGTGTGTGTGTGTGTGTTTTAAATAAAGTATCTGTGGTGTATGTATGGGAAGGTGAAGGGGGTGCAAAATGGTTGTGTATTATTAAGTTAATGTGTGCTGCGCGTGGCTTGGTCCCCTGGTCTGACAGTGTTGTTGTGGAACGAGAGCGAGTTGTTAAGAGGGTGTGTTTTATGGGAAATAGAGGTTGTGGGTGCGTGTGAGCATTTCTTTTGCTCTGTGTGTGTGTGTGTGTGTGTTTACACAGACGGGAATACTGCGCCAGAGGAAGTGCGCCCGTTCTCCGTCTGTGCGTCCCGACTTCCTGCTCTAAGGCAGGAGAGAGAAAAGCTGCGGATCCGCTTTCAGACAGCGGGCCAGCAGCAGAAGCATGGAGCCTCTACACAACACACACACACTGATTTAAGAAACAAACGTACACATCAACAGCGGGCAAACAGAGGAGCAGCGGCCGTCCACATCTGGGTAAGTGCCATGTTTCCTTCTATCTCCAACTTTCTGAAGTTAGTCCATGTATATCTGCAATAAACTTATGTTGTACTTTCTGTAACTCCATAAAGACTAAATTCAGTGTCAGTTTACAAACTTCCCAAAAGGCGCGCAGTAAACTATTAAATATGTGCGTAAAATGAGTGAAATCTGTGCGTAAAAGGGGTTAAAGTTGCGCGTCGGGCTTTCAGCTTTGAAACAAGCATCTCTTCTCGTTTTGAAGTTTGCACTTAAACAAAAAAAAAAGAATAAAAATAGTTTTGTCTTCCAGCTGTTATGAATAAAGAAAAAAGAAAAAGAAAGAGAGAACGGAAATACTCAGCCGTGGTTCCTTTAAAATGTTGTAGTAGACTTTCTGGTTTGTCTGGACCTCGCAGACAAATTGCCATGCGCTTCCGGATTGAAGCTGGCAGCAGACAACATCTTGAAAATGAGTCACTGGTGCAAAAACAAAGAACCATTTGAGTTCCAACAGAACCCCGCTCTCTCTACACACACATACACACTCACAGACATATTTCCAAAAATAAGAAGTAAGCAGCCCAGAGGTAATGGAAGGAGTTGTGTGTGGCTTTTGGTTTGGTTTGTTTTTGCTGAGTTGAAGAGTGTCCACTTGGCACAAAGTTGATATCTTGCAGAATCAGAATCACTATGTGTTGATTTATTACAACTTTAACAGGAAGACATTTCCTGGTTCTTTGTTGAGGGGGGATGGGGGTTATTTTTTATGTTAAATTTCTCTCCAACTTCAAAGATCAAACAGACTCTAACATCAGGACATAGATATCTCCCAACTATGTGGCTGATGCAGATCTGTGTGTGTGTTTTCTAAAAAAAACAAAAAACTTTTACATCATTTGGGTGGTAACAGCAACAGATCTTTAGAAAAATAAAGACACATGCAGAATGTGTGTGTCGGTTTTCCCGGTGCTTCCCAGTGACAGGAAGTCCTGGACAGCCTCTCACCGGGAATGACGCCCCTAAAGCTGAATGACAGGAAGTCCTCCTTTAGACACACAAAACATCACTACTGTTCCTCTATCACCTCTCTCTCTCAGACACACACTCAAATACAGATATAACAATTTATGCAGGAAATAGGAAGTGAGACCATGGGTAGCTGTGTTCTTGCACACTATCGTGGATCATTGTTCGCACTTTTCCCTTTTCCACTGGTTGATTTCCTTTGAAAACGACACTCAAAAAGATATAAGTGCTGTATATTCAGAATGAATTAGTAACATGACTGAAATGAAGACAGAGTTGTCATTACAGTGGCAAAGGTATAACACAATCTCCAGTTACGAGGCTTTATATTAATTTAAAACACTTTGAATCCAAGATATTTCATGTTTTGTCTCAGTGACTAAATTTCATTAGTTCCATCCCTTTTTGCATTTCAGGCCTGCATCACATCCTAAGGGAAGTTGATATGGTGGTAATTTAGGACTACAGCAATTATGTTTCTTGAAATAGGTGAAGTCAACTTTATTTGGTACAAAAAGCAGCATCAATAAAAGGCTGAGTCTTTGTGGAGCAAAGATGGCCAGAAGACCTCCCGTTTCTCATCAAATGTGTCAGAAAATGGTTGAAATGTTAAGAAAGTTTGGAAGAGATTTGCGTATTTGTCTCTATAAAGTGCAATCTGATTAAATGATTAAAATAATCTGAATGAGTTTTATGTAAAGGGTGAGTAAGCCTAAATTTGATACCTGTGACTTTATTTATTTATTTATTTTATCTTTCTAATGACACTGCTTAAAGAACCATCACCTGAGCAATGGGTTACTGTAGGAAACCTTTGTCACAATTTATAATAGAGACCAATTAGCAAATGTCACTTCAAACTTTGCTGTGGAAAAAAAGTAACTTTATGTTAACCTTGTTCAAAGGTGGCATTAAGTCCTCTGAATTCAGAGGCTTCTGGGATGGAGCATCACACAATGGAAATTTGTACTGAGATCAGACCAGTCAGGATTCTTTTTTTTAAATCTACTTTTTTTTTTTCTAAGAAATGGACACAAAGCACTCTGGACCAAAGATGAAAAGGATCATAAAGATTCTTATCAGTAACAAGTCCAAAAAGTCAGTTTCTGTGATGGCAGCTTCAAGGAAGTAAAGTACACTAAGTGTTTAGAGAAATATAAGCTGCTTTTATGATACCTTTTCAAGGGACATATACTATGTATTTTTGTTAATAAGACTACACTTAGTTACATTCTGTACACATTAAAAAAGGCATGGCGGTGAATGAAAGGGGTACAAGTATTGGACTGGCTGGCTGCAATCTTGTATGGAGACCTTTTAGGAAAAAAAAAAAACAAATCCCTCTAATTTTTGATACCTAAAGACCATGTTAGCAGTATGAATGAGACAAAAAAAACAAAAAAAAAAAACAAATGTCCTTCATTCCATAACATCTTTAATTTGTAGAGAGAAGAAACATATGAATCATTTTTGTTTGTTTTTATTGTTACCTATTTTCTTTTTTCTATTTTTTTATTACCCTATTTTTTCTGATTCAGTGTAAGTTCTTCCTCTCATGCCATTCACACCATGTTTTAACTGTTTTTTTTTTTTTTTTGCCAAAGAAACAGACAAGCAGACACTCAGAATCAGTTGTTTCCAGGTTAACAAGCCAGTTAGGACCATGCTGGTCTTGGCAAAGGGTCACTGACCACATCCTGCTTTGTCACCATAGAAACATCTGAAAACCATCCAACATCTGGTCTTCTCACTATGTCTCACTGTCACACTCACGCAATGTGAGACTCTATGCAGAAATATGAACATGAAAAAAAGCAAGTTCATTAAACATTGTGAGCAATGATAAATAAAACATATTGTCAATTTTTTTAATCTTGTTTTTCTTAAACAAGCTTGGGTCCAGCGACATATCTGTTCTAGAAAATAATCAGATCATCTGTTCACAACTTGTGCAAGGAAGTCACAAAACCACAAGACCATACATGTAAACACGTGGTCTGCATGCATGGGCATGTCAACTGCACCTGAATTTGAAATACAAAGTTAAGCAGTGTTTTTTTTTTCTTACTTGTTACTATAGAAAAAGCTTTAATGTGCATTAAAGTGTCCCCTCACAAAAAAAATAAAAAATTAAATAGACGTTTTAAACATGTCCATCAGATGAGTTTACATATAAAAAGTCATACATGAGCAAAATTTAGCGATTAGTGTTATGATTGGAAATTTCTGTTTTTATCTGCAGAGCCCATGCGCACACAAACACACATGTTTTTAATACCACAGATTTTTATGTGTGTTTGTCTCTACTGTCCACATACTAATGCCGTTTTTGGGCACATAAGCGGAGCATTTTTAAAAACGCCCTCCAAGGTGAAAATCTCCACTTATTTGTATTGTAACTTTAATGTTTGCGCTGGGTTAGTTTGTGACATCTGATTGTGTGACACTATCTCCTCAGTCTGATGTCAGAATATGTTCCAATCCCCTCCTTTGTTAGCAAGATAATGGAAAACCTAGTCAAATTAGCGCTTGTGCTAACCTTGGGCTTTTTACATTTGCACATATTCATTTACTTACCAACTATATTGAGAAACAGAAGCATCAGAAAGGAATTGTAGAGTGCATTAAAAACAACACTCTAATGACACAGTCCAGACACTGTTTTGGACCAGACCTGGTTCGGCCTCCAGTTGGTGGGAAAGCTTTGAGGAACAATGTGGGTTTTTTTCTCTCTAAAGAATAACAAAATCATTTTCTTATGCCGAGGACATGTTGTTGCATTTGACTGAGCATTTGCATTTGACACCAAAGAGCAGGAAACAGCTCTGACATCCCCTTTCAATTCAGCCAGAAAAGTTGCGTTCACACTGTATGTGTGTATTTTTAATGTGGACAGATATTTTTGTAAATGTAAAAACTCGTGTTTTTTTTTTTTTTGTTTGTTTGTTTTTTTAAACATCTGTATTCATGTAGAAACAGCCCAAATGTTCCATGTTCAAGAATGGACAAACCAATCCCGACTGCTTGCAGCGTTCGGCTGTAGAACTGTTTTGCATGCTGTGAGGAAACACTAAAATGAGAACCTAGCACAAGCTACCAGGAGAAGTTGGCTGGAGGCTAACAGGGGTTCTGTTTAGCCACTCAATGAGACAGTAGCTTCTAGCCACTGAGACCAGGCCTGCATGAACCAAGTGGGCAGTAGCCATGTGAGCAGATGCTACTAGGACTAACTTCAGCTAGCCGTTAGGATTCTTCTCTAGTCTAGAAAGTAGCTGCATGGTGCTAGCAGCTTATGTCACTTCCATAGATCTCCTTTCACTGAATGACAAAAAAAGGTGATTATAGAAAAAAATTCTAAATGTACAATTGTAAGGAATTCAGATGAGATAATAACTACTGGGATTTGATTTTTAATGTGCAATTTTTAATAAGGTTTCATGGGCACAACTGAACTTTTTAAAAGATAGAGGGAATCTCAGTGCTGAATTTGTCAATTTTCTTTTATTAGTGCTTAAGCTGACAAGTCCAAAGAGAATTATAATTCAGCAGAGCATTTTATCTTGACTGTCTTGTCCTAGTTATCAAGCTCTCATTAAAGCCATGTTTTCCTGATTCTTCTCTGCAGATTGCCTTCATCTGTGCCATCATGGAGAGCTCCATAACACTCTGGCAGTTCCTGCTCCAGCTGCTGCTCGACCAAAGCCACAAGCACCTCATCTGCTGGACATCCACTGACGGCGAGTTCAAACTGCTCAAATCAGAGGAAGTGGCAAAGCTGTGGGGGTTGCGCAAGAACAAGACCAACATGAACTATGACAAGCTGAGCAGAGCGCTGCGCTACTACTACGATAAGGTATGCAACATGTAAAATATTATGCATAACAACTTTAAATGGGTTTAAAATGAGAGCTAATTTTGTATGTATCCCGCAGAATATCATCAAGAAGGTGATTGGGCAAAAGTTTGTCTACAAGTTTGTGTCATTCCCTGAGATTCTGAAGATGGACCCTGCAGTGGTGGAGGCGGGTCGCATTAGCGAAGAGAGTGGGGGTGTGATATCAGAACCTGAAGCTGAAGATGAGGATGGAGCTGAGAGAAAACAGTACCTCCACTCTGGCCTGTACTCTTCCTTCACTATCAACTCCCTGCAGCATCCTTTAGAGCAACACCAGCCAATCAAAACAGAGCCTAGACCTGCTAGCAATGACGACAGCTCCTCTGTCATTCGATTTGTAAAAAACTGCGGTCACTCATCTCTCCCTTCAACCCCACCCCCATCATCAACTGAGAGCTCCCACTCATTCAGGCTGTCTCCTCGCCTGGCCTGCTCTTCATCTCCACCGCTAAGCCCTACCCACATACGGATGAGGGTGCGGAGCCAGAGTATAGACACTGATGATTTAGAGCCCAATGCCCAACCTCTAAACCTGTCGTCTGGTCAGAGAGAGAGGGAGAGGTTCCAATCCAAAACAACACCAGAGAGGAGGGGGTTGGCCAATGGTGCACCATACAAGGGCAGAAAACCCAAAAGCTTGGAAATCTCTTCCTCCTCTCTCCTTTTGACAGGAAGTGACCTTGTCTCTATTGCCCTCAATAGCCCGGCACTGCCCTCAGGGTCCCTCACCTCTGCCTTTTTCACTGCACAGGTACGACATGACACATTACCCAAGTATTAACATTCACAAGTTCCTCTGCAAATGCATTAGACAAGGAACATAAAGAGTTACTGGTAGAGGAGGGGAAGGAGAGGTTTTTGATGAAAAAAAATCAGACAGGGAGGGGATGGAGAGAGGTGAGTGGAAAGAGGAGGAGGGGAGGAAGGAGAATTCTAAGTGAAGCCATATGTTCCTGATGCTCCTGATCCACTGGCAGCAAATCGCTGACCAAAACAGGACAGTCTGACTACATTCAGGCATTCAGCTGACGCTCTTATCCAGACTGAGTGATCGCATGCTGCTGTGTGTGAAATTAGAAGAAGTGTAAGCTAAAACATTAACCAGTTATTAGTATATACTGACTTTTTTTAACCAGAGAAACTTATTCAATTCTGTAATTTTTCCAAGTATTTGTGGCCTGCTTTTTTTTTTTTTTTTATAGATCTTAGTCCTCTTTGAAACCTTCAAATGGTGGCTGATGCTTTTTCAGTGGCAAGTTTGTCAGTTCTCTTAACATGAAGAAAAGAAACACCAAAAACTGCTCAGTAGAGGCGAGCAGGAGTTTAACAAAATAACACTGAATAATTGATAAGTAGTAGATGCCAGTGACATATGATCAAATCACAACTCTGTACCAATTCACAGGAAGGGTTTAGCCATTTTAGGGTATTTTAGGAAAGAAATGACGACTGACATGCAACAAATTTTACTAGACATATGAAAACTTGGAACCTCACTGTTCAAAGTTAGAGCCTCGAAGCCGAACACTAGACCACATGCTTTGAGGTCTTCACTTTGACAAAATTGCCAGCATTAGTGCATGTATCTCATTGATTGTTTTGCCTTTATAGACTCCATCTGGTCTGTTGCTCACTCCCAGTCCTCTTCTCTCCAATATCCATTTCTGGTCTGGTTTGAGTCCAGTGGGGCCGCTGAGCCCTGCCCAACTACAAGGTCACACCCCACTTTTCCAGGTAACCCTCATTTGTTTGTAAAACCATGTATATCAAGATCCTCAATGGCTGCTGGCATTTTCCTAACCCTTGAATGGTTTAGCTAACTCAAAGCTGGCCCTAATCTACAACTGAAGCTAAGGAAAATATAGTTATGAATCATGTCAAAAGTGAATTAAAAATAAACCAGTTTACAGCAGACTGCTGCCTTGTAACGGAAGCCTCCCTTTGGCCACTTCATGCTCCAGATTTACCTCTGCACTGTTTTGATTTGTATTTTCTTCTACACGCCTGTGTCCGAGACGTTTGTATATGCGTGATTCGCCATACGCCAGACTTTCAAAATAGGCTGCAGATGTTTCCGCTCCAGTGTGGACAAGAAAAGGGGGCAACTTCCTGTTGGCTAGAGGGGGTAACATGAGAGGGCTGGTTAGTCAGGAGTCCCTCCCACCATTTTTAACTTTCTATCTCAAAAACACACAACCCCCTAAATAAACTCTAAAGCATCTAATGGCCAGTGTTGTGATCGTAGAACAGGATTTGTTCCCAGATGTAGAGCTCTCACAATGTTACAAAATCTGGGTTTTGGAAATTTAACATAAGATTCACACAGCTTCAAGATGACATATTTATCTCATCAAAAGCCAAAGTATTTCTGTAAAAGCATTAATTAAACTTTATACAAAGGAACCATTATACTCAGGACACCAAGGCTGCTTGTTAGATGGTTGTAGGTTTGGGAAATCGTGACACTTTAGACTTTGAATGCAGTTACTGACATTACATTGTTAGGGGAAGTACAGCTCTTCTTTCAGTAAATTATGTAGTTATAATGAATCTACTTTTAACCTTAAAAAAAATCAGTGTGGGTTTTTGTTTGGATCTGGTCCACTTTTACATTCATGCTCTGTTTGTTAAGCCACCTACCCCTGGTCTATGAATCATTTAAGCATCAAAAAGGGCACCTAACTAAAAAAAAGAATGAACCAGCAAACAGATAACTTAGCAAAGAGCCTATTTAAATTGTAATCTTTAAACAATACTAGCAGGAATTGAAAAATTTGGAAAAAGAAATAGTAGCAGGGCTATATCATCTAAAGAAGACCAATAGTATCAGTGATGTCCTTAAAACTATAGGAAAAGACTCCAGCAAACACCTGAGAGGTGTCTCTGGACCTTCAGTTGATCCATTTATTGTTCACTGAGGCTTCATCAAAAATGATCTCCATGGAAGGGAGGATGTAAAGAAGCCATTCTTGAGGAGGCAAAAAGGGAGATAAAGGCTGAGGTATGCCAAACAAGAACAGCACTAAAAATCAGTGACAACCGGTCTTATAGAGTGATGAATCCTCCCCAAGACCCTGAACAATGTTGAGGCCATGTGGGATCATCTTCACTGAGAACAGAACAAAAGGTCCAAGATCCAAAGAAGAGCTTTGGAAAGTCTTTCAAAAATCCAGATAACTATTCCTGAACTACTTAAATAAACTAGACAACTTTTCTAAGGTTCAGACTGTTGATGAATGAAATAATCATAAACTTTGTTTTTGCCGTATACAGTGTATTTCCATCTATGACTGCAACCATTTCCTGTTTTTCTCACAATATATTATATTTGAGGGGTGCTGCAGTCACTGATGTTTTCCATATAAATAATTGGACCTTTTAATCCACTTTCAGAAGAACCTAAACTAAGTTTGGCAATGAATTGTTCTTAATTCTGTGTCTTTTGTCCACAAGGCCTCAGACTTAAACTGACTCAGAAAGCATATTCAGCATGATGCAGTTAATGAGATAAAGACATTTTGCTTGCTTGTAGGCTGAAGACACATATTCCTATTTCCTATTGTACTGTCAGCAAGCTAAGGATTATGGAGGATGTACAGTTGCTCTTTCACTTTTTTTTTGTCCCTGCAGGTTGCATTTCTAAAGAAAGTAAATCTCAGCTAGTTGGCAGTGTGTTTTTTGTTCTGTAATTCTACCTGTCCCCCTGCAGTTCCCTACACTGCTGAATGGACCCATTCCTGTACCTCTGCCCAGTGTGGACGCACCTTCTCCTCTGCTGATCTCCTCCAACTCCAACAAGTCCTGATGCCAGCCTGAATTCAAAGAACAAACTGGACCAAAAAAGTAGCCGAGCAGGGCCACACCTTTACCAGCTAAAGGACCAAACAAATAATAAAAAAAAAAACCTGATGCAAGACTTTGACTCTCATCATACTTTTGAGATGTTCCTCACTCTAATGAAGAGTATTTGCTTTAGATACATTTTTGTATGTTTACTTCAGGGTTACACTTTGGTCTGTGTTAAAACCTCAGACTTTCTTTAAGTACAAAGAAATTGACTGGAAGTCAGATCTCATCGCACTTTTCATCTCAATATATCTGTGTCACATCTAGAAGCTAGAGGTGTCAGTAGATTACAGTATCACAGCTTCCTAGATACACGTTTGTGGTGCTGTAGTGCAGAAATGTACTTTCTTGCCACAGGATAATGCTACGTGAGAAAATTCTTAGCACTGACACATGATATTGTTAAAGGGTATTGGCAAGCCGATGAAATACTTGTTTCAGAGTCTAAAATGATGTTTCCAGCTGCTTCAAGTCTTTAAGCTGGAGATTTATAATTTCTATCCCTGAGTGCCACTGTCCTGCAGGTTGTTGCCATTTTCCTGCTTCAGCACATATGATATAAATAAATGGATCATGGATAAGCTTTTGCAGAACTTTACAATCACTTGGGGAGATCCATTTAAAGCTGTGTTGGGAAACAACTAACACCTGCAAGATAATGGCATATAGGACTGGAATTAGACATCAACGCTTTAAGTCCCTTCTAATGGGCCAAATATTAAAATGTGCACAATTTTGGATGCTTGTGCTTTTTTTTCTATTCTTTAGTGTAAAATGAAAATCTGTTAAGATTTGAACTCTTTGAGTTGGACTAAATGAGATGGGATCTTCACTGACTCCTAGCAAAATATATGCTAGCCAGAGCGCTAAAATGCAGTGAATGTTTTTCCTGCATAATTTCCTATTTGTTTTTCTTTTGTTTTTTTAATACACTGTACAGAAGGGAAAATGGGCCATGTTGGAGCATTTTTTTTTGTCAATGTTATTTCAATATCACAATTATCATGTTCTCTTGAGATAATAAAGATAATTTTCTAATAATGAGAGATTAATTATGTCATTGTCTTGGCAATGAGTTTTTTTTAAATCACCCATTATCTCAAGACAACAAAGACTGTTATTTCATTTTCAGATTATTATATGTTGTAGCCCCGGAAACAAAGCAAATAATTTGGGCTTGAAATAACATAATAAAATTGTGATCTCAAAATAACAGCATCAGAATAACCAGTTGTAAGCATGGTCTCTCTGGGCTCCTGTACTTCTAAGCTATGTGCCTTTTATAAGATTCTGTAAATGTTTAAAGTGCTTTAATAGTCATTCCTGATCAAAACTTAACTTTTTTTCCTTGTAAAATTGCTCTGGAATGGAAGCATATTCAAAGCAATTTATATGTGCCAGCAATTTATAAATAAATCAGACTTTTTTCCCCTTTTTTAAAGAAGTTTCTAAAAAAGAAAAATGATTACTGCATTTGTTTCTGTTGGGGTTGCACACTCATTCACCATCCAAATAAGGACTGCCGCACAAACGGTTTATGAAACGATTTAAATTTACTTCCAATGGTTATGAGAAATAAATAGTTCCAGTAAAAAGAGTCACACACCAACTGTTCACTGGCAGCTCAGTGTTTCAGAGAGGTCGAGTTCACAAAACAGCAGGCCTTCCATGCATCAGGCGCACACACATACCCACTCTCGCACACACTTAAACATGTTTACATAAAATTAGCTCAATCATACATTTGAAAAAGTACAGATTTTACAATGATAAATATTAAACTGTTTTAGAAATCTCCTTTCATGCATGTTACTGTGGTTCATGTACAAAAAGTCCTATCAGCAGAAACACAGTTTGCAGTTTACAGTGAGATAATCCCCGTTTTTTCTGGGAATTTATAATGTTTACAACTCAGTTTTTCAGGTGGAAATGAAGATACAGTAAATTATGCCAACTTTTAGAATTATAGGACAATATAATACAGGACATTTACCATTATTATAATGACTTTTCCTGCTTACAGCTACAGTTTTGTTAGCACAATTTAATTCAATCATATTAAGAGCTTAATGGAGAACAACTTACACAGAAGATACTCATCTTTAACTGACAAAAAAATGGAGTATCTTTCCAGAACTATTTAACAATTAACTGCAATCTGTATTTACTCTTAATGTTATTCCATTAATGGTCTTAAATATTAGGTTATCAAGTTTTAATTGTGCTTCCAGCACTTTTCTAGCATCTAATCAGTAAGTTGAAACAGACAAATCCTTTTGTCTTCCTAACAGACAATACATTTGCCATTTTCATGCTTGCAGCAACAAGAAAACCTCCCTTAGATCCTCTTATAACTTACATTTTTACCATTTAATGTTCAAAGCACTCCTGGCATTTCTTTTTTTCTTTTAACACACAAGCTCCTGCACTGCACTCAGCTCAATTTTCCCCCAGTAAGTACAAAAACTGCTTTCTACCTTTGTGACTGTTAAATTTTGCATCAAATGAAGTTGTACTATGATGCCGAGAGACAGCCACTTAAGTGTGATTTCACTATCAATCTTTAAAAAAAATTGTTTGACATTTCAGGATTCATTCTTAATTACTTTTAGACTTTATGCCACTCATATGCTTCTTTGTGATGTTCTGTACAGCATCTAAAGTCACTAAAATCAGCTCATTAAGAAACTTGGACCCTGCTTCACCAGATGTATAAATGTATGTTCCCACTCTGAGGAAAGAAAAAAAAAAGTATTTTGCTTAGATCTTTGCCAAGTTAACCTGTTAATTAACCAAAATTTGAACAACTGCTCACAAATAACACTAGTGCCTGTACTGTACATTTAGCTGTAGCTAACAGCTGGCTAGCTTAGCCGAGGCTTTGCTTGATTTAGGCAAGCTAAACCTTAAATAAAGAAGGGAAGTTAGCATGGCTAGCTTAGCAAAGGCTTTGCATGATTTAATTTAGCTAAACTTAGCATAACTTTGTCTTGCACAATTGGTGGCAGTTAGATTTGAGCAATATTAGTTTTCTGGAAAAATTCTCCCCTTTCATTGTTCCAAACAAAATCTCTCAGCAACCACAATCATTTTGCTATCACACACCTGCTGAAACACATCTGCAACTACATCGGTCCACAGCAGAAAGAAAAGTACAAACACAAGTGAAACTGAAGCCAGGAATGCAATGTACACCAGTAGATGTCCGTTATAGGGATTATGAGGGGTCATCTTTGTGCTTCAGTAAAACATTCAAAAAGTTTTATCATCTGTAGCATCACTGTCAGTTGCAAACACAGCGGGCACTGAAATCTAAAATTTCAATTTGAAATTTCCTCTTTTTTTTGTACAAACAATGAAGAGCAGTGGTCCGAGACCAAGTGGAAAATAACCATTGTTGCTCTTGAACACTTCCGAAACATCCCTTCCGCCCCACCTTCGAAATACATGCCACATGACATAGTTGTTTGACAAGGAGAGGTCAAAAGTCACAGACACAGAGAACACATCTTAATACTGTTGGGTAAACACAGCCATGTTAAGGCATGTGTCCCCAATTTAAAAAAAAAAAAAAAAGTAACACACTGGAGTGCAAGTTCAAACAGTTGTTGCAGAGATCTTCAAATGCAGAGGGAGCAGGAATTGAAATTTTCTTTTTTTTTTTTTGCTTTTTCTTTACTTTTTTCTGTAAAGAACTGATGTCCTGGCAGTTTTGGGGGTTTTAGGGAGTTCTTGATGGCTTCCTGTGGGACGTCATGTGACTTCCTTTCGAACTCCAGCATTCCTGTCTTTCATATGTACTGAATGCTAGTCTTCCCAACTTTGCGTCCCCACACACACACCTCTGTTTTGGTCCTGTTATTTAGCCAGGATGGTTTAAAAGAACACAAAAACCAAACTGTTGCACGTTCTTATGTTGACCGGACCTTGTTTGCTTCTTTACACCCTTGATGCCAGTCCACTCGCAATCATGCTCTGGTTTGAGAGCAGTGGGGCCAACGGAAAACAAAGTTCATCTGAAATGTTTTAGGAAAAAAGAAATCCAAAGGAACTCTCCAATAACACCATCTCAAGCTGCAAATTTTCTAAATCTGGAAATGTTGTAGAGTTCAGTAAGTGAAACGTAAAGGAAAGTAATCTCCAAATATATATATATATATTTATGTATAGATATACATACTTCTTAAAAAGTCTAAAGAAACTGAAACTATCAGTCTCCGAGCATAACAATGAGAACAACAAATTGGATCACAGCGTCGACATCATCAGTTGAATTTAACTCAAAAGAAGCCCGAGAATCATCGTCAGGAAAAAAACAACAGTAACGTTACTGACTGCTCGTATGTGCATGGCGTCTCGAGTTCACATCATGTGCACAACCATACACATATATATACACACACATTTACACGCGCACGCACGGTGTGTTACAAACAGACAGTAGTAGTTTAGCAGCAAAAAAATTTTACTTGACTCTTCAATAAATAAATTGTCTCTAAACAAATACAACTCAGTCACTCACTCAAGAGGATGTGTGTGTTTGTGTTAATGTGTGTGTGTGTGTGTGTGAGTAAATGACTGGGGTGGGTCACTCCAACAGGAGATGGGCTCATGCGAGAGGTTGCTGGGAAGTGTTGATGAAGACCATCCTCTTCAGGAAATATTAGAAAAGCATGCTTTGCCTTCTGTTGATCTTGCTGTTACCTGCAAGAACAGGAAGAAGTGTAAAAATACCCATAATGCCTTTGGGCTCTATAATCCTTTATAAATTTATAGGTGTACAACTTATTAGACAACTTAAATCCAGATTGCTGAGTTTGCATGAGATGTCCAGTAGTATGTAACAAGGATCCTCTGAAGAGAGCTTTCTTAAGTGTTTTTGTTTTTTTTTTTATTCTATATATCATATGTAACTGATGATGTAATCGTGGGGATTTACTAGGACCTAAAAGGGTATTTAGAGCAAGTCTGTGTAGGTGTCTACAATTGCCAAATTAGAAAGTGCAGTTTCACTTGACGCTTAGTTCCATTTGCATTATGGGAAATATAGGAGGATAAACTTGTTGAGTAACAAAATGTCATTTCTCAGCCTTTGCTGCCCAAGTTTCAGACAACCATTCATCATGACTAACTGTCCTATGAACGTCCAACAGCGTGAAAGAGTAACATTATAACACTGCATGCATGCATGATGTTTAAAACAGCCGAGGCTCTGTGGTTGTATTACCTGACTCTGGATACGAGGAGTTTCTGTAACCAGGGTCTCTTTGCAGCTGCACTTCTTTTAATGTGAATATTGATATACCTGAAACACAAGTAGGAGAGCTTCAGTCAACAAAATGTAATAGAAAAAAATTAAAGTAGCAGTAAACCCTAAGGAGCTTAAGCTGTGCGTGCTCACTCTCAGGCAGTGTGTAGACTCTCATCCCAAGCTGTCTGAAGTAGGAATGTTTCATCGCCTCATCAGCTGAAATCCTCGCCTTGGATTCGTACTGTAGAAAGCAAAAACAGGAATTATCAATCATCCTGTCACATCAGCAGATTATGCAGCCATGGTTTGTAGTGTCTACAATCAGGGATTCACCAGATAAAACTGTGAAAGACATCAGAAACAGGAAGCATGTGTATGTTCAGTAAAAATCCTGTTGAAAGGCGAGCACTTAAAGAACAGTGAAGAACTGTGCCTCCTGCTGTCAACATGTGGCACTGAAGGAACCCATTACCAATATAAAACCTACGCAAAAGCTACGGTTTTAAATCTTTTAGGGTTTTATCATAAAAGAAGTACAAATGACACACTGAGTCATACAGTTTCAGAAAGTATGCTGTCATTTCGAAGGCTTTATGCATCAGAAGATGATAATAATAATCTGCTCCTTTCCAGGTATTTAAATGGTCTAAAACAACCTCAGATGTACAACACATTATATATTACATCTTATATATCCTTTTAATCTGCAAACTCAGGCCTCAGTTAACATGTTCAGTGTTAAAGATCATTACAAAAATATCAGAAAAAAAAGACTGAACAAGACTGGCTTATTTGCAAAGGCTGCTGAAGGAAACCCTTATCTGTCTGTAAAGAACATGGCTGCACAGCCTGCATGTCCTTTAAACAGACAAGACTTAAGTGGAGATGTTTGACGATAAAACACAGCGACATGTTTGATGACAATCAAAACACAGTATAGCTGCGTAAACTCCTCATACCAACAGCCAAGCACGGTGGTGGAGGAGTGATGATTTGGGCTTGTTTTGGACACCTTGAAGTCGAGTCATGGGTCATACCAAAGTATTCTACAGTCAAATGTGAGGCTATCTGTGTGACTGCCAGTAAAACAGTAAGTGGGATGAACAATCTGTCAATCATCATTCATAGGAAGCGAACTGATCTGATCACTTCAAACTTACTGAAGCAATTCAAGAAAAGAACAAAAACATATTTTCCACTGAGAAAACCTTCATGATCTTGGCTTTTCTTTCAGTGTAGAAACATATGTTTTTGAACTGCCACTGTCAGCTATTATCTCACCTAAAACTCACAAAGTTGTGTTGGATGCTTACTGATCCAAAAATCCTGCCAAACCGTGGTCACATTTAGCTTGAAGCCTGAAATGATGGATTCTCAGTTGCTCTTGCAAATATTACAAGACTCCAGCTGCCTCTAAAGCTAATGTCCACTGTGATATATTAACTTTTATGCCATAGAATGCAGGTACATTTAGGCTTGAATCATAGCTGCTGTCAGTTTAAAGATGGGTTTTAAGGGGTTAGATGTAAATGATGTGATAGATTTCTCAATTCAAACTCATTCGTTTTTAAATAGAGGGCGCCCCCAAAAGCGCCCCTTCTGGATGTGCAGGGGTTCTCCGGCTGGTAACAGTTGTGGGACTTGTCACTATGGCAAGTCATCATGAACGTTTTGTGCACTAAAATGCATGTTCTTGTGTTAAAAACGGATATTAAATATATAGAAATATTGATCCAGCACTGTTTATGTTCATGTTGACTACTCCAGCAGTCTTTCTTCTACCACCTCAGAAGAATAACTGGAGATATGCAGCTGTAGAACAGTTACACACACAATGTGATCAGCTGGGAGCGCGAATGTGTTGTTATTAAAGACTGAGTCTGATATTAACTTTAAAGTATATATCATGTGATAAAAAGTTCATATTTATAGTGGGTCACATGTTGGCACCAGAGCCAAGACTACAATTTGCTTTATGAGGGTTGTAAGATGCAAAAACCTAGAAACAATTAGGATATTGTTCCTGAAGATTACAAGAAATAATAGGTGCAGTCTTCCTTATTTTTCTCATTCTATTTGTGGGGATTTTTATATCAATTTTACCTCTGATAATCCTTGTGTTCTGCTTCACTGTTTTATAATTAATGCTTTGTTGAGAACCGTTTAATTATTATGTAGCAGCTTAATAAGTAAAATTGTAGCCTAAAACAGAATAATACTATTCAGTGTGGAGAGCATTCTGTGAATTGTGTTGGGAGGAAACACTCACTTTGAGAAAAGCCAGCAGCAGTTCGATGCCTTCGCCATCAAGCCTAAAGAAGACAACAAGAAGAGTGACTGTTTACTGTCTGCCTGGGACTCATGGGAGGAAGGAAGTGGACAGCCGTCTCTAATGTTCTGCAGGATTTCCTGACTGCAGCTCACAAACACATGCTCAAGAATGCACAGTGCTACTGTATGCATGCAACCAGGGAGACAGAGAAGAAAAAAAACAAAACAAAGACACAGATGACAAAAAACACACACACACACACACACACACAGTGCAGTACCTGGGAGCATGGTTGATTAACGGCTGCGGTTTGTATTTGGGAAAGTTGTAGGATTTAAACTCTTCAATGGTGGAGATTCCTGACCAGTTTTCCTCTGTGGGTGTGCCTGAAGTTACACAATCACATTCAAATCAGATGTGCTGCTACATTTGCTTACAAAACCTTCTGTGGTTCTGGTTTGGCAGGACCGGCTCACCCAATAGCCTGAAAATGAGGTGGAGCTCATCCTCGACGGTGGAACCCGGAAACAAAGGCCGACCTGCAGCCATCTCATAGAATATACACCCAACGCCCCTGGTGACACACACACACACACACACACACACAATATCAGCTTACACACAGCTTCTCTGTGGATTTGCAAGTTTTACATGATAAAAAGCCATTTGGTTCACGTAGCTGATTCATTTATGCAGTAATGAGTTTATACCACATATCGATCTGTGTCGAGTACTCTGAAGATCCCAGGAGAACGTCAGGAGGCCGATACCAAAGCGTCACCACCTCGTTGGAGTATGTTTTAGTCGGGACAGACTTGGCTCTCGCCAGACCTGCCAACCAACAACCAAAACACACACATTAGGGTCCTGACAAATTAACTAGCATTTTATCTGTGATGAGCAGAGCTGGAGATATTCAAGATGGATTTTCACATATTTTCCATCCACCGTCCATCTAAAACTTTTACGTCAGTAAAAACAGAAATATCCTTCACTGTCCTAAAGATAGTAACAGCCACTGTTGGGAGTCCTCTTACCAAAATCAGCTAGTTTGAGCTCCCCTTTCTCATTAATAAGGAGATTCTGTGGCTTCAGGTCCCTGTGGAGAACTTTCCTCTTATGACAATAAGAAAGCCCTCGCAAAATCTGGAACAGGAAGATCTGGAAATGCAAGTTAAAAAACCCTGATATTACGAACATGTCACATCACGTTAAATTAATTGTACTTTTACAGGTTTTCAGATGAGATGGAAATGCAAATAGAAAAAAGACTTATAAAGGAGAATTTTAGATTCTGAGACATGTTCCTGGTCAAAAAGCCACAAACTTCAAACAACAAACAACACAACAAAATAAAAAGAACAAAAAAAAAAAAAAGTGACAATATTGACCATCTTTACCTTCACATTGTGCATGCTCATTATGTTTCCACAGTCATCCATGTACTGCTTTAGATCTTTATCCTACAAGCAGAGATGACACCATCAGTGTTTTTTGTTCCACGCTTCACTCTTCTGTTACCTCATTCTGCAACAACCATCCTTTTAGTGTCTTTTGCTTATTTATTTTAAAATCCTTTTTGCTTTATACCTCTTCAGCACATTTCTTGTGTTTTTCTTGTCCTTACAAACTACTTGCTAAATGTTTGAACATTAAAAGATGATGGCTTGTTTTCTCTACATAACTGCTGCAAGAGGGTTGGAAACTAAGCTCAAGATGCCTTGTATATTACAACCTCATGTAAGTACAACATGGTTTGAGATCATAAGGAGGCGGAGAGTATTCACCAGGTACTCAAAGACGAGTGTGAGGCTTTTGTCAGTGTGGACGATGTCGTGTAACGTCACAATGTTGGCATGTTTCAGGTCCTTCAGTAACGACACTGGAGAGACACAAGAAAAAAAACATGAAAAAAAAAACAAAACATAAAATTAAATGAATGCAAAGTGGGTTTTAGAGTTGAAGCTCAGTAAATTAAATAAAACCTGATACACCTAGACAGGTAAATGATGCAGACTAAACTCCAATCTCTTATCTGCTTCAGTCAAAACAAACCTACTCAAACTTGGTGTAAAATGAGGAGGCATTATAACTGATCACCTTCTCTGATGGCCGTGCACGGAGCTCCTTCCTCGTGCTCCAGCCGGATCTCCTTCAGCGCCACCAGGTTGTCCGTTAGCTTACTGCGCCCTTTGAACACTGTGGCATACGTTCCCTACGTGCAAAATTTTGAATTAAAGGGCGAATTAAATTAACTAACAATTAAAGTTGAAGCATGAGAAATGGTTTATATTGTTATCAGTCTCGGAATCAGATGATATTTCAAAGTTTCCTAACCTCTCCCAGTTTGTCCAGCTTGATGTACGTCTCTAACTTCCCAAAACCGATTTCAGACTGAAAAGGAGACAAAAGAAGTAGTTAAAAATGGAGCATTATTTCAATGAATAATGACTTATTAGACAGGGTTAAAGACTTAATTCAACATTTATTCGAGGGCTGCATCAGTTGCCTTCTGTTTTTAATGTTTACATATCAACAGATAACAACGAATCATCTGGTCCTCACATAGAAAATCAGCTTCCTCTGTGGAAAAAAACCCAGCGCTAAACAAGCAACAGTACATAAGTTTCCAACTTTAAACTCTGAGGCTCTGACTCATTTTAATGGCACACTGTCATTTATTATCAGTGACAGGGATGAGTGTTAAAATAAACGGTGTTGCTACTATTTTCAGTAACAAGTAAAATGTTTCCATGATTACAATGCTATCATTACCAACAGTTACCATTACTGCACATTACTATACTGAAGCTGTCTTCATCTAAATGTAAGTTTAGGGGGGAAATCAACTGTATACGTAGTGATGATGTCATTGTAAGCCAAACAGAGGCAGTCATGTTATTGTAGGAAGCGAGGAAAAAGAAAAAAAAGAAAGTGACAGAATATGAGCTAAGACAAGAGTTGACATTGGACTGCCTTTTAATCGCAGGAGGGAGTTCAGATGTGAGACAGGACGCAAAGCGCATGCTGAACTACCCTTCGTTAGGGGGCGCTAAAGTGTAAAATTCTGCTTAAGCTCAGTTGTGCAGCTTTAATTGTGACTGAAAGAGTTTCCATTGTGTGACACTAAAAACCCATCTCTCTGCAGCAGCTGCTGGAAGTATCATCATGAACTGACCTCATGCCATCAGTGATCAGACAGGACAGATCCAGACAAAAGATAATGTGGGTGAAACCTACTTTTAAACAGATTTATTCTCATTTGATCCTTTAAAAAAGGAACCTGATTTTTTAAGTGTTGCAAAGTTACTGTTACACATAAATCTCCTTGTCAGCAGCAGTTGGCAACAAAGCTGCCTCATTACACTGCAGCAGTTTTATGATCTAATCTGATAGGCTAAAAGTGGAAGGTGAGCACTTGTGACTCCAGATGAATCCATCCTTTGCTCTTACTGGGCCAGTTGCCATGGAAACCAGCGCAGCGGGAGTCTGGTAATAAGACTGTGAGTGCTGTAAAAGCAATAAAAAGAACACAAACAGCCACAGCCACACCAAAAAACACCCAAAACACATGCAAACTGACCAGCGAGGCTCGACGGGAACGACGGCTAAGCGGCTGGTCGAAGGGCGGGCTGCTGAGCTGCAACTTCTCCAGGTAACCGTCGGGGATTCGGATGTCAGCAGGCAGGGACAGGCGCTTGTTGAGGTCCTAAAACACATTAAAATCAAGAAATATTTATTATTTGGCACAGCTTTTAATTTGGTCGAGCCTGTTTAAAAGAAGATTTAAAAATTAAATGAAATTTTCACCACATGCTCATCAAACTTTGATACTTTTAATTTTACTACAACACAAGCTCTTGGCTGTGAGCCACTGCTGCTGTTCTGCAATCTGCTCCCATCACAGCACATTGAGGGGAAATATTCTGCAGCATGCCTTGTGTCTATATGCAGTGTGGGACATGTTTAAGCAGCGAGCTGCAAAAGACAATGTGGGCTGCAGAGTCCACCCACACACATTCATGCGGTGTCTTAAATAACTAGTTCTCATCTCCCACGCCCACAGAGAGGCGACAGAGATCAGGTCGATCAGCATCGTCTAAGGGGTAAAAATAAGAGGTTGGCCTGGTGAAGCGTGACTGTGGCTGAGCAGTACAACTTTTATAAGCTCAAATCAGACACTGAATGTAAAAACACACACATATACCAGTGTTCACAGCTCATGCCATCAGTCTGCATTCACACCGCACAAAGGCTGTCTCTGTCAATGATTCTCCACTCAGATCTTTATGTCTGCTAATATCTATTCTAGGATCAAAGTAAAAAAGACCCAATCTGACAGCAATGAGCTTACACAGTGTAGACAGATATGGAGAAAAAAATGGCAGGGAGGATTAAAGATATAGAAAGAAGACTTCACTTGTGTTTTGTTATCCTTTAAAGTTTATTCTCCCCACAAAAATCACAACAGATTCTTTATGACTGAAGCTGTTTGTCTTGAATAGCTGCTGATCAGAGAAGAAGCCTGTGTTATAAGAAGGAACAGTTTTAATATAAAAGAACTGGATTATGCTCAACTTTGCTGTGCCCTAAAGACTGTAATTATAATCATTATAAACACAACGTGACACTGCATATTGTTCTGATCAGATTGTGAAGAGATCATCAGACAATCGTTACAGTTGCTCATCAAAAGTCACAGTAAAAACTGATCACCTCCATCTGTAGTATTTCAAATTGTGTCTTTGGCTGATGGATGTTTGATTGTAGCATAAAAGAGATGCTTGAAGACCGTGACAGTCACTGAATATTTTCCTTTAAACCTTAAATTTACGGTGTTTTCCAAAAGAAGTATAAAATAAAAAACTTTAAATTCTCCTTCAAAAACTTCAAATTGCAGGAGGTCAAATTTGACTGTCATGTGTATGTTGTATTTAGGCTCTGCACATGAACCTGTATTACCTCACTGGCTTTAAAACCATGTTTTTTGTCTTCCCTTGAGGATAGTGTACAAACAAGTAGTGGAAGATTAAAGGTTAAAGTTTGTATATATACCAAAAATCACAGAGTAAATCCTTTAAACTTCTAATTTTGAAGACATTTTTCCTCTGAGATGCACCAGCAGAAGCTTCTGATCACACAAATCAAATATAAGGTTTGTGTGTGCACGTTTTGGAAAATGTTTGAAAATCCCTCATGAATTCTTCATATGAAGTCATGTCCTAAGTTTGTTTACCTCTCTAAAACAAATATAAAACACCATATATGGCCAAACTGTACAGCAGATTATGGTAGTACTTGCTTCGACTGCCAACTCTGAGTAACAGGAAGCTACAGAAACTTTAGCAGCACTATGAACTTGCATGCATTATGTTTTTATATGTTTTGTTTTTTTTTAAACAAATGATTAGTTTTTAGATTTTTAGGAAACAGGCTTAGAAAGTGGAGTTAAAGTGGAGTGGAGCTGTCGCAGAAGTTAAATAGGTTAAGTTTTTATGTGCATAATGTGGTACCAGGTCAAGAGCTTATTACCACATCTTCAAATTCATCCATTTTTCTGAGCATAAATAAGTTCCACACTAAAAACAAAGGGAAAAATAGGTCACATGTCACTACTTATAGATGTTGTCAAGTCTGCTTTGGTCTTGTATAATCCCCTGCCAGCAGGGGGCAGGAGACCTCCAGGCTGAGACAGTTCTCCGCCCCCTCACCACCTCTGCATGTGGGGGCAGACTCACACAAAGTCAACATTTAGCATCATTTCATTATCAGGGCGGAGGTTTACCACCTTAGCTGGTTTGTATAATCACTAGTGTGCAGCAATATAACAGCAGGCTGAGTAATTAAGCGTTGCTTAGAGCAACACAGTGTTCATGCAAAAGCAGTGTGAAATTACTAAGCAGCAGGAAAAAAACTGCCACTGATAATTATGAGGTGTTTTTTCATTTATTCATTAGATTTGTTCGTTGCTGAGCTGGTGAAAGGGACTGAGTGGAGCCTGTGGGGCCATAGATACCAACTCATCTTTGACCCAGCGTGTCCCTCAGCAGCTTTCTGCTTAATAAAAAACTTGAGTTTCTTATTAGAAGGGAGTGTGGCCAAGCTTCTTCTAAAATATCCTGATTCAGTAGGTTGATAACGAGCATTTTTTATTTAATGATGGCAGAAAGGTGCAGGAAAAAATATATAAATGTATGCTTTCAGATGATAAATATGACGTAAACTGACATCAGTGTCAAGCACTCAATGTAAGACTGCCTCAAGACAATCCTTTCCCAGCAAGCCCTTGGGCTAAGACAGCAGACATGCCTCTGCTGGGCTCCTCAGGGAGTAACCCTGTTATCAATATCGTGACACCCGGACACAGAGAGCCTATTAGCGGACCAACAATCTGCCCCCAAACCTCCCTCCATGCTCAGATGAGACAGAGGAGATGAAGTAGAATGAGAGGAAGGGGGCATTGAGGGTTGGTGGAATGTAGATTACAGTGTTAGCTGATTTTGTAATTGTCTGTGCATGCGTGTCACGGGGTTTCACCTCCATGGAAATCCGCCTGTGGATCCTGTTCCTCAGACAGACGCCGGTTGGAGACTGAACCTCATCTGAGGACGTTCCTGATGCCTGATCACTCTCCCCGTCTGAGCCCATCTTCAGATTCTCATGAACGATGTCTGAAAATGGAGAAACATGCATCATTCTGGTGTAATTCATCTAATGATAAAAAATATCAGAAATTTCTCAACCTCTTAACAAAACGTCTGATTCAGACAGACAACCGGAACAACTCTCAGATCAGTGGATAAGAGAGAGTAATGAATTACCTCCAGGAAACAATGATTCAGCAATATTGTTTTTATTGAACTCATTCTAAAGATTTTCTACTGCACCTCTACTGATTTGTTACAACAGAAAGAAAGCATAAAAAAGCAGTCAAGATGAAATGACCTGAAATATCTGTAGACTTTGGATCGCTGCTTTGCCAGTTCTTCACTCAAACATGTAAAACCCAGTAATATGAAGTTTGACAGACTGTCTTCACAGAGAGCACTTTAAACCGTTTGTTGCACATTATGCAAAGTCAAAAGTAAATTTTTTGGCAACCATTAAAAAAAAGGTCTTTTAATCATTTGGATATTGAGAACTAGAGATGTAATCATTTACCTGTCACCTTTTTATCTTGGTTGATTTTCTTAGTTTGTTTTATTTAGTCTGCTTTTATTGTAACTAAGTTTTTAACTGTGATTGTCTCTTGTATGTGGGTTGTGCGGGGATTCTTTTTTTCCCTTAGAAAAAAGATCAGTTTATATTCTTTTAAATACTGTGAATTTTGTCAGTGTAGACACTGAGAAAAAAAAATCCTTTCTTCTTGTGTCTCATAAATAAAAGTTAACAAGCAAATCAAAGACTAAGGGTGCTGTTGCATTTTAAAAAGATTTTAACATTTTCTGGACACAAGGTTTGTAAAACAAGACTCCAGTTGATTCAGTTTACTCAGAGAGCCAGAAAATTATTTCAGTGGATGGCAGAAGAATAGTTCTCTTTGTCTGATAACAATTTTGGTCTAGTCCAACTGTCAATGTAGCAGAGATCGTTGTGTATTCTGGCAAAAGTGGAATATGTCAATCTATGTGTGTTTTATCTACTTCAATGAACTGTAAACAAATAGCACCTTACTTTTATAATTCCATTTTTATTTCAACACAAGTCCCCATTCTCTTTTTGGCATCTCCTGTCAGCCCCCCTGAGGCCAAAGATTAAACACTGCAGCCTGTACTGCTTCCTCCCGGGCAGTAAAACTACCACCCCTACCACAGCACAGCTGTAGCAAATGCACTTATATACAAACCACATGCCTGCCCTCTCTTCCACTCACAGAGACGTATATACAGTTAATGAGTAGCTTTGGTTGACTAGTTCTGTTATCAGTGTCAGTGCTTTCAATTGTGCAGTCTGTCATCAAAGGTGTCAACCGCGACAGAAGAGGCGCAAATCTCTGAAAAGTGTCTGTCGATTCAGATTTGAGCAAATACTTCAGGTATGACAATTCTCGTTAAAGATTATCTTGGGGGACTTTTCAGATCCTCTTGGACTCGTTCTTTTTAACGCTGTCTTTGCACAGAAAGCTGATTGAAAACTTCACTGCTACCTCTTCAGCTAAACTTTGGTTTTTGTAACAGAAAAACAACTTCAGAAAGCACCTAAAAGAAAACCAGAAAAAAAATGGATAGTATCTGGAGAAGAGGAGAGAGAAAGGAGGTTTTTGTTGAGTGAGAGGAGAAAGACATGCTGCCAAAAGAGAGGAAGAGGAAAAGAGCCAAAAACTGCCACAAGATTTCCATCTGGAGGAGGACATGGTTGATGTCTCTTCTTTACTACTCTGCAATTTTTTGCTTCCTTCTTGTTTGCCTAAAAAAAAAATACAGTTTTCTCCATTTTTTTAACTGATTGGGGTTTATTGCTGGTTCACTTCGTGTTCACCTTCTGACCATACCTGAACCCCCTGGATATAAACATGTGAGCCAGCAGGTGAGCCAACACACACAAGCTTTACAGTTTATTATTCATGGGAAATATATTTTTAAATACAAGCAAATTATTTCTTTTAAGCAAAAATACTATTATTTACATTGAAATCCCATCAAATTATAATCCATCTACCCTTTTTGTTAATTTAAAGTTTTTTTTTCCACCATAAATAGCCATTTTGACTAAGCGTGGACACAAGAAGTCAGTAAAAACAGGTCATCTGGTGCCAGGTAAATTTTCCTAGTTACTTTTTCCATTTGTGATGACAGTGAAATACCCTTTTAACACTAAAAATAGTACAGGCACACAGTTTTCTACACTCACTAAATCAATATGATTCAATCCATTTCCATTACTAGCAGTAGTGTGTTTACCCTTACAGAAATAGATTACAGTTTTCTGTGATCATTGGGCTAATTTCTTTTTTTTTTCCTAGCTAATTTAGTAAAATAAATCCCTTTTTATCTGCGTTGTTATTGTTAGTTTCAGAGCTTCCATGTGAGAAGTTTTGATCTATAAATGTGTGAGTAAATGTGTGTCTACTTTTACCAGAGTAGCCAAACAGCAGTAGCTTAACAGCAAATTGCTTCTCAGCTAACTGTGAAAAACTGTTATTTTTTTCCCTTAATATTTACCTCTTTTCTCCTTTGTCAAATACCTAAACACATTCCCTGCCAACTTGTGACCTTTTAAGTTCAGTTTACCCCAAAATGTTGGAAAAACTTAAATGAATTAGCAGCTACTTCGGAGGATCCTCTACAGTCCATGACCAAAGCAGTTTTCAGTCAGCTTTCATTTAAAGATCTTGAAAATCTGATCTTAAATTGGCATGTACATATATTACATGCCAATGTACTGTAAAGGAATGTTAACAGTTCCATAGGTAAACTATGCAAACCAACATTAGCTCAGCTCGCTAAAATTAGCTGTGGCGAAAGCATTGCCATTGAGTATATTATCATTTTTTTTCCATAGTCATAGGTAAGGTGGATGCGTCTGCAAATTGATTATAGTTTCAAGAAGGAGGGCCATCAGTCAGAAAGAACAACAGACAACTAATTTAAACCATAAAAAGGTAGAAATCTTACCATTTATTTTTCTAAATTCCAGGAAATACTTCCTGGTTTTTTTTCCAAATCACTGCCACCCTATCTTCTTCATAACCTACTTTGCTTCCAAGTTCACCTCATGAAAAACTTTTTTTGTCCCACTTTCATTCCTCGACTCATTGCTTATTGGAAGATACCCAAATTATTTCACTTCCCCATTTGCTGTCACATTTACATTTTTCTTCTAAAGAAAAATCAACTGTTTCTTTCACATATATGAACATTTCTCTTTCTCTTGTTTCCTCTTCCTTTTGTAATGTTTTTCTAGGCAGCAGCTCATATGCCCATCCTCCACTACTGCAACACATTCCTCCACTACCTGCCTTTGCTAACTCGTCTCTTCTCCAGATTATCTCATCTGTCCTACTTTCTTTCCTTTAAACCTCCCTCTGCTTTTTGCATAGCTCTCCATTATCTCCAGCAATCTTACATCTTTCCTCATCCTCCCAAAATTCTTTGAAAATATTTCTACTTTCATTCTTTTCACCCCACAGCAGTCAAAATCACAAAAGCTGATGTCTTATCTTTCTCCCAGTTTTCTTATTGACTTTACATTTCTTACATTCTTTTTCCTCAATAAGTCCTTTATTTAAGACATTGAATGCTAATCAAATTCCATCCATTTTTCCTGAT
The DNA here is from genome assembly GCF_017639745.1 of Melanotaenia boesemani. NCBI lineage: Eukaryota > Metazoa > Chordata > Actinopteri > Atheriniformes > Melanotaeniidae > Melanotaenia > Melanotaenia boesemani. The sequence goes on along the minus strand of NC_055704.1, from coordinate 14,009,732 downwards.
CATCTTCAAACATCCTCTCCTCTTATGCCGTCATCTATTGTGCTTTTCTTTCATGGTACTTAATGATCCGCCTCTCCATTCCCCTCACACTTCCCCTCCTGTCTTTTTCTTCTTTACCATAATTAGCATCTTTGCTAATAAGCAGAGTATAGCAGCATTTTGTGCTACATTAATGTCCTACTTAACTGTCCTGATTTAAGATCCAAGACCGTCTATCTGGGACAGGGTCCACTGTGAGGCTCAATGGGTCCTCTAATGTTTCCATCCACAAAACAAGAGAAGCAATGACAGGAACTTTCTATCATTGTGTAGAACAGATGCTGGTTACAGCTGCCGTGCTGAAACAAAAATGTGTAACTGATTTTAGATTTGTGGCAACATCTCCCCAATAGGGGGATGACAATAAAAACTTCAAAAAGTTCTCATAATTTTCTGTTTCTTTAATCACATAGATAAATGCGACAGAAAATCAGCCCATCAAGACTCAGTAGCAGTAGTAGCAAACTGCTCCCCACCCCAAAAAAATCACCTACTGGTGATTAACTACATTTATTATCATTGCACACGTACACTAGGACATGAGTTAACGCTGGCATTCCTGGAGACTTTTCATGAACATTGCTTAATCGGGGCTTTCTATCATCAAGGGTTATTTTTAAAACTGTATCACTTTTGCATCAAACAGTTGTTTTATTTGTCACTTTTCTCAACTGATGATAATCAGACTGTGTTTTTCAGGCTTGTTACACATTTTTATGGTTTTTATAGCTGGTATTTTGGAAAGAAATAGCTGGTGGGATATACTGAGCAGCCACCATGTGTGCAGTGATGCTCAGCAAAATGGTATTTAGCAGACAAACTACTGAAAAAGGTAGAAGAAAAATGTTTTCTATATTTTTAGTAAATGACCGCTACAATAATGAAAACTTATCACTAGTGTTTATGCTTAATATTCTCTTTTTGTGCTTTTATTCACTAAATATTTAAAATGGAATAGAAGCTGATTCATTTCAGCACTCATAGCATTTGGTTTCTGTGTCCTGTGAACCATTTGGTCGGTCTCTGGGCTGTCCCGATCCCCCAATCTGCTGCTGCTTTGAATCATCCCATCATCTGTTTCAACCTTGGGATTAGACTGAGGGCCATGGTTCGGATGTGATGAATCAGCTAACACAGGAAACTACGTCATGTTTGACTGATTCACACATCCAGCTGTCACTTGGGTGAAAAATGGTCCAAGCTGAGGGTGAAGAGAGAAGCTGGCTCATGGGAATGACGCCCAGTCATTCTGCCGAGTGTGTGTCTGCAAGTGTGAGGATGGAAATCTTAGGATCGTAACACGTTTCCTGTCTGTTCCCAGATGCCATCTGCTATTCTACCACTCACTTCCTTCCCTTGGTTCATATGCTGTGTTTGTGAACTCATGTGCGTCTCACCCAGACGGCTGCCGTTGCGCGGCATGGCCATGAAGGACCCGAGGGTGCCGCCGATGACGCTGTGTGGCCGGCGCAGAGGTGGCTTCTTGAAGGAACCCGTGTACTGGTGCAGAAAGGAATGCATGCTGTGGGAGGTGGGGGGCCGGCCGTTCCTCATGAAGGGCTCTGAAACAACAAAATACACTCTGGTCAGGTGCACAGATCTACAGGTATAAACTTAAATGTTTCCTCTTCAAACCTCTGTGGTGCAATCCTAATTTAAAACCCTCACAGTATGACGGAGATTTAATTTAAAACGGAGCTCCAGACTCTTAAAAAAATAACAATCATCAAGTTTAATTACAGTGTAGCAGGTTAGCAATTTCCTCATCAAATTTAACTTTCAAGTGAAAAGCCCACTGAAGGCTGACGTGGGGTTCAGAATTTTCCTCAAGAAATCTCTGACATGCAAACTGGGGAAGCAAGAAATCAAACCACTAACCTTCTAAATGGCTGATAGCTGCTTTATCTCGTAGGTTAAATCCAGTCTTAACCTTTTGACTTGCCAAATGAATGTATTGTTTTTTCAATGTTATTTTTTTAAGACTTGGTATGAACCAAATGATTTCTTTTTATTATTTATGACCTGGTATTTAATACCTTAAAAATGAAGAGTCACATTATATTTGACATTATTGTGTGGTCAGGTAATCGTCTGATCAAACACAAGAGGACACAACACCTGCATCTTAATTTGTAGGACAACTCACTGAGAAATGATGTCAAACTAAAGACGATAAGCAAACATTTGTTCCTAATAAATGAATATCTGTCTGTCATAAAGTGCTTGATTGCAGAGAAATTACAAAAGTGGTTGGCATTACATGGCTTTAATAAGTTTGAAATTAATTGTAATCTGTTCATATGTAAAAATTTATTTAATTTTAATGACAATAAAACAGGGTTGGTGGTGGGATTTCATTCAGCTTCCTAACCTGTGTCCTACTGGGGGTCAACATCTTTGAGCTCCTGGACCTGCTGGATATTCTATGAGATTTGATGATAAATCTGTTAGTCAAACTGATGAATGATTTTATGAATATTATCTCACTAATTATGGATCAGAGGAACCAGGGCAAACAAATTTGCATCTCCCTTCTATTCTAAAATAAGTCATTGTATGTTTTGCAGTTTTCTGTAGCACAAACCCAAGATGGCTCTAAGCTTTGACCTCCATCGCCGCCAACTGTCTCTGGTTTCTGTGGCTCTGCCAACAGAAGCTTATCCTACAGCTGTATTTATTGTGACTCATTCTGGATAGAAAGCAACAGCCAAATGGCTGAAAAAGCAAATGTTCTGTAAAAGATGGACATGTGTCTATTCATTCTGAAAACTGTCAGTCACAAGTCCAACCATTTTTCATGTGCCCATCAATCAGGCAGCTGAGTGGAGAAGCATGGTGCTGGGATGACAAACCAGACAGAAAATGATATAACAAAGAAGAGTCAAGGAAAATGTGTCCTCAGTGTGTGTGTGTGTGAAGTTTTTGTTCCCTGTCTTCTGAGCTGAGTTCTGTGTGCATATGGATTAGCTGTATTGAGGGTTTTATTAATTAAATTTTGAGATGAAGATCTATTTTCTCCTCACAATAAGGTTAAGATTTCATTAAGTTTAGGATCAGTCAAACAGGGCTACAGTTCATCTCAATGAAATGAATGTAGGTGAATGTAACGTCCTCAGAAATCATGGATACACTACTGTGTGTGTTCAAGTAGCTCCTCCGCTCTGCTTCTGTTACATAACCTGATGCAAAGCGACTCAGCGGAGGTCCACTACAGCTGCTAGTGACACACACAGAGAACTATCTTTCTCTGTGCATCAGCTTCACTGCTTTATAATTTAAATACCCACGAGAGCTGTCAGGACATAGAAAGCTCAGCAAAGAGTTTTAAGTGCTGGCTGAGGAACATGTACAAAAAAACCACAAAAAAACAATCCGACCAGTGGTGGTTCCTGATACTGATTGACTAAAGACATTTAATTGCTCAATTTAGCTAAAAACGTCTTCACTTTAAGGTATTTTGACTGATTTTGATCAGGTTGTTTTAAAAGCTGTTTTGACAGATATTGCCGTAGTAAAAATATTTCCTATTGTGTTAACTCAACTTAAAAACACACATATTAGTTTCTACTAGGAGTGCAAATATATACTGAAATTGGAGGCTAGTTTTAATATTTAAGATTTAATAATACACAGACAGTTGGATTGATTTAAATGTTCTATAAGAAAGCCAAAGCTCTATTTCTGCAATGAGAAGTCAGGAAAGTGTTGCTCCATATCCTGAACAGAATCGGTGCAAGTTTTCCACGTGAACATGCAAGTAAAGCATAAGAAGTATAAATGTCATGCAGCCAGCTCACATGCTTGATGTGTCTTCCGATCGAGCAGCGGAAGCTGTGTATAATCCCACCATCATTAAGGGACAATCAAAACAGCATGTCTGGTTATGCTGACAGGGTTTACAATGAACTCTTAAATCTAAAGTCTGGAAAAAATGTACTTTTTATTAGAACTCAGCTTACAAGTACCAACACACACAAAAGTTAGATACTGTAGCCTTTTTCCCAACAAGTTATTATTGAGGACGCTAGCTCCATTTATAGAGAGACACATGAAGGTATCTGAATTCCCCAATTTTCAGCATAAAAAGCTCCAACTGGTGACCAGCTAATCAGTCATTCACCCCTCATATTTATAACTTATTTTATGGGTCAATGAATGCATCCTGCTTAAAGCAGAGAACATTTGTCATTAATGTTTAAGTGACTGTTCTACATCTACATTTGTTGACACAATTTTGCAATTTTTTTTTATTGTTTGAATCAAGGTACATTTTTTTTTTTGTCCTAAGGTGCAAATGAAGCACTTAATAAGTACACTTGCCTGTTTAAAGATTAAAATTTTTAATAAAGTAAAAATGTATTAATAAATGGAGTAACACAATATGATTAAATAAAATCATTTTTAAAAGGTAAAAGAGTAGAAAGAAAAAAAAAACTAACTGCAAAAGTTAGTGTGTAAACTCTGACCCAAGCTGAGCCCAACTATAGACTTTTCTGCTTTTTTAAAGATGTTTTAAACCTAATCTTAAGTAGAGATGGCGTATAATAATATGAACAAAACAACAAAAACAACCTAAATATCTAAAATGTGGCACTCAAAAGAGGTATACTGTAATTCTTCTGTTTTATCTAGAAAAAATATATCAATCCAGGAGTACTTTAATCAGAAATCTGAATCGGTGCAAATAAATTGCAAATGCAATCTAATTCTAATAATTGCTCTTCATTTCACCTGTTTTTCATTTAACTGCAGCACTTTTAAAATGACTCCCGCCTGATATTTTTATATTAATTGAAGAGGTTACTGGTGTAACAACATTTTACAGAAAATGAGGTTCAAATGAGCGGCTGGTTTTACACTAATTTCCTAATTAACTGGATGTTTGATTTCGATTTTATACAGTATGTTGGTCCATTACCGTTGTCCTTGGTGCCACCGTCTTCAATGGTCATCTGCTCGGCCAGTTCAGAGAGAGACTCATCGATGGTCTGGCTGGGGCGGAGTGTTAACGAAAGACGCTTCTTTATCCTCTTCATTTTTTCCATAGCAGAGCAGAGTTCAGCCTGTGAGACACAGAAAAAAAAGCACAGTTAACTTAGATTCAGGGATAATGGACCAATAAACAGGTTCATGAATGCAACACTGTTGTGTTTTCATGTTGTGTGTTTGGACACATAGCGTGGGAGATTACACGAGAATCCCAAAATATCTCGGTTCATGAATAACGCAAAGCTGCTTTTAATCCAATATTCATTCACTCTGCAAATGCTTGGACAGTACATGAATAAACCATGAACAAAGCATGAATTAAGGATGAGTATCAGAGGCTTGAACACAGCTGTTTTTCACTTACACACACATTCACACGTTTAAGAGGGGAAATTAACGAGCTCTAATTGAAAGAGGAGAGAGTCAAATCAGCTCAAAGACTAACACACATACACAGTCTGAAAGCACATGCCAGTGTTGCTGAAGTAGAGTGTGTTTGTGTTGACGTAGCACTCGTCCAGGTCACAGGAAACACCTTGCTCAATCTGCCTCAAGCCAGTCTTTGCTCATTGTGTCAAACCATGTGTGAAGTGTGTGTGTGTCTGTGAGGAAGGGGCATGTAGGAAATGCAGTGAGGAAGCAGAAGCAGCAGAATGCCCCGCCCATCCCGCCTGACCCTCAACACAAAACAAGTCGACCCCTGCTGTCACCATCCTTCTCCAGGCTCTGTCAAGGTTGTTGGCTCCTCTCTGACTCGTGAGACACCATCTGCCAGTCTGCTCACACACACACACACACACACACACACACACACACACACACACACACACACACACACACACACACACAAAAAGCACTCCTTCAACTATTTGTCATTTGTGACGCTGCAAGTTGAGAATTATTTCATCAATCAGTGCCACAAGCTCACACCAACACACAGCTGAAATCTGTTTGTCACATTCTGCACACTATTGCAGACTTTTAAAGGAAACAACAGAAGCTTGTAGGTTTGTGTATTTATGTGAGGACATGACCTGAATTTCCTTAGTTGGCTGCAGTGGCTCTAATTAAAGCCAAACCACCGGCTGGAAGAAGAAGACTGACATAACACAACAAAATGTCAGACCAAACTGGTGGTCAGGCTGCAGTGAGAGATGTAGACCTCTGGTTCTGGACCAAGAAAACGAATGTGCAGGATAAAAAAAAAAAAAAAAAAAAAAGAACATACAGAACTTTTAGAAGAGATCTAATCAGTCACTGCGCACCTGCAAATCTGGTTGCTCTACAAATGCACAATTACTTAAAACTAGAATCAGATATCACAACAAACATGTGAGGAATCAGTGTAGCAGCACTCTGCACACAGAGAGGACATCATGGGACAGATCAGAGTACTGTGTTTAGGAGGATATTATGCAGTATTATAAATATATTTTTTTGCTCTGTGACACACTCTCTGCTCTACTTACTACGGTAACTGAAAAATATTACAGTACATATGAGGGAGTATATCATATCTCACTCAATGGAGAGTTGTTCAGAACAAATGCAAAGTGAACTGCATACAGTTATAAAGATATGTAAATATTTCATGTTAACTGATGCAAGAGGAGGCTAATATGTGTCCAAGTGAGTTATTTATCTGTAAACCTAAGTGAAAAATCCACATGGTTCTTTTTAACGACAGTCTATGAGCACTGAGATTCTCCCTCTGTCACAAGATTAATGAATCTGCAAGACGTACGGGTAATTTTTGAAAAATGCATCTGTTACTTGGTTTTAGTTGCACTTTACCTGCGACAAAGTGTAAAACAAACCAGTAGCCCAGTTCGGATGAGTAAGGTAAGGCAAGGCCAAACAATTGCTTAGCATTTTTAGTCTTAACACACCATTGGGTGAGGTATATGTTCCCTCTCACACTATCTCCTTCAAGGTTTATTAAAGTGCAATTTGTGTCAAAATTTAAGTTAAGAATAGCCACTAATCTCATAAGAAGCGCCAAAAATAGGGGGGGAAGTGGCAATTCACTTTGGAAAAGATTGAGTTTGGTTTGTCATTGCAAAGTACAAGTCACCAGCACAAACATTGCAGCTCCACATGGTGATACTTTAATTTTAAGTAGTATTTTGCTCCTGTTTAGTGATGCACGTATGCATACAAAACAAAACAAAACAAAAAAAAAGAAATCTTAAAGTATATAACCCATCTAACAAAATGAATGCATTGGACCACCCGTTAACCTGCATGTGATAAGGCCACTACTTAGGAGGAAGTGCGTCATGCTGACCGTTGTGGTGCTATCAGCATGCAGATCAGATGACACCACACACGCCTACTCACGAAAAGCGATCGAGAAGTACAACAACAGGGTAAAAAGTACAGAAAACTGCACCAAACAAGACCAAAAATTCAGCTCATAAAAATGGCAGTGCATAAATAAAATGACTGCATTGGAAAACACTCTCACAAACACATTCTCTCCCTCGTGCACACACACTCACAGTCTATGAGATAAGCGCTCTTTGTCTCCCAAACAGAGAAGTGTAACAGAGCCGGGTTTTATCTCTGCTGCAAACCAAAACAAAGGGCCTGGTGTGACGTTTGTGTGTGTATGTGCATGTGTGTTGAAAGTACGGCATCTGGCAGATATGAATGATGTGCATCTGAGGGGGGATTTTAACTTAGAAAGCAGCATAAGCAATCTGCCAACGACAGAGACACCGAGGGACAACCAAGCCCCTCAGCTCACTTTCTCTCCTTTTCATCAACAGCATCGCCAGATATTCAACACACACACTCATTTTGACCCACATTCCCGACAACCCCCAATCCTCTGGATGCATCCCAAGTACATCCAGGGTAGTCTGTAGAAGGGACTTCAAAGGACAAGAAAGTGGGAGGAGGGTGCAGGGGACAAGACCTAATTACTGAGCTAATTATTACACATATACTTTGCACTCTTTCGACCTCCATTCTGGGTCTTCTGTAGAACAGTTTTTTTTATTTTTTTTGTGGTTTTCCCCTTCTTTCCCCTCCCCAACTCAAAAAATCAGAGTGAGGTAATGAAACGGAAAATGTGGCTATATTTTTTGATCTTGGAAATGTGGGTGAAAGTGTGAACATGAGGAGGAGGAAGAGTAGGAGATACAAGAAGAACTGGGAGAGGAGGAATACAGGAGAAAATGTGAGTTTATTCCAGAGAGCCATAATGGAGTCTTTGTGTTTGGTTAAGAGCCATGAAATCACCAGAATGAGAGCAAGTATGTACAGTGCTGCTCCTGCAAGAGAGAGAGAGAGAGCGAGAGAGCGAGAGAGAGAGCGAGAGAGAGAGCGAGCCTCATGGAGGACGTGGAGGTCCAAGTCTTCATTAGGTTTGCTTTCAGTAGCTACATTTAGTGTTTTTGACAAATCAGAAAATTGAAAGTTTGCAGGTGACCAATCAAGAGTATGCGTTTCCAAAATCATGGGGGTCATCAAGCTGGGGCGTCCTTTAATTACACAATTTTAATTTACCTACATACCTACACGTTTAGCTGTGTTGCTCATTCCATAGAATCATGATGATTACAAGTTATACCTGTAAAGGTGACTAATGAGATGTATAATACTAACTGGTAGTATTAAAGGGGAGAAATAAATCACCAAATACAAATTTCCTTACTTTTTTATTTTACCTTTGAGGAATCAGACTTTCATGTAATCTTTTAAAAGTACAATGTGTAAGAATTACTGACATTTAGTGATAAAGATGGGCATAGAAATGACTTAAAATGGAGATCACAGTCGTGCTTGCCACGAATGACGGTCGTTAGCGGCCAAAGTTTTTCTAGATATAAAGATATAGAAATAATGTTGTAGATATAAATAGCTTATTCTAAGAAAATAAAGTTATTTTAGTTAAGTGATTACTTTCCAATAGAAACAGTTTCCAATGATACATTAAATTTTGTTACTGACCTTTGATTTTGTTACAAGCTGCAGCTTTATGTGCTCTTGAGTTTGTATAATAGAAAACTTGACAAAGAGCCTATTTTAAATAGTAATTTAGGTTGCAAAAACCTGTTGCAAAGATCCTCAATTTGCATCTTTAGAGCAAAAATAATAAAGAGAGCCAAATTTAACAGACATAAAATAGTAAGTTTGCACCAACTGAATGAGCTGAAAACTTGGCATATCTCAACATGGTGTGCTGATGCCGAAACACTAATACCACGCTGAAGAGTGCTTCACATGTTTAATATAAATTATGCCTTGAACTTTGCGAGCACTATAGAAGTTTATAGAGTTGACAGAACACAGGTGGAGCTGAAGGGGAGATTGACCCGTTGCTCGCAACACCGTCTCCTCCAAAGAAAAACAACTGTTAACAGTGTTAAAAACATTGCTCAAAATAGACACTCATATGAGAATCACAACCAGTTTAAAATAGATAGAATCATCTCTAATGTTTTTGGAGAGCAGACATGAGGGAGCCAAAACCGACCAGAGCCTGCAGGAAAAAAAAGATGCTCACATGTCGAAGAGATCCATTTATCAACACATGAGGTTTATTTGTGACTTCATCTCTTAACGGATTGCTGAACTAACTAGCACTTTCTGGTTTGTGTGGCTGATCAGTCATGCCATCAATTTTCTGCATCTACTCTTTCCCCATTTCTATAACATAATTATGCGTTTAAAACTTATAACTGTGTTATAGCTCATGCTTGCTATTAGCAGAAGTGGAAAATGACCATTAAACCTAAAACAGAGCTGCAACCTTAAATCTTAAAGATCTTTTTTAATCCAGCTGAACCCTATTTTGTACCAAAAACACTAAAGGATACGCTTTATACTGACTTCAGATCAGTACGTTAGTGACAACTACTGAGATTCTGCAAGATTATTGTGTGTAATATCACAATATTAATTTAAATCTGGATGTTTTTCAAAGTCTGGCATGCTATTTTAAATTTTAGAAGAAGACTGATTTCTTTTTAATAAATTAACATAATACATATTTTTAAACATAACTTTTACTACTGTCAACTACTTAACAACTTCCAAACCGCAGTAAATTACGGGACCTTCACTCACTCTCATTTAACATCTCAAAAAAGGCTGCTCCAGGTTTTTTTTTGTTCAAATGAAATCCAAGTGAAAATTAACTCCAGCACATCCCACATTATCTTATAAAAAATAAAAAAACAGAGGAGGCTGGGGCATTTTTTGTTGTTGTTTTTTGGTGTTGCTCTCTGTTGCTAGTTCATGCTTTCTGGTCTCACGTTATCAGACCAATATGTAAGACAGTTTGTTTTGGTGAAAATTAGGCTGCAGCTCATGTACTAAAGCCCTGTTTCCAACAACAAGTCTGGGTTGGTACATGATGGGTCAGTACATTTTTGTGTGTGTGTGTGTTTCCACAGGCAAAAACTGGGAAGGGAGCCAGAAAATCAGATCAGACCCATCCTACTTTTGTGGGACCCTTCTGTTGAGGTCCCAAGCTTACCAATCCAACCCTAAAGGTTGGATCTTGACACTCGAGATGGATGTCTGCCATCTTATCCTTTATTTTTGTGTCACAGTCTCCTTCATTATAATTTAAGGAAGGCATCACACTGCTGACATCAAGCTATTATGTAGCTGGCGTATCGTCTATTTATCTGATACACTGGCTAACGGAAAAGGGTACAGCTGTCTTTAGAAACACATTATGATCCCATAACAAAAGCAATGACTAGATCTAAATTTTCTACCCTCATCCTCCTACCTTGAGCTTCAACTAATATCTCATTCCTTCCCCTGCCCCAGATCTTAACTGATCACTTTCTCTGCATCAGATTCACAGTGTTTGTCTTATTTGTAAATTGTGTAATATTATGTCAATCCTATCTCAACTAAATGGCAAAATGACCAATTCCTCCCACTCTCACAGCATGCTCGCTGCCTACAATGACTAAAAATCAGTTCTTAAGAAAGAACAATGATAAAAAAAAATATATATATATATAATCACAGGAGTTTAACTTAAAAAGAACAGCTCAGCAAAAACACTTAAAGGTGAAATCTGACCTCACACAGGTGCTCGATGAAAATGTTTCCTCTACAAGTGTTTGGTGTCAGAAAGGGAGTTAAGAATAATGCTGCCATCCCCTCAGGTTCACTTCCATTAGAGATCACAGCAGCACCCACACACACCATGGAGTTTCCCTTATATAGCTGGTATATGTTAAAATCAAAGCACCACTGTCTGTGCTATATGATGTACAAACACAAAGACTTCAAACGGACAATAAAAGGGTGTCACCTTCCAAAAGCCCAGCAGCTGGATGAATTCAAGCATCTGATTTCACTGACAACCTCAACTGTGAAACCTGGTTAAATAAACTATTTCTGAACAGTTTTGCACAGAATGTAGGTTCTTTTATTTATTTTTTTCCAACTAAGTACTGTATATGACATTTCACCAATTACCCTCCCCAAAAAAAGCTTTTCAACCCACTCAGAAAGAAGAAAAAATTTAAAAGTAAGAGCTAAAGGATTCTGATCAGCAAGCCTGGCATCACTGGAGATCTATCAGCACCGTCATCAGCCTTTAAGCAACCATTTTTGCTGAACCCCACCAAGTACAGTCACAAGTATGTGTTTGTGTGCCCTGTAGGAACATGCACAAACAGAGCATCAGTGCTGCTGCCCAGTACAGTGGGCGCTTTCCACTGAAAGATCCTTTGTTTTGTTTGAGAGAAAACCAAACAAGGAGCTTCAGCATGACTGACCCACAGGGCTGAGCTGAAATGACCCACTATGTGTGCATTTGGAGGCCCACAAAAGCCTGCAATGTTAATATTAATAGGAAATGACCAAGGAGACAAAGAGTGAAAACATGTCTTAGGGTGATAAAGAAGCAGAGGAGAGGAATAGAGATATGAGTTTGCAAAAAAAGAGATCTGAAGAGAGCTAAACTTAAGTTGATGATTAACACCAGAATCCCCCACGTGTCAGTTTATCTTATCTTAAATTATTCTAGCATTTTTACTACTTTTAATGTATTGGTTGTCTTGCTTCTGTTTGGATTTTTATGATCTGTGCCTCACTACTAATCATGTGGATAATAATGCTGTTCCTTCATCTTGAAGTTTGAATCTTGACTTGACATTTCTAAACAAACACCTCAATGTACGATGTTAATCTCAGGTGTCTTTAAGAGGGCTGTGTTCCTGTGCTTGTACATTAGGGCTGCAACGATTAGTCGATGTTGTCAATAGCCATTGACTATTGTCGGCAAAAAAAAAAAAAAATACACTACCGTTCAAAAGTTTGGGGTCACTTTGCCATGGGATTCAATAGGGAAGTGACCCCAAACTTTTGAACGGTAGTGTAAATAAAAACTACAGAGTGAGACATCGTCTTCTAATCCTACCTCTGCTGAGAGTTGCACAATGCACATGCACTAAGAGGGGGACAAAAAATACAGAGTGAGACATTGTCTTCTTTTTTTTTTATCTCTGCTGAGAGTTGCACATGCGTACTAAAGTCCGCCAGGGGAATAATATGGTGTCGGACTAGGTAGCAAAACGGCAGCAGAGAATGTCAAAAATCTGGGATAACTTTACGTTAAACTTAAAAAATAACTTAAATAAATGTGAGATTTGTGAAGCGGACCTTGTGTACCACGGAAGTACGTCTGCAATGCTCGAACATTTAAAGAGGAGGCATGTGGGACTTACTTAACAATCACATGCAAGATTTCAAAGCTGAAAGTGAAATAAGATCCATTTATAATAATCATGAGATACATAATCTGATTGGTCGACTAGTCGTTTTAATAGTCGGTGACTAATCAACTATCAGAATAGTCATTAGTTGCAGCCCTATTGTACAAGCTGGTTCACTATAAAACATGCACAAAAGTAGAAATTCTAACTGGAACTGTGGCTCTCATTAGTACACTTTTGTGTCCTAATTTGGGACAAAGTGTTTATGCACATGATGATGTTGTCAATACATATTCCATACATTGTTCTGCAAGAGAAAATGAGTGAGAAAGAATATATTAAGTTGTTACTTATGTGCTGATGTGTAGTTTAATACAACTGTCAATATGCATTAATGTAGCAAAAAGTCCACACGAATTGGTGTACTCACACACACATTGAGAGTATTATCAAATTCTAAATTGATATCAAGTTTAGATCAATCATAGACAATATTATTATGATATTTTTTTACTAGAGCCTCTCCCAGAGGCTGCACTTGGCCTGCAAGAGAGTGTGAGAAGCTGGACATCCAACAGAAAGCTCAGATTAACGCTGCTGCCCATTCACACAGAAAGGATCTAATACAGGAGTTGGGGAGTGTGATTAGAATAACCGCAGGATGCCTTCCTGTGGAGGCCCTTCATACAGATCCAAATGTGGCCCTCAGGTAGACCCAGAACAGGAGAGCTTTTATGCCCCACCTGGCACTGGCATTCTCCTACAAGGGCTTGAGGATAGCTGCGTCATGGCTACCTCACTCAGCAACTTCAAAGATGTAAGACGAAAAATATAGTAGCAAAGATTACCTGTCCTGGGAATGTGAATGAGCACAGTTTGCTCATATACAGTTAAACCTGGTTATTTTAGTATCATATGATGTCTCAGCAGGTTTATGCTGCTGGTTCTTTATGCTACATATCAAAACATCACATGCTAAGCTGTTACCATGGAGCAGTACATAACAATCTACCAAGCACTGCAATAAACAAAAAGATGAAACAAAAAGAAGACAGAGTAAGAGGAAGAACTCAGATAATGAGGTTTAAAGGAGGGAGATGACAGGAATGAAGATGAAGATGAAAATGAGGAAGCATGGCATGCTGGAGAGAAGACATTTTTATGTAAGATGTCTGCAGGATCTCACGTACACACAAACAAATGTAAACACAACACATGGTGCACCATTACCCCGTCGCTCTGCTGCCACATGACCAAAAAACACAGAGCCCGCAGGCCACCAACCATACAGAGAACTCAGCTGACACACACACACACACACACAGAGGGAGGAGAGAGAGACAGAGAGAGCGAGACAGACAAGATTTAACTCAAAGCCCAGACACTCCAGAGTCATCTGGTTGCAACAAGAGGGTGAGGCTTGAAAGAGACCAACATAATATATATATATATATATATATATATATATATATATATATATATATATGTATATGTGTGTGTGTGTGTGTATGCACCTGTGTTTGTGTAAGGGCCAAGCTTGAGGTCAGATAGAAGGCAACACACTTTATACATCCTCCAATTACAAAACAGAGATTGCGTGCAGGATAGCTGATCCTCTTATCAGTTCTTCACACCGACACAAACACACACAGTCAGACACACACTAGGAGGCAGAGTAGGCTGATCTAGTGCAATCTAAGCAACGGTATGTCATGCACTAATACATGTATGCATGTTTTGTCTATGTAATCCTGACTGGGAGCAAACACACAGGAAGCAGAGACGAGACAAAAAACAACACCAGAGTTAAAAACAAAAACATTTGAAGAGAAGTCCTGTGTCTCTGTAAAGTTGCATCAATCCAAATATTCAAATTAAAAGAGGAAATGAAAATATATCATGCCATTAAAAAGAGAATTATGGCTCAATTCTGCACCTTCGTCTCATCTCAGAACAGGAAGTTAGGATCTTTCAACTCACTGCTCTGATTTTATAACCCGCACTTTCCCTGTTGTGGTTCACTCTGTCTCATCTCAATAGAGCTGTTTGTTCCAGCAACAGGCAGTTTGCAGGTAGTACCTATATGGTGAACATAACTGAGGGCAATAATAGCACAAAAGAGTGAATATGACAGGACAAGTTTATGGTTTGCCTCATAAAAAGCTATAAAATAACAAATAAGGCTGATGTTGATCAGTCATCAGCGCTATGGTTGAGCGTTTCAAGGACAATCCATATGTTCAACATACAATATTGGGAGGGATCAATCATGACCACTCAAAAAGACAGTGCCATTGGGCACAAGCGGTAACTTAATGATTTGGTTAGTATACACTTTGGTCCTGAAAAAAAAAGACTAAATGTAAATGCATCTAATAATTATTTCCTACAATATCACCAGCAGAACTCAAAATGAGCAAATATCTTTAGAGAAAAAAATTCTTCAGTAGCTCTAATATCACATCAAACTCATCAATAAGGCACAATATTGTTTTTTCCTATAGTACATCCAATCTCTATCAGTGTAGCATTAACTGATTAAGCTGATTCTCTCTCTCTCATACATTTTCTTTATAATATATATGTTATTTCTTGTGTATATTCACTGGACATTATTCCTCTTCCCTGCAGCTTCCATTAAAAAAATATATGTACCAGGCCAAATATGCATATTATATAATGACTTTATTTAATGACTTCTAGCGACTTAAGACAGCCAATAAATAACTACTTTTCTTACAGAGAAGTTGGCAACAGTGGGTAAAAGTTCTGATAGATATACGGTCAACCCAAGACCGCTAGGATCTGATGTAGTTCCATGTGATGAGCCAGTTTTCTTCTTCGTCGTTTGTCACGACAAATTTGAGAAACCATGACCATCTGAATCATAAACAAATCGAATCATGATTCGTCATTATTGACTACAGCACTGTCATGGCATAGCAGGTGTTATTTTCTTTTCAGCTGTTGAAGAAAACGGACCACATGTTGTGAACCTGTCTATACTGCTGCAGGCTGTGCTGATCTGCAGCTGCTGCATAAGACAAAAACATCCTCCATCTTTTCTTGCATGTTTGTTTCATCATGTTTGTCTGTCTCAACACACATAAGATTACCAGGAGATAATGAGAAGCTTCCGGACTGTTTGTCAGATGGGTGCACATAGTTGGATGAGCACAACGTCCAAGAATGTTTTCCTATCTAGATGTTGGGGTGGTAATTTAAACACACAGCTGGAGATGGCACATTCCAGTGGAGAGAGATAGAAAACTGTACAAGCTTAGGATAATACACACAAACACACAAACACATACACACCCAAGATCTTCAAAGTGATAATGTCTTATGCAAATTATGTTTTACTGAAATAGAGATGCTAAAAAAAGGGAGGATATTAATAAAAACATCTACTATTCCTAAAATAGGAACTTAAATGTCAAAGATTAATCTGATAAACGGCATTTTTATTATCATTAAGTATTGAAGAGTCCTTCAGAAATGTCTTCCGTTTGCATATTCAACCAAACAATGGCAAGTTTTTTTAATACTTTCATTTGAAAAGCTGCAGATCCAGTGTTTTGTTTAAGTTCCTGTACAAATCACCTTTTCCTGTCAGTTCAACAACGGCTAGAACCACAAAACTGGCACACAACTACAAAGATTTGAGGTCACCTTACATACATGATCCACAAGATTTTAATTTTCCTCCCTCCATTATCACCTCTTCTTTCTTTTGTGTGTTTTAAAGCCTTCTAAGGAGCATCCTCTTTCTCACGCCCCAACACTCCCTTAAAGTGGATCCACCTCCATTCA
This sequence comes from Melanotaenia boesemani, assembly GCF_017639745.1. Taxonomy (NCBI): domain Eukaryota; kingdom Metazoa; phylum Chordata; class Actinopteri; order Atheriniformes; family Melanotaeniidae; genus Melanotaenia; species Melanotaenia boesemani. The sequence continues at coordinate 13,993,197 of NC_055704.1, read as the reverse complement.
CCCAGAGGCCTTGGGGAACAGGTGTTCTTGGCCTGAGGTGTTCTGTTTAGTGTATTACTCACACAGTCTACCAGCTGACTGAGCTATTCTTATCATTGTGCTGAGCCAGGTGGGATGTCCCAGCATGAGAAAGAGATAACATGCAAACCAAAAGATGCCTCTATGCCTACTTCTGGTGCAGTGATTTCTCTGGAAACCATCATTTCCAGTGATCAGGTCTGTAAACTCAACTAAAAACAAAGAGGCCAAAAGGTTTACAAGACTTTTGCAGAGACCCATGCTTTAAAAAAAATGTCTATTTAAAGTCAAACAGAGACACACACTTGTCAACATTACAACAGTTTGCCTGCATGCAATGCAACACTTCTGAGCTTCTCTAAGCACGAGTTGTATCTGAGAACACAGAAGGCAAAATCTTCCTGGCAGGTCAGTATACAGACTTTACTCCACCAACTACCTCACAAAGTCCTTGTCATGTCCATCTGAGCCTGGATAAAGCTCAACGAGGATGTGGGTGTGTTTGTGTTGATCCTTTTATTGCACCACTTCAATGCCCTTTAATGATTCAGTAATCCGGAACTGCTTTTAGATGTTGGGTACTGAAAAATACAGATGCCACAGGTTACATCTGGACATATACTGTATGTTTTGCACTTAATTGTTTCACTACAGACATATCTATTATACTTTAAGCAACAAAGACCACCTGTTGCTCTTATTCTTTATTAGCTGTCCAAACAAATAAATAAAAAAAGTTTAAAAATAAAATATAATTGAAAAGATGTTCTATTTATAGCTTCACTAGAACTCCACATTATTCATACCATTTAGGGTTTTTATCTTATGCTTTTGCTGATTTCCTAGAGAGCTCTTGTCTCTCTTAATGTTTTGTGATTAGTCTGTTCCGTCGTGGCACCTTTAACTATTCATGTGACAGAGCTGGCTTAATTACAATAAAGCAGATTATCAGTGTGTGTCAAAATGTCCCCGTCAGTGGTGGCCTTCAGTTGATCTGACCACTAAGATGATGATGACTGCCACATCAACTAATCCTAATACAGCGCAGAGCTTCAGAAATAAGAAGAGTAATACCAGTAAACTAGTCATTACAGCCTCAGTTTGGGAAAAAATTAATTAGAGACGGCTGTATAAAACAGCAGTAATGCCTAACTATTTTCTCTCAGGGCGTCAGGAGTGCCTGCACTCCAATTTTCAAGGCTGCTTCCTGTGAACTTTTAGTGCACTTTATTGGCACTGATTGTAGATAACGCCTGTCTGGGATCTGATGATTAACCAGCTGAGAAGAGAGCGGGGTAATTACAGACTCTTCCTTGGGATTCAAAAAAGAAACTCACAGCGAAGGATGAGCAGACAATGAGAATAATGTTATGCAATTCATCCTGAAATCTCAGAACTCGCATATTTGATTCCCAAAGAGACATACATTATGCAGAGAAAATTCAGCAGTAAAGTTAAAATAATTCAAATCCAGCAGCCAAATAAATAATCTCATGGTTCAAATTAGGCAAACAGTGTGACAAATATTGGCTGAGAGACACAGGCAGATGGTGAGAGTTGTGTAGGATGAGATGTACTCAACAACAGAACGTCAACTACAGCTGACAGTACTTGGCACCAATGCTGATCCACTTATTTCTTGTTTTTTGCTTACATGCATACAGAAAACACAACCTAACTGTATTTCATATATAAGTTTGATAAAACTGAACAATGAATGTTTTTTATATTGCAAATTTATGCTGTAAACTTCATTATTTTAGTCACAATTCCCATTAACAACTTGGCAGAGTGTACAATAAAATTTACTAAGGTAAGGTTGCATCACATAATTTCAGACATCTAACAGCCATTTCAAGTTTATCTCCCTGAACAGTGAGAATTTACACTTGAAGGATTAACAGCCCTAGGCTCTACAGCAATTTGTTGATCAGGCATTTTGAGTCAGTGGAGTTGCTATAAGGTACATCACTTTTACCACCCAAGCATGTCAGTCTTGTATTTTACTAAAACTAGTTTAAAAAGTCATTCATATTCATTTAGTTGCAACTAATCAGAAATTTACCCTATGTTGGACTGTGCAGAGTGTACCCGTTTTAATCTGTATTTATGGATTATAAGATATTATATGGAAGTAATTTTTTTAATCTACAAGATAACTGCAAGAAGCAACTATCTCGCTTGATAAAAATGTATTTGTTTAATTTGTGTGTTTTAGAAAAAGACACAAACTGGGTTCCAGATCTCTTCCATGAAAGGAAAAAAACAAATCATGGTGGCTGTTTTATTGTTTTAAGGTTGTCTAAATTAGACTTGATCCTGTTGTAAGAAACACTAAGAACAAACTTATTGGACACTGTGAGGAGAAAGCAAACCAAACACTGATGGCATACATAGAGGTATGTTGGTTGTTGTGTAGACAAGTGTGCATTTTGTAGGAACAGCGGGAAAAAAATTAAAATAATTCTTAAAAGAGTGCATTCATTTTGTAGACTGTTAACTGATGCATTCAGGATTAAAGGAGCACACCTAAAAAAGATAAATCTACAAATAGACATTTGAGCAGTCAATGAAGTGAGACAGATTCTGCACTAGAAAAGACCAGATGCAGCAAGACTGAATGTAAACAATGGAGGACAAAACAATATATCACAATTTTGTCTGCTCTGATTGCACAACAACTTCAAAATGTATACACAGTAAGGTAGGGTTGTGTAGATTTTCCATATTTACGTCCATAAACACAGCATGCTGTGTGTGACGTCATTTCTCAGGACCATGTTCATACTGAAGCTTGATGACAGTTACATTTTAATTATAATGTGAACAACCATGCAAAAATAAAACAGATCTCAGAAAAAAAACAGGAGTCAAGCATTAAGACCTGCAGCGTGAACTTAGCCTTGATAAAAGAGGACTAACCAATCAGAGCTGAACTTTCAAGGTCAGCTGCTTTGGTCTGAGCAGTCTTAAACATCCTGTCCCAGAGTGATGCTGAAAAACCATGAATTTGTTCGGGATGTTCCAATAACTCTGATAAGTCTCCAACAGATCCAGTTGACTGAAGTGTCCTTGACTGATACTACGACCTGGTAAGTAAGAGGTCTGATTAAAACAGATCATACTTCCAACAAACTAGCTTCTCTTCACTGGATACCACATGGAACTCTGGGGCATCAAGAAACCTCATCATCTGAATAAAATTGGCAGTATAGTCTCCAATAGCAGCATGAGTGGTAGAGCATTTGGTCATCAGGCTGCTGTCCTGCTCCTGGATTTGCTTAAAAAGGCAGACATCTTTGTTACTTTTATAATTAAACTTTCCATCTCTAAAAAGGTAATGTTAGATTGTAGTTAGGGATAAATGTGAAGCTTTATTTTGGTTCATCAATGATTCATTGGTCACCATGGACGCACAAAATTGGGTTTCGCTTTCAAAGACGAAAACACAATTCCAAAATCTCATCGACCCTATTCAACAGACACAATAAAGAGAAAGCGGTGTGAAACCCCATCCATGGCACTTGCTGATTAGCATGTGTGTGTGTCTGTGCGTGTGTCATTGTGTGATGAATACTTCAGCATTTTCACAGTCAAATGACACCACTTGACTTTACAGTGAGCTCCCACCACGGGGGAAAGTCGCTTCATGAATGAATGGCAAGCTGTTTATTTTAATGTGTAACCTATGTGTGTTTGTGTGTGTGTGTGCATGTAATCCCTGTCTGCTGCTGTTCCTACAATGCCACTGCTTAATCTCCAGATTATGAGCCAATCTCACCCAACCTAATCCTCCACACACAAACACACATGCACACAGTACAGCACGCTTCAACGATTTACGGAGGGAGAAAATGGCCAAGATATGATGCCAAAACATACATTAACAGGGGTAGATAAAGAGTGTGTGTGTGTGTGCAAAAGTTATTACATCAAAGTATTAGGCCACAAAGAAATGCAAACTGCTAGTCTATTTTCTCTAATACAAACCAACACACACATCCATCCTCCAGGACATAACACATTTGTGTAAGATAACAGCACTTACACACCACTAGATTGACAGAAGAGTTTACAATACATACACTTTTTACTTTTTTATGTTCTAAAACTGCTGTGTGTGTGTGTGTGTATACGGGACTAAAAGAGACAATGAACTCCCGACAATTCACATTCCTTACATGACTCACATAACTTTCTCACTGGTATGTGTGTGTTCATATAGCTACCAATTAGTGTCAATGCGTGTGTGTCCGCTGTATCCAACCCACACCAACTGTACTCACTCTAAAGCCTAGAATTAGTCAGATCCTTAAAAAAACCAATAATTATGATGTCACCAACATGATGCCCACCCTGTAACAGGAAAGCAGGAAAACATTTCCCATCAGCCCCTGGGGCTGATAGCCAGATTTCCCTTCTTCACATTTTCTAAACCTACTAAGGTGAAACCAGAAAATGTACTGGACATTTCTGACATTACTGGGTTTTTAAAAAGGTGCAAAGCAAACATGGAGCAATAACAGATTAAACTCAATCTCATGATAAAAAAAAAAAAGAGTTGCAGCTCTAAATGCTGCAGTTTCACTCTAGAAGCCTGAAAAATTCTGCAATTACTTTGTTTTCTTTACTCTGGTTCCTACTCAGATGAAGTATAATTTCCTCAGCATGTCAGAGTTTTACGTCTCCCAATCAGCTCTATGTGATGGTGTCCCTTTTTCATGTCTTGCTAGTGGTCATTTATATGTGGAGGGAATAGGAGAAGGCCAGAATGTGATCATTCACAGACCTTTGTGTAAGAAAACACTACTTAGAGACTCATCCTGCACAATACTTTCCTGTCCTTAGTTTTTTCTACTTTTATCAACTTGGTTAGGAAAAACAAAAGGACTTTCTTCAAGAATCACATCTCTGGCTATATCAAAGAAATCATATCTTTGAAAATGCCACCGAAATGAAATTCAAAAGCAGCCATGGACACCCAGATACAAAAGGCCAATAAAAATTGAAATAGCCTGTCAAGAACATTAAGATTTCTCATGCTAAAATATTGATTTCAAGAAATGTTGTCAACATCCATTAATGGCAAGCAGCATTTTAAAGACAGAAGACTGGACACAAACAGAAAACACTGACAAAATGGGAACGTGCACGTGCAGCTGCTGGACTGATTGTCAATAACAACAGTGTTTTGGAGGCTAATTATCAGAAAGCATTTAGAAGTTTAACACATTATTGTGGCCATGTTCATCCCGACCTTGCTTGACGTTTTAACTCTAGTGTCCAGAACATATTATCATACACCACGCTGCTAGCTCCACAGCACTGTCATTAACCAACATGTGCAGAAGCCTGGAGTCACCCTCAATTCTTTATACAGGGCCACTAGATGGGAAACAGGTGCTGTAATTTATTCACTCATGTCCAAACTAATGAAAATAAAGTACATCTTCAACATAGATTGAACTCTATTAGACAAGCTTTTTTTTTCGTAGTCTTCAGAAATAGTTCTCCAGATTTCTTAAAAGGACTTTCCAAAGCTCTTCTTTTGATCTAACTTATATTCTTTTGTCCCCCTCGTTTTTGATGTTCTGCACATGTTTTAAGGACACACAGCCAACCATGTTGATGTAAGCCAAGTGTTCAGCTAATACATCTTTGTCTTTCACAAACTAAATGATTCCCATACTATTTCATATCTACTAAACATGCATTTTTGTGACAGGCTGCTAGTAAAATAAATAAATAAATAAATACCTAATGGTCCCATTTAAAGTGTGTTATTTGTTGTCTGTTACATGCAGAGTTAAAACTGGTTCATCCCTTGAGTTAGGTCCCATTTTATGCTTGAATGCTTCACAAATTAGTGTCTTGACAAATAAAGAAAAAAACATTAATCTGAAAATAGTCAAGTCAAAGAGATGGACAGTGAATGAATAAAAAAGTAACCAATTTTTAAAGAAAACTTTTGTAGACCTTCCAAAAGCTTGAAACACTGTTTCTCAAGATCACTTTAAAAGATTACACGAAAGTCTGCCTCCTTGGAAGCAAAATATAGGAAATGAAGAGTGGCTCAAGCAGCTCTGTATATTATTTTAACAGGTAAAATCAGAGCATGTAACATATAGAAAATCATTAGTCTCAGCTTGAACAGCAGCACTGTCTAACTTTTAATAGGAAAACACCTTTTGTTAAGATGATCCCATATAAAAAAAATCATCACTCTGACATATTTGTATATTCTTATTCCAGCAAGACATTTCTTGCTTTGGTTACATGAGTTTGTCAAACTGACAAAACACTTTATTCATCCTTAGCTATTATAATAGGAGACTCGTTAGAATGTGCTTATGCACATCTGTCAGCCCCAAGGGAAGAAGTGAGAATAAGTGTGAACACACTCTCAGCATCCTGCTGTATGCTACATAATGCAGAGGTAGATCAATACGGAACTGCTATGCAACCCACAGACATGGGGAGGGGGCTGTCAGGGTAATTACTTTGTCCTCTGGGGGTGTATCACTCCTACAGCCAACAGCCTAAATCTGGATATGGGTCAATACACTCACATGCACATCAACACAGACACAAAACTGAGTGGCCAGTTGTTCCAGATGCAGGACGGTGAAAAGTAAATCCAGGTCAAACAGGAAATAGAGAAAAGTCAAAAAGAACCTGTTTGGTAACGCTTTGGTAACTTTCATTTTCTGTTCTTTAAAACGATGATCCTATGATTACATTCAATAGCTCATCTTAAACTTGCTTAATTTAATATGTACAATGCTCAACATTCAACATGAGTATACATTTATATAAGCTCTAGTGGATTTAAGTGGCTGCTAAAATACAGATGCAAGCTTGCTTTAAGGGGAGTTTTTTTTATGAATGGAACATCTTGTATCTCTCACCTTCGGTTGTGTGACTCAACCACATTTCGAGCAACATGCAGAAAGGATATACTCTCTATAAAGTCAGCTGTAGGTAATTTTTAAACACATCAATTTAAGTATTTCAAGTAAGGTCATTTAAAAGTACCACAGAAAGCTTGGAAATACAGACCTTTTGTGACTTAAATAATTTGCTCCACCTATTTAAAAAGGTATTTTATGCTTTTCTCATATTTCAAGTTGCGTTACTGTACGCAAGAAAACAACTTTTTTAATATTGATGCATGCTGCTCCTTTCAGTATGCTCGGTCAGCATGTACAGTCTGATGTGAACATGATGCTTTAGTGGTTATAGGCAAATATGGCGTACAGGCGTCTTCAGACATGCACGTAATGTTACATAAAGATTTTTACCTAGGGTTAAAATACAAATGGAAGATCTCTCAGTGGCATTCCTGCACCATATCTCTCTTTATTTTACCAGACGGTTACTCTCCCAAACAGCAGCCTTGGCTGTCGACATCTGTAAACAAACCTATTGCACCTGGGATGATATTCTATCAGTTGAGAGTACAACATACTTAATTGTTTAAGTGTAAACGAAGGGTAACTGCGAAATATGTACTAAAGTCAGACTGAATCGTTCTTTAGCTACCGTTTCCTCTTCGTTGTCATTTCCACACACCACCGCTTACACTTCGTCCTTCGCGGCCGGACGAGACGTAACATTATGGTGTCCATTATCGGACAGACTCGGCTCTGTCCACTGCTGGTATTTAGACAATTTACCTGAAAATGGTGAATTCCGTCGTTTCAAGCCGATTCTCCGGAGCTGCCAGGCCCGGATGCCCTCCTCCGTTTTCCCCCCCACCGAAGTAGCCTAATATACAGCTCTGTTTGTGTTCGGTTTCGGCTCCAAACACACCGACATGAAAAGAAATATCCTCCGAAGATCAATGGCAGACGGCAAACTCTGTGGACAAGGTGCTTATGACCAAACCCCCTAAAAATATGGTTTGTTAGGCAGTGGAAGCAGTTTAAAGTAGCTGGAGGAGGACCTAACGTCGACAGACACGGGAGGGGTGCAACTGTTCAAGCTACTGAGCGACAGTGACGGAAGGAGAACGTCCTGTTGTGTTTCAAAATAAAATTACAGCTTGCATAGATTTATACATTTTCTATATTGAAGGATGTACAGTTTCCGGTTAATCTGTTCAAAATTAAAGTAGGCTCAACCTACAACGTCCTGTCATATATTAAATGTATTTTGTTTATTCACTGATGAGTACATAAGTTTTCTACAGCCAGTATTGCGCTTTGGTAATAACGAACAGCTGTAATTTCACAAAGCTTTGAGGCGTGGGAGGAAATGCGTGAAAACGAAACAATAGGAATCTTTATTTTAAATAGCTTGCCTTTCCGCTGTTTCTTTCAAATCTGTACTGCAAGCGTTTCTCATGTTTTACACATTAACAATAAATAAAACATTCATCAAAACACCATAAATACATGAATAAATGAAACTATCTTTAAAAGTTACAGTCTAATTGTATCAACTGAACAAATATTTAAAAGATTATTAAACAAAAACAATATTTAGTCTTTTACCATGATTATTTTATTACAGGTGACTATTTATATAAATTTAGCACAAAAAGTTAGAAAATTACATGTTTGGTAGATTAGTTATTTGTCGTAACAATGCTTCTTCTCAATAAATCTGATACAATGGGAAAGCCTGTTTATTTCCTTTATAAATGAGAAGGGCTGTGTAAGGGCTGTGTAAGCATGCTATTTTGCCTCCTGTGTGTTGAATGCGTTTTTAAATTTTCAATTTGTCTTGTTTTTTCAGACCTCAATAATCATATCCAATAAATGCCACCAAACACGAGTCTATACAAAAATAAGTTATTTGGCACTGGAAAACGAAGATTTGGCTATTTTTTTAACTGCTCATCCCACAAATTTATTACCCTTAATAATGTGCTACACTATTAAAAGGGGAAATAAACTGGCTTTTAAAAGCATTATAATAATTGCCCCGAAGCATTACTACAAGACAGAAATGATCAACTAGACACAAATCTCCTTACCTTTAATTTTTAATGAAGAAAACGCACACGGAATTAACTTAATTATTTGTTATATGGCGCCCCCTGCTGGGGAGAATCTAAACATATTACTAATGCACTTGTAAATTTAAATGTAGGAAAATAGGGTTGTGATAGAATTACTCACTAACAATAAATCCACTATGTGGTGAGTCAGTCATGTAGACTTTTCATTCATCACAATGCTCAACAAACTCATCCAGTCGTACTCCAAAAAATAGTGCGCAGATGCTGTACTCGCAGTCTGTCAAGGGTTTGGTATATGGATCCAAGAAGAGGAGAGCACGGAGAATGATCAAAGAACACTTTATTGGAATTGTGCAGTGGAATATGCAGGGTTCGCTGGAAGGACGGGCTGGAGCGGGCAGACAGGATTCTCCGTGACGCGGACGAGGTCCAGGTAAGGTTCTTGGGAGAGAGATGGTTACAAATTAGTAAGGTTTAAACACGATTGAGACAAGACAGTGTGCGCGGCTGGTTACCACGATGAGTAGTATAATCCATGACTGGAGGTCCGTGTGGAGTTTATATGGGGATGGGATGATGGCTTGATGTCCTCCAGCTGCGCCGTCCTAATAGCGGTGATAATCAGTGGTCCAAATATGGTCATCAGGAAGCTTGGAATAAGGATGAGCATGGGCCATGACACAATCTTGAATTTAGTAAATTAAAAAGTGCTCCTAAACTGCAACATTGGCTAGAATATTCTTTGCAATATCTTTACTGTATGAGAAATGGTTCTGTTAGGAAAGATAATTAGGAGAAAAGCCTGTCTGACATGAACAGTCTTTGCAAAACTAAACAAACATATATGTTATTTTGTTATATGTTATTATATGGTTGTAGTTTAGGCATGCATCTACAAATTATGAACACCTGTGCTGTCACAAATGACTCAGTTATTAATAGTCTGTAAGTACAAAAGTCTGTAGACTGAACATTTCAGATTATAAAAGTACTCAAATTTTTCTTGTGATCCGGTTTAAATAGTGATGATTTCTGCAATCGATGTGGTTTGTACAGCTTCCAGATATTTTACCCCATAAGGAAAATAAATAGCACATTTAATGAGCATTAGGCTATTTCTTTATAGAGGCCAGAGTCTTAAAGTATTTACTGACAGAAAATGCCTAATTCAGTCTTCTATTTTTACACCTCCAGTAAAAATGAAAGATTTTTAAACCACATCAGCCTATGTTCTCCATTTAGCTTCTTTAAAACGTGCAGTTGATAAACCCTTTTGCTCAATCACTAGGTTACAGAAAACCATTTTTCTGTAGCCAAGAAGCCGAAGTGTTAGGGATTAAAGACTTGAGCGAACTGGACAAATACAAGTGAAAATAGAAAAGGTAAATTCTTAAAAATAAAAAAAACAAACAAATAATATCAGTCAAAATAAATAAATAAATAATGGACTGTTACTATTCATCTTCATCTGACAGTGAATCTTCACTAGACAGGGAAGATGAAAGCTCATCATTAGAATCTCTTGAACATCACGAAACAACTCATATGCATTAGTGCCTTGAGTGATGTTGATCCGAATAACAACATTTATAATAATGCAATTAAAAATTGTAAATATTATCACGACCAACTTGTGACTGATCTCTATATCCAACACCAAAGTAATAAATTATTATCTATCATTCACCTCAATAGTCGAAGTCTATATGCAAACTTTAAAAAAAATCAAAGACTATATATATATATATATATATATATATATATATATATATATATATATAATTGATATTATAGCAATCTCTGAGACCTGGTTGAACGAAGACAAACATTGAGAATTTCAAATAGATAATTATAAAATGTTTTATATTAATAAAAGTAGCAAAAAGGGTGGTGGCGTAGCAATTTAAGCTCATCAAAATCTAGCAGGCAAGAGGATAAGTAATATGACAATGTTTATAGATAATAAAACGGAATGTATAACTGTTGAAATTCAAATGGAAAACAGAAAGAATATATTTATAAGCTGTATTTACAGAGCACCCGGTTCATGTGCTGATTTATTTAGTGATAGCATAGACGAAATACTTACTAAACATTGTCATAAGGACTTATTCATCTGTGGCAATTTTAACATCGACCTGCTAAAAGTGTCCAATCATAACCTAGCTGAAAACTTCATTAATTCAATGTATAGTCTGATGTTATACCCAAAAATCACTAGACCAACAAGAGTAACTACACACAGTGCTTCACAAATTAATAAATCAATAAATTTACAATTATTATTGATGACAATATCAAAAGTGGAATAATAATTAATAACATTAGTGACTATTTGCCAGTCTTTGTCATACTTAAAATAAAATCCAAGAAAATCCCCGTTAACAACGTAAATGTAAGTAAGTATAGAAAAATAATTACAAATGATTCTGTTTGTGCTCTCAAGCAAAGTTTATTAAACCAAAACTGGGAAACAATAACAAATGAAAATGATGTGGGCACTGCTTATAATAAATTTCTGTCTGTATTTAAAACTAATTTTAATCTGCATTGTCCAGTCGAATAATAATTAATAAAGTAAAACAATACAATCATAGTCCAAGGATGACTAAAGGCCTAATTAATGCATGTAAAAAGAAAAATGTACTCTATAAAAAAATTTATTAGAAACAAATCAATTGAATCTGAAAGTAAATACAAAAAGCATAAAAAAAAATTAACAACTATCATGCTGAACAATATAATTAGAAATAAATCCAAATCAATTAACACTGCAGAGTATTTCATCCATAATAACATCAAAATAGTCACTATGGAAGATATGGTCAATGAGTTCAATAATTACTTTATAAATATTGGACCCAAACTTGCTGATATCATTACTCTCACAAATACCACCCAAGAACAAACTACTGTCTCAGAAAATATACAATTACACTCCTTCCTCCTCAACCTGGTAGATGAAAATGAGATAATTAATATTGAGACAATTTCAAAGCAAAAAATCTACTGACTGTAATAGCCTAAATATGAATTTAATTAAAAACGTAATACATTACACATAGATGTAATCTATCCTTTTCGCAAGCAGAGTTTCCAACCAAAATGAAAATCGCAAAAGCCATTCCAGTTTATTCTATTCTATTCTACAGTCATTTAGCAGACGCTTTTATCCAAAGCGACTTACATTTGAGAGTAAGAACAACACAAGCATGAATTCAAACAAGACGGGACATCATAATTAAGTGATAGTCAGACTGCTTTGAGTCCAGTTGGACCCAGGTGCTGTCATGTAGTGCTAGAGGCAGTGCATACATTTTTTTTTTTTTTTGTTTAAATACATCACACAATATCAACTTGGGCATAAGTGCACACAGCTTCTTCAGTACTTGGTTGAGCCAAAGAGCTGGACAAATCTTTCTAACTCATTCTGTTGCGTAAAATAGTTAAGCTAAGTGTGGAAATGCTCCTTAAACAACTGAGTCTTTAGCTTGCTCTTAAAAGTGGATAAGGACTCTGCGGATTGGACGGAGTTTGGTAGATCGTTCCACCACCGGGGAACAACAGAGGAGAAGAGTCTAGCTACTGATTTTGCGCCACGTTGTGGTGGGAGCACTAGACGTCTTTCGCTGGCAGAGCGTAACTGTAGAGAGGGAGTGTAGCTCTGGATTAAGGAGTGGAGGTAGACCGGAGCCATTTGGGTTATTGTTTTGTAAGCCAGAAGCAGAGCTTTGAATTTGATGCGTACTGCAACTGGAAGCCAGTGAAGAGCAATTAGCAGCGGCGTGACATGAGCTCTTTTGGGCTGGTTGAAGACCAGACGTGCTGCTGCGTTCTGGATCATCTGCAGAGGTTTAACTGAGCATGCAGGCAGGCCAGCCAGTAAGGAGTTGCAGTAGTCAATGTGTGAAATGACCAGAGCCTGGACCAGGAGCTGGGTCGCGTGTTCAGTCAGGTAGGGTCAGATCCTCCTGATGTTGTAGAGAGCAAATCGGCAAGACCGGGAAACCGAGGCAACATGGTCCTTAAAGGTCAGCTGGTTGTCTATCATGACACCAAGATTCCTGGTAGAAGACGTAGGCACAAGTCTGATTGAGTCAAGCTGCACGCTTATTTGTGGTGGTAAAGAAGGATTGGCTGGAAAGACAATAAGCTCAGTCTTGGACAGATTTAGCTGAAGGTGGCGATCCTTCATCCATGCGGAGATATCAGCAAGGCATGCTGATATTCGCATTGAGACGGTTGTGTCGTCAGGTGGGAAAGAAAGGAAAAGCTGGGTGTCATCTGCATAGCAGTGGTAGGAAAAGCCATGACAGCTAATGATTTTACCGAGTGAGGAGGTGTCTTGTGAAAAGAGAAGAGGGCCAAGCACCAAGCCCTGAGGCACCCCTGTTGTCAGCCCATGTGATCTGGACATTCCCCTTTGCCAAGATACTTTGAATGATCTCCCTGTGAGGTAGGACGTAAACCATGAGAGGACAGATCCTGAGATGCCAAGCTCCGAGAGTTTGGAGAACAGTATATGATGGTTGACCGTGTCAAAGGCAGCAGATAGGTCCAGCAGTATAAGGACTGAGGATTGACCAGTGGATCTGGCAAGCTGTAGAGAATCAGTAATTGACAGGAGAGCAGTTTCAGTAGAGTGACCTTGCCTATATCCAGATTGATATGGATCAAACAGGTTGTTGTCTTGGAGGAACTGTGAGACCTGACTGAAGACAGCACACTCTAGTAATTTAGACATGAATGGAAGCAGTGAGACCGGCCGGTAGTTTTCAACCTGGGCTGGGTTGAGTGTGGGTTTCTTCAGCAGCGGGGTAACCTGAGGGTGCTTGAAGGCAGAAGGAAAGACACCGGATTTAAGAGAGGAGTTGATAATATGGGTTACTGCAGTTTTGACTGTAGGTAAAATGCTCTGCAGGATGTCAGAGGGAACAGGATCAAGAGGACAGGATGTGGGTTTTGAGCTGACTAGAAGTTTAGAGACTTCATCCTCATTTAGACAGCGGAAAGAGCTGAGTGAGGCACCAGTTGCTGGTTTGGTAAGGCTGAGTTGGTCAGGCTCAGTGAATTGGTTACTGATGGTAGCAACCTTTTCAGTGAGGTAGGAAGAAAACATTTCTGCAGTCAGCACAGTGGGAGGCTGAGCAGGTGGTGGAGATAGAAGTGAGTTAAACGCGTGAACAGTTGTCGTGTGTTGGGAGCATTGCGGATCTTGTTCTGATAAAAGGCTATCTTGGCCGCTTTTAGGCTGAATGTGAAAGTTTCAAGTTTTTGCTGGTACTTACACAAGTCAGTGTGCTCTTTTGATTTGTGCCTCTTTCTTTCTGCAGCCCTGAGTCCAGCTCTGTGCTCCCTCAGAACCTCTGTGAGCCATGGACTGGGAGGGTTTTGTCTGGCTGGTTTTGACACCAGAGGACAGAGTGTGTCCAGAGAGGAGGCGAGAGAGGAGCAGAGTGTTTCTGTAGCCTCATTAACAGACAGTAAGGAGAAGTCTGAGTGGGAAGGGAGGGTAGAGTAAACCTCATCAGACAGCTGTGTAGGTCTGAGGGATCTCAAGTTTCTGTGGTAGGACACCATTTTTGGAGCCGCTTGATTGACATGAGGAAGGAAGACAGAGAATTTAACCAGGAAGTGGTCTGAGAGATGCAGCGGGGTGACGGACAGGTTGGCCGTGAAGCAGTTTCTGGTCAGCACCAAGTCAAGAGTATTGCCAGCTTTGTGTGTTGGAGGAGTCTGTACCAGTTTGAGATTGAAAGAGTAGATGAGAGCCAGAAAGTCAGTTGCCTGTGGTTTGCCAATGTGAATGTTCATGTCTCCCATGACAATTAGTGGTGTGCCATCATCAGGAATGTCAGAGAGAATCATGTCCATTTCAGAGACAAACTCATCTATACTGCCACCCAGAGGGCGGTAAATGACCAGAATGTATGCAGTAATGGGTGTAGAGACCTTTACTGCATGATACTCAAGTGATGAGCAGTTAGCCATAGGATGGAGAGAAGTAAAGTTCCACTTTGTACAAATAAGAATGCCCGTTCCACCACCTCGTCCAGCTGAGCGAGGTGTTTGGGTAAATTCTGCATTGACAGAAAGGGCAGCTAGTGTAGCTGGGTTTTCTGGACGGATCCAGGTTTCAGTCAGGGCTGGGACCTGAATGTCAGAGACATTTATCAATGAACTGATGAATTCTGTTTTGTTCACTGCAGACTGACTGTTCCAGAGACCAAAGGTAACAGAGGGTGTGGCTGACGTGCATGCCATTGGAAAGGACAGGTTTTGCGGATTGCGGTGTCTGTAGGTGACACGCCTTGGTCTGTACCCATATCTGACAGGGATGGGTTTGAAGCACATTGTGCGTTAATGTAGTTGTAAAGAGGTTTAAGCTCGTGCCCTTGCTTGGTGGACTCGCGCAGGTAGACTCGCAGGTCTTTACCCTTTGTGGTCTTAACCCGACGTGGGCGGACACAATGGCTGACGCCTCGCTAACGCTTTAGCGCACCATGTGTGGAAAAGTACCTGGAGCTGACACAGCTGAGCTCACTTTGCTTGATTGCAACCGGCTGAAACCGCCTCTATCTGCTTTGCCCTGAGCAGTACACAGTGAGTGGGACCTGCGTCACAGCCTCAACTGGTTGTAGAGAGAAGGTGCTAACGACAGAGCCCCACACCAGCAATGTAAACAATAACCTGAAACCAAGACAGAAAGTCAAGCAGTAAACTCACCTAACTGACTGTACCAACCCTGACTGAAATCAGTGCTTGCTCTGCTGAAGTTAAACAAATTCTCTCTTTTATGTGGGATTTTCCTCAAAATCACCGCCTCTATCTGCTTTGCCCTGAGCAGTACACAGTGGGTGTGACCCGCGTCACAGCCTCAACTGGTTGTAGAGAGAAGGTGCTAACGACAGAGCCCCACACCAGCAAAACGGTGACAAACACTGCTTTGTAGATTACACACCAATCTCATTGTTGCCTCAATTCTCAAAAAATCTTGAAAAATGATTTATGGACCACTTAAACACTTATATCAATAAGTATTGCTTATTAAATGATAGTCAATATGGTTTCCGTAATAATAGGTCTACTACTCTCGCTTTGATTGATCTGATTGAGGAGGTAAGTAATAGCATAGAAAACAAAGATTTCTCAACAACAATTTTTATAGATTTTAAAAAAAGCCTTTGATACGATAGATCACAATATTCTACTCAAAAAATTAGAGAAGATGGGTATTCAGGGAACACCTTTAAAATGGTTAACATCTTACTTGACAATGAGACAGCAGTATGTTCATATGGGTGAGTACAAATCAACATTCAAAAATATTACCTGCGGCGTCCCGTTGGGGTCAGTGTTGGGACCAGTTTTGTTTTTACTATATATAAATGATTTGTATTATATTTCAAATAAACTTAAAATGGTACTTTTTGCAGATGATATCACAATTTTGTGTTCTGGTAAGGGTATACAGCTGTTACTGGTCGAGATGACGATAGAAATCAACAAATTAAAAAAATGGTTTGCTGATAATAAATTGTCACTAAATTAAAAAAAAAATTAAATTAATGGTATTTGGTAAGCGAAGCAGTGATGTACAAATTAAAATGGAAATCCAAAATCAATTTATTGAACGTGTATATTAATACAATTTTCTTGGAGTTATTCTTGACCACAAACTATGCAGGAATCATCAAATTACCAGTATTAAAAGTAAAATTGCTAAATGCATTGCCATAATGGGCAGACCCAGGTATATAATGAACTACAAAACTCTACATATTGTCTACTGTACTCTTGTTCTGCCACATATCTGCTACTGTATTGAAGTTTGGGGCAATTCTTATAGGCCAAAACTAAATAAACTTGCAATTCTCCAAAAAAAGGCTCTTCAAATAATGCACAATGCTGGCTTTATATATATATATATATATATATATATATATATATATATATATATATATATATTCAAAATGATTATTGACATCACATGTAATTTGTTTAGACGTCATATTGCATTCTTGCCTGATCTGCATCTTTTATCTTTATTCATAAAAGCCATCACATATGATTGCATGAAATAAACTAATATCCAAGTGTATTTGGAAGAATTATGATTAATTTACCTCAATAAATTGGGCTGAAAATGGTCTGATTTTGTGGGCAATAAGAATCTGGCACAATGTTGATTTGTAAATTAGGTTTTTTTTTTTTTTTTTTTTATCCCTTTCTCCTCTTTTCCCATTCTATCATTATACCATCTCTACTAGATTTGACCATCATTAACCAAACATAAAATTAAACCTGAGAACTTAACAAACATAAAAAAGTCAACTATTGCTTATCAGGAAAGGCTAAAGAGTAAAAGTGCATCTTTAGCAAACTTTTTAAGATTTCCAGGTTGTTCTAGAGTTTGGGGGCAGCATTAATCATTAATAATAATTAACTATTGTACGTTTATTTATTTATTTTTACTGTGAGTAACTTTTTTTTTCAATCACAAAGGCAGAAATAGGATTCCATAGATCTGAGGTTTCTGGGTTGTTGATTAATCAAGCCTAAGAAGATAACATAAATGTTTAACGTAAAAAATAAAATTAATAATAATAATAAAAGGTATGATAATGGGTTCAGCTGTATCTTATCTTCAATTGTTCTGAAATACACGAATGCATAACATATTTCTTTATTACACTTTATAACTGTATAACAGAGATGTGTGTATTGGTTGACTTATGTAAGAGCGTACGTATGTCGTCATTGACCTTTACTCCAATAAGGACCAGAGTCAGAGTTTCTATTCTGTTCACCGAGGTCACAGCAGACTACTGTCCAGCAAGACGATGTCTCGTGCTGCAGAGAGACTCCGACTGATGATCAGTCATCTTGATCGTTCACCAGCTTCAATCGTATCCTTTCCTGCGCTACGACTTCCAGGTTACTGAAGCCTTTATCTTCTAGCGGCGCACCGAGAAGCTGATGGTGGTCCGAGAGGGGCTTTACCAGCAGAACTCCCGAATCGGGAAGCGCTCATAACTATTTATTATTATTTTGTATATATATTTATATGTATACATTTGCCTCTGGCACATTCTTGCACTTACAGTTGCTGAACATGTAACTGCTACTGTAACTTCTGTAAGGAGAAGCTGCTGTTTCTGAAGCTGTGTTTTTGTTGTTCAAGCTAGCTAGCTAATGTAGCATGTCTTTAACAAATTCAAATGTATGGCCGTGTTTAAGCTTGGTTTTATGTCTTATCTTAAACTGCTAAGTGGAGACACCGGATTTATTTCTTAGGCGGAAAACAGTTATATTTGCTACTCTGATGCTGCCTTCCTGTTCGTCAGTTGCGTAAAGGGCGATTTCACAGCTTTTTGGCATTTAGTCCACTTTAGACCAGGTCCAAATAAAACAGCAAATCTGGGCTGTATTGCCATTTTCATGATAAAGACAATTTTTTATTTCATTTGTGAAAAAAGAAAGAAGGAACGAAAGACAATTCCTCACGTTTAGCATATAGAGCACCTTTGACAGGTACAGTTAATGAACTACAATACTTAGATTTAGGTGGTCAAATCTGGGCTGGATTAGATGATAAAAACTCTAAAACATGCTATGTGGGAGTTGTGAAGCTCAGAAAGGACCCACTCCACTACTTTGCTTTTGCATACAATACTATAACCAGTCTAAGTAGTGTTATTCTTTAACTGGATATATTATAAATGCTATGTATGCCAAAAAAGGGAATAAAAACAGCAAAATGGTCCTTTTATATGCTGAATTGAAGAATAACTTTAGTGTTGTAGATTTAGGTTAGTTTCTGTTATTGTTTTCACTGTTCTGATGGTGTTGTCAGTTTATTATGTAGAGATAATTTTGCTTCTTACTTAATGAAAAAGGCCTTTGAACTTTGTACAGTAAGTTGGTGTTGATTCTGTGCTGACATGATATTCAAAAGTCAAGCTAGCCAAAAGGATAGATTGAAAGAAAACCAGTAATGTGGAAGTGTTGCTACTCTAGAGAGGCAAGTTCAGATCTGAAAATGTGCAGGAGATATGAAAAAAGACACATTTAAATCAACAACTGTGTGCCAAAAATGGTTTCTTCTTCTTGGATTTGTCCTGAACTGACTCCAATAAGGCAGCTGCACCCACTTCTGCTCAAACTGTCACCTACGGTTACCCGCAGAGGCTGAGGTAAGAGGACATTTTTCTTTTTTGCTACCTCGGGCTGAAAGTTGCCCCACATTTTATTAGAAAATCCATGTTTATCTTTTAGCTTTGGTACAGTTTGTTCAGTGCCTTCACTGCCTTTGACCACATTTCAGTGTCCCACTTTACTTTGTGCAGAGTAGCAGTTGAGATGACATTAAATATGTCCACAAGACCTCAAACAATTGTATTTAAGTTTGTATAATAGTAGCATTTCACTGTTACAAAACCTAAAGTCCTTGAACGGTATCCTTTATCCTGCTTGTTATTAAGGCAGGAGCACAGATTTTTTTCTTAAACTTGAATGTAACATTCATTTTCATGCCATGTACCAAACATTTTCCTCCAAAGTAGCTTTTAAGTCACTTACATGTTAAAATGTGTCTAACTTGTTGATATTGTTGTGTATTTTTTCGGGCAGATACTCTTTTGATACAGGTATGCTGACCCCAGAGCAGCGAGCCTTCTATGAAGAGAATGGCTTCCTTCTCATCAAGAATCTGGTGTCTGCCAAGGACATTGAAGGGTTCAAGTAAGCATCAAAAACAGCTACAAAGGAAATGACTCCTCCCCAAGTCTGACAACATCTCTACTGTTTGAACATAGAATACATAAAGAATAAGTTCATCATTTATCAAATATTTAGAGCCAGAGTCAGGATAATGTTTTTATCTTCTTCAGGAAGGCGTTTGAACAGATCTGTCTCCAGAAAGTGCAGGTTCCCGGCCTGGTGGTGATGAGGGACGTGGCTATTGCGAAGTCAGAGTTTGTTCCAGATCAAAAAGCTGTGTCTAAACTTCAGGATTTTCAGGAATGTCCTGAACTGTTCCGTTACTGCTCCTTACCAGAGGTATGAAAATACACCCAATGAACTGTTGAACATTTTAAATCACATATATTTATTATTCTCCAGCATTTTGCAATTAAATGGACTTTGGTGCAGAGATGATTAAGTGGAATGCATCTACAAAACAAACAAACTCAAAATTTCTTTAACCTTTGATAGAGCTTAAACTTCAAGACAAAAAAAAATCAACTTGTGTCACTGTCACAGATTTTGAAGTATGTGGAGTGTTTTACTGGACCCAACATCATGGCCATGCACACCATGCTGATCAACAAACCTCCGGATGCAGGTATGGAGCTTTTGAAAAACAATGGGCCTCATTCACCAACCATTCTTATGAAGAAATTTGTCCTTAAGTTCTACTTAAGTAACTCTTGGACATTTACAAAGCATTGTGTTATTTCAAAATAAATAGCAAGATATTGCAGATCATGTGCTAACATTATAATTCCCCTCAGAGGAAAATAAAATATGTTTTATTAATTTAATTATTTTAAGAATAAGTTTCAGTCAAGATGGAATTTAATTCTGTTACTGGTCTTCAAAGGATGCAGCAGCAGATAGCAATTTGCTCTACAAACTGTAGATGGTAGAGAATGTGATGAAAATGTATTCTGTGGTGTACCTGTTCCTCCTTAAGCCACTACTATACGAGCACGTCCTGACAGGTTCATGGCACCAGATTTTTTTGTTTTCATTCATGTCTAATTTAAGATTAATAAGAAGATATCGGTGAATGAGGCCAGTGTTAGCGCTGGATCTCTTAAGATGGCTGATCGATCATTTATCACCAAGGGTAGAGCTGGTTTTTACCTTGACATGCAGAAGTTAGAACCAGAAACAATTTAGCAAATCTTGTCTGACAAAAATTTAAGTATCATGACTCAGCTGCTGTTTCTGGTTTCTTCCAGTCATCAATAAACTGACTTGATTGGTCGGCATGGTCCCGGATGTGAAATGACACTGTACATTCCTCTTGTGAATGTCCTCTGCAGTTGTTGTGGTTTTGTTTCTCCATAAGGTTCATTTCCAGTTAGGATAACTACTTTTTAATTACAACCACAAACTGTCCCTCCAAGCAGAAGACATACATCTGTAGGACAAAAGCAGTACAGCAGCTACGTGACAGATGCATAGATAGTTCATGTTTCTGTCATTTCTTTGCAGCAGCATCCATATTTGAAGAGTCACAGTTACAATTTTTTTGTTTATCATAACTTCTGTCCTTCCAGGTAAGAAGACATCGCGTCACCCAATGCACCAGGATCTGCATTACTTCCCATTTCGCCCGTCCGACCGGGTCGTCTGTGCCTGGACCGCAATGGAGAAAGTGAACCAGCAGAACGGCTGCCTGGTTGTCCTTCCAGGAACACACAAAGGCACCCTGCTGGAGCATGACTACCCCGATTGGGAGGTACGCATAGACACACACACACACACAAAGACACACAGAAAACACTGTTAAATTACAAACACCATTTACCCCCGCATGTGTCTTCAGGGTGGGGTGAACAAGATGTATCATGGAGTGAGAGACTACGATCCGAAGAGCCCCAGGGTGTATGTGGAGATGGAAATGGGCGACACAGTCTTCTTCCACCCGCTGCTCATCCATGGCTCTGGCATGAACCAGACGCAGGGCTTCCGCAAGGTACCACATTTCCCAGAATCCGGCTGGCTATCGAGCGGGCATATTCCCTAATTTGTAATTTGTTTGTCAATAAACATTAGCCCTCTGTAAATCTGAAGGGTGTTTGTGTAGGAAAAAAGTTTGGAGTATTTAGGTGTGTTAACACAATGGCAAGAAGGAAAGACAACAGCAATGAGAAGCAATTGTTACTGCCCATCAATCTGTAAAAGAGTTGTTAGGCCATGTCCAAAGAGAGAAAGATTTAATACTTGTGGAAAACATTCAAGGCAAGTTGCCAATTTTCCCAAAAGTGGACGTCCAAGAAAGTTCACCCCAGTGGCAAATTGTAAAATGTTCAGAAAAATTTCCCCTTTAACATGATCATGTGGTCCCACCGTTTGTACCTCAGTAGAAAAGGGAGATTGAGGGTAACAATTTGCACCAGTAGGTGGCATAGTTGCACCATTTATTGGGACTTAAACTGACTTTCAACTATAAGATTTATTGGCCAATGGAAGCTTTAACAGAGATATTTTTAGAAATGAGTTTTTAGTTATATGTTGATATCCACAACTAAAGTGTTTATATTACTCATCTCCCGAGTAATATAAACACTTCTGATATGAGACGACTCAGCTTTTAAAGGAGAGACAAACTGCTGAAACACCATAGAAGAAAAGGAGATGCTGGAACTGGGATGTTCAGGAGTGACGTTGCTTAAAATAGGACAGTGGTGAGAAGTGTGGTGGACCATCATGTCTGATCATAGAGCACAAGTGTGTGGGACTTAGCAGCATCTTGCATTCCCCACCTCACTCCTTATTCACCCAGATGCTGAAAGTAAACAGCGTTTTAACAGTGTGTGATCATGTGTGTATCCCCAGGCCATCTCCTGCCACTATGCCAGCAGCGACTGCTATTATATCGACGTGAAGGGAACCACACAGGAGAACATCGAGAATGAGGTGAAGAAAATCGCAGAGAAGAAATACGGCGTGGATGACATAGACTTCAAGGTTAGACATTCACACTCAACTTTCACTCATCTTCAATTATCCCTGCAGCTGACGCAATTTGATCATTACTTTTTTTATATTACTGTTTACATATAATCCTACACGACTATAACATTAGTCAGACAAAACACATGACCTGATTTTAGAGTTAAAACCAGTTTCTTTTTATGTTTGGCTTGTAGCATCTAAATTGGTCTTGTTCATGGATTTGCTGCTCTTTAACAACTTGTCAGTTCCTGCAAGGGTGCACTTTAAAGCTTAGTTCAATGAGAGAGCAGCTCTGACCACAAGGCCAACCACAGGCCATCTGATGGTTCTGCACATATAAAAGTACACATCACCTGAGTGGCACTTAAACATCTAAGCTATGTGACATTTATAGCATGGTGAAGTTACAGTAGCATGGCTATATTTCTATAACAGCATGATTAGCTTGTGTCTGGTTATTGTTTACAAACAGGAGGAGTGCAATAAAATCCACCATCATGTTTTTGTTATGAGCGACATGACAATCCAGCCTGATTCTGCACAACGTTCTTACTAAACTGAATGTCGTTATTATACTTTACATACAGCTGAGCTCAGAAATGATCTCTAATGATGTGTCGTTAGGAAGCAATTTATTGTTGTTTGGTAACTGTAATTATTACAAATGCAGAACCAATATAGATGAGAGGATGTACACTAACATTTTATAGAAACATAAATAGACATTTCCAGAGGTTTTCTGAAATTTTTCTGAAATCTATTTTAGTTTTTCAAATGAGTTTTTTGTGTCTATTCTTATTAAAGACAAGATTTCAGCTGCTCAGCAGACCATGGTGCTCATCATCTGATTTACCTTCTCAATAAACACCACACCCTTTCAATGGGAGGCAGATTCTTACTGCAGGCAGGCCGGTCAAACACATTTTGTGTCTATAAAGCCATGCTGTTAGACATGCAGAATCAGGCCTGATCTTTTCCTGCTGAAATAATCATAAAATGTCACCTTGATGTTGGCATATGACTCCTAATTTAAGCATATACACCTCTTTATCAATGGTACCATCAAATATGGTGACTACATCCATGCCATGAGCACTGAAGCTCAAGGCATGGATGATAACAGCCTCGATGAGCATTTTTATCTTTGTCATGTGCAATCAGTCATCAGTTTTTTCCCTAAAAGCAGCTGAAATGTAGACTCATCTGACCACAGAACATGTGTGCGCTGTCTTTTTGTCCATCTCAAGTGAGCTTGTCTCCAGAGAACTCAGAGAATAGGCTGACAGATTTGGTCATAAACTGGCCTTTGGTGGACGCTCCTTTTATACCCAATCCTGACATCCTCACGAGGCACTGTTTTAGCATTGCTAATCGCCCATCTCAGAAACACTTTTCTGGATATAAAACATCAGTCTTGATTGACAGACATGAAAATGTGGCACACTTGAGTTTTTAGGAACTGACTGTTCAATTGTGTTAACTTTGCAGGATACCTGGGCCATCCGAGGTCGCCTGGTGCAGGGAGAGAGGATTTCACTCTGAAGATACCATGTGCAGAAAATGATTCTTACAGCACATAATGAAGCTAAAATCTCACTTAACCTGTCAGCCAAAATCTCCAACAGAAATGCAATATAAAGGGATACTAATTGTACAAATAGAGAATTAAAAAAGAGGAATTCATTCATGAATATTGCTAAGTGTTACAGAGAGCTTGCATGAGGTTGAAAGGATGATGCAGTGGAGAGAGGAAACGATGAAAACAGCAATGTGTTGATTAGTTTGACTAAAGCACTTTAAGTTGATAGCACCAGAGGCCTTGATTCTAAATCACTATGCCTTGCAAAATAATAAACTTTAAGTTTGAATGTGATTTTAACAGCTATTTTATGAGTAAATTAATGTTATGTTTCTATGTGTATAAGAAATTTTGTCATGTCAAAATAAGAATAAACCCAGAAATGACTACCAAATATGAAATAAGTTAACATAATTTAATGTCATACCTTATTTACGCCCAGATTAGCAAAAGCAGTATTATAGAAAATGGCATTATCAATACAAACATTTTACATTAAAGTGATACATTGTTTTGCATTGAACTACAAGACTGACATGCTAAAAATATATAATTTATAGTTCATATTCAGTTTATATGACGGATCCCAAAGATAATTTTTACTTTTTCTTAGTAACATTGATGAAGTTTGACAAGCAAATGTGGTTTGAACATCTAAATGAGTTGGAGTCTTAACTAACTTAAACTACAAACAGTTGTATTTATCTCATTATAGAGAGTTTTTCATGCCAGGAAGAGTTTGTGATTCTAAATACAAACAACTTCTCTAAACTCATATTAGAAGCAGGTGTTTGTAGAGCAGTCCATTCCCCCAAGGCCCCGCAAGTCATGTTCTTGTGGAGGATTGGTTACCTTAAGTCATAACTTAATAACAAACATAAGCATGCAGTAATAAAGATGTCCCACATGACATTTAGGTTATTATAAAAAAGATCCTGATGAAAACAGAACACTGACAATCTTAACAGGACTGAAAAATAACCCACAGGCCAAACACCTGCATATCATTAACTTACCAAAATCTTTGTTCATGTGTCCACTGTAAACACATACTATAATAGAACTGTGTTCATATGTTTAGTGGGCATACTTAAGTAAAAACCACACCAGCATCTGCCTAGAATTTAGCAATGAATTCAGAATTGATGGAAATCTTACTGTGGAGTGTAAGTACAGCCTCCTCCTCTGAAGCTACTGAAATGTTAAATCAAGTTCAGACTATATGTTATTCAGTGTTGTTGGTGTGTTGCCAACCAGTGACTGGATACAACTAAGCATATAAAGAATTAAGCAATAATGCAAGTAAAGAATAAATAAATGTATAAAAATGTATAAGTTATATATTGCAATGAGCAAAAAACAAAGCCTTCCTTGGCCACTTTAAAAAAACTAAAGCTGATTTCAACAGATTCAATCCTTTTTGTTTTGTTTTTTTTTTCAAGGTTAAAGGTACAGTGTGTGATATTTACTGACATCTACGGGGCATAGAAATGACTTTAAATACTAAGCACGGTTGAGAATAGAGGGTTTTTCCTGACAACTGCGAGTGGATCCACTGGTCTCAGTTGCAGCGATGACTGCACTGCAGGTAACTATTTCAAAATTGTGGACATCTTCTTTTTCTATGTGCCTTTTAAGGCATTGCTTATCTCAAAAGGTGCTATAGCACCCCAGTCAACACACATATGTGGGGCCCAGATGGGTAGCAACTGGGCTGATATTTTGGCCCCAGTTGGGAAACCCAGCTTGGACCCAGCTAATTTTGTCCTCAGTTTCCATGGTGGCCCCAAGTGTTTTTGCCCACATGGGCTAATGTTGGGCCTTGGGTGGGCTCCACATACAAAGCCGGTACTGCACTTTTAAAGCACAGAGGGCTCCACTAGATTCTATGACTCATGTTGTCAACAATTTCTCAGTAACAGTATTGTGCAACTCTGTGGGGTGAATTGTGATTGACAGCTTAGCCTTTAGGCTATCTATGATAGTTTTCCAGTATTTATAACCTATCCAGGAGGTCTACAATCCAGCCACAAAATATAGTGTTTATTCAGAGACTCTATATTGCAAACCCACAATTAGTGATCCCTGACATTATGATTATCATGTTTCGTTACAAAAAAAAGAATGCTATCACTACTATGTCGCTAAGAGATCTCAATTTTGACCCAGAAAATAATGATGAAGCAACTTTCTGTCAAACTTTCAGCCAATTAGGTAGCTTAAATTAATGGGAATTTCTAATCAGGAATAAGATCAACAAGTGACAAGAAAGTTATATGTCTGTCTGAAAGGACCAAAAATAATGGTCTTCTATGGGTGGAATTCAACAAAGATGTTTTTGGTGCACGGTGGCACAAAAAAACAGCAGAGTTGAGGTAGTTTTTTCAGGATAGTATGTAAATAATAGCATAAATAACTGTAAATAGCAAAAAAAAAAAGACACCTGGAGGAAAAAAGTATAAATACGTAAGCAGTTGCTTTAGTGTGTTTGTTTCATTGCCAATAGTTTTCCACTTGAGAGAAGATTATATGCAGATGACAAAAGGCTTGGTCACTGTTGATCTGTTTGTTATTTATGCTTTTAAGGGTTAAATCATGCCTCTGTGTCTAAACCCAGATACTGATGTCGCTTCTCTGTTGGCGGTATTTCACCATAATCATACTAAACATTTTTTATATCATTATTTGCTCTCACAGCTTTAAGTTGTATCAAGTACAGAAAGTATTCCAACACAGACTAACAGTCAGTGACAGAAACAGGCTAAATGAGAACAGCTGCTTTTAAATATTTTCATTCTAAGGCCCAGTTACTTTCTGGCTCCACAGGCTGGAACCCTTTAAAAATGAACCCAAGAATCCAGCACATATGAAAGTGAATGTATGCAAGAGTTTTGTTCAAAAGGGAAGACACAATTCTTGGTTTAATTGAAATTTTCTGGAAAATCACTCACATGCATGTCTTTGTCAATACCACAGAAAAAGAAAGTGCTACTTTTCTGCACACTCATGTTAATTTTAGTCATGCACACAGATACATGAAACATATATCCTACCAGTCACATTTACTCACACATGCTTACAAAGAATCAATCATTACTACCAGACCTAAACAAAAATCTAATGTATTTATGCAGACACGCTAAGAAACCTAAACATTTGTGCATGTGGACACTTTCATGCTGATAAAAACATGCTTATGTTTGTCTGGCTAAATGTTTGCCAGACAGTTCTGATCCTACACAGATTAGTTTAAGTGAATCTAAGCTTGAATTCAGAGTTCTGTGACATGCAGCATGCTGCGCCATTAAACACAGGTTAGAAGAATATGATACGTTGGTAAACCCTGATTATTCATACTTGAAGCAATAATGAATGGGTTCAGTGTGGCAACAAGTTTCATCCTGCACATTCTGCCTGTGAGGCAAACATATTACAAATTTATTCCTTGTATCTAGAAAGGTAATTACAATACAGATTCTGCTCTGTCCGCCTGTTAGCTAACTCTTGTGTTATGTAATATTGTCAAAAGCTTGGAATACTTACCTTCATGCTGCAAAGTGTAACTGATACTGAGAAAATATGTGGTGTCTATCTGCCTTACTCAGCTGACATTGAAGAATGTATTTTTCAACCACCTTCAGAAACAAAAAAAACTTCTAATCTTCGATATTGGATAATCTCACTGTAAGAAACAAATAATAATGTATCTGAGATGATCCACAAATATTAAAGCTGTATATGACCAATTTTTTCCTCATATGAAAGAAAATGCCATCTTATTCTGTCTCCTGGTGTGAGTACTTTATGTCCTGCAGTAACCTGAAAGGTGGCACACCAGACATTGTTTCCCTGGGTCGAATTTCATCTCACTCCCTCTTCGAATTGGACTCTAAGGCAAAGTACCTTCAATGCTGACAATATTTTTTATGAAACCAAGTGACTAGACTAGTTGTTCACTCGATTCCCCTGCTGAGTGCATGTATAGCCTACCGTGATAAAGATGGTGATCTAATTTGAAGGACCTGTTTGGACTCTAACCCCAGCTTCACCTAAGTGTGCACACAACTCAGTGGATTGTCTAATATCTATATCATACATCGTACCTACACTGTTAGTGGACTCACAAAGCTAAGACACCAAATGTCAACCCCAATCACCTAACAAGATCATCATTTATAGACAGAAAAGAGTCAGTAAACTGTGACCTTGGAAAAAAATGTTCAGCCTGTGAAACCAAACCATTTTTCACTGTGGACCAACACTATTACACATTGTTAAGTGAGATCTGGTGGTTAAGATGTATAATGTGTACAGAGCTGCTCCAAGTTACATTAAATGGTTTAAGAGAATATAAAAAGATAATCATAACCATCACTGCAGCACCCTTTGGCTTTGTTAATGCTCAACATTAAATATGCATATGAACAGAACCTCATGTCCATCCTCTGTCTTTATGATGTTCGTGTTTCAGTATGTTTTCAAAGAACTTGCAGAGGCTTCCCCAGAAAACACAGCAAAACAGAGCAGTAACAATGTAAATTGTGGGGAACTGTCATGCAGTATAGTTCACGCGGCCAGTGTAAGAACCAAAAAAAGACAAGACAAAGATGCTGCACGAATGTGTTCAGAACCACAAACAGATCAATATTTACCTATAGAGACAAAGAACTGCCACCAATTTGCAATTTACAGAAACTGGTCTAGCTGGGAGGTGAACTCTTTTAATGGGTGAAACCACCCATGGGGAGAATGTGGGCAGTGACTTTTAAAGACATTTGAGACAGACATATCTATTTATGTGCGTAAACAGAGCATAAATTAGTCCTATGGTTCTCAGATTCTAAGACAATGGTTTGAAATCTCAGGTTAAACATTTAGTTTATCATGGTGTTTGTTTTTTTTGCTGCCTCAATTAACAGTGATAACAATATAGCATGCTAGCTACAGTGTGCTGTCTTTAATACATTAACAGCAAAACAAAGAAAAAATATACATATAGTAAGAGTTAGTTATTAAAAAAATGTTCATTCTAACTGAGGTAATAAATAAAAAGGATTGCTTTCAGTCAGAGGAAGAAAAGTACAGGACTAAGTCTCTTCTTTGTAAAGATTGTGCTAATGAGAATCCACAATAATAAACAATTATAAGACTTGCCCATCTTTTTAACTAATGCAATTTGTGTTGCGATTGAGAGGCTTCATGCTTTGAAGGACACAGCCTACGAAAGTTTGTCCTTCCAAAGCCATGAAGGCTAAACTGAGGGTTGGTGAAATGAGACTGCCTGGCCTTTGGAGGACACCCTGAATCCATCACCAGCACTGCTTCTGGCATACAAGGAGGCTGATTTGATTTGATTTCGAGCCACAGGAATTATATTGTACATTGCAAATAAATATACTGTACATAAAAAGAGAAAAGAAAAAGAAAGAAAAAAAATTATAATAATTATATTGTACAATAATACCCGCAATGGGTAGAGAAAACTGTGGTAGTGAAATAAAAAACAATGACCTACATCCCTAATTAAGAGAAAAAGAAATTAAAAGAAAGCAGAAGTTATCTTTAAAAATTCTAAGATGACCTTTTTTATCTTTGTTAATATAGGAAAATGACATATGTGAAGGCTATGTAATGGGACAGTCTTTGTCTGTGATGCTAGCTTAAGTTCAAAGCTGCACCAAACAGGAAGACAACATATAGAGCACATAAAGGCTAAAGAGTTTAATATTTCCTCACCAGTTCTCTTCACATAAATTTATAAGTTAATAGAATATCATTACGGCCTCACTTTTGATGGCATCCTTCCTTTATCTTACTTTTGATGTTTGATGTTTAGGTTTCAGCTTGGTTTTCATTCAGCCGAAATTCAGATGCTCAAAGCAAAATAATCCCGTCACTCCTCTCCCTTTTTCTTTATCTCCTCCCCTTGGCAATTGAAATTCCAGCAGCCTTCCTCCCCTCTATGACCCTTTGTCCCCCATTTCTCTCCTCCCACTCTCTTCTTCCCTCACTGCCTCTCACACCTTTTCTCCCTTCCATTTTTCTCTCCTCTCAGTCAAAGTCCGGTAGGTGAGCTGCTCAGTCCTGAATCTTAGTTTTCTCTCTTAAAATGTCTTGGACCCAAGCATTGGCCTTGTCTTTGTTCTCCACCCTCCTCATCCTCACCTGTAAGTACTAAGCCAGGGTAGGTGGGGAAAAGAGATTGAGCTGGTGGGGTGGGTGGGTATTTTTTAGATTTGACATCTTCAAGAAAGATGCTAAGGTCTTAACTCAGAATTAGAATAAATGTTCATCTTAACCTTTCTGAATTATCATAAAATTTTATTAGACCAAACTGTGTCATTAGTAAATTTTATTTTGAGAGGTAAGGTGAATGCCTTAGGTAATATTGATAACTGCACATATGGACAAGTTTAGTTATGATTAAGGTTTTTACAAGTGAGTCAGTGAAATAAATACTTGTTTGCCTGCTTAATTTTAAGTGTGGTAATTCAATAAATGATACTTTATGAACTGGTGAGCTTTATCAGTGTGGAAGACTCACAAAATTTGAGAATATCATAAATGTTTATTTGGCAAAGAATGATGCAGATGACCAATATGGAACTGAGTGAGCTGCATCAAACAATAACATAGAAGAAAAAATAATCAATTTAATAAGAGAATTTGAAAGATTTGTAGTCATTGACTGTATAGTTTGTATGTTTAATGGTTCAGTAGAAAACCAGAAGGCCAAATAGCTCACTTTTAAACTTAAAAAGCTTCATTAAAGCATTTCTGCGTTTGCTTCTTCTTTTCATAAAGCTTAGTTTCACTGATTCCTGTTTTGTAAGATGACACATCCTGTGATTTTCAGTAATTATGGATAACAGCTGTTGTGGCCATTTTTAATTTTCTTCATTCTGAAACGTTAACAATGCCTCTGCTGAGGTGAAAGTCAATGTTATTACTGCTGTTTGGCAGGTCTCTGCAATATCACTCAGAATCTACCACGCTGAATTTAATGACAGTAGGAAGAGAGGTGGAGCTGGGATAAAGGAAGAATACATTAAATGTGGGTGTGGATCTGGTTAACTTTCTGGAAAAACCTGCAATTTATGGCCTGGAAGTTGTACCCCTGAATAAATTCCTAGTTTACATATTTTTTCCTCCACTTTATTAAACAGGTGTTTATGTAAGATTGTACTTCTTGATCAATGTAAAGAAGAATGAGGACAAACAGCAGTATATCAAAAGAAGTCACAAATTTTTCCTTTCACCTATACTGTAGTTTCCAGCGTGGTGAAAAGCGCAGCAGTACAGGATGACCCAAAACCAGCTGATCCTAGAGGTGATGCCTCTTAAAGTCTTTCTACTGCTTAATATATAACTCTTGCCTCACCTCCTCTTCATAACATGTTAACCTTGTGAACTTTGACCTTTAGGTGCTGCTCGGCAGGTGTTTATGCCTGAGTCGGACGCCTCAAACTTCTTTAAACGCCGCAGTCGCCGTTCAGTCAAATACTATGAGTTTCAAGGTAGGCTGTCTTATATCTGTTTAGCCATGTTAGCAGCAAAGAGACATCAATATGAAAATGGGAGCAGTAGGTGGCTGTTTGATCAAACTTCTGTTTATGTTGCCTGTTATACTGGTAGAAAACCACTGGAACCATAAGTGCACCGGTCTGGTTGACTTCTGGTCTGGTGTGTTATGTTTATTTATATTTGGTGTTATGTATGGTTAGCATCCCCCTGCACTGCCAGAATTATTGATGTGGCTTGAATATGACACAACTGGCCTCCCTTTAAGAAATTGTGATAGGGTGTGGTAATGTGTGTGGGAGTTTTGGTTTGGTTTGTGGTTGGACTGGGACGATAAGATGGTTTGTTTTGACTGGAAACTGAAAATGTAGGAGAGTAATGGGAAAAACTCCAGCAGGTGTGTAGTTTTGTGCACACGTATGCTGGAGGCTGCAGAAGGAGTCACGGGGTACTATGGAGCAGGTTCTCCCTCTTTCTCAGCACAAAAGCTCATTCTCTCACTGCCAATATACCAGAAAGAAAATAAAAATCACCTTAAAGGCAACTAAACACACACAAAGGGTTTCAGAACAACTTCGGAAACACATTATAATCTACTAATCAGTTTTTCAGTTGCTACAAATCTCTTTACATACCTAATGCCAAACTTGCCAAAATAGAGCTGAGGACAATATTTCCATCTTTTCACTAAAGTATGTCTGTTAATTTATCTGTTCCCTCCTGGAAACTCCATTAAAGAAGTATGTGTGCCTCCGAGCAGACCTCCAGAGACCAGCTGTGGATCATTAGGCTGCCGATCACAGAACAAACAAGGCTTGGATTTTTCTTTTAAGCTATGAGTGAAAATATATTCAGCTTCACTAGAGGAATTAAGTCACTCTAAACCCATAAAGGAGTAAAGGTAGCCGAAGATAATTTCCACAGTCACTGCGTCTGAAAAAGGCACAAATCAATGCAATATTTCCAACAGATGCTGAACGATTGCAAAACAAGCTACGAGTTTAACATGTCTGCTGAGGCCATGATTCTCCTTTTAAACTAATCCCCCCCTTCATACAGTCATAAAACATTATGTTTATTTGTTAGACTGTTTAAAGAGTAATTTGAACCATTTTCTAGAATAATTAATTCTGGTGTCAGCTGCTGGCATTTGGATGTGTGGTTGTGGTCACATAGATCATAAATGCATAGATTTCTACTCAGTGAATAAGAAGGAAGAGTCATATCCTGAGATAATTTTTTTTCCTGACAGAAAAACTGTAAAATGTACAATTTGTAGTCACAACATGTTTTTTAAAAGGCGTAAAACTGCCAGAGGGGAACTTTAAATTTCCAAGCGAACATTATTTTGTATGTAATAAGAGGGCTCGGGAGGAAAACTCCTATTTTATCTGTCCATTTAATTATAGATAAGACAGGAAAGGATAAACAAATAGAGAGGCGTTAAATAAAGCTGTTAACTGGTGAGCAATTTCATGGTTTAAGTTAACATGAGGGTGGGTGTGAGACACGATGTCAACAGCCAAACCCAAAATCATTTGGCTTCTTGGTGGGAAAATAGGTTTGCAGAGTGAATGCAGGTCTATGTGTTCATGAGAAATGTGCTACACTTAACTTGTTGTAATTCATGTTAAAATGAGGGGAGTGATCGAGTCTAATGTACAGCAGCAGCCTTGAACTGGTTGGTACACTGCAGGAACAAGAGAGGTGCTGAGTAAACTCAGCCAAACCCAGTCCAGCTTTAGATGTTTACCAAACTCCCCATAATAACCACAATTGTATAGCCTTGTACTTCTAGTAATTACAAAATCATTAACTGAACTTTGGAGAAAACTATCAAAGGAAACAATATACTTTATGACAAAATAAGTAATTTAAAGCAAAATTCATGACATGAGACAGTTTAAATGATGTGATGGTGTGGAAAAATACACAAGCTGGCACCTTTAAGGCTTTCGGTCGGTTTCACATCATCTTATTTGAATTACTTGTCACAGGATTCAGTCATGAAATCTGAATTAACGATGCAGCAGAAAGGGCATGCAGCAGGCTGTACCTGCATCTTTTGTCCGCATATTCTCTACAAAGTGCATATTTCTTTGCTTATTTTTTGT
This sequence comes from Melanotaenia boesemani, assembly GCF_017639745.1. Taxonomy (NCBI): domain Eukaryota; kingdom Metazoa; phylum Chordata; class Actinopteri; order Atheriniformes; family Melanotaeniidae; genus Melanotaenia; species Melanotaenia boesemani. The sequence continues at coordinate 13,959,308 of NC_055704.1, read as the reverse complement.
TTTGGTTTTTTCCTTTCATCAACAGCCGAGCAAAGAGTGAAGCTGGCGGCCACTGAGCGATGGAGGGAGTATAATGAGGAACAAAAGAATGAGCATGAGAACTATGCTGAGGAGGACCGTGATGGTAAGACCTGGGTTCACATGTACTTATTTTCCAAATCAAAACGTTCTGTGAACTGAGAGCATCAAAACATAAAAATGCCTGCATAAAAAAGGCAGCAAATAGAAGAATAACCCCCAGTCAATCCCACAGAGGACATATTTAACATCACACTGCTTGAAGACACTGAATGCAGGAGATTCTCCATGGCTAAATGCAAACTACGACATGTTGTCAGGACTAACCTCGGTGGATCCTCGCTGAAAACCTGGCATTTAGTGGAATGTCAGTCGTCAAGAGAGGGCTCTACAGAGACTATGTTGAGGACCAGAGTTTAGTTTGGATCTCGACTGAATGAGCCTCTGGACCACAACAGGCAGCCCAAGATTTCACACCAATTCAAAGTGTCCATTAGTGGTCTAAAAAAGCTGACAGTCTTCCCTGTGGTTGTCAGTAAGCTGTGATCTGGTTGCACTTAGAGTTTCTAAACTAAGAGCTACTAACCATAAAGATGTGACTTGGCTTCATTTATAAGGTGCACACTGTTTTGGGGGGAGTATATAAAAGGAAAACAAAAGGATCTTTGCCAAATCAGTTTATTTGGGGATCAAATTTAGCTATTAGTTTGTTTTAATTACATTTTAGTCTAAGATATCATACTAAATATGATTAATGTCCTTTGCTTTTTCATTTTTCACAACATGCAAAGTTTAATACCAACAAATAACCTTAACTAAGTGAAGAGATAATGAGCTCAGTGAAGACCTTCAGATTCTAGTACAGAAAGGAATAGATCCAAGATTTTACAGTGCCAGTTGCCACAGTGCAATGGATAATCAAAATAATATACATGTTTTGTACAAGAAAGCCAAAAAGTGACACCCAAAACAATCCAAAGACCATCACCAAGGTCTATCTGAGCTCAGCATTTAGAGCTTTCATGAATACCGATTGGAGCTGAAGCTAGGTGGACTTTATTAATTTCTGATTACATATGAAATCCAGATCCCAGTGGGCATTAGTTTGTTTTTTCCACAAGTGTAAAAGTGGCTCAAGGCAGGAGCAGAAAGCTCAGTTAACATCGTTTACCTGGACAAAGAGAAATAATTGTTCCAGTCTATTGTCGTCATATGAAAGGAAATTGAGTTTGGATGCTTTAAAGTGATCTTCATATGGGTAAAAAACATTTAAAAAATGCCTAACAACAACAGGAGGACTGTCATTCGGCCTTAGAAACACCATCCTCAATCAAAGATCATGATTCAGTGTTTCAGCCAACGGGCTGGACAGCCTTATTAAATTAAAATACATGAGAAAAGAAAAGTACATGAAGATGTTGGAAGGAATTATAAAACATACTGCAGAAATATTCAGCTTTAAGAAGCAACAAGATAGATTTAATATGTTCAGGCACAATGGTCAAGGAATGGAATTAGAGAATAAAATCCTCCTGATCAATATCAAGACCTGATTCCCATTCAGAAGTTTTGGAAGGAACCAAAAACATGGTGATGACAAAGAAAACCCTGAACCCCAAAGATGTGAAGTTAATCCTAGAAATAATCTTAAACCAAAATAGGCACATTCAAAATTTCTGTTTATAATTATACAATAATATCAATACTTTGCAATTAAATACTTTAAAAAGCCACGAGAAATGTTGGTCACCTTGCATTTGAATTCAGGAAAAATATATGGAATTCTTTAAATAATCTATTTGACAATATCCTACCTATTTTCCAACATTTTTGGTTCCAGTAAGAAGTCTGTTAGTGACATAGAAAATCACACTGGTTTGGGTGGGACCCAAATCAGCTGGGCTGGCTAATGAGATGTTTTGATTTCTTTTATCCACAGAGATTAATGAGAGAACAAGGGAGACGAATGAGCAGTTGCGGGAGTATCACTACGACGGTCTCTATCCTCGCTTCTACTGGTTTCACTGAGCGTGCTCAGTGGCGTGGAGAGCCGGGTTACAGCAACTCCCATTGGGGCAATAAAACTGCCATTACCTTTAACCTGGTTTTCTTTAAGATCTATTTTTATACAACCTGAACTGTACAATGTGTCAAACTGTAAAATGTATTCAGTGTGCAGTTTCTGTATTGTAAGCTAAAAGTTTTGCATGCTTGTTTTTACTTCTTTTTAAATGTACATAGATGCTATAAAATGTTCCTTATATTTTCCTGATGTGCTGCATTAGATAACAAAACAATCTCTTCTATATCCAATTAGCTGTTTTGCCATAAGAGAGTTGTAGCTTTATAATTTGCAAAGGAGCATCATGTCTTTAAGTCAAAATGACAAATAAAGATCAGTTTCCAATATTTAAGTCACAGTCACAGAGTCTGGTATTTGGAGTATTTCAAGTGGGGCGGTGTGGAATAAAAGAGAGGATGAGGTGAGCTGTGGAAGTCATCAGGCTGCAAGGAATCCCACATTCCAGACTGGAAATATTAGACACAAACTGGGCAAAGAAGAGACAGAAAGAGGAGCAAGAAGGAGGGCACACAGGAATGAGATCATGAGTATGAATTAAACACTTTACAATGATGTGGTATCACATTTCACTTACAGCTTCACTTTTAAAGTTCTTATTTTATTTCTATGCTCTCCCTTTATGCATTTTATGTGGATCAGCTCTGAGATTTCTGAGTGCTGCCTGGCCTCAGCATGTGGTGTAAAAGAATGTTTGCATACCTGTAAGATGTCGGCTTTCAGCTTTCCAGCCGAATTTCCCAAATAACTAAGTGTTGCATCCTATAGTAATACATCATGTACTAAAAGCAGAAAGTGACTGGTTTTTACCTTAGATTAGATTATTACTCATGTATTAGACTGGAGTTGAACGGATTTAGTCTCCAACTACAATTTCTAATTATGTTCAAGAATGATTATCATGCTAGTTTTTTTCTCTGAAGCTCTTATTTAAATTGTAAATTCTGAAAACAGAGATCAGTGCTGCCACAAGTGCTCCAAATGTGTATCAAAGTAGATAGATTTGTGTACTTGCTTAAGACTTTGGGTATTTTACTTTTCCATACAACATACTTCTTATTTTATGGACAAAAATATTAATTACAGTAATTACAGCTTTGAGAAAATACTTGTACACAACATTTGTACTGAAATACAGTAGTACAGTATCTGCACACTCTCCATTATTGCTCTTAAGCTGCAGCAACTCTTAGAATTTTTAGTTGCCGTCTCTTTAATGTCTTCATCCCCCAATCAGTTGTGATTAGCCAATTGATGATCAAAGCGTTAGGTGACCCAGGTGTGAACTTTGTAACACATATTGATTTTATATTGAAAGAAATCTTAGAAAAAGACCTTGAAAGAGGTAAAAGGAAAAAAAAAAACACAACAAAAACTTAGCATTAAAAGTAAGGAAATTTGTGTTTGTGTTTTTCCTCTATAATTATACCAGCTGGTGTTGCATTAGACATCGTTGAAAAGCTTGATTAGTGACCTTTACGACATATAACTTGTGAGGATCATTATTCTGTGGAATAAGCAACACAGCTAATTGTGTAGGCAGCACCTCAAAGAAATGTGTCCAAATCCCCTGCAACATTCTCCTGTTGGCATTCACGCTTGTTTGAAGATTCAAGTGTTGCCAGGTTTGTGTCAGTCATGGAACTGGCACCCGGTTGGCATCTAACCGATGGGCGGACTTATGAATGACTAATACAACCACGCTGGTTGATCTTCAAGAACTCCTGGCTGAGGAATGGGACACAGCATGAGGAGGAGGCACCAACCTGTTGATCCCTGCATATGAATCTACGACATACTGAGGTCCCTGACAGCGTACAATGAATGAAGTATAAAAATGGCAAATATGTTTTTTTTTTTCTGTATTACTGTGGGCGCGTGCAATCATTCAATCCACTAAGAAACTTAAAACAAAACTGAATACCAACAGGAGAATATTGGGGGGGATTTTGGCACATTTTCTCTGTAACTACCCACACATTTAGTTATGCTGCTCATTCCACAGAAACAGGATTCTTTAAAGTTATTCCTCATTATAAAGGTGACTAATCAGGCTTGCCAATGATGTATTATATGACACCAATTGGCATTTTTTCCACACCTGCAGTAGACGTGTGTGTGCTCAGCTTTTAATCTCAATGGTGGAAAAATGTTTGACACGAAACATTGCAGATTATTTCTTTAATCAGCTTATTCTATTAATTCCAATTAATCAGACAAAATAAATCCCCATAATCAATAAAACACACTATGTCAAACTGTAAAAACATGATAGATGCACATATAAAAAGACCACTTAACCCTTAAATTATAAAACTGTGTACTGATCCCTCAACAACCAGAAGTCACTTCATGCTGTTGAGAAACTTGGCGTGTTCCTCTCCTCGAGGCTGAAGAAGCTCTCCTCCGATCTTAGGTCCAGTTTTCTCCTGAAATTAAAGGACAACATCAGCTGTTTGTTCTCTCACAAGTACTTGTTTTTCTTTTTGAGAGGATATCCAGCTTACCTTCATCATCCCATCACGCTCCCATTTAAACAGTCCACAGTTGCTAAAAGAGTAAAACGGTATAAAGTGTTAACGAAACACGAAATGCATGTTACACTGCATGTAAAGCCTTTTTTCTCCTCAGCTGGATCAACAATCAGAAAGAGAAGTGTTGGAGATTTCCAGCCTTGCCTGCAGTGTTTGTGCGGCAGTCTGTCCAGAGCGATGGCTCTCTGTCCGCAGGGACATTTGAAGAAGCGTTTCACAGCGTCGTGCCACCGCAGATCGTGATTCTCATTCACACATCGGTCTGCTGGCTTGAAGTAGGTGTAGTTGCACTGGAAACACAGCAATCATGAGGAATTCATTCATTTTTCAGCTTCTTCATCTTCACCGTGCACCATATATATATCGGCAAGTTTCACGTACCTTTTTACAGGTGACAGCTCGACATTTCATCTCTCTGATTCCCTTCATCTTCTCCTCCATCTGCTCCTTCTTTACCAGGGCATCAAAGTAGCACTCCTGCAGCTGGTACTCCGCCTGAGAGGAGGGAGATTGTTTAACATACAGATGCACAGCTTCAGCTACAGAAGGCGGAATATGAGACAGCTGTAGATGGAATAGCGTCCGCCATACCGCTTGCAGTACGACGCTGTGACGAGATTTGGCATTAAGGATCTTCTGAAACTCCTCTGACTGGATGTAACTGAGCTGGTCTCGTTTCTTTTTCTGCGCTGGTTCTTCCTCTTCATTACTTGATGTTTCACCTGCACAGGTCAATCAAACGGTACACAAAGATGTGTTAATCAATTTTTCTGCAGCAGAATTTTGATGCTAATCATCAGATCAGTAAATGTAAAATTGAAAATAGGGACAAAAAGCTAAGGATAAAACCAGGAATTGTAATTAGGAATGCTATCGGTAAAATCTGCTCGTACCATTGGGTGATGTCCGATTCTTCTCTACTCGGGCGCTGATATCACTACTGTCGCTCCTCTTCCTCTTCACAGCATTAGGGTCCTCCTTTTGAAGTCCAACCCCCTTGGCCCTCAGCTTCTTTACCGCGGCCATCTTGGCAGCTGAATGGCTGGGTGAAGGAGCTGGAGGCGGGCTGTTATCAAAGAAGAGGATGTCATCGCCCTCTGAAAAACCTCGGCCCAGGGTCGGGGTGTGGGGTGCCGTGGGGCTTTGGGTGGCCTTGGGGACCTCAGAAGCCAGCTTCGGCGACATCAGACCACGCTGACCGAGCGCCGGTCTGGTGCCACCCGACTTCTGGAGGACTGTCCCTCCTGCCCTCTGACGTCGACTCTCAAGGAGCTCGCGCTGCCTGTGTTTCTGCTGCTTTAGCAGGTCAGAGGCTGAAATGGACTGAAGAGGAGCTTCGGCAGCGTCTTTGGAGCCTGAGGATGAACATCAACTCAATAATGAGCTCCTACTCTGAGCACCAAGTAGCTTTGGATGCTAAGCTATTAACATTCATCATAAAGTGATTTAATACAAAGACATGCATAAACTTCATTACCCAAAATGAAACTGAGTCACATCAGTGTTAAGTTTTCTTCTGCTGTAAGGCCACTAGCTCATCTCTCTGGTTCTGTTATAATAATAACAGAATAAATCAATTTTGGGGCTGAATTTTTTTTATGTGGCTCTCAAGATCCCACTCTAGCAATATAACTCCAAACAGCAACCATTAAAAGTGTAAGAAAGATACTTATGAACTTCCCATGGTTGTGCAACTTGGAAAATACTTATTCATCTGACTTGGAAGTAAATTACTCCACCAAACTTTGTATAGTGACCTTAACAAGATGCCATATAGTTTGTACTTGACGACTGGGGATTGGAGAGAATGTGGGGGCCTCTGCTGGTTCCATGCAGCATCTACCGTCACACATAACGTCAATACCTTTCCTCTTTACTCCAATCACATCTATTTTAATCTAACTCAAACTTTAGTGGCTCAACTTTGCTCCCTTCATGTCATAACTGCATCACATGTTAAGAATGCAGATTTGCTTTATTTTCATCTCTGACAGTCTGTATGTTCTTGCTTGGGTTCTTTTTGTTATATTAGTCTGTTTATTTTTAACAATAAACTGGAAATTAGTAATAAAATAGTGAAATTATTTCTGGGTACCTGTCTGGCTGCCATGTACAAGGTGCTTCTTCAGTTGCAGAGCTCCTGGTGTTGGCATCAACATCAAGCTCCTAAATTCATCCGAACAGCCTGAAACTTCACCGGACTGCATGGCTAACAAAACCATAAAGACACAATGACAAACAATTAGCAATCTCTCAGATAATAAGTGTTAACAACATTTTGATTGCAAGTAAATGTCCTGATTCCCTGATATTCTGGTTCTGAATCTTTAAAATCAGCAGTGTGAACACCAGAATTTTGATTAAAACAGGAACATTTTTACACAGGAGAATTAAAGTAAGTTCGCAGCATTAACACGGCATGCAACAACACATTGTGATTTTTATATTTTGTCTTTTTATGTATGATGTGAACAGTCAAAGCAGTGAGTATGACGGCAGTGCTTACCGAGCTTCTTGGCCTGACTGACGAGCTGGGCCGATCCTCTCACAAACAGCTTGTCCAGAGTTTTCTGGACGGGTTTGTTTGGTTTGGATGCAGCTCTGCAACACAGGTGATTACAAGTGGCTCAGACGTTTCCTATTCAACCTCAGCCAATATCCAAGTGAGACTGGGCGGTCGCTTTAACATTAACACTGTGATCTGACAGAATTTTTCAGACTTCAGAAGTGTTTTTCTACATGATTAACTGGCCTGAATTTGCCTTAAAATCATTATGAAGAGACAAAAAGATCATCCACTGAACCAACGTTTATCATGACTCACAGGGAAGTGGCACAGGCAGCCGAGGAAACGCCACCGTAGTAAAAGCCGCCCTGACACAGCCGCTCTCTCAGGTTGCTGCCCTTTCCCTTCACCCTGTTCGGGGCTTTTCCAGAAAATGACGACTGCAGCTCGGCCCTCTTCGAGCTCATTTTCTTATACTGGGCCTTGACGTGATACTGGCAGTACTGGCATTCATACTGCAGAGAGGTTTAATTGGATATTGTGATAATATGACATTTACAACATAGATTGATTAGTTTGAGGACATTAAAGAACCCTGTATGTAAGAAAAGAGACCCACCATGTTCACAATCTGAGAGCAGGGGTCTCCATTCTTCTTCAAGGCCTTGCAAGTGCCGTAGTCCTGAGCTTCACCCATCAACAGCAACTTCTGCGGGTGATCCACTGTCAAACTCACCTGCAGAATAAATGTTTTTTCCTTTTTGCTGGTGTGTACAGTCAGAATCAGCTCACAGCAGGAATAATCCATAATAACACAAATCTTATCCGCATTACCGTACTCAAGTTAAATTTACTGATTGACAGAAATAAATCAAAATCCTTTTAGATGATTTATTCATAATCGCTACAACCACAGTCAGAGCTCAGCTGGGAAAAAAAAAAACTATCCCTAGACTGCAAAAATATATTTTATGCAGCTCAGTCCTTTCACTCACCCCATCGTATCCATCCTTCTGCTTCATGGGGTTTGGGTTGAGGAGTCCGATGACCGTTCCCAGCTCCGTCTTCCAGTGCTCTTTGTGGACTTCACCGAACAGAAGCAGAGACACAAACACCTCCAGGTTGTGGAGGTCGCTAAGTTTCCAGATGCTGAAGGTTTTGCCCTGCAAACAGGAAGTGCTTTGTCATGAATGTGGCAGGAGAATTGCAGGGGCCAGAAGCATTTTTGTGTGGCATTTCTCCACAATTAAGCCAAATAATGACTAATAAAAGAAACATCCAAATAAAACCCGGCCTGGAGAAGGAGACACATGTGAGACGTACGCTGTTGTTGCTTTGTGGCGTTGCTTTGCTGATCAGAACTGCAAACGTCACCCAGTCACTTTCCTCCAACTTCTCCCGCGTCAACCGCTCCGGCACCTGCGATAAGCGGATCAGGCGCCGGTCGGCCATCTTGCGATCCATCTCGCTGGAGGAAACCCGCGGCTTTCTGAAACAGAAAGAAGCCCACATGCAGACTTTAATAATACAAGTGTTGAGGTGACATTCACTGTGTCTGTTGCTGTTACTTTGGTTTTCTGACCTGAGTCGCAGTCCTGAGTATTTCTCAACACCCACGTCTTTAGGAAGTGGAGGATGAGTGGCAGGTTTAGGTGCAGCTGCAGCTGTGGAAGGTCGGCTGTGGGAGGCTGGAGGTGAACGCAGGGTATCTGAAGCTCTTCTTTCTAATGGCTGGAAGGAGCTGCCGACCTTTATCTCCACCAGTGGTCCTCTGTCCTCTGAAGACAAAAACAGTGAAGGAAAATGCATGTAAACAACATGAAATCTGCACAATCCCTAAAGTAAACTCACACATGATTACCACACTGAGAACAAATGATGGAGGGACAAGTTTTACCTGGTGATGTGCCAGCTTTAGAGTGGTGAGCAACTCTAGGTTTGCGTTTGAATGAGTCTGCAATGTTGAGTTGAGAGGAAAAGTCTGAGGACTCCTGGAGCTTCAGGCTTCCTCCACTGACTGGAGCAGCTGAAGAAGATGCTACAAGAAAAACAGATAATAAAGCTTTGCTGCTGATGGATTTTAAACTCCTTCATCTTGTGTGAAAACTATCCTAAAAACAGCAAACCCAAAGTATGAATAAATATGAATGTTTTCTGACATAATCCCATCCGAAAATCTTTAAAGATTTTCCTAAATTCAGATTCCCAGCTCTGGAATTGCATGTTATTTGTTCACTGATGTATTTTTTTAATATTTCATATAGTTTTGATGCAGTTTTGTCTTTTGTCTAGCAACTGCTTTTAACATTGTTGATTGGCTTGGGTATGACTAGAGACTGTACAAAATATTTGCTCAGTTGTGAAATTATTTGCACATATTTCTAGAAGTTCTCATCTTCAAAGTTGTATGCAGCTTTTAATTTCCCACTCTTCTGGATTTCTCAAATCCTCAAAGATACAAATACTTTGGATATCCTGGTGTCATTGGTTAAGTAGTCTTTCCTTACACACTAATCTATCATTTTCCCATAATGCGACACTGAATTAGATCCATGAAGAATAATCTGGTTCAGAAAAAGCTTTGTTAGAAAAAAAAAAACAATAAAATTGATTTTTTTTTTAAATTTTAAAATCATTGCATTCTTTTTTATTTACATTTACCGAGTTTCCCAACTTGTTTGGAACTGGAGATGTAGAACGATGTTGAGGAAATGAAGAAATTTTTGGTCTCTTTTGAAAGAAAACTAAACCTTTCTAAATGTTTTCGTTCTTTGCAGAGTCAATAAATCGTGGTGAGCTGTCAGCTACTAAACATAACCATACCATAGCATAATGCCTTACCAAATGTAAGCCCAAATTTGATATAAATTGCACAAAACAATAATGTTCTGCAGCCGCTTCTGAAGATAGGCACTCCAAAAACAGCTTCTCTATGTTGGATCTGCCCTCCCCAAAACTCAACACAGCCATGACAACTGCACACCTCCACTTAAGTACAAATTCACTTCTTATATTCGAGAGCGCAGGGGACATACAAAGGAATTGCTGTCACTATGTTGCTTTAGACAGGACATTCCTGGTTGGACATTTGAAGTGAAAACATGTTCGGGCGAGTAAAGTTATACAGAAAGCCTGTTGCAAGGCCATTGAATGTGACCTGTTGTCTCTGGGATGGTAGAAATGTTTACCTGCTTGTTGTTTGGTTGTCTGCTTGGGAACTTGTTTAGCCTGGGTTGGCTTAGACATTGACTGTTGGGTAACCGATGGTTTTGGGGTCACTGGTTTAGGATGACCCGACCCTCCTGCAGCACTGATTTTAGGGGATGATGGACTTGAAACCTTCTGGCTTGTTTCAAGTTGCTGTTGCAATCTCTTCATCTGCTCCTGCATCCTCCTCAACTCCTCTGAAGAAATCAAATAATCAAAAATAAATACAGAAACAAAAAGCAGCACATAATTTAACCAAATTCTACGATTTGTATATTAGACTAGATTTAAGGAGAATTTGCTAAGTTACAAACCTTGCAAGTCTTCTTTTGACTTGTTCAGGTTCTCACAGACTCCTGCTTCTTTTTCTTTTGTCTCAGTCTTCTCATTTTCAATATCATCAACATCCCCAAACAGATCTTTTACCACATCCGCAGAGGCCACGTCCTCCTCGCTGCCCTCTCTGTACTCTTCCTCATCATTGTCCTCATCAAAAAGGCCTTCCAAGTCATCTGTCTGCTCCTGCTCTTCACCAACACCCTCATTCTCAGCCAGCAGTGCCGTCAAAATATCCAGATCATCCTCACCTGAGCGAAAAATATATACAGCTACTGTGTCTTGAATTACAAAAAATTGTACTTGACCGTGTTTCAATTTTCAGGATACTTACTGTCCATTTTTGTGATAACGGTGCTGATTTAAAATGACCTGGTGGGTGAAAGAAAAGCAGATGGTGTATTTATTACAAGTCATTTGAAAATTTAAAAGAAAGAAATACAAATTACTCCTTGAACTGTGAACCAGTCAAAGTAAAGCTGGCATGTAATAAATGATAAAGGGTTTGTTGCACCAGCCTCAGTTGTTCATGTGTTTATCCAGGATGTTAGTTTTGACTGAAATATACATCTAGTGCAATATTTACTACTTTTCTGACAACACTCACTTATATTAGACTTTATGCAATAAAACGACAAAGGTCTAGACTAATAATGAACAAAGAAATTAACATTATGTATTAAAGTGGTTGATTAACAGAGTTCAAGATGGACACATCATTCAGACCAAAACACAATATCGCGTAACAAAACAGACTGGAGGCAAACTCAGGCAGTTCTGAAGACGTATTAAATCCCGACACTAGTTGAGTAAGTCTATTTAAAGTAGCCAGGAAATGACAATTTATCACATAAAAAACAAACAAAAAATACAAACAATTGAAACATTTAAGAAAAAGAAATAGCTACTTGCGTTAGGTTGCAGATTTGTTGTTCACTAACACTGACGCACTTTTTATATTTTTCTTTTACCACCTCCAACACTTTTTTACGGTATTTTTGCCTGTTTTGTACAAACTAGTCAGATGTATTTTGCACAAAAAATGACCTATTAAGTTTCTTCGAGGTATTCTCACGGTGAAGTGGGAAAATCTAAATTGGCGCTAAACGAAGGACCCTGTTGTGTTGTCAAAAAGTTTTTAGTCGTCCAACAATTTGCCCAATGTAAAAATAAATAAATAAATAAATAAAAATCTGTGTTGGAATTTTATTCATGAGTAATTTTTGGAACAGATTTAAAAAATAATACATATTAATTTAACGTAAAATTTATTTATAATGAAACATAAACTGCAGGTGTTGTAAATTTTATGAAAATATTTATTGCCGGAGTCAGATATAGAAGGGGGTGCATATCCTGGCAGACCCGGCTGCCAGAATATGCATCCCCTCAGTAAATCTGTCCCTGTTGGTCCTGGTCCTATTATTTCTGTGTGACCATATACAGGGCATTTGAGCATTTTTTTTCTGTGTAATATATATATATATATATATATATATATATATATATATTACACAGAAAAACTGGGGGCTTTTCACAGCAGGGGTGCTTTTTTCGGCACAACACCGGGAAATCATGGAGCCTTCAAAGTATGTTGTAAGAAATAGGAAGTTTTTTTTGTTTTTTGTTTTTTTTAAAATAGGAAGTGGACATAGAGACGTTGCCTGAACAATAGTCTTCCACAAACATAAATGGAACTGGTGTCGTTTATGCTGGGAAATTAATTATCGAAAACCCAACTAAACTGATTTGCATACATGCATTTGTACGAGAGGGCAGTCGATTTAAATAAAGAGTTACATCATGGCCAGACTGACCCATAAATATGGCCCAGTTCGAGTGTGTACAAAACTCATTGATGCTGTAATTAGAACAACTAAATGTGCTTCTTTACCACAACAATCTATTCAGAGTTTGGTCATGTTTGGACACATATCCATCCTGATCATTGGCAGATAATAGGTATTCTGGCCTGTTGACAAAGATATCCAGAAGGTCTGATATACCTTAAGTTTTGGTTTGCTGACATTGGCCCCCCACTGGGTTCAGAAAGTTCAAAACCCTTGAATTTTACAAATTTGCTTGATCAAACTCCCGTTTCAATTTATAAAAGACCAACAAGAGCAGGACTCAAGTCCTATGTAAGTACATTTTACTTACTAAATATCTGATCAACAAATCTGATTGTAACCTGGACACAGCCTTACACCTTGAAGCAAACTGCAATATATACATATATAATCAATCTCCTAAACAATCTTTGCACTCAGGTTTAGATTTAGTCCTCTTGAATAATTGCTTCATTATACAGCACTATGCACAAAATTGATGCTTTTATCAATGTTGGGTAAATGTTTTCAAATACAGCAACGTTCCACACCAGGACCAAGATCAGACAGAATTGTACACATCTTATTTTATTTTTCCACAGGAGTACATGACAGAATCAGAAAGCTTTCATAACCTACATAATATAGAAATGTAAGTAAGCCTCCTGAATGTTGACGACCACATAAAATATATCACCTTGTAATCACCAGACATCATCAGCAAGGTCTATATAAAATATTAAGTAAATCTTCATATTAAAGTGTCTACATGGTGATCCTCTTCACACTGACACGAAAAGTCAAATTATGAATTAAATTATCTTCAGAGGAAAAATATTATTTTCACTGAGGAAAAATATAAAAAGAATTTAATTTGAATTGGAAAAGGAAGTAATCAAGAAATATATAAAAAGATTTGAGAGCAAATTCAACCTGTAAAGGCTTCACTTTGGTTAGTTAAATAATGTGCACAAAAGGCAGACAGCAACTAAAATCTGATCAGAGGGTTTGTGTTGTGTCTGTTTTACTTTTTCAGATGTGTTTGCCCTGAAGAGTTTCAACCTCATCTTTTTAAATACATATATAACTACTGAGCATTTTAAAAATATACAACAAACTAGAACTGACAAACTCTGCACATGCTTCGCCGGACCTCAGACACCAAAGTCTTTATAAATCCGTTCAAAAGCAAAGTGTTTCCATCTTAGGATAAATAGGACGAAGCTTGTTTATGGTCTGTGGAGTGATGCGTCAGGGATCAGATTGAAGAGGTACGGGTTGAGGCAGAGGAAGACTCAGATTAAGGTGCTGATGCAGCTGCAGCTATTGTGGAAGCTTGTAGTGGATGGGGGTCTAGTTGATGCAATCCATGATGTGGATCTGCAGTGAGTCCAGGTCTGGCAGGATCTCATTGCACTTGGGACAGGCATGCTCAGGGATGCTCCCACGGTTTTGCCAGTCGGTACCTGCAAGTGACAATCACCATGAGTTTAATCTGCTTACTGATGCTCCAATTAAACTCTACGAGGTCTTTGAGATGAACTTTCTTCCACCCCTAACATTTATGTTTTTTAGGTCATACAAGTGGATAATGCTGGACCTCTAAATATTTTACATGTGGAATATCTCAAAGTAGCTTTGTAGGTAAGAACTACCTCTCTTAAAGACACACCCACAGGGATTTATCAGCAAATTCTGCTGCTTTCCACAATCCTGTTGAGCTTCTTATTCTCTCTGAATTTACTGCTTTGGTTTAAAGCTGATAACTTTTCATGATGGACATATTTCTGTTTTTATTTTGCTGGATCTGCTGGATGATTCATGCATTCTTACTATGCTCAGGCCTCCAGTCCTTGATGTTTGCTGATCCTAGTAGAAAGTGGAAGAGAATGCTTTAAAGGTTTTGTGAGGAAGCTTAAGTGTAACCAAATATCTCAAGCTAAAGCAAACCCTCATTGGTTATCTAGTCTTTTAGCAGTTTTTCTCTGCAGTGTCAGCTGCAGACAGCTTCATCGCTTATTAAGGGGTTTAATGTTTCATCCTCCAACATGACAGAAGTCGAAATCATTCACTGTATTATTATACTAACACCACCTGTGCAGAGCTATTGTCTCTTCATCTTGTGCTCGTTTTTGGCCAGACTAGACTCCAGATTAGCTACAATTACACAATTACACACATGTTTGTAGCTCAAGGCTTGAAGCTCTGAGCCGAAAACCTCTTTATAGCTTAGTATGTGGTCGCTGCACCTGAAACATGCCTACAATAAACTTCATGGCTGTAAACATCAACCAACCTACTCATTAAAAATTTGTGGAGGTTGAAATTAAAGTAATTTGTGACATTGTTTGGATCCCAAACTATAATAGAAACAAAAACAGCAAACTCATCATCTCATCCTGAGATTCCCTATAATGTTCATCCCTGTTCACTGTGTGAGAATATCGCCTAAAACAGACCAACGTAAACTAGGAAAAGCAGGAAGAGCAACTAAATTTTAAGTGTTTGTTATGGGGAAAAAAGAGTAAATCAATATGAAGGTCTGTTGATAAGGTAGCACAGTAGATTTGCACTTGACGGTTTATCGGAAAAGACACACTACCTCTTCCAACCAGAGAGGCTCCGGCTCCATGTGGATTTCCTCCTGGTGACCCATGTCTCCGCTGCATGTCGTTCAGTGAGCGCCTTGCAGAGAAAGAAGGATGAAAGGGAATCAGATAAGTCTAGACTTTTGCTCACTTCAGCTAAAGTGTGCTTCGTTTTCAATTTGTTTAGCAAGAACGAAAAAAAAAAGTAACGTGCAGTGTCATGAGAAGGCTGTGCTGCGAATGGTCACAAATCAGTAGAAGAAGTAGAAATCAGAAAGAAACCTTAAAAACAAGCCAGAAATGTACTTTTTCTTTCTGTTCTGCTTTCTGGAGGTCTTTGAAGACCGATCCAGTTCCACACAAAATAACCACAGATTTTTATGAAAATAAGTTCACAAGCTTAAAAATTATTATTAAAAATATTATATCTCTAATGCTGGGCTCACACCAAACGATTTTCACGATCGCAGACTATAGCGGAAGTCTTTAGGAAATCTTAGGAGTTTTACTGGAGTCACAGCGCGCTCCCGTCATCTCGGTCGTTAGGTGTGAGCTGGTAATCTGCGCTGTTTAACGTCAATCTTTCTCTAGTCTTGGATCTGCAACAGTATCAAACGTGTTTGATATTATTGCAAGTTGCAGGGACGAAACACGATCAACAACCAATAGATGAGCTCTGACAAAAGCAGAAACAAGAATTCCGACAGTCAGAACAACGGCAAAAATGGACGTTAAAAAAAAAAAGAAAGAAAAACAAACAAGAAGCGGTGATAAAACTTCGTCGGTGGACCGTACAGAAAGAGGAGCGGATGGTTATTAAGAAGTAAACGTCTGCTGTGGATCATTTATGTGTTACAGTATCATGATCTAACAAATGAGAGAAGAATAGAGACTCATTCATCCCTCCAGATTCTGATGAGTTGGTGTAACACCTGGTGGAGATGTAAAGCCACACTTAATAATGATGATGTGTAATTCCCTCCCGGAGTGAAATTCTCCACTTTTTTGCTTTACTGTGGGCAGATCAGCCCTGTTTGAGATCAACTGTCCAACATATCACAATAAAATGCTAAAAGAATCTAGTTGTAGTCTTGTAAATAGTGACCCCAAAAGATTCACAGTCTTTGTCAAATCTCAGTTTGAGACTTAAAACTCTAAACATTTGTGTTTAGATGTGCGCTGGTAGTTTTTTAGAGTCTTTTAAAAGTCTTCTGGTGTAAGCCCAGCTGAAGTCAGGAATGGCTGAAATGAACGGGTGTAAATGCAAATTCTGCCTCCTGTGTGTCTGCATACCGGCCCAGCGAGTCCAGCTCCTCCTGCAGCTGGGTGTTCTGCTTCTTCACATATTCCAGCTGAGCAGCCAGACGCTCCTTCTCCTCGTGGAGCTTCTCCCTCGCTGCTCGCTCTGCGTAGAAGTCTGAGGAGTAGACCTCTGCCTGTAGACAGTAAAAACACAGCGACACGATGGATACCCTCCATAGCAAAGTGTGTATGTCAGTAAACCTAAACCTAAAGAAAAATGATTAATAATTTAATACAGCTTTTTTTTATTAAACATTTTCATTTTATTTGGATTATAATTATGATGATACATCATTTCAATTCAGCTTATTTAAAAATTTTATAAAATGTTTGACATTTTAAATGATTAATTTCTATGTTCCTTTTTTTATTTGTTCTGTGTAAATTATTAACATACACAAAAAAAATCTCTCCAGTCAGAGCCACACTAAATATTAGTTCAGCACATTGATCTCACTTACACATCCACTCACCTGAGCCTGAAACACAGAGATGGTCTCCAGGTCCTGTTCTTTCATGAAAATCTCCTGCTTCATCCCATCGATCTTGGTCTGTTTAACAGCCAGTGCTTCTTCAGCAGCAGTCAGACGTTGCTGTAGCTCATCTACCACCTCCCTCTCCACCAACAGAGACTGCAGAACCACACGGAGTCATCAAACAGGTGAGAACTCCCCTTTAGTATATGTTTTTAATACTCTTATTACTAATTAGCTTTAGTGGAAACCAGCGTGATATTTTGCATAAGGTGAAGAAATGTCCTCATATTGCCATGTAAACATACCTCTTTCTTCTTCTTCTCCTCCTTAAGTTCATTGTAATCTTCAAACAGCTTGGTGTAGGCGTCCTTTAGTTGTGCCAAGTTGTTTCTGTAAGGAAGGAAAAAAGCTTATCAATGATTATATGCTTGTGCATACACATTATGACCCCTGCTTAATATTGACTAGCTCCTCCTTTTGCTGCCAGAACACCCCTGACCAATCAAACCAGACCTCTGAAGGGCCTCTGTGAATCAGACTTGTTTGTCCAGCATCTCACAGAGGCTTGATTGGACAGAGATCTAGAGAATTTGAGGCCTACTTTAACACAGCAAACTTGTTGTGTTCCCCAAACTATTCCTGAACCACTGTAGCAGTGATAATTAAACCACTGAAAGAGGCCACTGCTATCAGGAAATACTGTTTCCATTAATGGATGTAAAGCCACAATTTGTCCACCTGGTCAGATCCCTGGATCATACAAAGACACCCAATTCCCGGTCTGGTTGACAGGCTAAATAAATATTAATCCTTCATCCCAAAAAGAACAAAGACCAGTTTAACTGTAAAACAGAAGGTAAGGTCAAAGGAGGTTGGAGTTGGGCCTTTGTCAGGATAAAATATTGAAGTCGTTGCTACACACTTCCAGATAAATGGAAGCACTAAAGATTTTCCAGAAGCATCTCACTGACCCTACTGGCTTGTTATTTTCCATTACTGGAACCTGGTGTCACTCTTCCTCCGGTAAGAAAATCATATGGGCCTAAATGGATAAAAAAATATGGACCTTCTATTCATTTAAGGTCCTGATGACAATGGACTGGAGAGATCCCATGAGAGCTGCAGTTTTGCCATCACAATTTGACTCTTTTGAGAGTCACTTAAATCCTTACACTTGCTTATTCTTTTCCTCATTCTAAGACATCAACATGAACGCCTGGGTGTTTCTTCCTGTCTAGTACATCCCACTTCCAGCCAGCTGCCACTGTAAGGAGATGTTTTTCTTTTCATCTGTCAATGGCCCTGGACTGGTGTTGGTTTCACATGTTATTCTGACATTCTGACAAGTGTTGTTAAGATTCAGGATTGTCACATTATAAGTTGATGTTCTTGTATCCACGTGTCCTCTGACCTCTCCTCATCAGCCTTCCTTTGCTCCATCTGATTTTGAGCCTGCATGCTGCCCAGTTGCAGCTTCAGCCGGTCATTTTCCGACTGAACGGCCTGTTTCTCCACCAGCTGAGCCTTCAGAGTTGCAACGTCTTGTTCCACCTCCCGACATCTACATAGAAAGAAAAAAGAAAAAAGTACATGAAAATGTTAGAATATCAGATTAAAGAAAAAACAAAACTTGTTTTAGTCTAAATCTGTATGTTTCTTTTTCTACATATATATCATCTTCATCTATTTCTATGCAAAATATTTGTCTGTTTGTTTTTGTCCTAACCTGTCCTGCAGGTTTTTCTTCATGCCTTCTGCTTCATCCAGCTTGCTCTGCGCCTGCTGCAGCTCTTTGAAGAGCGTCATCATCTGAGATTTAAGATTTTCCACCTCAGACGCTGCCTGAAGGAATTAAACAATTACATGCAAACATTAAAACATAGGGAAAGAAACCAAACACATCAACTTCTCTAGTAATGTCTAATAAAACTAAAGCAATAGAAATTATGGCAGGGTCACAAATAATAAAAAAACCTACCTTCTCCTCCTTCCCAGAATCCTCTTTGGTCTCTGGCTGGGTTGTCTGTGTTGACTCCTCTACGCCACACTTTCTTTCCTCCAGCTCTGCAATCCTGTTTGACAAGGGAACAAATCTCATTAATAATACCAATTCACATAAATTAATTAAAAAAGAAACACCACAAATATAGACAAAGTAAAGACGACACTGGGATTTCTTTAAATACTAATATTTCTCAGATCACTTGACTTAAACATCCTCTCATATAGTGGTGAACTGGTCATTTAACGTAACACTACAGCAGTTATTAAAAGTCACATGTTCTTCAAAATGTGATATTTTAAAGGTTTTACAAGGAAAAAATTATTAAAGTAAATAAACAAATAAATAACATGTTACTGTATTAAAATGGTTTAAGGAAAATGGTGATTTAGCGCCATATAACTATTAAATGACAAACTAGTGTCGGCTATCAGGACAAGTTAGCTATGTGCTAGCAGGGGCTAGCATTCACTCTCTCCAAGTGGGTACTAGAGCTTTGAGGCCATGCACTCCATGTCCGGGTCCTAATAGCATCTAGCACCTGTTTGCTTAAGCAGAGCCAGTAGCTTCGAATTTCACCTATTTCCAACAGAGCATTCAAAGTAGCTCTACAGCAACCAGTAGCTGGTACAGAAATCTCCCAGTCATCACACTGATGACTGATACACATGTTAACAAGGTTAAAACCTTTATTTTTATAAGCAAAAAATAAGTTTAGGACTGTCTTCTACCTGGCATTACAGGCCCCCAGCTCAGTCTGCAACTGCTCGCATCGCAGTGTCTCGTTCCTCAGGGACTGCAGCAGCTGACTGACCGTCACCTCCTTGCAGTCCAGCCGAGACGCCGTCATGCTCAGATCAGGACGTCTGCTGTGCTCTGCACCGCATGCCTCGTTCAAACCATCGACACCGCCATCCTGAGAGGAAAAGCCCTGTTTTAGGTCTCATCTGAATCCGAGAATCAGAGAACTGAAAATCTGATCTGAAAATCTGCTGCTCCGGTTATCCCTCTCTATAATATTCATGGATATCCTCACCGACACCTTGATGATCTCAATAAACGAGTCATCTTGGGAGTCCTGCTCAGCCTTCAGCTGCAGCTCAGAGTTCAAAGCCACCAGGTCGTTCTTCTCTGCCTGCAGGCGGGCAACCTGGGCACGCAGGGCATCCAGCTCTGCACTCTGGTGGGATGATGCCATTACATGCAGAAAAAGCATCAGTTCAGTTCCAGAACAACTTGAAAGAGGCTGTAAGCATTTCAGTCAGGGAAAGACCCTCACCTGGTATCCACCTGGAGCTCCTCCTGTCCTCCCCACCTCCTCTAGCCTCTTGCTCAGATCCTGGTTTTGGATTGTAATTGTCTCCATTTGGCCTCTAGCTTCCTCAAGCCGACGCTCTAGGAAGTCCCGCTCCTGCTGCTGCTTCTCCCTCCATGCAGCCAGACCCTCGAAACGCTCCTTCATCATCAGGTTGGTCTGACGCAGTGCCTCTGGGACACAGAGTTTGATACATACATAAGCTAATAACACCTTTGCATCCATCCTATTATAGGTGCTCTGCCTCTCCTTGGCTTATAACTCTCAAACATGAGCCCATAGAATCCCATTCTTCTCTTTTATCTGAGGCACTTTAACTAGACCTGACAGGACACATCCGTTACTGGGAGCTGCAGACGTGTTTCTTCTTCATCCTGATAATCCACCAAACTCCTCTTACCTTTAAGGTCTCTGTTTTCTTGAATGAGAATGTTCATCTGCTGCAGAGTTTCCTCCAGCGTGCCCGACTGACTGGAAGAGCGAGAGACGTCGCCGTTCATCATGGGGCTTCCAGATGCCATGATGCTGGGAGAATTAATGAGGATCAATGAGGATTACATACGTTTAATCATTTTAAGTGTAGAAATTCTGATGTTTTATGTTGTATATGTTTTAGGGATTTCCATCCCTGTTAAGTGTCTTTAGCTTTTTTGGAGCTGACTGGTCAATTCGCTTTCCTGATTTTTCTCATTTTAAATGCACGATGTGCATGGCACTGAGAAATCAGTCAGTAAATCCTTAATTCACACAGAGCCTCTGCTGGCAAGTATTTAGTGTTAAAGTTATTAGACTGGGTCAGTACATGTTGAAAGCAACTAAAAGTACCTCAGTTCCTCTGTTTTATTATTTGCTATATTTGTTTTTATTTCCAAAAATAGACAAATGGAGCACTTTATCTAAAATAAAAAATAACAACAGCAACTTAGAAGAGTTTACCAGGTCTTCCTGAACCATTTGACACATAGTAAACAGCCCCAGAACAGAACCTGAACCTGAACCAAACATGCCTCTGTGCAAGTGGCGCCTGCTCAGCTAGTTGAGCTACCTGACATATTTATAAGTGATACAACAAAATACTCTGAATATTATTCTGTCCCACTTTGTTTTTACTTACTGTTAATAGGAAAGGAAGCTTTCCTTCACAGAAGAAGCTCTTGATGACGTACTGCAATGATGTTACCATGGTTATGATTTCCCAGCTTTTGGTTTGCAGTAAACATAGAAGCTTGTCATGTACCTAATCAAATGTAAACTATGGCCCTACCCAAAAGTCTGAATCAAATCATTTCCCCTCATAACCTACAGCCACAGTCACTATATGTTTTTCAAGTTTAACATTATTTTTTGAATCAGCAATTCAAATCCTAAAAAACCACAATTACAATTTCAAATACAATAAAACTAAATCATGTTTAAGTCTTTGCACTAAACAGCATTAAAGTAACTGCTTTCTTCAGCTTGATGCTTGAATTGTTTTTTTTATCAGATTAGGAAATGTCAAAGATTAATTTCCCTCTAAAGTTATATTGATTTTTTTTTCTTTGGATGTCGGTCTAAAAGAAGAGCATCAATACAGTTAAGGCCTGGACTCTGTGCTGGCCAATCCATGTGTCTAAATCATGTATCATGTTCATAACGTGGTCATAACGTTGCTGAACCCACATCCGACCAACAGGGGCAACCACAGATCATTTCATTCGTTAAATCCACAATGCAGAAAAAAGTGGCATCAGACCTATAACTTTGCCAACATTCAAGTTCTCACTCTAAAAGCCACACCCATGAACCCATCACCCCAAACCAAAATTATAACCAGGGGAAATTGATTTGGGTAGATTTGGATTTAACTGATCAAACCACAGGTTGCAACCAGAAGTTCTGCCAGGTTTGTCCAATCAGAGTACACTGAGCCTTTCAAGAGCTAAAATGAAGCGTTTCAGACATAAATAAGAGAGGTTAATCATTAAGAATGAGAATCACAGATATCTTCTAGTAAACATATGTATTGTAAACACAATATATGACATCTCACGTGGCCAAACGTGATCAACTCAACACCTAACTTGTGTTTTGGTTGTATATTTGATAATTGTTAAATATTTAAGAGGATAATTAAATACTAAATCAAAACATCTGACATTCATGATTAAATGCATCTCCTTCTGAGCGGCCTTGAATGGTCATTAAAGTATAAATACATAAACATGCTGATATCACTCAGTGACTCAGGGATTCAGCAGTAAAGGAGCAGGAATGATGGCATCAGCTGATCTCCAGTTAATATAACAAAAAGCAGGGCTGTGTCCATTTATTCACTTGGTGACTTAGTAAATAACTACATAACCCAAGTAATTCAATACATTTTCAGTCTTAAACGCCGATAAATTACATCTGTTTCTCACAGTTTGACCCAACTGTAAACACTAAAGACATGTAATACCAATGTAGCACCAAGACACGATATTAAATTAGAATGTTATCCAAATATTATTATGTTTTTCTGTTCGCATGATTATACTTTCACTTTCCTCATGCGGGCCCAATCTGCGCGTGACTCTGGATTAAAAACTGAAAAGTTATCAGTAATTTTGGAAAAACGCGTATGTGTTTTAAGCTGAGCCAAACTGCGTCACACCAGACGGTAAACAAGTTTTTAAAAAAGTTTAAAGGTTTTCACTCACCTACTGAGAAGTGCCGAGACAAACACAGCCCGGTTGTTCCCTCTGGTAATGAACAGAAACACTGTGATGGAAAGCAAAATAAGTCGATAAGGCTTCAGCTTCTGACTCTAGTTTGCGGAAGTGTAAAGAAACAATCAGGATGAGAGGAAAAAACTTCCGGTTTAAGCTTTCAAGATAAAGCTCAAATTTCTCTATTTGATTTTTTTAAAGTTAAATTCCAGGATACTAAAAAAGCATGGTATCCAATATAGGTTGAGTCAAGACATCTGAATGGAGATAATGGGAGATTTCACTTAAGTAGTCTGAGAAACCACTGATGTTTTAGAGCAGGGGTTACCAAATCCAGTCCTCGAGGGCCACAATCCTGCATGTCTATGTCAGATGTGTTGGAGCAGGAATACATTGAAACTCTGCAGGACAGCTGCCCTTGAGAACCGACTTTGTACACCCCTGTTTTAGAGTCTCCAACTATCAGTAATTTAATTCTAATTATTGAGAGTCTTGACTCACCCGAGGTCTTGTTAGTGACCATTGTCAATAGTTTCACTTAAAACGAAATGTAAATAATTGTTATTAATCTTCTTGGGATGGCTGAAAGGTCTATGCTTTAGGTGAGGGAGAGTTGATATCTCTATCAACCTCTGCTTTGACTTAATTGAGGGACTTTTTACTCCCCGCTCAAGCCATTTGTCTTCTCTGTCCAAGACTTTAACATTGTGGTCCTCAAAAGTGTGTCTTTAATCAACAAGATAATGGGGGAAACACAAAAACAAACAAACAAAAAAAAAAAAAAAAAAAAAAAAAAAAAACCTGAGTCCTGGCCTAATTAGTTGACTCTCTTGTATTGAGCTGTCCATTTTGTAAAGTGATTGGTTTCCTCAATGTAGAAGCCAATGCAGTCATCACTGCTTGAACATGATTGCTTTTTTGAGTGTGGAGTCGGGTCCTTGGGATGAACCAGTTTCTGTTTGATGGTGTGGCTGCATTTGAAAAATAGTTATTACTTTTTCGCTTTCCTGTAGCAATTTTTTATTGAGAACTTTGTTGAATCTTCTCTAGGTAATAATTAACTAATTATTACAACTGAATTGGTCATCTAGTTAAAAAGAAAAAGAAACATGCTATTTTATATATATATATATATATATATATATATATATATATATATATATATATATATATATATATATATATAAAATATATATAGTTAAAAAGAAAAAGAAACATGCTATTTTATATATATATATATATATATATATATATATATATATATATATATATAAAATAACAACTGTTATGATGATCCCCCGTCATTTGGTTTTAATCACTGCATTATATTTCGAAGGCTAGTTTAGATAACTTCCGGTCAGTGCCGCGCTCATTATCACTAACTCGATGCAACAGTGACTTGGGAGGATTACACACTGGTTTCCGTTTCCCTAAAGTGACGTCAGCAACCATGTAATAGATCTAACTACATGCAAATGCTGCGTATTAATCATAAACATGTGTTGACAGTTTAATCTTATGTTTTATAGATCAGCGAAAGCCTAACAGATGGCGGCGGGGGCAGACGTCAGCTGACCGCGGGAATTCCCTGAAGGAGTCACCTTTCACCTTGCTATGAAAGTCCGGAGATCCCCTAATTAGACTGAGAGCAAAGTTCGAATAAGTTAAATTAACTATCTTATACATTATATAACCTATTATACATTACACTGTACAGTTTTACTTTATTTTACTTTATCTTATTTTACTTTATTTAATCTTATTTACTATATGCCGTATTTTGTCTTATTTTTTATGACTGTTGCAATTATCCAATTTATTATATTTTATTCTGTTTTTCTACTAACTGGAGGGCTTTGTAATTTCGTTGCACTTGTTGCATATATTCTATTCTATTCTATTTATATTCTATTCTATTCTAAATAAATAAGTGGATTAATCAAATATCTGAGACTACTATATAAAAACACCAGTTAATATATGAGATTATATATGAGATAATATATACTGTAAAGCAGACGATCTGCCAGTTTCATGTAATTTTATACCAATCCGTATAATTTTAGTAGATATTCAGTTTATTGTGTTTTCTGCACCTTATGGTCATTTCTTCCATGAAAATGAATAACTACTATTTATAATAATCTCCACTAGATGGCAGTGTGGTCTGCTATTTCTAGTTTAACCTTAAAAAGGACTGGATGTAAAGTCCCAAAAGATTACAGCATCTGAGACAAAGCAAATAACTGCAAATGGCTCAATAACCAAGGGCATCATCCAACATTTATATCCACTGGCCTATCTTCTGAGATATACAACGAGCCACTACTCTAGTCAGACTATATGGTTATGGAATCCATGGGGAATCTTTTTTGTCCGCTTAAATCTTGGACAAACACCCCTCAAGAGCCCAAAATCAGCCGAGTAACCACACTTACAGATGTTGTCACCCAGGAGAGCTACTCAGTTCTTCAAAAATGCTTTTGATGTGGATCTAGAATAAAATTAAATCATGTCAAAATCCTCTGTAATGCCCCCAGCACATTTAAAGCTAATCTGTATTGTCATATTCTATAGAAACACTTTGCAACCCAGGCTTAAGTCTACTAGACAGACCTGTAGCACAAAATCCCCTTTAGTGCAGTCTTATAGATCATGATCCACCTAAAAGAACTATGAAATCCTTTAGATACAAAATTAATTCAAGGTCAGACTCATAGACTTTTGCACTCTTGTCCAGTAAGCATGAAAACTCCTCAAACTCTGCTTTTAAATCTTTAGACTCATAGAAACTCATCTCCGACCCTTTCAAGGCATTCAAAAGATAAAACTTCCCCAAGAAAACCCTAAACCACTTGTAATATGCTCTTCCACCCAACTGATGATGCCTTTGTAATGCTCCTGAATAGGCTCACTTCATTTGAAAGTGATGATTCTTCATATCAAAGGATACCAATAACATCAGATATTTCAAATTCAATATTTATTTATTTATTTACTTTTAAACCAGTCACCACGTTTAAATGAGGGGGGAAGGAGCTGTCCACATGGAAACTTAAAATACCTGAGCTACCCATCAGTCCATGAATGCAGCACACTCATCGGCGCAGCCTCTCACTTCTGCAGCAGAGGAGAGTGTAACAGGTTGGAGACAAAGTTTCTGCTCAATGAACGGAAGCCTGTATATTGTGTGAAAAGGTGTGCTAATATATAACTATCTGACTTCAAGAAAAAAATTGGATAATGGACAGAAATTGCGGTTAATTTGGAACATTTATCTGGCAGATTTACGGTGTTTTCTTCTTCTTTTCTTTTCTTTTAGAAACTCGACAGCATCCTCCAGGGTTACTTTTTAAGAGATTTGTTTGCATGCTTTGTTCGCTTGAGGCGACTTTGCATACCTTATACATAGAAGAAAATACGAAAATAGAAAAAAGGAAGTTCATGTGCATCACAGAGAAGTCTACAAATAATAAACCAGTAAGGATTTTTCGAACTTTCCGGAATGTTTTCCACAGTTTTCCTTCTTGCAACGCTCGGCGTTTTTGCGCATTTGGATACTTTTACGCACGGTTGTCAGCTCCCCTCCGAGTGGCGGCCGCTCAGCGAGAGCTGCCGTGCAGAGTTGGCGGAGATAATCGTGTACGCCAAGGTCCTGGCGATCCACCGGGAACCCCTAGGTGTTGGAACGGGCAGCCTGTACAACTCGCTGCCCTTCGGGTTCGGGTATGGCTATGAGGGCGCAGAGGAAGGGCTGCTCTATTCGGCAGAGGTGGAGCTGCTGTGCGATCAAGCCTGGGGCAGCATGCTGGAGGTACCCTCTGGATCCAGGCTCAACCTGACCGGGCTGGGATATTTGTCCTGTCATTCCCATACCGTGATGGAGAACTATTCCTATTTCTTTTTTCTCAGGTGAGATGCCATGGATTTACACATTTGAGCACAGTCTAATCATATTTGTAGATTTAGATTTTTACTTGCAAAAACTATTATATCGGACGCATTTCTGACGTTCAAGTTGCAATATTTCGATATCTGATCACTTTAATCCTGTTTAACTCCTCCTCCTCAGGATGGATGAAAACTACAGCATCCTTCCTCACAGTGTCAACTTCCAAGATGCCATCTTCCCTGACACACCGGAAAACAGGCGCACTTTCTCCAGCCTCTTCCAGTTTTCCAACTGCACCCAGGGTAGCCAACCGTTCCACACATTCAGCCCCGAGTGGGACATCCAGGAAGACAACAGGGTGAGCGAAAACTTGAAAAGAAAACTTAATTTCTGGGAGAGAGAGAAAGGGTTCAAAATGTCTCCTGCTTCTGTAGGTCAGCCCTTTTTGTTTGCTTTTAAAGACATAAACAAACCTGACACCATCTTGTTACCATGGAGATAGCAGTAGGAGGCAAGGATCTGCAAGTGGAGGGACATGCAGACAAAGTACGGGGTATTTTAGTTTATATAAATGACTTTTAGGTGATTACTGAGTACATTGTGTGAGCATGATAAGATCTTGGCTGTGTGCATGACAGCATGGTGCTAGAGGATAATTATTTCTGCTGATCATCACCACATTCCTTTCAGCAGAGTCACAACTCAGCCCGGGATTAGTGTACACCACACACACACACACACACACACACACACACACACACACACACACACACACACACACACACACACACACACACACACACACACACACAATCTCATTGACCTGTAGAAAACTAAATACAAGAAAGCAGCACACACATACACAAATTGATTGTAATCTCAGCCTTCCCAGTATTGTTCCAGTGTGATCACATTCCGGCTGGTTGAGGATCAAAGCAACTGCTGATTGGCCGAGGTCCGTCCGTCCGTTTGTCCTCAGGCATACAGGACTCTGACCTTTTCTGGATCAAAGATCAAATAGCAGAGATCCAAAGCTTTGACATGCAGCAGGTTTTTAGTGTGCCAGTGTGCAAATCCAACCAGTTTCAGTTTTAAACACCTCACCTTGATGACCTGGGATCAGTGATTTTCACTCCGACAGTCGTTATCACACCTCCTCTTGCAGATATGAGCCACTCACACTCAAGACAAGACAGAACATGGTGGATGGAGATGGAGATACACTTGTCTCCACTCTCGCTGGATGCTGATCAGATTCCATGTTACACACATAAATTTCTCACTATGAACATTTGTAGGTCACATCCACGGATTTTAACTGAATTTATTTGCTCTGTATCTTCACATCTGATTGCTTCAAATTAAATAAATCTTTCTCCACTCAATCAAGACTTTTCTCAGATTTGTGTCTAATGAGAAAGACTTGATTCATTTTTGATGAATAACTTGTTTTTGTCAAATTTAAACCTTCTTTTTTCTAATTTGGATTTGGCTTGAATACACACTTTAACTGAGTTTGACTTTGTCCTGAATAACAACTTACTGGACTTGGAGCCCAATGCATTTTTTATTGACTGGGTAAGTTAACTTAAAAGAGACCTTAACTGTTCTGAGTTTGATCAGGTCTCCTAATTTTAGTGTGTTTGCTTTTCGAAATAGTGTGTGTGTTTGTTTCCTAGAACCCACATTAACTTTTCTGACGACTTTCTTTTGTAGTAAATATAATGGTTGTAAGTTGCTTTTTTAAGTATTATCCAGGACTTCCTCACCATAACGCAGATATGGTAATATCAGAGATGAATACAAAAGGAAACAAGATTTGTAATTAAGTTTAGCTTCAGAATGAACAGAAGAGTTGTAGTTTGGGTAAAATGTGTCCAATATTTTATTAAAAAACTGGCAGAATTAGTGTCAATGTTCACTTCTAATGGAATAACCTAAGAAGGAACAATAAAAATCAATAATAATAAAAAAATATTTGTACCACTTCCTTTTTTTAATATGTACTGGCATAAAATCTTAGGAAGGAAAGAGGCTGTATTTTCATTTGCATGTAACTTTATGTACCATTTATGTGTACTATAGTCACTTAGATTACTAAGGAGGGGAAAAAAAGTCTCAAAATTTTTCTTAATAATGTTCTTACTTGCCTCTCTTGATTTTTAATTGTTGCAAACCTAGATTGTTCTTGTCTAAATTGTCTGAAGACTGGATCATTTAGATTTAAGTCAACCAAAATGACTACAAGCACTCAAATCTCCTGAATGACCCTGGATATTTCCCCATCAGGATATCTGAATATCAGCATCATCAGCAGGCGTTGCATAATGCTTCATCTTTTAGCTGACCTGCACTGCTTATAGCATTTGTAGAATTCGTTCTGGCTAATATATATATATATATATATATATAAAAAATTTATATATTTTTACCCCTTATTTTTCCCTACAGTTTCAAATGCACAGTTATTTTGAAAAAGGTTCACAAGATGCAATAATGCACTGACTTCCTTTCCGGTATAAAAGGTCAAAGGTCAGCCACTCATGAGTGAGTGCTCCTTTTGAGAACGAGCACTCACATGCACAGACCGCATCCCTCAGGCAATACAAGACAAAACAGATGTTTAGCTGTAGGTATTTCCGAATGAGAACAAAATTAATAGTTCCAATTATTTTTCATTCTATCCATACAGTAACAATTATAAACATCTTATTTTTTATTTCACTATCCAGAGTTCATTCCCCTTCTCGGAACGTTGTGTGCTTTGATGTTTCAGCATATTATCTGAGGAGGTTTGTTTTTTTTTTTTAGCTTTGTGGGAACCAAATGCCTCAACAGAAACACAGACAAGAAACTTGCACCCTTACAATTTTCTGCCAAAACCTTTAATTAGCTCAAACCTTTAAGTCTCAACTGATTAGTAGCTGTTGAATTTGCTTTTACTATAGTCAGAAACCCAGCACAAAAAATAAAGAAATTTGTGTTTGGTCAAAATTTCTTTGTTGTAGCAATGTTTCTAGCTGATAAATCTTATATATGTGTGCGTGTGTGTATGTGTGTGTGTGTGTGTGTGGGTATGTCACAGCACCATGCAGTCAAATTCCAAAAATACTTCTGTTTATATGCATGTTAATGATTTAACTGTAACCACAGTGAGAGAATACTCCAGTTTTTACTGTCATGTAAACACATTTAAAAGTTTTCTGACACTCATTAACATTTTATGTGGCGGCTCAGAGGGCAGTCTGCACAGTTTGCTTGTTTCACTCAGTTGTAAATTGTTGGCGCTTTGGAAGAACATATTGTCAAACTGTGTTTGTGTCTGTCATGAAAAACGTGCAGAGACAGAGGAGAAAAGCCTCCCTGCTGCTCCACTTTTTTTCTTTTTTTTTTCTTCCTCTCCTCATTTCCCCTTTGTTCTTTTTTTATCTCTTCATCTCTCACAGTCTTTTCTGACCTCCCCTCTGTTTGCAGACAGAAACCAAGTAAAACCCTCTAGAAGTGAGGAGAATAACCCAGGCTTCCCCTTGACGTCAGTAATAAAGATACTAAATTCGCTGAGAGTTTATGTGTGTGTTTGTGGGTTAAAGGGATGTCTGTCCAATTTCGATGGAAAGCTAGAAAAAAAAAACAAGTCTCCACCTTATTAAGCTAAATGTGGGGGAAGCAGATCAACATGAGCAGTTATATGGAGTTTTGTTTCTAGCAATCTGAATAATAAAGGGAATAATACAGTGTTTTCCATTTAAAATAATTTAGGTCAGATTTAGGTTTCCATCTGTCTCATTAGCAACAAAAATGCTCCACCGTGATCACCAATTAGCCACCAGCTGTTTTCTCTGCTGTGGTTGTTTACAGTTATTTTTCTTTTAATCACAATTATTCAAAATTAAACTACGAAACACAAATCATGAAAACAATAGGTTTTTCCTTTTAGAGACATTGTTAATTTATTGATTTCAGGAATAAAGAATTGATGCTTCTTATGTGTCTGTTATGTGCTAACTATAGAGCTAATAAGCTAGGAATGGATTAGTTTAGCAAACTTTGGCATAACCCACTGTTTACACTTAATTCTGTCAACAGATTAAACGTAAAAGACATAAAGTAGTCATTTATGAGACATGCGGGTGTAAAATATTTGTGGACTTGGAAGAGAGTCCAAAAATATTAGTTGTTTTCAGATTTTAGGCCAAGCAAACAAAATGTCCTCTCTTTTAGCTTTGTGCAGCACATACATACACAGTAATGGCTATCTTCTCAGAAAGTATTACACTATAAGTAAGAGACAACACCTGATAATTAAGTGTAATACTGTATTTACTTCTTTAAAAATCAAATATAGGTTTGTTTTGGGTCCTTTAGCTCCAAATACTGCAATATGTTTAGCTGTTAACTGTCATATCTGCTGTTTTGTGGGACAGTGGGTTTACCAGCACTGTTTTAGCTAATGTAACTATTCTGCCTTACAGCTGAGGGCAACTGTGGGATTTTAGGTCATGGTATGTAAAATGGTTTAAAAACATTAATAGATTTTAAATTTGACCTAGTTTTGGACATCAGTGACTGCCCAACTTTCAGTGTCATGTCAGTGTCTTCAAAAGTTTTACTTCACTTTAATTTGAGGACATTTCATACACGTGCATGTCTTTACTTGTTCTTTAAATGCTGTTTATACAGATGACACTTAACAGCAGGCAGGTAACACCCGGATGTTTTGACAGGTGGTGTATGTTTTGTATGTGCATTTGTGTGTTTAAGACATCCCACTGAGTGCTTTCCTATGAGCATAAGAATGAAAAAAAAAACAACTAAAGGAAAATATTTTATAATCTGGCTTTGATTTTTAGCAAAAGTAAAGAAACAGACCAATAGTCAAGACATATTTCTCATCTTTCTATTGTGGATAATATGTATGGTTTTATTTTGATATGTCCAGTATTTTAATAACCACATTGTATGACTACTCCACAATTACACAGCCTTACTTGAGATATAGCTTAGTGAAATCTAGATTTTATTTTAGTAAACTATTTTTAAATTTGGATTGTATATTGATTATGAAAATAATTAACTGTATGCAAACAGATAAAAACATAAGTTAAAGTGCATTACTTGTTAAACGTTCAGTTAAATTATATTAATATATAGATGACTGTTTGTGTCAATAATCTCACCTGGTGGTGGCTGCTAATTAAAATTTTATACCTCAGTTGGTGGAAAACTAACACTTAAATCTGTAGCTAAATGTGACAATAGATAATTGTCACTTAGGGAATCTTACTCATTGATGTGAGCATTTCTGACGTTTCTAAAAATACACTTTTAGCTGTAACGCAGTCACACAAACAATTTGACCAACTTGTTATGTTAAATATAGAGTTAATATTGCTGGAAGTTGATTTTGGTAAATGAGCATTAAGAGTGAAAAAGCTAAACCAGCTAATCTTGTCATGAATTTAATTTCAGACATGTATTTGTGAACAAATTAAACAGGAATAATGAAAATAATAATGACGCAGTAAGTGAATTTTGCAAGTATTCATAGTAAAATATATTTTGACTCTCTTGCTAACTATTCCCTATGACATGCATTTATACAACAAGTTACTCTAAATCAGGGGTGCCCAAAATTTGGTTCTCAAGGGCCACAATCCTGCAGGTTTTTGATGTGTCCCTGCTCTAAAACCACCTGACTCAAATTGATAAGTCATTGTGCAAAATGTAATAGGCTGTTAGATCTTTTTCATTTGATTCAGGTGTGTTGAAGCAGGAAACATTGGAAAATCTGCAGGACGGCGGCCCTCGAGGACCGGATTTGGGCACCCCTGCTCTAAACTGAGGAGTTACTAGAACCATTGTCCCCATTAACCCTGTCAGCTCAGGTTAGCTCGGGTCTACCAATGAGATAGAAAATTATGACCTGTACAATATTAAAGTATGTTACCTGAACATCACAAAGTGATGGGAAGTCTATGAGGTTGCACATTTTTTTTTATACAGACACCCATGCACATACATGTGAACACAAAGAAATCACATACATGGTTCTTTTGAACTGGCAGCAGGGAGTCTGCAGAGAGACATATAAATAATGAGGGTAAAGACTCTTCATTCCTTTTAAGTATTTTAGATTTATTAATGGTAAAACAACATCAACAGCAAGACAGAATAACAGCACCATGGAGATCAAAAGACAAGCACTTTTCTTTTAATTTTCCAAGAGGCTTTGGGAAGATCACATCACCAGTGCTCCCACACTACATAACCATTTGATGGGATGACAGCTAGTAATTTACAATGGTTTGGTTAGCCTGTTAAGAAAACAAGCTTCCTGTATGCTAACTTAATCCATCACTTTCCTTCTTCTTCCCCCCAGCTGCTGTGCTCCTCTGTGCAGATGGCGCTATTCGATGAGGAAGAGCGTGGTCGGAAGTTGCAGGATCGCCTGGCTGCTGCGGAGAGGAGGAATCGCCAGCTAAAGGAGCGTGTTCGCAAGGTGAAACGCTCCCTGAGAAATGCCCGCAAAGCTGCACGCAAGGCAGAGCAGGAAGCACAAGAGTTACAAGAAAAACTGAAGGCTGCTGAGAGGAGGTTGGGGCTTCACCTCAATGCCATAACGCAGGAGGAGCCTCCACTTGGGGGTTACACAAGTGCAGCGATACGGCAGAGGATTCAGCTTTAACTCTTATCACCTGCTTGCAACTCCCATCTATGAACTAAAAACTGATTGTGGAGAGACTGCTGGGCAGTCTTCATGCAAAGGACGATCAGATGCAATGTATTAAGCAAACTTTTAAAGTATCAACTCTCATTTTTATGTAAATAAACTATGTAAGCCTAATTTCTATAAGACACTGACAATAAATGTAATTCTTTGTCATCTGTGAAAAGAAGGAAAGTTTACTGATAGATAATCAAATGCTTTTACCTTCCAGATTTTTCTGTCTTGCAGACGGAGAAGTACTTCACATACCTCATTCAGGCCGTAATGTAGTGTACAAAAATATCATAGACAGTAACAGCAAAGGCTTGAGTCCACATTTTTCTAGTTGCTTTTCAACTCCCAAAAATAAAACAATCTTAGAATTCTCAATATAAACGAACACAGCCAGATCAAACATCAATAAGACATGATATATTTTATTTTTAAAACTTTTTGAATATGATATCTTAGAAAAAGTGTATTTGACTGAGAGGTCTCACATGTTTTAGGAGGTTCATATTTAATCTTGCACAGAATATTTTTCTATGAATATTTTTCTGCATGCTAAATTTTATTTGGATGAACATCAGTGTGGACGTGACAGTGTTTTGAAGAAGATTATTAGGATCTGGGTCACTGGAGTACAAAAAAATAAATAGTGACTCACAGAGTGGGTTGTTATCACACAAAGAGTGTGAAGAAAGGTTAAGGTCAGAGGAGACACTGTAGTATGTGTACATGTATTGTGTTTGGGTACAGAAAGAAGTGTGGGTGTGTGTGTGTTTGTGTCTGGTCCATCAAGTGACTGGAATGTGTTTGTGTGGGGAGCAGTGTCTGAACAGCAGGATGTCTCTGAAATATTCCTCTGATTCAGGCTGGAAAACTCTGGAGGAAGGCAAGTGGTCATCACATAACAAGACCTTACTGAATGAAAGGACAACGAATCACCGAAGCACCTCAGGATCTAGACAGCAGATTTGATCATCAAAAACTGGTTTGCAATATCTGATGAAGATTTTATAAGAAGCTGCAGTCATGATTCAGCTGTATAACATGATGACATTTAAAGATAAAATAAATTAACTGGAGATAATAGTCATAAAAAAATGTGTGAATCCCTTAGAAATTACTATCTGAAGTATCAAACAATTCAAACAGTTGATCCTAAAACAAATTGAGAAAAACAAACTCAAAGCTCACAAGCAAAAGAGTAGTTAAACCATAGTTACTATAGACAAAATGTAGACCAAACATCTATTCAGAAGGACAGCATATCAGCTGTGAGGCACAGTGGTGGAAGTACTATAGTGTGAGGTTGCTTTGTTGAGTTAGTGTTTGTATAGCCTAAAAAATTCAACTCTAAAGTAGAGTAGAATAACAACCCTCAGTTTACGCATTAAACACAACACTACATGGGTTTCCAACCTTAAAAATCAGTGTTTCTGACCTTTTTTATTATTTATTAGTACACTGGCTTTCATTATGTACATTCCTGAACCCGTTTTAGCCCATCCCAAGGCTGAGAAACCACACTTCACAATTTTTTTTTCTAGCCCAGGGCATCCTGTGGCAGCTGTGTTTTACTTTACGGCACTATGTCACATGCTAGCGAACTGAGAATGGACAAACTGGCTGTTTTGAGCATGCACCATGGCTGATTCAGCAAAGAAATGGAAGAGGAAATTATTAGCATATGCATGGAAGAGAAGGAGAAGAAGTGACAGAGCAAAAGTCAATATCAGACTGACTTTTACTGGATGGAGAGAACTCAGAGAAGAGACAGGAAGCAAGATGGATACCAGGTTAACCTTCACTAGGGGGCACCAAAGTGTGAAAATCTGCCAAAGTTTTGTAGGACTGCTTTAATAAATCTATCACTGAAAGACGGAATTCAAGATTATGATAAATCAAAACTCAAAATTTAATTCCACTGAGGTAGCTCATGTTTGAAATCTTGTATAGAGGAGTGTTTATATTTTTAACAAGTTTCCTGGCATAAACCTTTGTAAGGTATTTCCTTGTATCCTGAAATATGAGACATATGTCATGATCTTGGTTTATGTTCTTGTTTCGTGTGTTTGTTTTTTGTCATGTTTTTGGTTTATCAGAATCAGAATCAGAATCAGAATCAGAATCAGATTTATTGCCAAGTAACTTTCATTACAAGGAATTTGTTGTGATTTGACGATGCCTACATATAAATAGATAAATATGAACCATAAGATATGAACAAGCCAACTGAACATATAACATTAAGACTGAAAAACTATATAAGAGTGGAAATAAAAATTATGTACATAAAAATAAATAAGAGTAAAGTAGTGTATTTACATTAAATGAAATGTGCAGTTTGTAGTATAAAAATAAAAATGTACAAATTGAAGTGACCAATGAAGGGGGAGTGTGTTAATGCGTTGTCAGTCAGGTAAGTCTTTAGGTGAGTTCCAGAGCCTGATGGCAGAGGGGAAGAAACTGTTTTTGTGGCGGGAGGTTCTGGTTCTGATAGACCGCAGCCTCCGGCCAGAGGGGAGAGGATCAAACAGATGGTGTCCAGGGTGGGAGGGGTCAGCTGCTATCCTCCCTGCTCTCCTCAGGGTTCTGGAGGAGTAGAGTTCTGGGAGAGAAGGAAGGCTGCAGCCAATCACCTTTTCTGCAGAACGTATGATACGCTGCAGTCTGCACCTGTCCTTGGCAGAGGAAGCAGCGTACCAGACGGTGATGGAGGAGGTGAGGATGGAGGATGTTCTAGGTTTTTGGTGTTCAGTGTCATGTTCTGTGTTTTTTTGGTTTATACTCATTAGTTCACCTGGTCTGACTGTTCACCTGACCTGTGTCTAGTTCCTCTGTGTATTTATACTCCTTGGTTTCAGTTGTCCTTTGTCCCATTATTCCATCCATCATTATTTCCTGTTGTGAGGTTCCCATGTTTCTCATTTTTCATTTCATAGATTAAACTCTTTTATTTGCATTCTGTCTGCCTCCTGCCTCTGTCCTGCATTTGGTTCCTCATTTCTGCTGCACCGTGACAACATATGAGCATTTTCAATACATTGTATTACTTGCTGACATAAAGTGGAGCAAACATATTCATGTATTCCTCACAAAGTCCTCATAACAGAGAATAAGGATGGCAGGGGGGTAGATTATTCAAAATTTCTGACTGTGGAACTCCAGTCTGAGGCCAGATGTTTCCATCTCCATTGTTTTCACCTTTTTTTTGGTTTCGCTTGCTGTTTACACATCACAACCACTAGGTTAGGATTAGGTTAAACAATTTCTTTTTTAGGATGACACACTTTATCTAATATATATATTGGACATAATATAATGTTATATACAGTATGTTTATTTCAAATCAATATATCATTAATACCAACCCTCTTTACATCAGTAACTTTTGATGTCACGGATCAGCAAACTGGACCACAAATAAATTGGAGCTGAGGAATAGGTGAAAACAGTTTTATTGAGGTGATGAGAACTTCAGCAGGGAAATCAGGTCTGGTTTGTGCAGTCAGCTTAGCCTGCAGGTGGGAGAGCTCAGGTGAGAATCCAGCCAGGATAAACAGGAATGTACGATAGATATTGCTCACGTACCAGCGGCGGGGATGGAAACCAGCAGGATGGTTTTCAGGGACCGTGATGCTGTGATAGCAGCTCCGCCGGGGCTGTGGGAACTGCAGAACCAGAAAGATAGTTAGTTTGCTCTGATAATGACAGAAGGGGGTAATCCAGGCTGAATAAGATCCTCGGGAATCCTCCAGAGTTCTCCGATGGCCTGGGGCAAAATCCGTAATCCAAAATCCAAATCCTGAGGACAGTCCAAGGGTCAGAGTACCGGTCAGAATGAATCACAGGCAGAGTCAACAGACAGGGAGCAGGCAGAATCGGGTTTTCCAGGTCGAAATACAGGTCAAGGATCAGAGACAGAGTTGCAGGGTTTACCAGACAGGGAGCAGGCTGAGTCGGGATATCCAGGTCCAAAAACGGGTCACAGGTCAGAGATCAGGTAAGCAAGCAGGAGAGAAAGGCTGGAAGCGTACAAGGGAAAAACCAAGACGATCTGGCAGAGAAGAGTTGTCACAGACTGGTATATAAGGAGCCCAGACCAGGTGGAGCGCATCAGCAATCAGCAGAGTTGGAGGGAGAATGCATTCAGGGATGGCTGGGAAAACTCAGCGCCGACCATGTGACATTTGAGTTCATCACTGATGTGACTTTGATGCAGCAAGATGATTTTCACCCCAGCTTTTAGTTTGAATATTTCAGAGGAAGTAAAGGGGAGACATCACATCCCCCTCTGCTGCTGGATTTCAGATCTGTCTATTGAAATGACACGGTTGATCTTTGCGTAGTTTATACCCCGTGTCATGATTCCACCTCTGCTTCCTGCCAGTCTGTACGTTATCTCACTGTTTCAGATATCTGCCTGTAATTAGTTTTATGGAGTACCGAATATGTGCTGTTTCATAAAGAATAAAACTACTTGTGAGTAAGGCCTGCAGCAAGAAAAAGGCTGATGATGAAGAGTATTGGTTGCAGACAACTGGGACAGAGGGGGTGAAGTACTGAATTAAAATGAGGAGAAATCTGTTTAAGGAGAACAAAAAACACATTTAGAGCATGTTTCAACTAAGTTTCACATGAACATCAAAAAGCAATGCTTTATGTAAAAATGATGATGACTTTCTTTAACAGAGACAGTTGCTTTGTGTGTGTTTAAGCCTGTTCAAATGTAATTGAGCATTAGTTTCTGAAACAGGGAACTAAAACACTTCAAATTTCACATTTCTTTGTTTCAGTCCCCTTTATCTCAGTGCCGTGTGGTTTGCATGTCAGAGGGATAAATAAGTTGGAATTAGCTGGCATATTAATTCCTTCTTTCCCAGCAAGGATGGGAAAAGGCTCGTGAGATTAGGCCTCCAGCTGAGAGTGAGCAGACAGAATAGGAAGTGTGATGACTTGAACCACAGGAAGCTCCAACAGGCCAAACTCTGCTAATAAAGGCTTATCTGTAATGAGCAAATACATGCCTTAAAGCTACAGTTAACCAGCTCAGCAAGGAAAAGTCAACATGATCTACAGCAGTTACTTCAACTGACAAAAATTAAGAAAAACTCTCCAAAATTAGATGTTTTCTTTAATATAATCAGCATACAGTACGTTAACTTATTAACTACAATGCAGAAAGAAGTTGGTCCAACTTTTTATTCATCTGCTGATAAGACAACAGCGCCCTTTGTGACTGAATCCTGACTTTCTTGACCGCAGGTGCTGCGGGTGGGCAGTACCACATCCTCCACCCTGACTCTGAGCACCGCCCCCCAGTGCTGTGTGCTCAGCCCTCTGCTGTACTCCCTGTCCACCCACAACTCCAATATTATCATTAAATTTGGTGGCGACATGACCGCCATTGTCCTGATTACCGGCGATGACGAGACGGCCTACAGAGAGAAGGTCAGAGACCTGACATCTTGGTGCCAGGACAACAACCTCCTTCTCAACGTTAACTAAGAAGCTGATTGTGGATTTTAGGAGGAGGCAGAGAGGGGTACACGCCCCCCTTTCCATCAACGGGGCTACGGTGGAGAGAGTCAACAGCTTCAGGTTTTTGGGGGTCCACCTGCAGGTCAGTCTCATCCATCTTTTTCCAGCTGTCTCCATATTTGCGAAAATCCTCCAGATTTGTCATCTCCAGGATTATTTTTTCTATTGCTGGTGTGATAAACAGGTAGAATGTAGAAACAATGTCATGGGTATGAGAAACGGCATACCTTGTGGGTCCTGGGGTCATCTTTATGACGTTTTGTTCTGCATGCCTGTCGTGTTGGTCATATGCTGCTGAGGACCATGTTATTTAGTCATTTTTTGAAAGGAAAGTCTCTTTCAGCTTCGGGGTTTTCTTCTTCTTCTGAAGGTGATTCATCATGCTCTGGGTTGTATTCCTCCCCATCTTCTTCTTCTGATACATCCTCCACTTCCTCTTCTGAATCAGAGTTGTGTTCATGGACATCTGAAAAAATCAGCTCTAGAGCCTGTTCAACGTTATAACGAACACTCATGGCTTCAGCACAGAGAGAATTCAGGGTCCTGTCATCTGCAGCACATTTATAACCTCTGGAAATCCACAGAAAAAGAGCTCTGCAGTCTGCAAGAATGCCACCTATCTTGTGTTGTTTACGTCTGCTACTGTCTTGTTCACGTTTACTGCTAATTGATCTGAGACTGAACAAAGGCACAGTTTAATTCTGCTAATGATTTATCTGAGAAACAACAAAAACACTGTAACATTCTGTGGTGTGTAAATAACTCTGTGACCTTTATTTCAACTCTATTTGCCTCATGGGTCATTTTGACCCGAAGACCACCTTTGTACATTTTTTTGTACAGCTTACATGGAAATGTGAATAAAAGCAACATTTCACTTTTTCTACTGTTGAGGCCAATCTAGGAAAAGTCATAAAATTTCAAGTTAAAAAAATATTGTTTAGGGATTTTTTTTGGTTTTTAACACAGTGGTGGGTCATTTTGACCCGAGGACAACAGGAGGGTTAAATAACACCTTCTTTTTGTTGCATATTATTATTATTTTATATTATTGTATATTTTACTAACTTTGTTAATTTTATTATCATTTTTTGTTTGTTCTCTTGTTGACAATTTTTTATCATTGTTTATATTCTTTTGGCATTGCTGGAGAGCCTGAAATTTAAGAATTTCATTACCAGTGATTGCTGATGTAATTGGTGCGCAATGACAATAAATTTAACCTTAATCTTAATCTAACACTGAGCTCAAATTGGTCACCTTTCTTTGGAGCGAATGCCGAGTAAAATTTCAATATACATGCAAATTCAATGCAACAGAAGATCTGCATGTTTTTTTCAACAGGGAAAAATTAATCCAAGGAAATAAATCATGAGGGGAAATATTTCTTTATTAAGTGCTTTATACTGTAGGCTCACCATTCAACAAAGACTAGCACATAAGCATGTTAGGATTTACTAATCAGAACAAGCAGAGTTAAGGGGTCAGAGAGATGGCATTAGTTGTATTAGATTCTCCATGTTTTGCTGAATCCAAATCAGAGAGGAATCACCACAAAGCAGAGGCAGGGGTTTTATAGAAGACTATTAATGAGGTTACTTAATGAATGATCAAAACTTACTGAGTATTGTGCAAAAGTCTAGAGCCATTTTTTTTATCTCTTTACATTGCCAAGAAAACGGGTAATGAGGCTTTGATTTATTAAAATGTGCAAACATACATGTAAAAACAGTATATAAGGCAAAACAGTTTTTATAATTCCATACAAATGAGTCGGTTTTTGGTATTAACACATTTAATTTAATAATGCTGAGGTCTGCGCTCCATAGGATTTGTTGCCACTGATTTCAGTGTAGTTCTTATTATTTGGGTTACACCAGTTTAGGCTTAATAAGTTTCCTAAATTTTTTAAGGACACACTGTACACCATGCTGAGATATGTCATATTTTCAGATCACATCACTTTGGGAATCACCTTGTTGGTGGAAAAATGCTGTTATAAATCTGTCAAACTCTTATCTTTGGTATTTTTATAGATACCACAAAAGAAAGGAGAACAAAGTGCGTGACGATATAATCTGAAACGGGTTGTTTGCTAAGTTGACTGTTTTGGACATAACACAAATTCATCCCTTGAATTAAGTGCTTTTTAATGTTTGAATAGTTTATAGGTCACTATCTGTGGCTTCAACAAAAATACACATTTAACTGAAAGTATTCAGGTACAAAGACTAGAGTAAAAATTTGTGAAAAAGCAACAAATGTCCAAAGAAAAACTTTGAAAGACTCAGAAAGTCTGGAGAACTGTTACTCAAAATAACTTTAAAACATGACTAGAAATTCTGAATTCTTGGAAGCAAAGTATGAAGACATCCTGGGTGGATCAAGACTTTTACAAAGTACTGTACTTCATTTCAACAGTACATAACAATGATGTGAACTAATTATCTTGTTCAGAATTTTGGTTGCTAGACTGTTTTATTGTGTTGTAGCTTGTAGATGAAGCTTGTGACCGAAAGGGCTAAACTGTAAATTAGACCTTTGCAATCCTTATTCCGCCACTTGGTCTCCGTTTTGCAAAAGTGCTCTTTTTCTTTTTGGGATCAAGGTTTAACAGCAGGGATCTAGCCATCCAAATAGTTCCCAAAGTCCTATTTGCATGGCT
Source organism: Melanotaenia boesemani (assembly GCF_017639745.1). Classification (NCBI taxonomy): domain Eukaryota; kingdom Metazoa; phylum Chordata; class Actinopteri; order Atheriniformes; family Melanotaeniidae; genus Melanotaenia; species Melanotaenia boesemani. The sequence goes on along the minus strand of NC_055704.1, from coordinate 13,917,615 downwards.
GTGGGACCCTCCTTAAAAAAAGGTTCATCTTATCTCTGCAAAATGTTGTGGTAATGTCGAGGGGATGAATTGGGATTAGGCCTTAACAATCAGAGTGTGAAATTGTTTGCAGCACAAATTGGTCCCAGAAGAAAAGCACAGTAATAAAACTTTCTTAACAAAAAGTGTGAGACTTACAACTTTAGTTCAGACTCCTGGGGATCCTAAAATGGAAACCAAGATAATTTACTGAAGTAAAACATTTTCTTTAATACAAGGTAGTAACATCTGTCTGCAGTGTGTTCTCAATGGTTTGAACCTAATAATAATCCCCAGAATGTGGTAGTAAAGGCAATATGTGCCTATGCCTTTGCAACATCTGTCTTCTGTCTGCTAAACATCTGCTTTACTGCAGATTTACAGCATATTGCTGGAAAACAAATGTCAGTTAGTGTGGTAAAGACTTTCTGGTGTCTGCTTTATGTCCACAAGATTTGATCTTGGGATTTGCAAGTGTTGACATGCTGAGACCAAACACAGAGATGCATACATACTTTTAGGAATATAGTCCTCATTATTAGCCTAAAAAAGTCAGTATGGATTTGTCAGATGTGCATCAACAATCACACACAAAAAGGCAGTCATGATACGATCATTCAGGGTTTATTCTGGGAAACAAATAAAACACAATCAGTTGCTCCAGCCTGTGTCATAATGGTAACTCTGATATGTGCACATGATTGTCGAAGGCATTTCATATACAAGCCCCATTAACAGGAAGTCGTCATCATTGTCACACCACAATGAGTGCAGAAGGCAGCGCCCGCTCTGAGACATGAGGGTGTCGTTAATGCGACAATGGTGCACAGGATGGGAGTTTGTTGTGATCACATGCAGAGAGTAAATACAGCCGGCTAACTCAGCAGGCTCTAGACAACGACGCCCACAGGGAGATTACCAGGTCCCAACAAACAGCACATGTAGGGTTGTAGTCCTAGGAACAATTCTCTAGGGTGGACTGTTAGCATTAGCCAACTGTAGCTTGCATTACATTTACTGCCATGAATAAAATCTGGCAATTTTTTTTTAAATAAATGAGAGACAATGACGATGTCATGTCTCTGATAACAGTCACTATCAATTTATGCATTTTTGTAACTGGCTGTTTTGTAGGGCTGGGCGGATCGATCCAAATATTGATATTATCGATATCGAGGCGAGTAGCAATCGATACCAGCGTGATGAGGTTGATATTTTTCTTACAGAATGCTTTGGGTAAAAAAACCAAAGAATGTAAATGAGAGCCAACCAATAGTAGGTTTTGCTTTTGTTTGGCTAATTTGCACTGAGTTCTTGACTTTATTTTTCTCAAACAATTGTGTATGATAAAAGAGAATAACAGTTATTTTATCATTTTATTACATTGTAATTTTATATTGTTTGCAAATAAAAAAAAAGCTTAATTTTTCAGTTCTGCCATTCAGTTTCTTAATAAAAATGTTTTGACAATAAACTTCCTGTGTTTGATTATGATAATAATCATCATTAGTGATTAATTAATCATTAAATAATTGTGAAATGTCAAGCAAAAAGTATCAGTATCTGCGATACTGGCTCTGGATTTACTTGGTACCAAATTGATATCAAAATTTGTGGTATCGCCCAGCCCTGTTTTGTGGATGCAATTCTTACAATTTCCACACCTTACAAGAAATTTCCACTAGTAGGCACACTACAGAACTCAGACAATAAAATAAAACTTTTTTTTCTAAAAATTTCTTAAGGATGGTGAATCCAACACCCCATAAGTTCATCTCAGTTTAGATTAAACTCACTTTTCTTGCATTTTAATAACTTTTAAGTTTATCACATTTCAACGTTATATATATCTGTCTCATATATCAATATCTACCAATAACAAAAGAGAATTCTGTCTGTTCGTAGGGCTGAAACTCTGCCAGTGTAGCCATTTGTGGCCCCGTGCGTCTCACGCTGTGTAGGTCTTTACATAATACAATACTAACATCATACAAGGGCATACAAGATAATGCAAACACTCATTGTGAAATTGATTTATAGAAGTACTTTCTTCAACATGCTTGTCTTTTATGTGATGGTGCACTTCTGTGGCATCATCATTAAAAAAAAAAAAAAGTGAGCTCAAAGGGAAAAGAGTAGACAGAGTAGCAACAGTGTTTTTCTGAGTCAATCACAGCTTTGGATTTCTTCCTTTAGAATGGCAAAAAAGTTAGCCTGAGTTCAGTAAACGATGCTTTCACTTGTAGTTGGAGAGACACTGAAGTGCAGGTGGAACACTGATGGCATCAAACTGCTCCGCAGACGGCAGTCAAACGCTGCCAGATAGTTTTTGAAAAGTAACTGCAGCCAGGGAGTAAAGGGGAGTTTCGCCTCTCTCTCTCTTTTTTTTTTGTTTTTCATTTTTTTAAACATTAAACATTCCTTAGAGAATACAATCAGCTTCCCTGAACACACGCTCACTCATTCACGCACATGTGCCAGAATTGCAGAACATTCATAAGTGAAAATGATCGTTCATATTCACAATCTACAGTATTTACAGTAGCATCTTTAACATGAAAAGATTCAGATAACATTTAAATCTCTCTCTTTTGGAAATAAAAACAGCATACATGAAAACAACAGGAGCACAATCCTGAACCCTCTACCTGCCTCACAGCACATCTGCAAACAAACCTGACCACCAGCAGTCTGTTGCCTAGACAGAAGTGGCCAGCATAACATTTAGGGAAAATTTTTAATTGTTGGCTTCAGTAGCATCTGCACCAGGCAAAATACCTGGTACTCCATTTTTATAATGCACCTCATTCAATAAAAACAATTACTATTGGTAGGAAAGTGTTTGACATGGTCTTGAATGTGACAGGGATCCAGTTCAACTAAAACTGCTGAGGTTTCCTGATCCAGGTTTTGAGAAAGAGCATTCAGAAAAAATAAAAAAGCAAAGCTGTCAATAAGAACGTATATATGGTTGCAGTAAATAATCAGATTAAGGTGGTCATTCGAATAAAGCCCTTACATAGTTAAAAGTTTCATTTAGTGATGCAACTGGGTCAGTTTCCACCCAGACAAATAATAAAAACAGTAACACGTGAAGAGGTCAGGCTAAATGAAGACTTACTGAGAACTTAACTAGGCTGTAATTCAGTAAAGGGATATATCTTTCTTTTTTAAGTGAGGATGTGTGAAGTACTACAGAGCAGTCAGAGTTTTACCTGCAGCAAAGCGCTCTCTATTTGGAGAATCAGACAGGACTCCTGGTGGGTGAGCCAAGCTAAAAGCTACTCTAAATGGAGGCAAGTGAAAAATGTTAATATTTTTTTTAACTTTTAGAGGTTTAGGTATGCATGGAATTATTTCTTTTGATAATCATGACTTCTCTCAGCTTCCAGACAAAAGATGGCAACATTTCAGTCTTGAGTAGGTTTTACCTGAACTCAATCATGTCTCCCTGCTTCTCCAAATTGACTGCTGCAATGTCAGGTAAAACTCTGACTCCACAGAAATACCTCATATAACCCTGCTTCAAAAACACCCAAAAAACCATTTAAAGGTTCAGTGTTTCTCTAAAACTACTTTGACACATGCACATTTTAAGTGACACAATATATTAGGATAACAGACCCACCTTTATATTTATTTTTAAAAATATACTTAATTCTAACTTATCTAATGGTCTTAAGTAAAGAAAGTATTTTTTGCAAGGACAGCATTAAAATGTAAATCAGGCGATTTTAGCCATCATGTCCAAAATCATGATATCTGCTCTGTGGTGTGACTTATCGGTGGGGAAGTTTCAGAAATTATGCATAGTGTGGTGGATCTGATGATGTGTGTACATGTGGGGAGTACAAACATATTTTATGAGAGGTATTCTGTTAAAGGACTATTCCATCATGATTAGTGGCCTTTTAAACACATTTAATCCCTTAAAGTAATATATCTAAGATTTAAATGAATTCATAATAGCCTAGGTCAAGCTCCAAAAAGACAACTCAGTGTTGTTCAACATCTCTGTATAGGGTGTTTATATTTTCCTTTTAACTTTGTCATTGTAGGTAAGTGGAAAACATTTAAGGGTTCCTTTCAAAGACATACTGGGTAATATTCTCTATTTTTGTCTTTTTAGAATAAATCTCTATCCTAACTAAAAATGCATATATCCTACTAACAAATGTTTTCTATGGATCCAGTCAAAGGCAATCTTACCCCTCTGTTCCATAGAATTCCTTAAAAAAAACACTCTTAGTCATATTGCACTAGATAAAAACCAAAACACTGACCACAAAACTGTGACTCAAGTGTGATAAATAAGTTGCTGTTGATGATTGAACGTGGATTCACAGTCGGGTAGGAGATGAATGTAGATCCACAACGTCTGATCAGGATCTGTTTAAGTCAACGTCTGGCCCAACATACAGAATGATGTAGTGAGCAAAAATGTGAATGCTATGAAACCCCTATGAATGTTGATTTACTGTCATCTTGATTTTAAAGCAATTCTTATCCAGATGTTCTCTCATACTCACCAGCCTTTTGAGACAGATAACAGAAAGCACTGAGAGTAATTTCCTGGAGTTCAGCCTGTAGTTTAAGCTTGAACATCTGAATTCCTCAAGTAATTTAATATGAACCAAATTCAAACCAAGCATGAGTCTTTGGCTACAATTCATAATAAAGGGATTAGTAGAATTGCATCTAATAAAGACATGACAATCTGATATGTGTAAGAGAGCACCCGGCAGTGTACAGTTGTCTGAAAGGACAGTATCACAACTCTAAGCTATGGATTCAACCATTTGTTTTTAAAAGAAAAATGAGAAACCTTTAGAGCCTGTGGAGGTAAACAACCTCTTTGTGATTAGATAAGACTTTCAAGAAGTCCACAACTCACAGAATAACTTGGTCTTTCATAGTCTGAGAATAGACCTGACTCTTCAGCGTTCATTTCCTGCATCTCTACAACACTGGAATAAAGCCTTGGCTCATGTTTTGAGCCTTGGATCTTTAACTGTGATGCCCCGTGGAACACTCGGACCATAAAAGACCTAAAAAAACCAGGAAACTGGTGTTTGCCTGTGCACAGTGCAGCTGCAGGTTTTCCTGAGGACTTCTGAACTGGGTGCAGCTTAACAGAACGAGAAGGTGAGATCATGGCTTCATTAGAGGGGGAAAGGATCAACGGCAGGAAAACAGCGTCTTCATATCTCTGAAATGATTGTGCATCATTTCTAGCCATCTTGAAACTACCTTACGCTGCTCGTGGGTCCATTAGGGAAGTCAAATGGCAATTATACTTAATAAATAACATTCTCAACTGGAGGCAGTTTATAATTAAACCCATCTTATCTTTTATCATCCACTTCTTGCATGTCTTGTAGTAACCTGTATGTGTGTCCCTTAAAGGGTGATTGTTACAAAAGTTTTAATAAGTGATAAAATAAAAAAAACAAATCAGAATATTTTTGACAAGTTGTACAATGCTCTGACATCCACTCTTTTTTAATAGGTTTACAATCTCTCCTTTCTGTCTGATAAACCTGTGCATGGCAGCTAACTTGTCTGAGACAACATTTCTGACCCTGTCTGTGCAAAATAGGTAAAGCGCTTACTTGTGTTTCCACATCTCAACAGTCATATGGTACTTTTAAAGCACTTCTTCAAGCACAAACAGACAAACACGCCCATAAGGACACAGAAAAGGTCTTAAAGGTGCAATGTGTAAAATTTTCATACATATGCATCATTGTCAAATTAGGTTGCAACATTAGTCAAATTTGAGTGAGGTCCATTACTTAAAAGACAGTCAGACTATTTTGCATCAATATTAAGAGCACAGAATCAGGTGATTCTAATGAAGAGGAATATGAAAATATGAGTCTTAACTTAGATAAATGCTCTTAGCACAATAGCTAGCTACTTATAGCTAATATTGACAATGAAGTAGAGGTAACCTATCACCTTGGCTATGATGTTATTTATTTGCAGCAATTATGCTAAAGTGGCAATATCAATTTGACAATGATAAAAGTTACACATGCCACCTTTCAAAAGAATAGTTATTTATATATATAAAAAAACCCTACAAACAATCCAGTTGCCAGTCAAACTAAGTTGGAAGAAAAGCTAAATGAAGTGGGACAGGAAAGACCAAATTCAACAGGGAAGTTGACGGACACTGAGAAAGATGACACCATCTGCTCCACCATCAACCACCAGTTGCAGCCCAAAGCAGGTTGCGGTCAACAGCCTTTTATCTTAAAACAGCTAATAATCACAGCCGACCATGCAAACATCGTAAGTAAGAGTCAGTGGATGTTCTGCAGCTGCAGAGAAATCCTACATGGTCCTGGTGGGTGTACTGTATGGCAATGGTGGCTTCAATCAGTGGGGTGGAGAGTGGGATAAAGTTCTCTGCTCTCCAGGGAGCAGGGCAGGGTACAAGCTGGGGGGGTCACATCCAAGAGAGTATGCATGTAAGAGTGCGAGGGACGAAAAAGAGTATGATGTTCCTCCTCTGTGGTCGCCCTCCATCTCTTTGAGTCTCTCTCTGACTCACAGAGCTGTGGCCTCCCAGCTGGTGCCCCGCGGGACCTGGCGTCACTTGGTCTCCGTCAGTACCGGAGCAGGGACTGCTGAGGGGTGGGGCCGGTTTAGCTCCGCCCCTGTTGCGGGAGATGACGCTGCAGATGCCAGACTGCAGGGAGTGACGGGTGCGGGAACACCTAGAAAAACAAACAAACAAACAAACAAACAAAATCAGCAGTCAGCAGGTGATGAGCCGCTCACCACAATGACAGTTCTTACTCTAACTGTTTCGTAAGCTTTACTACTGCTGCTACGGCTTTTTTTTGCAATCACACAAAGCTACCGGACAATAGTTACTGTAATACTCATCTAGCTCATTAAGATAACATTAGCTTAGCTGTGTTTTATAAAAAAAAAGTGTAGAGACTTCTAAAGTCTTCAACATTTCTGACTGGTGAAGTCTTTATCTTAATTATTTTATTTTATAATTTGTGGGATTAATAAAGTTTTTTTTCTTTAAATTTATTGTCTTTTGTTCTGCAAACTGTCTGTTGTTTATATACAAAGCATCCGGCTCAGCTGTTCATGCTGCTTCAACCAGCTGGGGAGAGAGAGGTCAGTGCAAATCGGGCACCAGAGGGAGCAGCAAATGTGACAACAAATCAGAACACTACAGCATAAATGGGTCAGTGAGTACAGATGGATGGCAGTTCAATCCCCAATAATGAGAAGTGCTGTTCCAATAGGTGAATGACAATCACAACATAAAGTGCTTGCATTGCATCATAAAGCCACTGCAAAAGAAAACAAGTCAGGACTGAATAGAAACATGCTACATTTACAGATTAACAGTTGTCTGTCTTCTTCACTGTCCACCTTAGAGCTCAGATGAAATACAAAATATCCAGGCCTGAAATAATCCATATGCTTAATAAGATAAAATGGCTTTTTAAATGAGGGCCAAGCAGTGTGTCTGGTGAATGCAAGAATATCTCAGACATTAAGCTTTCCTTGAAAGCAATCTGCCGTACATGTTGGCTCGCACTGTTCGCGCCTCCACGATCCCCTAAAACATTACCCTTATAACTCTTAATGTCTCTCCTACTGTGTTTCAATCCCCATCATTTACACATCTCTTACATTTATGGGGCCACTGACACTGCTGACTCACATTCCTTGCGGGTAGCTGCTATGTTGTTGTCTATGGAGGAGTTTTTGCTGGCAGTGCTGTTGGTAATCTGGCTCTGAGCCACCTGGCCGGTGTTTTGGCTCTGAGCTGTTTGGTTCTGGCCCGCCTGGCTTTGGATTTGAGCCGGCCTCTGCATCTGATTCTGCCTCGCTGACGGATTGGAGGAATCCATGCTGCTGCCCATGCTGCTGCCAAGCTGCAGTCGCCTCATGTGCCGCACTACGGCGGTGGCATTGAATGCTTGCTGCAAAGAGAGAAGACATTGGAAGACGTTCAAAAGGTGATGTATTACCCTCAAAACATATTTGTTTGTTCAAATACAAAAATAAAAGTAGTTTTTTCATTTAATGTTGGACCTAAAGTCGTGGAAAGTGGATGCGTTTTTTGCATTTTGCTTCTTTTGCCTGCAAATCTTAGGGAGGAGATAAAAGATTGAGGAGTAACTCCTGACCATGCAGCAGACAGGCTTTTATCACTGAGTCAATTGAGGAATGAATGAACAATACAGTCTGCTACAGAGAATAAAGTCCAGAACACAAAAGTTACCCTCCATTTGCTTTTGGCGAAGTTCTTTCTGATCTGTCGGCTGACCGACTCATGGATGTTCTTGCAGAGAGCCGTATCCCCAGCAATCCTGAATATAACATGAATAAACACACGTGAAGATAACTTCTCTGATAACACTTCTTACTGTACATCAATTACCATGTTGACTGAATGCTTTATTGCATTACCTGTGTTTGATAGTGTGTCTTACTCACCAGGGGTGTCTGAGGGCCTGCTCGCAGGTAAATCTCTTTGCTGGATCTTTTTCCATCAGACAGCTGATAAAATCCTTGGCTGAAACATCAAAAAAGCCCAAAAACTTCATTAAGTTTTAAAAACATCAACACTATTCATCATCATCAGTATTAAAACAGAAATTTGTGGAATAATGCAAACAGGATCTGAGTCAAGTAATGATATCGATGGTATTTCAGACATCTACTCAAACGAGTTTAAGACTCTTCAGGCGTGAATGCTAATGTTTCTTTGTTTAGCTTGGAAGGACGAACTAGCACATGATGAAAGTCAAAGCTGTGCAATATAGTGAAATTTTACCATAATCACAACATCTACATGCACAACATCAATAGAAACAGAATCAAAAGAAAAGAAAAGAAAAGAAAGGTAAACTCATCCACTGGTGATAAAAGTTTGGTTTTCACAAACTGACTGACTGATTTGAAAACAGGAAAAAGAATATACAAAAGAAGAGAAAATAAAATAAGTCTTTGTCCAAAGGGAGCGGGAAGAAGTCAGGGCTTGTTCAATCCCGCCCCCTTAGCTGCACACCATTAACTGCCTCAAATGTATTTGATAATATACTTATAATATCCAAAGATCTTTGGATCAATATAAATAAAAATAATTACAAGAATAATGTCATCATCAATAATAGGAACAATACTTATATTTATGTATTCAATAACCATAATAATACATGTAAAATAATCATACTTATAATAATAATAATAACAGTAATAAGTAACTTTACTTTGGGTATGATACGGACAGCCCTTTTATGCACTACTGACAGTCAGTAAAGTGTATTTTTATAATAGTTTCCCCAGATCTCAATACAGTAGGTGACATATGGAAGAACTAGCACCGGACAAAAAGACCTAAGATCCGGAGAGATCCAAGCGGATAAAAGTCTCCGTATCCGCGGCATATCCTGACTGTTTCCGGGGATATACGGGAAGATCGGTCTGTAACAGATCCTATTATAGGATACCCTCCATATACACATCTATGGCAAATCCTAGTATAGGACATGCCACGGATACACATCTGTGATAGATCCTAGCATTGGATACCCTCTATATACAAAACTTTAAGAAATCCTAGTGTATGATATTCTCCGTATACACATCTGTCGCAGTTAAACCTCCGTCCTTCAAACGTCACGATCAACGGCAATGTTGCATTTAATTTTAAATATGTCGTTGCCTGTCTTTCTGTCTTGATTACCTTACTTACATACTTGATACAGAGTGAATGGTGGATAACATTATAAAAACGATTTAGGATAGACTTGCTAGCTTGATACACATTTAATGATCAGAGTGAATGGTGAATATTATTTCTTGCAATAAAAACGATTTAGGAAACTATCTGTGACTGAAACAAATTGTGGCATCATCCTGTGGACACACACAAGCTGTAAGAGCTTCACCCGCCCTCTGAAACGTTTGTGTCACGTAGCTAATCAATCATCTCCCTTCTCTCCACTATTCAGGTCTAATACAACAACTGCGGCCGACCAAGCTGCAGGTTCCGTGTCAGAGCAACGCGTCACAACGAGCCATATTAAATAGTCCACTCAGCTGCTTCTTGTGAAGAGTGGTCGTCTTGTTGCCTGAGGGTTTGACCCTCTGCCTGTCAAGCTCATGTTGAGTTGTCTCTGAGCAAGACACCGAACCACAGATTACTCCTGATGAGTCGTGGTTAGCGCCTTGCATAGCAGCTTCCACCATCAGTGTGTGAATGTGTGTGTGAACAAGTGAATGTGATGTATAATGTAAAGCCCAGGTACATTAAAGCGATATATAAATACTTCTACCATGGTAACTGACAACCATTTTGTCACCTTATTGTTGTTATGGCAGTTGGCAAACATTCACCCTCGAGAATGAACATCTAGTTTTTAGTTTCTGTGATTTTTCTGTGGTGCCCAATAATTAATGTTTTTCCATTAGTAGTTTTTATTTAATATTAAATGTCCTTTTTAAAAGTCCTTGGACATTAAAAGTATCTAAATTAGAATTTAACACTCCCCAACATATTCAATAATATTTTCATTATGTGATATTTATCGTGTCGATGAAGAAAAGGAGTTAAACCTGATAAAAGTCTGTGGTTTCCTGAGAAAACTACAGGGACCAAAATGGAAAATAAGGACATTTATATCATTAATTGCTATGATACTGTTATTCATGAAGAAGTCCAAATAATATATTTTAAAATACAAAATTATATAGAGAAACAATAAAACATAATACATTTTTAGTTTAATTTTTCTTTAGATTTTATTGATTTTTTTGTTTTTTTTTTTTGTTTTTGTTTTCTCCATATGGACAAAATTAAATTAAATAAAAAAAAATATAAACTAAAACTAATGAATAAAATGCATTAAATAAAAAAGAAAAAAATAATAAGTAAAATAATGCATAAAATTAATTAAAAAAAGAAAAAACTAATAAGCAAAATAATGCATAAAATTCATTAAATAAAAAGGATATAACTAATAACTGAAACTAATGAATAAAATGCATTGAATAAACTAATGACGATTAATTAAAAATTAAATGTGAATTTAATCTGGAATCCTCTGCTGAAACAGAAGATAACTTTACTCCATATTTAGTTTTTTTTCTTTAGGTTTTTGTGTTGGCGTTGATGTGCTGGAGTGATCTGTTTTTTACAGCTCCTCCATTCTGGCAGGGTCTCTGGTCTGGTCTCCTCTAGTCCTTAAATTCTTCTTAGTGTGGAAGACTCACCTGAGACCAGTGTTGGAGGACATTTATCAGTTTTATTGAACTGGTTTTGGCCTTTGTATTGGTGGAGACGTTCTGGTGTTTCCGATTTAAGACATCTCCACTGAGAAGAGGATTTTGGCCTTCTGAAGTGCACATCTGATGTTGAGTCCTCCTCTGGTCTAGAGACTTCCTGTGGCTGGAAGTCCACTCCTGTTCCTGAGACCTGAGATGATGACTGACCTTGTTGATTTGACCTGGATTCTGGGTCTGGCTGTGGTGCAGGCTGTGAGACTTCCTGTAACAGGAGGTCCACTTGTTCAGAAACCGCCTGTGGTTTTGAGTCTGCTTGTGGTTCTGGGACTTGAGATTCTGAGTCCACAGATGGTTCTGCGAGCAGTTCTGGTTTGAACTCTGCTTCCACTGAGGGACAGCCTGGTTCTGATACCTGATCAGGGATCTGAGGGTCGTTGATGGCAGATGCCATCCTGAACTGGACAGTAAATTTTGCCACCTTCCACTCCAGATTTTGTATCGTCTCCTCCTGAGACTTCAATTTGGATTTCAGGTCTTGGTTGGCTCGGATCTCTTTTTCCAACTGTGTCTTTAAATTTTCCAGGTTGTCAGGGTTCTCCATCTTGGCTTCTACCTGTATGAGGTCACTCTGAGCTTCTGGGTTTGCTTCCTCAGGTGACTGACCCTGTTCCTCATTGTTCTTGTATTTCTTCAGCTCCTGTTCATAATGCTTTCTGAGACTGCATTCTTTCTTCCGTTCCCGGTCTGCATCTGCAAACATTTTCCGGGTAATTTCAGATTCTTTTTCAGCTTTAATTCTCTTCTCTGTCTCCAAAGTGAGAAGCTGATTCTTCTTCTGCACCCGGTTCTCAGATCCTCAACCTCATTATTCAGGTAGTTAAGTTGCTTTCAGCTGGACTGAAATTCTTGTTCTGCTTTCATCCTTTTGTCTTTTTCCAAAGTAAGAAACCGATTCTTTTTCTGGAGCCTAGCTCTGAGATCCTCTACTTGATTTCTCAGATAGTCCAGTTGTGTTTGGTATTGTGATGGTGATCTCTGACCATTATTTGCAGGATTTGGGAACCTGCGTTCTCTCTGTGGGATGTTGGCTGCACAGTCAGCAGATGTCTGGGATTGTGTCCCGTTATTCCTGATGTCTTGTGAATGAATATACGCAGAGTTACCAGGAGTCTGTTGATAAGACTGCTCCTGGACATAGCCAGATCTCTGAGCTTATGGGCTCCATTTTAGTTTCTTCACTATTGTTGCCAAAGGTGAAGATAAAAGACGCTGGATCTACGTCTTCAGGCAAACCCAATTCCTCCTCAATAATATCACTCCAGAGTTTTCCTGTCAGGGCCTTGTTTTCCTCCATTTGTGTTTTCTTGGAGTCAGACTACTTGATGTTTCCAAAAAAAAAAATGTCCAAAGTCTTTTGAAAAGTTGAGAAATTTGATATTTCCCAACACAGTTTCCAAAGATTTGTTGTGAACTGTAATCTAAGATCTACGTTACAATCTGTTATTTTTGATTGTGATGTTTTTTGCTACTGTGTTTTCTATGTGTCTGATGTGGGGTTTCCAACTGAGTTTACATCTAGTATCCCACCCCAACTTTATTTCATTTACATTTTCAATAATTACATTACCAATTTGTATATATTAATTATCTTCCTTTTTATAATTACCAACTATTATTACATCAGTTTTCTATATATTCAGTAATAATTTATTACGATCATCCATATTTCTAATTGATTTAATTAATTATTTATAATATTATGTCACTATAATCATTTCCAGAGTATCACCAGCAAACAGTATTAATTTCAGTAATTTAGAGACTTAAAATATGTAATTTAAATGTATGTTAAATAATTTAGAACCTAATATTGACCCTTGGGGGACCCCACAAACAATCTCCATATACTCAGACATGTGTTCACTATTTGTACAAACTTGTCTCTCAGAAGGATGACTGATCCAGTCCAGTGCCGCGACCCTCATGTCATACAGATGCAGTTTCTTAATGAGCATTGAATGATTTATTGTATCGGAAGCTTTCTTGAAGTCTATAAATATACCAACTGCATGTTTTTCTTGATCCAATGCATTTATTATTTCTTCTGTTACTTCTGTCAATGCCAGTGATGTACTTTTCGCTCTAAATCTGTACCGACTCTTCAGTTCAGTATTTCATATTGATTTAGGCAGTTTTCTAATCTGTTGTCAAAAATTTTTTTCAGGATTTTTGAAAATTGTGGGAGGAGTGACACTGGTCTGTAGCTTATATACAGATGTTTATTACCTTGCTTGAATAATGGTATTACTTTGCTATTTTCATTTAATGTGGAAATAAGGTGGTTTGGAACGATAAATTGCAGATCTAAGTTAATGGTTTTGAGATGACATCGATAACTCTCTTAACCAACACCATATCATTACCATCACAGTCCGTAAAGAATTTTTTAATACAGTTTTTAACAGCTGATTTAACCTCCAACTCATGTACTGCTGAGAGAAAGATGGAGTGAGGATTATTCTTAATCAGTGTTCCACACATGGCGTCTCTTCCTTGGTCTGAAATTGTCGCTGCCAACTCTGGTCCCACATTCACAAAAAAAAGTTTCACTCTATTAACTACGTTATTAATATCATAATAATCACCATGGTTATCAGTAAAATATTCTGGATACATCATTTTCTTTGTCCCACCTTTCTTATCGCGTTTAATATGTCCCAGACACTTTGTATATCATTCTTATTCTTATTTATTAATTCAGTTAACTTGTTTTTATAGGTTTTATATCTATTTTAATATCTTAATTTAATAAAATGTATTTTTTTCTTAATTTAATTAATATTTCTATGAAGGTAATTTTTCTTGTTATCCCTTGGTTAACCATTGACAAGTTTTATATTTATAACTTTTATTAATTACTTTAACTGGACAGTTTTTATCATATAATGATTTAAATACATCAGTAAATTTACTATACTCCATGTCCACATCCTCCTCACTATAGGCGATATCCCAATCTTCTGACATCAAATCATTTTTTAGTGCAGTAATTGTATCCCCTCCTTGTTCGTAATCCCTTATAAATGACTTTACTTGCTTTTCTTTGGTACTTTGTCTCATTATTGACATCAAAATACGCAAATACAGGTAAATGGTCACTAATGTTATTGTATGCCATTTATCAGGCACCACCCTCTCAATTCAAATAGGCCTATCACAGCAGACTTCTTTAACCTCTAATCACATCCACTCAATTATTCAATCAAGACTGAGAACATGCCCACATACACTCCATTGTAGACATGCCTTCTTATTTAACAATGACAAATTTCCTAGGAGAAACACTTTGACAAGGAATGATTGACATTACACAAATTACAAAACAAACACTGGATGATGGGTGCCCATGATTCACCTTTGCACACAAGAGTTAACATGAAGCTTAGGAGGGAGCTAGTCCCTCCTAACAATCATATTCTGTTCAATATTATTAGTGAATATATTGTCTATTAAGGTTGCCTGGCTGTGATTCTTTGGACTATTTCAAAGTGTTTTGAGGAAACCTGTCATTTCTGGAAACAAAAGCCTTTACCTGAAGGCACATTAACCCCCCCAACCCCCCCACTCTACACACACACACAAACCCACACACTGGGCTGGAGTCTCAATAGGTTATGAGCTAACACAACACTGGCTTTACTCCCAGGTTTTATACATAACTGTGGTGGTGAAATATGACTCCACTCATTCACACATTTCCACATATTTCCATTCCCAGCCGATGAGGTCAGATGCTGCGAAGGAGATGAGGTGTGTGGTCCACATGTGGCACATGGTGGAGAGGATGAGGTAAATGATCAATGAGGAAGAAAACAACAAATAGGAGGAAGAAGGCTCACCTGAATCTGATATGTCATCCCAGTACGGTGCGTCAAACTCATAGTCGGCTTTCAGGATCTGTTCAAACAGCTTGGAGTCGTTTTCATCGTAGAATGGAGGATAACCACACAGCCTGCGGACGACAAGTTCACAGACATCGATTCATTTACTTTATCTCTTTTTCAATTTCCCAATGTGCCCCAGTGAGAAATGGTGAATTACAGAGTTATGTTTGTGCTGCAGAAGAAACCTAGGATGACACAGCATTTACAGCAAAATCTATAAAAATCTAAAACCCACACAAATTTTTCTTTTTTAAGTTTAAATGCCCGCCATGTTCTTCTTTGTATCTTTGTTTACATTGCATGAGTTTATGCACGTCCCATGTTTTATTCCCTGCTTTGGGTGTATTGTTACACCGCTGTTACAGCACCACTTACAGGACTGGCATATATACTACAGCGTTTTCAGTGGTTTTGTGTGGACACACACGTTTCTTTAAACAATTCTGTCTTTCTGGAAAAACAAATTCAGTTCAGTCTCCATGTGGATGTAGTTTCCTGCAAGCCTGTCAGAGACCGCATACAAATGTTAAATGATAATTATGATCTCATTAATTTATTAATAAGACATTGAGTGAGTATATTTGATAAGGATTATATAACTTAATACTCAGTAAAGCAAAACAAAATACCTTTTATTATGGACTTCAAGCATGAGCAGTAGTTAGCCATACCACATTAATCACGTTAACACAACATTAGTGGTTTCCAGTTTGAGTGAACACAAATGAATCTAAGTTCCAGTTTGATTCTTCATAATGAGCAAACTGAACCAACAACAAAGCTTCTGCTCAGCCAAGAACATCATCTGCACCTCATTACCAAAGAGCTGGATGCACCAAGAGAGTTTCATAAAAACTCATTAAAATGCCATTCTCCATCGATACACACCAAAAAACTGGAATAAAAGAAAAACACAACAGGAAGAAAGAGAAGAGGACTCTGCCTGCCGTGAGGAGAGAAAAGCTTCCAGTCTGTTTTCCTGATTTTCTCATTTACTTAAAGACCTTCATGTCACTCTGCTCACACTACACTTCATCTAACACACACACAAAAAATAAAGTGAAGGAGTGACAGAGTGGAGCAGCCACTTACCATATTCTCCTAGAAACATGAGACTACAAACATACACACACTAAGGTTGGTTGGTGATTATCATGGTTGATTACCTGATGTGATCGTTCCACCTGAGCAGCAGCTAAAAGCTAACAAAGTCTGAATCCTGACGTTAATTGTGCTAATTGCCAGCAGGGAGGTGCTCTTTCTGTCTCCTTGCACACAAACACACACACATCTATATGTGTACAAACACACACACACAGTCCTTTCCACCAATGTGCTTACCAGTGTATAGGAAAAGCTTGGTTTTAAATGACAGACTGACACACCTGGTAATACAACAAAAAACCCTAATTAGTTGCTGTCCTCTGTGTCTCTGACACCCATTAGCCTGCTGCTGACCTTTGACCTAACAACATCTTAGTCAAGTGGAACACACACACACACATAAATGGAGAGAAAGATGCAGTAAAACGCAGAGTGGTGGTGTTAACGTCTACAGCATTGTCCACACACTTGTGTTCCTCTTTTATCAACCAGTGAGTTAAGTACACTGGCATTGTTTCCATTGTTCACGCTCTCTCATCACATGCCCTTACACACACACTTGTGAGAGTGTGGGGGCGAAGCAGCAGAAGAAAAACAAAAAGCAGTTAAAGTGGCGTCTAGTCCACAGCTCCATGTCCTTACAAGGCCATTCACCAGAGCTCTATCTGACTCTGATGACTCTGCTTGACATTGTCATCATCATCATCACTCACAGAAACACAGAAAACTAAAGCAACTGTCTCAATATCACCTCAACAACAGTAATGTTCTACTAACTGTTGTACCAGCTGCTAATAGAAAGTGCTTGATGCTTTTAAATTATTTTGTGTGTTAGCTAACATGGAAGTGAGCCACTCTGAGCGATATATGTGATTTTTGTATTCATCACCTGTATTCTAGTATGTAGAGAAGGATAGTCAATCTAGAACTGGACACAAATGGCAGGTTTCTATTCACTAGCAAAGTAAACCTTAAGCAATCTTTTGAAAAGTGGCAAAATATAAATGTGAATTGGAATGTGTAAAACCAGCAGGGTACTGACCCTTGAGGACCAGGGTGGGGGATCCCTGATCTACAGCCTTATTCTGCTATAAAGAACACTTGGTTTTACCAGCAGATGAAGATCTTGGAGCTGTGGCATGAGGTCCAATCACAAGGTTATTTCAAACAAGGCTACACTTAAAATCTATAGCCAGAGTAAAGACCACATAAGGAACTCAATCAGTAAAGCTTGTCAAGTGGAAATTTCATGTGATTTGTGGACTTTTCTGACAACTCACTTCTACAGTACTGAATGGGACTCTGATACTAAAACAGGGGATCAGATTGATTGACTGCTTGGATTTATCGATGAAACATCATCTATGTGCAGTTTCTATAAGGCTGCTCGTTAAGAAAACATGATACACAATAACATTTGCAATATGGGTGTTGCACATGTTGATATGTCAGTAATGATCAGTCTTACTATTCTGTGCAGCTCTTGTGGTCGTGTAGTAATTTGGTGCATTGATATACATTAAACATGGTGCATTTGAACTGGTAACAGGCAGGATGTAGTCAAATCAGTTCTACTGCTCCAGTACAACAAAAAAGAAGGAATCAGCTATCTACAGGGTAAAAGAAAAGAAAGTATAGAAGTCAAGGACAGCTTTAACAATGGTCCTGTTCTATTCTAGGGTCCCATTAAGCTGTGAAGCATCAACATGCACATAACTACAGCCCTACAGCTGAAGTAACTAATGGAGTTCCACCAACATTTACTGAGTTACTTTCTTGCTTTGCTAACTCTGACGGTTTGGGGGAAAAGGTAAAACGACATCGAGGAGTCAAGAAGAATGAAGAATTTTCAACAATGAAGGGTCAGTGATTCCCATGCACACACGGCATAGGTAGGCCCTTACTGGTTAATTAGTCATTTATGCTTTTCTATTACTTCATATAAAATGTATTAAACTACCACCACATATCAAATCCAGCAGAGTGGGAAACACTACAGAAAGAAACTAAACTTAAATGCTAAGCTCAATCTAAAATTCCCACAATATTGTCAAATCAGAGTGAAGGGTGGGTAAACTACAAGTATGTACACAGCTTGGGTTTCAAATCAACCTCCTATATGAGAAGTCCAAGGTATGCCCATAAATATTTAATATTTCTCATATTTTTGTCCCAGTTGTCTGATATTTAATACAGTGTTAATGAAGTTTATGTGCTCCCCAGTTAGAAAATGGTAAACTGTGAATCTCACAACTGAGACTGTCTGTTTGGTACTTACAGGATGTAGGCGATCACTCCAATGGACCAGCAGTCCACTGCTTTGCTGTATGGCTTCTGAGCGAGAACCTCTGGAGCTGAAAGAGGTGAAGACAATTAATTAGGGAGAAACTTGATGAATAATTTTCCACAATTTTGAAGCAGACTGGTAATAAAACCTTTAAGTACACTTAAATGTTCTCCAGGAAAAATTGACATGTCTTTTACGTGAAAATGTAATTGTTTAATGAGTTTGAATACAAATAAACTATGCAGACAGTTCATGTCTGTCCAAATCAAAATCACATGCCAGCTTGTTTATTGTAGGGGATTTTCTGCATGAGCTACAGGTTCTCATGCTTCCTAAGAGCTCTAACTGAAAGAAAAAAAAGTGCAAATTGTTAAGCGTTAACTTTAGAGGCACAATTTCTGCTGTTGATGTTTGTAAGGGAGTGTGCCCTGGCCTGACCTTCCTCTGCTGCTCATTAAAAATGACCCTGATCAGAGCAAACTGCTGAAAACAGAGCTCACTTCAAGCGTACATGCACATGGCTAAATTTTGCAAGCTTGCACACAAATGCAAAACCAGTAATAAAGAAATATCTGCCCCCATGTGGGACAAACTATAAACGGTGCATACTTGTGCTGAATCACAGACTATATATTTGTCTATTCTGAGTCACAGTGAAGGTGTGTAAGTCTGTTTTTATTTTACCGGATTCTAATTTAGGACATTTTTACACACTGAGGTAATTGTGTCTGGTGCTCACCACCAAAATAACTCATCAAAGATGTTACTTGTATGGACCATACCTTTTAAATGCCATCTAAATCATTTCTACTCACTTTCTTGCATGTTTTGACACTGCATGTCAGCAGCCAAACACTGGACAACACTATCAACTAGGCTCTGTTTCAGCTCATGATATGTCCTCCCTCTGCTATTCCCAAACAAACTCCTGATAGTGCTGGCAGGCCGTGGGGTGGCTTTTCAAACTTTTCTTCTTTGTTTTACTGTATCTAAAACTATAGATTTTAAACAATAAACTAAAAAGCCTTTACACTAAGGCTGCATAAGGTGGAAGACACATTATTGTCAGGTCAGATTTAGTTTAGGGTCAGGTGAAAGAAATAACAAGCAGACTTTAAGTCAGTAAATATACCATTACTTCCCTGCAACATATTAAATTTATGCATGTCTACAAAAGCATGGGAAAAATAAAGCTCAATATTCAGATCTGAATTTTATTTATTCATATCTGTCGTTATTTATAGATCATTTAATTTAGCATTTATCTAAATTTAAAATCTATCCTTTTTTATTTTGAATAAGTGAGTGACTGTACATTTGAGTTATTATGATCCAAAGTTTTCCAAAAGTTTTATAGTATGTGAAGGATGATAAAATAATTTGTGTGTAAACAAGATTAAACACAGCTAGGTTTCCGTACAGCTGGTTTGCTATCAAAATCTGTTGTAATTGTTCAACGTTTATGTATCTATCTGTCTGCATTTTCTATGACTGACTTGTTTATGTGCCGTAATAAAACAAATTTCAGAATCACATGCAGCCACAAGCAACTTGTTACTGAGCTTTCACCAACATCCATCTCCTACAGTAACACACAAACACAGAAATGCTCATCAATGAAATAATCTGCACTCAGAAAATCACATAAAA
Organism: Melanotaenia boesemani; assembly: GCF_017639745.1. Taxonomy (NCBI): domain Eukaryota; kingdom Metazoa; phylum Chordata; class Actinopteri; order Atheriniformes; family Melanotaeniidae; genus Melanotaenia; species Melanotaenia boesemani. The sequence goes on along the minus strand of NC_055704.1, from coordinate 13,897,341 downwards.
CAGTTTCTAAACATAACACACACACACACATAATGTCACACCACACATAAACTGTTCTCCAGATGATCTGTGATGAACAAAGAGGATGCAGGAAATATAAAAGGTGTCAGATGGGAGCAGCATGTGCTCGTTGCTTTTTAGAGCCGTTTGTTGGATTGACTTCTACAGAGATCCAAAGAATGACAATTCACTCCATATTTACTCTACAGTGTAAGTACACAGTGATGAATGAGAATTTATAAACAATGAAAAATTTCCAGGAAGAAAAAGGAAAAACAAAAAAAAAGTCTGTTCTCAATTAGGCTGCACACATTAGCGAGTCTAGCTAACTTTGCATGGAAACCACATAGGAAGTCCAGGGCTATGTTTGGGGACAGGGATAGGAACTTGATGATATCAGAGTTAAGAGTAATTTTAGCTGCTTTATCTAAAATAAGGTTGTGGGAGAATAAAATCAATAGAATCATACTATATTGTTTTATATTTCATGTTTATAAAACCCAAATACTTCAGAATTTTACTTCACTCTATCTAGAGTGTGTTTAGGCCTTGAAACAGAAGAGGGATAAAAAGCTGCTGCAAGCCCTGATAGCAGCGAGTAACAAATCTATAACAAGGCAATGACTCAACCCAGCACCCTCTACATTAGAAAAGTGGCACAACACAATATTGGAAACATAAAATGGAAAAAATGACTATTTCTTTGAGATTCCAGAAGGATAAATACAGGCAGACGTGGGAAAATTAGACTGAATATGTAAGGGCAGACTTTGTATAACTCTGTGTTAGGTGTCAGGCACTCATCTTTTATTCATGCTGGATGGGGCATGTAAGAAAATATTAATATTCTATTATTGAAAATATGCTCCTTACTCAAAGTAACAGGATGATGAGACTGTTTGTACATACATAATATTTAAAAGAGCATGTTGGTGATGATGTAAGCACATACCGCAAAGAACAATCTTAAATGGTTTATTTGATAAGGTCTGATGTTGAGCTGACCTCAGGATTACCCGGGACACTTGAGGAAGGTGGACCCAGCTAGTTCTCTGCGGATGATTTTCATATATTTGTGTACTTGTACATGTGAAATTTTGTTCACTTAAATATTGTTTCCAAATAAAATCATTAAACCACAGTCTCTCAACTCTTTTATGAACCAGTGACAAACACTGAGAAGATGGTTGTTTAATGAGCCTATATTAGCTTAATTAGCTAGCCACGGTTAATGAAAACAGCCAGCAATGTTTGTGATGATCTATCGGTATCGCTGCTTTTCTTTCTAAGTTAATCAGAATTAATAACCCGCCGTTTCAGAAATACATTTCTACTGGCAGTGTAGCTGAAATCCTAATGTTAGCTAGAAGTGGGTGAAAAATAATCATCTGTTGGAGGTGAGGGAAGTCTGACTGGCTTACCAACATATCCTGGTGTGCCGCAGGCTGTAGACATGACATCGCCGCTGCCCTCCATCTTGGACAGACCAAAGTCACTGATCATAATTTTGGACTCGTCTTGAGGATTAAAATACAACAAGTTCTCGGGCTGGAAAAAGAAAGAGATAGTTTTCTTTCTCTTTAATAAAGATTTTTTTTAATAGATTACAGTTTGTTACTTCTGCAAGTTTGTGTCAAAATCTAAAAGAAAACCTACAACTTTAACCAGATCAGTGACTGAAACAACTTCTTTTCTTCCTTTTAGGCATTGTAATGCTTTATTGACTTCACTCTGAACAGTTCTTTCCCCTCTTAACAGCTGGCACACGCCATGCTGACCCATAATGCACTGCATGTGTCAAGCCACTGGCCTTACCGCAGCAGTAAGTCACAGGCTGTCAAGGGAGAGCAAACCACTCTAGATTTAAAACGGAGGGAGGAAGTGTGTATGTGTGTGTATGCATGCATGGTGAGGAAGCAGCTACAGTGTGTGTGTGTGTGTGTTTTACCTTCAAGTCTCGGTGAACAATGCCCATCTTGTGCAGGTAGTTTACAGCATCCAGGACTTGCCGGATCAACGTGCTTGCATCCTTCTCTGTGTAAAACCCTTTTTCCACGATTCGGTCAAATAACTCTCCACCAGACACCCTGCGGACAGGACAAAGGGTGTATATGTGGAAAACCATGGCTTACACACACATTCCTGTTCACACACAAAGCTGGTAAATTTATGAGTGGTGGAGGTTTCCAGACAAGTGTGTGCTGAAGCTGCGAGCCATGTGCTACCTCATGCAAAAACACACACATAACCAGACTCATACAATTCCAGCATTCACTATATCTTTGCTGAAATAAGCTAGTTTTGCATTGATTTAATCTAAATAAATTCTTCATATTTTACAATTTTTAAAGCTATTACATTAGCTGTAGAAGAAGGGAAAGAAATATTTGTAGCGCATGCCTGTTTCTGAAAGAACAAAAATCACATTTGGCTTTAAAGTTAATCAACAAAGTTCTTCCCTCTGGCAGATTCTTCAATAGCTACTTTTATGTTTTATGACTCTGGACCACATGAAATAACATGTCTACATGTACATAACATACAGTTTATGCAGGTAAGGAGTGGCTCGTCTCCTTGAGGACAGACGTGTGGCTCCCCCTGCTGGAGGATCATCTCTTAGTCACCTCGCAATGAAGCCAAATCTTAATGTTTGTGTTAATGTTGCTGATTTGCAAGATAGATTTTGATAAATAAATAAATAAAAAAGTACAAATATATGCAGAAAACATGTACGCAGTGTGTTTCCCGTAGTACTACAGTAGCAGTTGTGCTACTGTTGGAAATAATGAGAACAGAAGTAATGAAAGTAGTACTAATAACCAGCTTTGAACCATAACACAAACACAAATGTGGATACACACACACACACATTGGGGCAAACATGAACATGGAAAGTTGCCCTGTGTATCTGTGCATGTTGTCACGGCAACAGATCAGATTAGAGCCTGTGGAAGTTAAGCTAATGAAGTTTCTGAAAGAAAAAAAAAAAAGAAAAAAAGGGATCAGAATTAATTGCTAATCCTCTCAGTCGCTCTTCAAAGAGGGCAGCGACTCGCTTGGTTTCAGAGGCAGCCATGTCTGAGAGTGACAAGAAAGGGCTAAAGACACACAGTCACACACAAACACACACACACACACACACACACAGCAAAGGGGATATCAGCCACCAGGCTGCATGGTTGCATAAGCATTTGCGTAAGGAGACCGTGGCAATCGGACAGAAGCTCCCACACAAGCACACACACAGAGAAATACAAGGGCAAGAAACCATACACACATTATAAACATATTAACAACACACACACACATACAACAAGATGAGAATGAGAAACAAAACATAGATTTCAAATATAGTAGAATCACGCATCCAAATTAGCTCCACTCATCACGTCTCATCTGATAAATCATTTTTTGAAAAATCAGAGGAAGTCAAAGACCACCAGACCAAAGGGTGTGCCGATAATACTCCACTCTGTGTTCAATATCGCTTTAGCCTAAAGAATTTTATCTATAAAAAGAGAAATAATCTGCACCACCTGCGGTCCTTTGAGTTTAAGCTGCCAGATGTTCAGCATCATACTTGCAGTCTCGTCTGGACCTGATCCCACTGAGACAGGTTTTCCTGCCCAGAGACATTACCCTCACCCTCCTGTGTGTTTAGATGCAACAGCTATTTTTATTGCTTCATGGAGTGTGCTGGCTCTTAAGAGTTGTCTTATTGGACACTCATTAATCACATTAATGGGAGGAAAAAGTACTTGCTAATTCTTGGCAAGACCTCAGTCTGTTTCTGATCATACAATACTGTGTAAAAGTCTTGAGCCATCTTTGATTTTCCAGGAAAGTACAAAGTAGATGCAGAAATGTACTAATATGTGTGAAGACAAACATTGTGCAATTTTAACAAGCTTAAAGGTCAATGAGCACCTTTATTCTTTAGCACAACCTGAACCCTCTCAAGCTTTCTTGTAATTTCTCTAAGCTTCTTCAGGAATAGTTCCTCAGGATTCTTGAATGACGTTCCAAAGCTCTTCTTTGGATGAACCCACAGTGCATCAGTAATGTTTAGATTCGACCTCTGAAGAGGATTCATCAGTTCAGTCCAGCACTTTTGTCATTTGGCATACCTCACTCTTTTCCTTGTTTTTCTTCCCTGAGAATGGCCTCTTGACAGCTGTCCTTTCATGGAGACCATTTTTTATGACACTTTACTAAACCTTAGATGAATCAACTAAAGGTGCAGACGCATCTCTGAGATCCTGTCAGGTCTTTACTGGGTTTTTTCCTGTTTCATAATGTAGATATTTTTACTCACATTCAATAAAAGAAACATCGTGCTGAGATATATCAAGCTTATAGTTCTTTGGGTACTACATTATGTCTGTCCAACTGTGTTATTGTGTTATTTTTTGTGCATGCAGCTAAAGAAATTTCAACACAAACACATTTACTGGATTATTAAATGACTTTGTGATGATGAAGTGCATCTGACACTGCTGCTTCAGGATGATTTTAAGTCCTTTTATTGATGCTGATGTGATTTTCCTAAAGAAATAACTGTGATGGATGAGTTTGCCTATCTTCAACTTGCTTCAGTGTCTAAGAAATATATCCAGGAGAATGCAAACAAAAATTCTGGATGACGAAAGACCAATCAAATGTGCAGTTTCTGGTTATTCTCCTATTTAGCACCATATAACCTTTGGAAGATCTTTTTACACAGGCGTTTTCAAGTTGACGTGCCTTTGTGCGCATTATGTGTGGAAGTACAGAGGCAGCATTTGGGGTTGAAGTTGATCTGCAGCTGTTGCTCCTCTGTTAGGACATTTTTTAATTTATTATTATTTTTTTTTTAGTAGGTTTGAACTTCTTTCCCTTTGTGGACAGAGCAAAGCGTCGGCTGAGCTAGAGGAGAAACAGATTTCAACACAACACCAGTACATTTGAGCAATTTAGGCCTACCTGAAATGTTGACACCCATCCTGAGCCTAAGTGATTGGCAGTTGACTGGGTCCTTTCTCTTTCTGGCATGATTAGTGCTGCATGTGGACACTATTTGCAGTGAGTGAAGTGCATAGCCCCCACTTGCTTCCCAGCAGCCTGGGTGGTGTTCATGATGAACAATACATCCGGGCTAGCGCCTACAGATTTAAATCCAAGGATCTCACTGACTTGGAGCTTCAAGCCTCAGTTTATAATAACACACTGATTTGAAGGTGGGATTGAGGTCAGTTTAGCACTACAAAATAATTGAGAGCATTATTTTAAGGATTTGATGATCACACCTGAGATCTCATCAGCTCAATTGTTCTGGAGTACTGAAAAGGAGTAAGAATAAAGAAATGAAGAGGAGATTTATGACAAAGCGTGAACCACCAACGTCAGCTTTGCAGCGGGGAGGGGGTACTGCTGCTTTACACATGTTAGGGGTCTTTAGAGGGGGAAAAAATTTAAAAGGCACACTCTTTATCTGTATGTGGACTTATTTCAATTAGCAAGCGTTAGAAAGGTGCTAAATAATCCAGAAACCTCAGTACTTTTTTTAATTCAAAGTATTGCAGATCAAATGGTGCATCATTACTCCATCCTTCCTTCTCACTGTCCCCCAATCTTTGTCTCCCCTATCATTTGGTAGCGGGCAGGCAGTCATATTGCTCGCTTGAGATGATGGTTGTGCATTACTAATGACAGGAAACCTTTATTTTCTGTGTGGGTGTGAATGTGTGTGTGTGTGAACAGACTGTTCATCCATGGCAGAGATGAAGAGCCATTTTAGTCTTCTACTAATCACAGCAGAGAGCCGGTGATCTGACCGGAGTTATCGAGCTGCTGCAGTCATTAGCTGCCTTGGAGGGAGAAAAAAAAGCCCACTGCTGCACTAACACCTCCAGTTTGCTTTCTTTCATCTAGACCTTCTTTGTTAATGTGAACACTTAAACCAGATTAAGGCAATAATATGAAAACTTTCATGTCTTATTCTAATTGTATTAAAATCATAATCAGTGTAAATTTAACCTCATTAACACAATTAGATGGGTATTATGCAACATCAATAACAATTTATTTAGATATTGCTTGTTTTGAATGTGTGTAAGCACCAACTTAGCTAATAGGCTGTTATCAAATCTCTCCACTTCTCTTTCTTATTTAGGAGAATTAGCAAAACCCTTATGGCAATTTAGGAATACGATCTCAAAATGATGAAATGAATTGATAAAAACTATAAAACCTATTATGTCATGCCATAATGTTAGAAAAGTGGCCACAGAATTATCCTCTTTCATTTCTCTTTATTCATTCAAAGGACAATAAACTACTAGACATGATGACGTAGGACCACGCCCACCTCTAAACCAATCAATGTCAGGTTTATGGTGGTTCAGATTACATAGAGCCTGACGAGAACACAGATATGTTATGTAAAGGTTTGGTACAGAAAAATTGCAATCTTGAACCAAGCCGATCAGGATTAAATACACACAATATAACAAAACTGTTATAAACAAACACTTAACTATATTGATTTGTTTTATAGTTATAACTCACTCATTCTAATATAACATACTAATTATTTTAAATTATAGGGGCTTCCAGAAGAGACCTGATTTTATTCTCTATCTTTCCTTACCACTGTAAAATTTACCCCAGAGTATGCGTAAACTCTCTTGTTAGAGCACAGAGATATGCTATCTTGTCGCTGTGATGCTATTAGGACTAGTTTCAAAATGTGCAAACTAGGCTCAAAGGTGCTACAGAACACTAATGTTAAAAGCTGCCCTGTTGCTTGCAAAAAGAAACTTTCATAAGCTGTCTAAAAACTTGATATATTTTCTTCTGAATCTTTTGAAAGCCAATAAATCTGTTTATATTTCATGAACAACAAAACAGCATCAATTAAACATCCATGTTGCACTTGGTTGCATTGATTTCCATAGCAGCATGGACTGATTGCCTCCCTGCAGATGAAGTTATGCAATTCAAGATGTGATGAACAGAAGCAAAGGAAACGCTGTCAGACTGTATTGATCTGCTATGCTGCAATCACAGGGAATATATTCAATTTGTTTTGTTCTTATTAGATTTCTGCCTGTTGAAACAGAGAAGAAAAAAGACATTTCAGTAACTGCTCATAATTATAACTAATGAGGTTACTTACTACTGCAGCACTCAGCACCAAGGCAGCAGTTACACAAACCTTACTTACTGATACAAGTTTCCAGAAGCACTGCTGACTTTATGCTTTGGTGTAGCACTGTTACTCTGCAGCTGCTCTCTATTTATGTTTAATTTTTTTTATTTTGCCACGATTCTCTAGCTACACATATAACAAGCAGGTGCTTGGAACAAGATGGTAATACGATATGGAATATGTGGAATAAAACAAGCTACACTTCTACCATTATCAGTCAAAATTTCAAATACTTATGAGGTATCTCAAAATATCCATAAGCATCTCTTAGTAAAATCATATACACAATGAGTAATTGTTTAATATACAGCTATGTGAAAGAGGAAATAAAACTTAGGACATGATTTAAATAAATAAATAAATAAACAAGTCTTGAAATGAATGCAACCTCAGATGCACAACACATGGCATATTATACAATGTTGTTAAGCCAAACTGCAGTGTTTGAAGCAACGTTGTGTTAACACAATGCCAAGATAAAATAACATAAAATATCTTACAAAAGCAAGCGGTACTCATCAATCTGAGTAGGGTTGTAAGGTCGTTTCCAATCAGTTTGGAGTATTTTATTCTACACTGCAAAAGATTCATCTCAAGTGGAAAACTTTCAAGACAGTTGTCAATTTTCCCAGGAATGGACGTCCCAGACAGTTCACCACAAGGTCCGACTGCACAAGGCTGAGAGAATTCATAAACTAAATTTAAGACCTAGTAAGAAAGATGTTTTTTTTGTTGTTTGTTTTTTTTTAAGCTTGTCAGAGTACATCATATTGGCAAAACTATGGTGACGTCTTTCTTTACATGCTTGAACATCAAACCAATATTTCAGAAGTGACCTAAAAACTTTGTACTTCTGACTAATTTTGATGGCGAACTAACAGTCATTATGCACGTTCAAGGCTGATAAAATGCACTTTACAATTTTATTTCCAGTCCAGGGCATCATGCAACAGCTGTGTTTTGTTTTATATCACTGCGTCACACACCAGCAACTGAATGTCAACGTGCACCATGGCTGATTTAGAGAAGAAACCCAGGAGGACATTATCAGAGGAAGCGAGGAAAAGAAAGAGAGAAAGGGACAGAGGAAGAGTCAACATCAGGCTGACTTTTACTAGCTGGAGAAGGCTTAGTGAAGAGACATAATGCAAGACGGGTACCAGGTTAGCCTTCGTTATGAAGCACTTCGTTGTGAAGTGCAAAAGTCTGCCAAAGTTCAGTAGTGCTGACATTCCATTCTTAATTTGTGGGGTTTAACATGAGGTTGACCTTTCCTTTGCAGCCTTAACTGCTTCCACTCTTCTGGGAAGGCTTTCCACAAGGTTTAGGAGTTTTTTTATGGGCACTCCGTGCAGGCCAGTCAAATTCCCCCACACCAAACTCGCTGATCCGTGTCTTTATAGACCTTGCTTGGAACACCTGAATTCAACGATGTGAGGAGTTTCCAAATAATTTGGGCAAGTATGTATGTAAAGTTGTAGTATTAATAAAAAAGGATGCATTTACTTGTGTCATCATCATCTTACTGGTGCTGGGTAGACAGTATACAGTAGTACTCCAATAACTTCAACCTAAGGGTTACAAATGGATTATACATTTTATGCTAACAGCTGCAGTTCTCAAGGTTATCCTAAAATGTGATAACCCACATGTTACCTTTGACCCTGTAACTATGGAAACTGGCCCACATTGAGAAAACAGATGGCACCTGAAAATAAAAAGATGGGAAGAAAGAAAAAAATGCATGTGAACAGGAAGAAGGCAAGAGGTGATGGCGATGGAAATAAGCTGTGAAATAGGGAATGAAAGCATGTGAAGTGAAAGAAGCAGAGGGCAGATGGTGTTCGAGATGAGAGAAAAAAAAGACAAGCAAGAGAAGGAGGTGTGGGAAGCAGACATAGGGTCTTTCCTGTTACTGTCTGTAGCAGTTTGCCAGAACTACCACCGTCTTTGCACTTAATAACAAAACAGCAGTTTCAGTCTAAGCTTCATGTTTAAACTGTAATTTAACAAAGCTTGGCTCATCATAGCCGGACATGTGTGAATCAAGTCAGTCATGATTCTCAACCTTTACTTACACTGGTGGGAAATGTGATGATTTTCCCTTTAATGATTTTTTATGAGCAATTTAAGCTGCTATTAACTTTCATCCGTGCTCATACTTTATCGAGTTAAAATGAATACAAAAGGTGTAGTGTAGGGATGTCACTGTGAAGTCGATTAGGGTAATCTTTTCCATTGTGTGTAACAAACAGTAGTAAACAGATTAAACAGGTGGTGGAAGCAGAAGTACTATGTTAAGTGTAACATTAACATTAGGCTTAAAAGCTTAATCAGAATTAAAAGACCTGTTGGAGTCTGACCAACAGAAGGATTTCAAGTTACGTAACAGCATGTTGATTGAACTTTAGCTTTGTGAAAAGCTGAATTTGTCCCTCAGTTTACCATCTGAGTATCAGATGGTAAACTGAGGGTAAACTTATTTACATTGATTAGCTACCAAGCTTGCCAGGACAAAGAGATTAAAATTAGTTATACATAGAATTACGACTACTCACCAAATTTACATCAATTTCTGGTGTAAAGTTATTGCATAGGTGCACAGTTTTCTACTAATGATGTTGATGTCTGAAAATGCAGATGAATGTGAGCCAGAAAACGTTGTCACAGGAGATGCTTTTGTGCCCATGAATGCAACATTTCTGGTATTTAATCTGTTTTTTTTTTTACTAAACTTGTATATGAACACTGCAGTGTAGGGTATTAGATGTTTCGTGGAAATTTAATCACAAGTGGTGATATTTAACCTGTCTTTCTGAGTAAATCCTTTTAGCATTTTGAATTATAATTATATAGCCACAGTGTTCATTCTCTTGTAAATGTCACACTCTTGTATTTGGCTTTTAAATATACTGGCCTTAGGTAAAACATACTATAACTAACAGGGTTAACAAAGATGTTTGTTAGACCAGTGTCTTTAATCTAGATGATAAATGTCAAATCTGTATGTAGCAATCTGCCAACTACTGAACATAAATACCATTAAATACTAGTCTGAAGTCAAACTTCTAATATCAGATGTGGTCTGACTTAACTATGTCACAGTATCCTGTTAACTTCCATCCATTTTTACTGTACAGTTATCTTGTGATAATGGGCAATAACTGAACTGATTTATCAAACCTTTATCAACATATTAGGCTCTGCATGGTGTAAACATTTTTAATGTGTGTAATCCACAACCATGACTTCAACCAAAACTTGACTGGATTGCTTCCAGCAGAAATGCCAAACATCCAGTTTAGCTTCTCCTCTTATGTAAGCAGCTCTAACCTTGCAGAGAAGGTTAGTAGGACACCCAGGGGTGAACCATGGGCGATTTCTGCTTCCCTCTACTGACCATCAAAGCAGGGATGTTACTGATGTAAAAGAGGCCTAGTAGCTGTGTGGTGTGTTAGTATGTGTGGGAGGATAAGTAGGTTTTCTGTGTCTGTATGTATGTGTGTGTTGATGGGTAGGTGGGCGGAAAGAGGAATAAGATTTAAGTTTGAGAAAAACAGAAATGAGGTTTTCTGATTTTTTTTTTTTAACTGATGTTTTATGAATGCGTCATTAAATATTAACAAATCCCATTTTACATGATCAACTCTTTAAGTTTGAAACAATTCAAATACTTAAATTTGCCCTTACTTTTTCTTACAGACATATGTTTTATTAATTCATCAAATGGGATTAAATCAAAGAGAAACAGCACAAAACAAATGAGTACTGATTTTTTTTGTCTCTACTTAAATACCAAGAGATCCGTCAGGATAAAAGTAACAGCTGAGGACTCAGAGGAGAAAAAAAACAGAAACATAAGATGAACTTCAACTTTAGAAAACACTGCATTGCTCAAAATATGTTCTTATCTTTGCATCATGTTTCTTAAGGCAAAAAAATCATGGTGTACATGAACTAAAGGGGGAAAAAAACTAAAGTAAACACCATGTCAACACACTAGTTGAAAAAAATACATTGTGACTCATGAAAAAAGAAACTGTTTAAGTATCATTAATTTGTACATGTAAAATGTCTCAACAGTGAATGAAGATTGAGACTTTAAATTGTATTTTCCTTCTGCTCATTTACTGTTAATCTGGCACCTTAATAAAAAGTACAATGGAGGAACGACACTGGGCATTATATCTGTGGTAGATTAAAGCTTTATCAGGAGCTTACCACTACAGATCACCTGATTACACCAGGGACCCATGGAGAGAGTTTAGGGGTCTGTTTTTATCAGTTATGTAGCTGGAACACTAATGCTACCAATCAACAACCAATTAAGAGGAAGCAGGGCTTGTTGTCTCACCAGGCAAGTGAAAAACAAATACCCCTTTCTTTCTTTTTTTCCTTGCTTCCTCCGATGATTCCTCTTGGTTTCTTTGCTGAATCAAGCATGTTGCGTGCCACTGTGTTGATATCTAGTTCCTGGCGTGTTATGTGGTGCAGTAAAGTAAAACGCAGCTGTCACATGATGTACCAGGATGCTGCAGGGCAATGACAGCCCCAGGAATGTGTCTGCCATCAAAAGGAGTAAGAAGTACAGAGTTTTAAAGTGGGAAACTGACGTGGTATGGCTTTAGATTCCTTCTTAAATAGTCTTTAAAGACATTTCCAAAGAAAACTACATCAGTTTCAACAACATGTTCTTAGAATGGAAGAATGTTTGCTCTTACATTGATAATGGCCAGTCTAGTTGTAAAATTAAAGGAAGCACCTTAATTTGCAGGTAAACACCTAAAGAAGCCCATAAAGGGGTGTAAGACTGACAGGATGTGTACAGACACAGACAGAAGTGAGACAGGGATGATGGAAATGTAAGTGGTGTTATTAACCAAGAGGGCAGGTCATAACCTCCATCTCCTAATAAAAAAACTGTTATAATAAATAGCCACTGTTGTAGAAAATTTTAATTAAATATACGTACCAATGAGCCATTTATCACTGTCAAATGAGTTGGACATTAATGGAGTGATATTACTTGCTATTAGGGTATGAGTTACCTGGCGAGGGTGCTTTAATGTGAACACGTGTTGTCTATTATACCGATAGTGTCAAAAGTAGGGCTGCAACTAATGACTATTCTGATAGTCGATTAGTCATCGACTATTGAAACGATTAATCGACTATGTATCTCCTGATTATTAAATGGCAACTTATTTCACTTTCAGCTTTTAAATCTTGCATGAGGTTGTTTAAATGATGTGTGAATTAAAAAGACGAGATCGACACTTCATTCAAAAATACATCTGTTATTAAACTTTGCAGCCAATGTTTACAAATCTTACATGTACGTAATTTATTTAGTAAGTGTAATGTGAAGTGCTCCCAGACTTCTGACGTACTCTGCCGCCGTTTTGTTACCTGGTCTGCCACCATATTGCAACATGAGCAACTCTCAGCAGAGATAGGAAAAAGATGATGTCTCACTCTGTAGGTTTTTTTTTTTTTGCCAACAATAGTCGATGGTTAAATTTATTGTTGACTATTTTTATTGTCGACAACATCAACTAATCGTTGTGGCCCTAGTCAAAAGGACCAGCTATAAAGCGACTTGTTCTTCAGGTGTATATGAAAACTTTATATATTGTGTGATCAGCTGGTTTATTGCATCCACAACATGTGGAAGAGTGCAGCTAATGGACGGCTGTGATATGCCCACCCTGTTTCCCAGCTCCCACTGCAATGTTCTAGTTGCAAATAGGCACAAAGTCAAGAAAACCTGCACTTTTGGTGGAACAGAGTTAACCACTGAGCATGGCTCCAAACAATTGCAAAGGTCCTCTTACTAAAGCATCCAAAAAGCACCATCATGTAGCTGTAGAATGTAGAAATAAATCTACATGGTCATGAAAGATTTATTCTCTCTGTAGGTCACGATCTGCAACAGAAACTAGAGCAGCATTTGTGAGCAGGATTGGGATGAGGGAAGGCCACTGATGAAGTACCTGTGGATGAGCTAAAAGCTTAAAAAGCTTCATGTGAAAGAAAGAAGATTAACTCACAGCTGCATAATCAGGTAGAGGTGGTCGGGACTCTCATAGATGTCCTCCAGTGCCACAATGTTTTCATGCTTGATCCTGCAGAACAAAGACAAACAATCAGAAAAGCTTTTTAGTTCTTACATCACGCTAAATGACTTTTAATCCTAATGGCTGCCCCTGAACTACAGAAATGTTGTGTTGCCACAATGTGTCTGGCACGATCTCACAGTCAAAACAAATGTTCATACACTGACAATCCAGACTAATAACCAAATGTGTTTTCACTTTTCAAGCAACAAAACAGTCTCACATCAGGACTGATTTAGCAGCAGTTCAGTATTTGATCATACGGTTGTTTTCTTTATCAGCCAGTAGAGTTAGCCTATTTTTCTTACATGGATCTTCTTTATTTCCCTCTTTTCAGCAAAATCACGTGTGAAGACTATCCTGATATGACTGACAGCTCTATAACAGCTACTAAATGAACACCGAGGTGAGATTTTCATGTCACCTGCTTCATTGCTAGCAGGACAGCTTCCTTCTAGTGCTTCCTGTGGAGGCTGAAATGTGGTTGTAAAACTGTTACTGAAAGCGATGATGATTTTGACATTTAATTTTTCACTACCAGGCCGGCACAAACTCGTCAGGAATTTAAACCAACATACCATAGATTAATGTACCCCAACCTTCCTTTTTATTCTCTCCTTAAACCTTCTTCTCATTCCTGTTGTTTCTTCTCACATTTCTCCATGGTTACAGCACAGTGATGAGGGCGTTTCAATGCGTGTGTGGCAGTGTGTAGGTGCATGTTCATTAGCCCAATGCCCAATACTTCATACATTGTAGAAAGGTTGATCTGGTGTGTGCATTTGGTTTAATCTTCTTCTGCACTGTAAAACAGAGGTAATTGCCCCAGGTGTATCTCACACACACACACACACACACACACACACACACACATATATATATATATATATATATATATATATATATATATATACACACACACGAGTACAGGTTGAAAGAGATAATGTGTGTATTTAAGCCATGCCTGGGATAATGAAGGCCTGACAGAAAACAGTCGGAGTATAATGACAGAGCGGAGTCAGAGTGCATTCACAAAAAGCCTTTCGTACAATACAGGCTTGGTGCTGCACTTCGGTGCTCATTCATGGATTTCTGCTACAGTCGTCCTCGGTTACAGCCGTGCACAGCTGTGTGCACACTGACAGGTATCATTTTGTGTTTTGTGCTATACTTCTTTCCATCTGTAATAGATTAATGTTATGTTTAGTTTGGTTATTTTATTGGTCATTTAGTCTGAATTTCTGTAGACAACCACAGTGCAGGGACACAGTTCAGTGTCTGTCTTGTTTTCTCAGTAAATGGATGTCTTCATATTGCTAGTGTCATTTTTAAACTGTTTTAAACAACAGATGGTGTTTGTGAACGTTCTGCAATGCCCACCAATGTTTCCAAATTGTAACTGGTACTTGTGAACAGTGATAAAAACAAAATTTATGCATGTTATTTCAGAGGGATCCATAAACACCAGCAAACTTTATTAGAACACATGACCATACTTATAAACGTAGCTGCAAACACTGGTTCAACATTCAGCTGGATATGATTATAAATGCAGCTCTATACACTGGGGCGCATTCACAGAAGGGACTGATGATGAAAAAAACAAAAAACAAAAAAAACAATAAAAAGCAGGAAACTGTGAAGAACATTGAGCTCATGTTCTCCCACTGCTGCTTTGACCTTGTATCTCTGTGAAAGCTCACAAGGAAACCTCACTTCAATTAAGCAGACTAAACAGCTACATGGAAGTCATGTTTTAGCTGCTGGCTAGACCCGACAACCCCACCTCTGGCGCCAACATAAGCGTAAGTGGTGGAGTAATGTTGCGCTGCTACTTCAGTGGTGGAGCCAGGAGTACTGGTTCTAAGTTATACTGGAGCTGGTTTAGGAGCTCCGTTTAAACCAATTTTACAGCAACACTTTCACATGTTTCCAATTGTCACTGATAAATTGCTGACTAAATAAAATTATTTATTGTTTAAGACACAGAAATTATTGGTCTTTACTTATATTTCATGCGTAAAATGTTTCAGCTGAATCTGTGTTATCTCTATTTCTACTGACATAGTGAATGGAGGCTCTTCCTTTAAAATCACGGTTTAATGTTCTGAATTTTACTGATCTATTGGCTCCCTTGATAAAAGTCCTGCTAGTAAACATGCTGTAGCTGCATCAGTTCATCTGTCTTTTCTAACCAAATTTACGTCCACGCTGAAAGCAGTATCTGTATAATACACAGTGTTCCTTTCTTTGACATATCTTCATCTTATTGTAAATCAGGGATGGTGTAAGAGGAGGGTCAAAATGACAACCTGTGCAGCTTTGGCACAACCTCAATGGCAACAGGCTCATGTTATCTCTTCATACAACAGCTCAGGCCGGACAAACCTACCTGAACTCCTGCTCCTTCCAGGTGTTCCATAAGACTTTAAATTAGATTTTGCAATCAAGATATTTATGTCCCTTACACAGATTCAAGTCGCTTAAAACTGAGTGACCAAGAAATGATTAATAAAAAATAAAAAACGCCTGTATTGGGACTCCAGTCGGGTACTTCAGATTGGATCAGGACACCCCTTGTTATTAAATACTCCCTTGACCTCTGGATACCTTGGGTATTCCCATAATTTCCAAACTCAAAAATCTATTGGTTAATGACAATATTTTAGGATAGTAGCTAACTATCATTCTCTCTCCATTTCCACTTTATGTCAATCTCTACGTTATCTAAATGTCATTTAATAGGAAAAAAAGTGGGAGTCAATTTTCTTTTTTGTTTTATTCCTCACTGCTTACCGCCACTAAAATTGTTTTCTTCAGGAATAATAACATCTTCCTGTTTGGTTCCTAAAGTGATCTGAAACGGGCAGATTTTTCTCCAAAGCCGACCTGGTGTCTCTCATTGCACAGGATGGTTTATTCAGGCTCTCAACTGGCTGTAGTAATGAGACCCATTTGTCAAAATAAATGTCTACATCTCTCCCTCATTACTGCAGGCAATTCACATTTTCTGTATTGTTTCACTGTACAGCCAAATTAGAAGACCTATTGCATTTATTTTTGCCTTCGCATTGTTGCCACATACACAAGACCAACAATCTGATATTGTCCTTTATAACTCACATGCAAGCATGAGGCTTATGTATCCAAGTTATAATGGGACAGTCTTTGAAATGTGGTCTCCAGGGAAACCCAGTTTTTGTTTGTAAATGGTTCTCCACAGGTTGAAGGTAAAGGTATCTCATTTTGGAGATCATTTGCACCATATAGTTCAATTTGAAATATTTTTTAAGCTAAAACAGCTTTGACAAGTGACGGCATAGACACTGAGCACCTTCAGATAAAAATGCTTTAGACTGCTTGGTGCAGTCTTTGAGGATCAGGTTTGTTTTCCACAGATTCCATCAGGTTGGTATCAGGGGAGGTTGGAAGGTAGACGGTTTTTGCTTTGATCTTTAAGCCCTTCTTACTGCTGTCTTACTGAAGAAGGCCGCTACTGTAGGGGTGAGTTGTTACCATGTAAGGGGGGTTGTGACTGGTCTACAAAAATTCTGCAAAGTGCAGGAGTAACATCCATGTAAAATACCAGGATGGAGGTTTTCCCAGCAGCACTACATAAGAACAAGATAAGAACTGTTACTTATATTTATTGCTATTAGTTTTAATGTTATAGCTGATTGGTGATGAAAAAAACAACTGTTACTAGGCCTGTCGCGATAAGCAATAAGTCAATTAATTGAACGATAAGAAAATAAGAGCACGATAAGTTTGCCGGCCGCGATAATTTTTATTAGTCCCCCCTTTACCATAAACTGTGTATGACAATAGGTTTCACTATGGCGTATTTCGACTCAACGCTCTGGTTTCTTGCGGAGTGATCTCTCTGGTGTCATACTTGACTGCAGCATGTTGCAGCACGAGCCGGTAAGCCGCATTTGTTTTGCAGGGCTGCCAACACGCAATGGCCGTGAGACTTGCGCATTTAAGTGGCTTCTCACGCTCTCGCGCTAAACCTCCGATTCTCATGCTGAAATATGTAAATAAGTCGAATGGAGAAATAATAGATGCAAGCACCTCCTCTTTTATCATTTCGCTGCTCCCCACATGTAAGCAGAACACACACATCTAGCTTACGACGTCAGTACAAAGCCCCCACTTCCTGGTCTACCGTAATAACCCCTGTAATCCGCAGGCACATTACGCAAATAGAGTCAGCCTATATACTAGTGTTGTGCGATGTGTCTAACTTTGTGTGTGCGATCCAGCAGCTCAGTGCGCGTGAGAGTGAGCGTGAGCGCAGAGGGAGGAGAAGAAGAGCTTATGAGGAACGAGAGTAGCAGAAGAAGAAAAGGTGTGAAGAGAAGAGACGGAGCGGTTAGGCAGAACAGTCAGGAAAAACAATAACGGTGCGTTATAATAAAGCCGTTTCTCAGCACAACCGCTGTTTCCTTTTTTTTATGGTGCTCCACGCCGTGAGCGGCGAGAGAAGAGAGTAATTGGGAGTTAACCCCGAAGCCAACTCCACTTCGGCCCTGGAGAGGACGGATCTCCCCCGTGTCCTCCGACTACTATCGGCGGATAAGAAGCGGGAATGGTTAACACTAGCGTATTTGACAAAATACACATTAAGAGCAATGCCGGCTAATCGAGAGGTTTGGGAGGATTCCCAGTGGGCTGCATTACTTTTGGGCCGGCGTCCCGGCTTATGTGAAAAAGGCGCTTTTATTTATTTAGTTTATTGATCTTTGAAAATGTGTACTTGCATTATTATTATTATTATATTAGTTGAGAATGGTCTCAAAATGACACATTAGCGCTTTGCGCAATATTATCGTTTATCGCGATAATTTCTGAGAAAATTTATCGTACAGCTAAATTTGTTATCGTGACAGGCCTAACTGTTACCGTATTGCTATTTACTCACGTTCAATGGTTTTCCATGGAGAGCATTAGCCTGCTTGCTATCAAAGTACAGCCAACTAGAAAGCAGGCTAAATTTTAGTTTCTGTTTAATTAAAGCAGTAACCTTCTCACTACCTGGTACAAAATTCTGACACACAGGTTGTGTTTTTCACACCACAAATGGGTGACAGAATGCGAGAAAAGTGGTCACTGCTGGCTTTTAGAGGGAGTGTGGTTGTGTCGTTGCTTCAAAGCCAACAAAATGCAGATGAGGTGAGATGAGGTGGAAGATAAGCTGTTTTCAGCTGTTTGTAAACTAAATTTCTCATTTACATGTAAAAACAGTTGAGATCAATATACACATTAAAGGTCATTGCTAGTTTAAAACAGAAAAATGTTTTACTATTACTTCTTTCCTTAAAATAATGCAATCTCTTTATTATTACTCAAATAAACATTAAATTTAGAGCAACATTTAAAATATTAAGTTTATATTGTTATATACAACTCAAAAAGACATTTTTGTTACATAGGCAAGTGGTGGGGGACCTTGGCCCTCATCCTGCAAGTTGTCCATGTGTCCCTGCTCCAATAAACCTGATTCAAATTAATGAGACACCGTGCAGAACTTGATTGGCTGTTGGATCCATTTGATCAGGTGTGTGAGAGCAGGAACACATGGAAAATGTGCAGGAATGCAGCCCTCGAGGACCAGGGTTCCCCAAAAGAACAGGTAGTCTGATAATAAGTACATGTAGCTAAGCATGATGTTCTGGTGCTCCTTTTTGTTTACTGGCTTGGGATAAAAATAATTAAACTAATGTCTATTAGCGCATCCATATATGAAGCCACAATGTTCAGTTCCCAAAATATGGCATATTCAAGCCAGACACTTAATAATTAGTAGCATATGATATGTGTCCAAACAGCAGCCCCTATGTATGGTTCTGTATGTCAACACACACACATTGCTGGTATCGACACACACACACATTATCACAGGCTGGTATGTGTTATTGCATCAAGACAGTGCACACAGCTTCCCCCATTCCCATCAACCTCAAAAACCTGTAATTACACACTGCATTTTTGCCTTGGACTGGCATCTCTGCTGCTAAACATAGACATCTTCTGTCATTATGGCGCCTCCAGGAAGTGCAACAGGGAGCCAATGATGTGACACTACACAGCACGACTGCTGCATATTGTCTGTAAGTGTCCAGAACAGCGAATAGAAAGAATTTTGACTTTGTCCATAATTCCCACATTGTTCTTCCTAATAATTCCAGAGCCATACCATGAAAAATTTAATCATAAAAAGTCATTGAGTTAGTACTGAAGCATCATCCATTCTGTTTAATCTAACAAAGATGTATCAATAAGCACAACAATCAGCATTCCCAGCCTGTATAAATTTATGTATGTGTCCGTATGTGTGGTAGGTGGGCTGTGTATCATGACCTGGGGGTGGGGAGGTTGACACAGGAGGGGCAAGGGGGGTATTTTCTTGGAAGAGAGAAGAGATGCACAGTTGCCCCGGTAACCAGGAATTAGCAAGCTTGTGTGTGTGTGTGTGTGTGTTTTTATATGACTGTACTTACCTTCTCAGGACAGCGATCTCGTTCTCGATGCTGCTCTCCTTCCCTTTCAGAGCCTTCTTGGGGATGCATTTTACTGCAAACATCCGTCTAGTCAGCTTCTCCTGGGCTAGGACCACCTCTGAAAATGCTCCACTAAGAACACAGAAAAAAAGCCATGTAATTCATCTAATAGTAATTTAAAAAAATCAATAAAATTTTCCATCTTTTCCAACCTAATCCTGTCCAAAAATTACATGCATCAGCTTGAGAAGGTCATTTTAAGATTTAAGGTTATATCTGAGCTAATATTTGTACAATTGGTCACTTTTATAGTCATACATGAAACAAACCCTTAAAAAGTCTTAAAACTAAAATTTTACACTTTATGAATTCAGTTATTCTGCCTTAAAGATGCCATCTGCAACAAATGCAGTATGTATCCTATGATGTTAATATCCAGAAAATTACACTTCATCGGATGTGATTGGATCTGTCAGGAGTAAGATTACAGCATTAGCAATTTTCCTATGCATTCATTCAGAACTGCAGTGGTGGAAAATTGTTTTCAACTCAGACCATTGCAACATCAATAAGTGGAAAAATAATTGGGAGGTTAACTCAGCTTCCTCTTGAAGGTCTTAAAAGAGTGTGCATGTTTGTGCAGGGTGATGAATGAAGATGAGCCTATTGCGAGTTAATCTGTCTAAACCATGTGTAGAATCCTGTGTCGATCTGTCCTCAGACTCACAAACATATTGAAATAAACATACATGTGTTTATCTCCCCTCTCTCCCGTCTATTTAACATTCAGACAACCTGCAGCTGACACAAATCCGGACTTTACAAATCCTGCTGATGGGAAGTAAAATTAAGACCTCAAGCTGTCTCTTGGCAATCCCTGCTCTAGCTTCTGTGTATTTTTCTGAACTTTTAGTCCAGTGTGAGCCTTCAGGAGAAAATCCTCAACTAAAGATCTTTGTATTGTTCTAAAGTACAGGTTTAGCAATAAGTGAAGAAAGAAACTTTGCTTTCAGGCCCTAAATCAGCAAAAGGCAAATCTGTGTATTTACAATTCAATCTTTATTCCAGGTCTCTTCTATAGTCTTGAGCTGTGGGCAGTGTATAAAGAATGAGATCACAAATATATGAGCAGCATAAATTAGCTTCTTCCGAAGAGTGGCGTAGTGCACAACTAGGCACAGGGTGAAGAGCTCGGTCAGTCAGAGAGGTTCTGAGTAGAGCTGCTGCTCTTGTGCTTTGAAAGAAGCATTTGGCCATTTCCTATGAAGAAGAGTCCTTGTGCTATCTTTTGGGAACGTCTCAAGCTGGATTTACACTTGCGTAGCATCTGCGTAAGGTCGGTTATGGCATGCACACAGAAGTACTCCATTGTGATTGGTCAGCTTGTGCTTGTGTTTCTGGATTTCTGGAGCTTCTTGCTGAATTTGTGTGGTTACCACGGAAGAGAAACTGCAACACAAGAGCGTAACCCTACGCTTGCGTGCAAGAGCACATTAGCCCGGTGTCAGCTGCGCCGACCCTACCGTACGCAGATGCGAGTATAGATCTAGCTTCTGTGTCCCCTCAGAAGAACTGGAGGAAGTGGCCAAGGACAGGGTTGCCAGGGGATCTCTACTTTAAGACCGTTGCCCCTTTATAGTTAGCAAAGTTAGCATGCTATTTGAAAATGCACCATCTGTAATTTGTCTAAACCTCTAGAAACAGACATTTTATTAAGAACTATGAGTTCTTAATGAAGAAAAATTGTATTGAATTGAGAAAAGGGTATAACACTGAAAGACAGGAATCAAAGAAAGGTATTTTTGTCAGGCTCTGCATGTCAATCTCCATTTCTATCCTCTTATCCTATTATGGAGAAGTATGGCTTCAGAAAAACAAGATACCTACCAAATTACACAAACAATTCCTAATTTTTTCAAACTTTTGTGCCCTTTCACAGCTGTCTATTGTTTAGCTATTAACTGAATTAAATCAAATTGTATTAATCCCTTAAGGAAAATGATATAGTTGCAGGATAACTAAAATAATTAGTCATCAATCATTACAGTCAACACGTAGGCCTACTGGAATGACCATCTCTGTTGCAGGGGAGCTGAAGAAGCCTCTGTGTGAACACAGTCTGTTTAATTTCTATGCTATGTAGAGGGTGTGCAGTTGTCCATTATTATAATGCCGGCCATCTTTATAATTTTGTTCAGTTTTTTTTTTAGAATTATCTCCACCTCTTCTTCCAGATGGAATTAATGTTTGACCTTTTAGTATTCTTCCTAATTATTAGCTTTATATTCTTTGGCTTGTTGATCATAAGCGAGTGCTCTTCACAAACAGAACAGTAGTGGAAAAGAACAAAACTGGAAAAAGTGGTGAGGTTCAAGTCTGAATATATTCCTGCTTTTAAAGACCCAACATACTTTTTTTATTTTCCATTTAAATACCTTACAAAGCAGCCCTACCCAGAAAATGCATTCCACATCATGTTGCCATTCATAAAGTACCATTAAAATAATATGTTTCCATTCATGTACTCTCCCTTACAACATGTGCATGCTGCCTTTCAGAAAACACTTAAACTCTTCAGACCATTAACATTTCACAAGACATCAACCACAAGGGCCCACTAGCCTTCAAAACATCAGGATATCAACACACAAACACTAACAGTCCATTGCTGTCTTTGCTGCAGTCCTTGAACTGCAACATTTTCTTCTCACCTTCATTTCCTCCTTCCCTTCCCCTGTCATTCTCTCCTAGTCTTTCACCTCATGCTCCACAAATCTCTCAGGGTGACAAGAGATCATACTGACTTGTTGCCCCTGGTGATCAAGGTGGACCGTCTGGATACCAATAAGATGGCATCAATTGACTCACATGAGCTCAAAAACAGACATTTGCAGTGACTGATAATGGCCTTTAGGGTTCTGGTGACGTCAAAGCCAGATGAAACAAGTGGTCTGTGCTGTTAGTGTTATTGCTTCACTCAGTTTCATGTGCAAAAACACACACACACACACAGCAACACACATGCTGGATGCTTTTCATTTATTACTCTCAGATATATGAATGGGAGCCCATGGTGACTCGTACCATTTAACAGCTCTGCTATTAGTCATCAAACAAGGTAACATTTCCACCTGTTCTGTTGTTTTATTTTTAATCATTTTCACTGGAGAGGCTAAAATAATTTAGGAGCACCCATTACAGCTGGTGTCATGTTAATAGCGGCACTTATGTGTGATGAAAGAACAGAATTATCACAACGGTCAACACATGTTGTTTTTGTTCTGCAGCCAGAAAATATTTCTCTCAGGTTTTGAGCTTCCAACATTTAACTGGAACTGAAATACAGTTTTTATTTTTAATTCAGAAAACTCTTTGACAACTATGGCTCTCATAAGTAAACAAAACACTGCAGAAATGACAAATTTTTTATTACCATTCACATTTGCTCATTCGTGAAATTTAAACAAAAACAAAGTAGTTTTGTCTCAGTGCTTCTTGGTGTAAAAGCCCTTTTCTAGATATACATAAATACATCAAAAACAAAAGAAACGGTAACCGACTTCTACCAAAAGTCACCATCTGCACCTCCAGCCCATCTCCAAAGCCAGGCAGTTGAAGTGGTGGACTACTATAAATATCAGAGAGCAATTTTAGATTATAAGCTTAGATTCAATGCCAACACTGACAGTGTGTGTATAAAAGCCTTTCAATGCATGTATTTTTATTGTAAGGTCAGGAGCTTTAATGTGGATATTTTTTATGCTTTGTTAATATAAGGAAAAACTTTTCCTCCTACATTCCTCTGTCCCTCTGTCTACTTCGCTTATTAGCAGCTCAAATTTAATTTGAGTGATCATTCACAAGCAAATACACGTAAATATAAGATTTTTCTCTTTCTTGATGGCACAGGTAGAACCAGAGATGACAATATCAAAATTCATGAGGGTGCAATTGTTGGGAGGAGCACGACACATCATTTTCACTGATCAATGAGCCACACTGAGACAATCATGAGAATTTTAAAGTTGTGAAAGACTTTACACAGCTGTAGAACAATCCTGTCATCAATGCAAGGCTCTATGCTTCCAAAGAAAAAAGGCACTGTGTAAGTTATCGAAAAGATGCCAGCGTGAATGCATGCTATAAACAAAGCTATAGGTGATCCAACAAATATCAGACTGTGTGACTTTTGTTTGGTTGTTGTGTTGGCTAGGTAGTACCCATCTGTCATATCCACTTTGCCCATAACTACTCCCACCTTGAAAAGGTTCCTCGAAGTGAAAGAACATATATCCTTGATCACAACTATGGAAGATTTAGAGCTGACTATCTTTGTAAAAGCCAGCTAGTCCACCCTCATATTAGTGTGTTTTTCCACTTTTCCCGAAGGAGCTTTCAAACTTAACCATGTAAAGGAAATTATGTTGCCAACAAAGCCAAAATCAAAACAAGTTTTGGTGAAAACAGTATGATTCTAATGTAATTTGAACAAAGTGTGAATCTTGTTAAATACAGTAGTACAAAGAGACGTATACACACAGTTTACCCTGCTGCCATCTGGCAAAAGTATTCAGTATCATACAACAGCAGCTTGTTTCCTCGGGCTGTGAGAGAGCTCAATTTATCAAGACTCTACCATAAAATCTATCGCATTTCTTCTGACTTTATTTTATTTATTTATTATTTATTTTTGTGTGTAACATAAGGGGGCTACAATTGTAATTTTGTTATGTAATCTCTGGTGCACACTGATAATGAAACCAAACAGGGATTATGCAACAAATATTGATCACACCACCAGCAAAGCAAAGATTAGATATCATTTGCATTTGCTCACTAAGACAAATTTACATGCTGCGAAGAGAAGTGAAATAAAGAAAAAGGTCAGAGGAGAGATAGAATTAGAGAAGACTAAACCTCATAAATGAAGTTGCATGCATGCATACACACATACACAGCAGCAGTAAGCAGCAGGAGAGCAGAATGGTCCACTTCACATTATGTCAACCCTAAATTTATTTGCTTGCAACACAAACATTGGCAGACAAGTGGGTTCATGTGATTGGAGGAAAATAACTTATATAACATCTGGAGGTTGTTTTAAGTGGGTTGTTCTTGTGTGTTTGACTGGCTGGAAGTCCCCACGTGCCGTTACCCGCGGCGACAATGGGTGCATTTCCTCATGTATGAACCTGTGTAATTGTGTCAGTCAAGCTCCGCTGCCTCCATCAGTGCACCTAGCAGGGAATGTATTGGCATAAACTGTGTGTTTCTCCATCAAGCACATATCCAGCAAGGAAACAGTCTGTCTCATGTGCACACATCCAAACCAACACACAGTGTTAGAGACCGAGGGGAAGAGACCAGAATAGGCTGACAAGGTGGCAGAGACACATTTAACGTGAAGAGTGACAGCAGCCATCTGTACTTGTCAGCGTCAAAATATCATCCAAAAAGTTGTTCAGTCATATGTTTCTGTTTATATGGAAATTCACCCAGAAGTACGGCAAGCCTCCTGCAGCAGAAACAGATCACATATTTCTCTTAGTGTGTGTTTTCTGTAAATGGCAGTTTGCAGCCACTGCAGTAGAGTAAAAGGTTTCAACTCTCTGACAGAGCTGTAAGAAAGCAGAAAGCATTTATAGGAGCTTCTTTGTGGGAGCCACAGTGGGACAATCATGCTGACAAATCCATGATAGAGGAGGATGAAAGGCCGAAGGAGATCAGAATGCAGTGCTGCAGCAACGCGACTGATTGTGAATGAAGCGTCAGCGTGCTCAAAAGTCTACTCACAATGCCAATGCTCACATGCAGATGCTTAGAAGGTATGTTTTGCATATTCAACATTTTAGTTTAACATAATAACATGCTTATGTTCTCTAATAACAGCAGAACTCTACAAATAGTCCAAAAATAGTCAATTGAAGTTTTTAATAGTGCAAACTAACATTTTAACACTACAGTGTGGGCTCAATAGCTGAGACCCGTGATGTTGGCCATCTTAAACCAGTACCATCTCTCGTGGTTTGTCTGTATATGTATTCAGAGCCAGTGAGCAATGGATTCAGAACTAAATGCATTAAAATAATTCTTGGTGTTAACTGATTAATATTTTAACGCAATAATAACACACAGACTCGCCTAGCCCTAAATTATGCAAACATGTAAAAAGTCCTGTTAACAGCAGCAGGTCATGTCTACGTCTGCTGTTGGTATGTAGACAAAGGAATTGATGGCATATATTGTGACGCAACCCACACAGAAGGCAGCGCACAATCTGGTGCTGGGAACCTAAAATGTTATCCTGTCCATGCATAAATGGCACAGCAGGATAATCAGAAAATCTTCACCATGATGGGCATTTTCCTAATAGTTTGTTTTCAGTGCACAAAACTGTGTTTGGATCTGCGTTTGTTAAAATATCCACATACATGTGGACACAGGTTCAAGGCAAATTGTTATAGCCATTCTCATATAGGTGTGCAAAGGTCATTGGACAGGTAGGTGATATATTGTGTAGTATATGCTAAATTGTTTCTGATGGTACTGGGAGTGTGGTATTAGGACACTTGCTAAACATTTTCAGCAGTTTTAGAAAACCATAAATGCACAACTTGCTGGCCGGTTGAGAGAGCAAGTAGCATCCTCCTGCATGCTTTACTGCTTGAAAATTCATTCACTAAATGGGCAAAAAGTCCTTCCACAAGCCCTTTTAATACCATAAGATGTTTTTACATGGCAAAAACTTTAAAATGTTCAACACGTACTCTCAATTTTGGTTCTTGAGGGCCGATGTCCTGTAGGTTTAGAAGAGTCCCTGCTGCACACCACCTGATTCAGAGTCCCCATTGATTCGAGTCAGGTGTGCTGCAGCACTGAAACTTCTAAAAACCTGCAGGACCACGAATGAGGATCCCTGCTTGTTCAATTTTGTGGAACATAGGGGATTTATAAATGCTGGAGTGGGTCTTTAAGCTTAGCATAATTGGTATAATTTCCTCACCTATATTAACAAACATATATAAAAAGTACCAATGCCAGGAAAGCCCACACTGTCCATTATCACCTTCCATTTAGCTTGTAAGTGGTCAAATGCAGTGGAATGGAAACTAAATTGAGCCTCTCAAATGTCATTAATGGCACATAGTTATTATATTAATTCCCTCCGAGAGAAATATTAATGCATCTGTCATTATTTTAGAAGCAAACACAAACCTCTCCAAAGCACAATGTAATCTGTAACCCTTTAACAACATGTGTTTCAACATTTTTGAGCTAATATTTCTGTTACTCGTTGAATTTAATCTAAATTTTACAAGATTAATTTCTCACAGTATTATATATGCTATTTCATGTCTAAATACATTTAATGAGAACAGTTCTAAGTTCATTTACAATGAACATTTATGTCTCTCAGCCTTGCTAACAGAGAAGAATAATGTCAGCACTGCAAGTCTGTTCCTGTCCAATCAATAATTAGCAATTTAATCAAAGCAGAAGTAGTCCCCTCTGAATGGACTTGTATACGCACACATAGCACAAGGCCTGACAATGACAGAGTGAGGACAAGGACAATTACACAGCTCAATGCTAACGTCATCACTGGGCAGGCCCCATGCGCACCATCATTTTCGTGTGCTTGGAATACAAAGTGATCTGCTTGAATGGTTTGCCATTGTCATGACACCAAAGAAAATATAGCCAATCTTCCAGCATGCAGAGGAAGAGGGCTGTAAATCATAAAAACAAGCAGGGAAAGCCAAAACATGATTAGAAAAGAAAGACTGGGAGTAACTGAAATAGCTGCTTTTTGTATGAGCCACATCAAAAGGCTGTGCTGCGTTTCTTTTTCTTTGCCATACCAGCCAACTTTCCCTGAACAAGCCTTGAGCTGATCAGTTTGTTTGATGAAATCTAAACCTCTGTCTGATAAACAAACCAGTCACACTGAAGTAACATGAACTAAAATTTGCTGCTTTGCATGTCTTTAACTGAGCTGTTTTCTCTCCAGTTGTGCCAGCATGTGCAGGCATATAATAATTTTCTAAAGCTTCTTATACAGTTTGGCTTTGTTTTTGGATTCAGAATCAGTGGTCAAGCTGAAGATATCAGCTATCAGCAATGACATCCACATAATAGCTAGCAGAAATAAACACATCTATTTCTGTGGACCAAGTGACTTGTTGATCAAGTGACTTGTCATTCTTTCTTAGTCCAGCTAGGAAAAGATAACATCAATGTCTTCACACCCTAAAATGCTTTCACCATTTTCCTGTTCTCTCCTTGACGAGGTTGATTCACATACCACTGCCTCTTCTTGTCTGATTTAATAAGTACAATCCTTCATATGTCAAATGTATTGTGACGGTTTTCATCATGTAAAGGGTTTTTTTATTTATTAATTTATTTATTCTTATTTCAGGGTGCCAGCCAAGTCTTTTGCCTGACATAGACATCTTTCCTGAGACTTAACAAACACCTCACAAAAGATGCAAGCAACAGACCCTTCAAACACCCTAAAAGCAAATGAAAAGGTAACCCAACAGCAGTTAATAAGGAAACTATACTTCTTATACATAACTGTAAAATTACATAAACAAACAAGCAAAAAAAAACAAAACAAAACAAAACAAAAAAAAAAAAAAACGTGACGTCAATCAATCTGCCCCACTGTACACGTGTAACTTTAAAACTTACTGTATTCTGTTCAGGGTCGCTTTGTGGCTTGAAGGCAAGGGACTTCGTGAACTGGTCCATACAAGAATATCAGACAACAGAATTAATCAGTTTTTGAGATGTCTGCTCCCCAGCATCAAGGTGTCCGTTCATCCCCTGATTATTCACTATACTTGGATTTCTTTCAATAATTTTGACAATATTTATGATAATTGAGCCTTAATGTAAGGAAACATAAAATAAGAGGGAAAAAAAAACGTCTTTACTGCTCATTGGATCTTTCTCTATTCAGCATGCTAAGCCGTTTTGGTGCGTGGGGAATCCAACACGTGCTCTTCACACCGTTCATTTCAAGTGTGCTCAATGAACCCAGAGGAACAGAATGAGAAAGGTGTGAAAACAGGGTGTGATCACACCTTCTGATTGACACAGTGAGAAAGTTAGATTCATTGGATTTACTGTGAGGTTAATTTACGCTCAAACTATACAATCCACACAAAATGCAACATTCATTTATCACACAATCTCCCATCCCTCGGATGTAACCATGGTGGAGAGAAAAAGTTGAGGTTAAATGAAGCTAAGCTGTCACAATATTAACAGAAGAAAACTTCTTTGATTGTATTACAGTCACAACTATAGATTTATTTGTATGATTATTGTCAAAAAATAAACCTGATTCTAATGTTATCACAATTATTATGCAATAATTAATTTAAAAATTCTTTAAATGTGTAAAATCAAATGAACAGTGCCAATAGGGCTTTAAGTTTTATTTATTTAGTATATCTTTTGATGCCAACATAACAAAATAATATAGAAACAAAGTAAAGTAACTAAGAAGTTGCATTCCAACTAAATTCCCTCTGCTCTGAAACAATAAATAAATACTGTCATCTCTGGATTTCTCTCAGAGAAAATAGATGGAAAAAGCTACCGCACCTCTCCTGGAATTGGGTGGCTTCTTTCTGTAAACTACTTTAGAAAAATGCCTTTGAACATTTCTTTTGTAACCGAGGAGAAAACTTAGAAACAGAAAAAAAAACATCTAGCTGACTTCCAGCTGTTCTTATGCAGAAAAGCTGCTGTGTGAGACATAAATAATACTGGGACTGGCGGTGTCCTGCAGGTTTTTGATGTTTCTCTGCTGCAACACACCTGACTCTAATTATTGGTTCATTAAGAGTCTTAGTAAAACAACTGGTGGTGATCCTGCAGGTGGTGAAATGCGTTTAATTTAAAACTGTTTTATGCCATGCTTTACAGGCGGATGAGAAGTCTTCTATACAATGACACCTTGGTCTTTTTTTACAAAAACAAACAAAAAAAAAACTAACTTTTAGGAAGTTAATCCCTTTGTTAGGAGGGAATAACTCTTCCACTGTAGTGCTGTCATACTCCAACACACCTCCTCAAGAACTTGCATGGAACAAAAACAAAACAGATGTTGTTGAATCACTGATCTGCCGATACGGCTCAGACATAATCTTTTATGGAAGGTGACAATATTGAGGAATCTTTACAATTTCTTAATCATAGTGTTTAATACTGTGATTAATTGTAAAATTAAAAATCGGGACATCGTTAATCACAACCCAGCATTTTTAAAGTGTAAAGGTTAGTGGCAAATGAAAGAAATATCTTTTTCAAACAAAATATTTAATGCTGTGTCTAAAGTGTATTAACTCTACTTTTCATCTATTTTTTCTTTTGGACTGATTCATCACAACAATGAAAAACAGTTTTTGGTCATATTAACCAATATAATGTCTAAAACTGAGAGGAAAAGTGTCATGGCCCATGCTCATTACCACTCCCTGCTTCCTGCTGACCATATTTGGCTTGCCAATCATCACCGCTGTTTGGACGGCACAGCTGGAGAACATCAAGTCATCATTCTCATCGCCATATAAACCTCACCCGGACCTCCAGTCATCGCTGGATTATACTACTCATCGTGGTAACCAGTCGTGCACATGATCTAAATCGTATTGTATCTGAACCAACCTAACTTGTACCCTCTCTCTTCCAAGAACCGTACCTGAACCTCGTCCACACCACGGAGAATCCTGTCTGCCCGCTCCAGCCCGTCCTTCCAGCAAACCCTGCATACTGCACTGCACAATTCAAATAAAGTGTCTTTGATTATTCTCCGAGCGCTCCTCTCCTTGGATCCATACACCCAATCCGTGACAAAAAGATTTAGTAGTCTATATTCAGAAGTAATAAAGTACTTAAAAAAATATCCAAAACTCAAGCTTCTCATCATGCGACAACATGAATGCCACTCACAGTAGATAGAATAAAACAAAACAAAAAATTTGCTTATACAATGAACCTAAGATTTCAGGCAGTGAACAACATCTGCTTGTATTCAATTACTCAGGTTTCTACAGTTCCAAGTAATATGTAATTTATCAGTCATGGTCTGATCTCCAGGCCATCTTTTTCTCACACTATGTTTCATCATGAACTGAGGAATAACACAACCTCGCAAAGCCTGAAGCAGTTTCTTACAAGAATATCCCAGAAGATGCAGACATATTATTCTGTCTGGCTTCACAGAACAATTTTCCACTGATAACTCAGAATACTTTAATTTAATTTAATGGTATTTTTTTCTTTACATGAGGGAGACATTTGTGAGATAAGCTGAAATAAGGGAAATGAAACATTAGCAGTCAGACAGTGCAACCTAACTGGTCAGTTTGTCATACTTTATTGGACATAACTAATTATCTTCAGACCTGCTGTGGTGCTACAACCCACAGGTAAAAAAAAAGAAAAAAGAAAAAAAATGCTGATCTGAATCACTATGGCAACAGGAGGTAAGGCGTGATGGATAGGAATTTATTACGGCTGGTGTGTAAATGCAATGGAGCAGAAAAACGGGTTGGGTAAAATAACACACACACAGAAACTGATACAATATGATGGTAAAATGAACTAAATTAACTACTACTGTGTCCAAGTGTTAAACACAGAGTGAAATAATAGAAAGAAAAGCTATTTTTTGAGTCTGTGCACACTTAACATCTTTATTTCAGCGCTCATAGGCTTAAATAACACTGTTGCCACGGCAGCAATTAAGTGCCAATTATAGTCCGTATTCTCACTGTGGCTCCAACACCAGCTGATGAAGACGAGAGGGAGAGAGTACTGAAAGAAAACACTTCCAACAATCTTGTATGCAATTAAAGAGATGCAAAATAGACACTTAAATAAGGAATGGCTGAAAAAGTCTTTAAGGTCTAATCAATCCTGTTGTTCATTTAGGAAGAATAGACAGGTCTCATTCCTCTAGCAATACCATAACAGCTGGAACATGCAGACATGGATCTACAAGATATTTTATGGAAATTATGAACTAATGTATACAGTGTAAACCTTTTTAAGGCTCCTATCAAATAATATGAACCATCAAAATGGATTTGTTAATCATCTGTGTTAGATGTGTGTCAGTGTCAAGCTGACTCAAGAACTGAGATACTGACCCTGGTTCAGTGAAAACCAAAACAAACATTTAGAAAAACAGATGCCTATCTGGATTAAGAATGTCTCCAAGCTGCAGACAAAACAAACTGTTATCTCAACCGTGAACTGTGAGGTTCAGCTTTAAGAACGGCGATGCTTAGATCTGTATTCATAGCTAAAGGGTACCATACACCCACAGAGCAGGGATCTCTAACTGTGATC
This sequence comes from Melanotaenia boesemani, assembly GCF_017639745.1. NCBI lineage: Eukaryota > Metazoa > Chordata > Actinopteri > Atheriniformes > Melanotaeniidae > Melanotaenia > Melanotaenia boesemani. The sequence goes on along the minus strand of NC_055704.1, from coordinate 13,865,161 downwards.
CTTGAGGACCATTGTCCTGCTGGTTTTAGATGATTCCCTGCTCCAACAAACCTGATTCAAATTAATGGACTGAACAGCTTATTGTCAAGTTCTGCATAATGACTTTGAGTCAAGTTTGTTGGAGCAGGGAAACATCTATAACCTGCAGGACAGTGGCCCTTGAGGACCGCAGTTGGAGATCCCTGCCTTACAGGCTTAGCCATGCTCTTCTTAAGGTGGTGCTTCTTGTGTTCTGCATCATTTAACAAATTTATAAAACTAAAAATTATTCATTAGTAATAAACAAAGCACAGCTGAAGCTAGCGCCTCATTTATACTTCCTTTATGTACGTAAATAGGTACAACCATGTAAAACATTCTCAAATGCCACTGCCCACATACCACCCATCTTTTACATCAGCATTGTTGTTAGAGAATACATCCACTAGAGGGCAGAGCAGAGTTCACTTCTGAGTTCTGACGTCTTGTCAAACGGAAAGAAGCATGGCATCTCTTTTTCTACATTGTCAGAAAATGATACAAAATGAGGCAGCACGTATAGTAGGAAGTCCTGGTCTATGCAATCATGAAACACATTGCAGCCGCTTCTTCTTTGATCCTGTCTCTGCCACCATCTACAAAGTTTAGACATTTATTAGAATAGGTTGAAAACACAAAAGGTACCAAAACATCCGGATTAAAATAAGGTGCCTCAGAGTGTTTTGAAGTTCAGACAATCCACCTGAAGTTGGATTATGTCCCAAGATTGAGTCTGATTATCCAGTTCTGTGTGTGCTTTAGTCTGAACATCCCTTAAATATGTGACAGTACAGTCTGATATATTTTGTGACAAAATGTATCTTTCAGGTCAGTCTCACACTTTGTGACAAGACCTTACAAAATTCACCAGCTCACACCAACTCTGAGCCACTGAGGTATGAATTCACCATGACAACACGTCCATTACATGGATGTCAGGAGACTTTCCATATGTTTACATTAGTCACCATGGAAACCATTTTCCAGTTGTGTGTAAGGAAGCGTGCAGATTCTGGGTAACCTGATGTACCTAGTGTAAAAGAAAGAGACAGAAAAATGTGCTCTGGCACCAATAAGACAAGACTAGTTCAAAATGGAAGGGCAACGAATGCATTAAAGCAGCAAAAGGGCTGACTGCACTGACAGCAACCACAAACGCAGCCAGCACAGCATCTCCCAGTCAGTACATGCTGAGAAAGAGCCATATGGAGAGACAGAAAGAGAGGGGGGGCAGTGAAGAAATTGGAACACTAGAGGATAAAAAAAAAAAAAAAAAAAAGCCGATGAGGGCTGAAGATAAAAAAGATGTGGTCGGACACATTAGAGGCCATGCTGGAGGTCATCAGCTCTAATAGCTGGTCTGGAGGTACGGGGAGTTATGAGATGAGAAGGAACTTTCCATCAGTGCTATTTGGTCTGAGAGGAGAGGTCACATGTGAGTGGTGGGGTATAATAGCTAGTTAAAGAGTAGTCCTGGTTAAAAATTCAGTGTGCAGTGCCATATGGATTACAGTTACCAATACTTTTGTAACATATCATAGTCACCTATGTAATTAGGGCTTACCCTGTGGTGATTTTCACTAGCTCAGGATATTATGAAATATCATGCAGTATTAGTGGCACTTTGTTTCTATGATGGACCATCAGATAAAAGCCTGCAGCCTCTAATAGTTACTCAGAGGAGCTATTTAACGCCTCCTCATCGTTTGTGCTAGCTATGAGGAGGATACACAGTACTGACTTGTTTTGATGGCACAGTTGCATTTTTTATGTACATTTCTGACCCGAGGCTGAGCAACCGTACTAACCCAATATTTGCTTCCAGGGAAGCTGCATCACATTACAGTTGAGTTTCCTTTTATGCACTGCCTCACATGCCAGCAACACGATATCAGTGTATGATCATAGCTGATTCATCAAAGAAACACAAGAAGGTATTATCAGGGGAAGAGAGGAAAAGAGGGAGAGAAAGGGACAGAGCAAGAGATGAGACAAGGGTCATCATTGGGATGACTTTTACTGGATGTTGAGATCTCAGCATACAGGTAGGCGTCAGAGGGCGCCTCATTTAGAAAATCTGCCAACATACACTAGTGCTTTTGTAAGATCTAACTGAAATAAGTTCTTTTCATTTTCTATGTTGAACATGTGGATTGTCTTAACTTGCCTTTCTGAAAATGCACGTGGGACTCTGCAAAGTTAAAATCCTCAATTATCAAATGATGCTTCTTGTAATACACACACACACATGCAAAAAAAAATCTTATGGGAACCTTAACAAGGTAAAAAATGCAAGTTTTAGCTGGAGCAGTTAAAATTTAACACTATAGGCTTCCATACATGCTAAAATGGGTGTGGAAGTGCATGATGCAGACCAGCGGCAAAACCCTGAGGGGCAGCTGATACGGGCAGTGTATGGATGAGAAACCCACACCCACCAATATGCACATTCCACAACATGTCTGTTAAGCCCTCAGAGCATGGGGAGGGTGTGCCTTGAATTTGATGTAATGTTGAGTTGCAGGATCATCCATCGCATAATGAGGCCCAGGAGGGTTTGGCTGCTGGAAGCACGCATCACATCCCAGCTGGAGTCTAAAATCCCACCGCTGTATATCAAGGGTTCAGCAGGCTTTGCTACTGTGAAGGCTTGATATTGATTTACTGTGTTTTTAGTGCAGTGGTTCTCAAACTTTTTCTACTGTACCCCCTTTGAAAGAATAAACAAGAGTAGTATTTATTTTATATATATATATATATATATATATATATATATATATATATATATATATATATATATATATATATGTGTGTGTGTGTGTGTGTGTGTGTGCGCTTATATAACTATGTAACTTCCTAACTTATACCATCACAGATGTGAGGAAGATGTAATAAGAAACACATTAATTGTTGATCCAAGAGCAAGATATTTGCCCTCTTTCATCCCACATACATGTTTGTCCATTTCTCTTTGTTTCTTTTCTCGCTTCGATGCGTTCAGTAAACCCTGATCTCTGTTCTGCAGTTCTTCTTCTTCTTCTTCTTTATATTTTTTGGCAGATGGCAAAAATGAATCGGTGCGTTACTGTCACCAAGAGGTCTGGTGTGGACACAAACAGTATTTTAACACGCTGTAATCTCTAGATAGGACAATGACTTATCAACAGGTACTCCTTTTTGTGCACATATACTGATGACTTCACACAAGCCTACAGAGAAAAAATTACAAGCTGTTTACCAGTGCTATGATTAAGACACCCATACATGCTCACACTTGTATTGCTTGCTATGCATCCATGTCCTGAACTGCTCTGCTGTATCTGTTTTACTACACAAACGAACTTGTCTGACTATACTGCCATCACACCCTAACACAGTCACACGCAGGAGAACAGGTGTTTATGAGACAGTGTTACAGCATAACAGTTGTTCAGAGACACTTAACTCAGCTTGGCTCGATAGATTATAAATCTACTTAGTAACTGCCAAAATCACAAAAGCAGAAGCTAAACAAACATAAACTTAACAAACGGGGAAGTGTAAACAGTAGCAGAGGGTTGCTCAGTCAAATGTGCCCACCAACAGCCGGGTTTATTGGAAGTGACTGAATGTTTATTAGTACTGTGGGGCAGGATGATGTGACCTAAAAATGATGTCAACCCCAAAATGAAACAACTGCCATGAGCCAAGATGGACACTGAACCCAACAAGTGGAAAAGCAGCTTCAAAGGCTGTTGGGGTTTGTTTACTTTTTATAAATATATTTATTAAGATATGGTATTTTTTTCAAGGAGTGCTGTGGCCAGTCTGTGGAGAACAGTCCAGCACAGGAAACTACAATATGTCCAACTGACACTTTTCTTCACAAGCAATGTTTTCTATAACAACAAGAAGTTTATTTATTTTATTTATTATTTGTTGTTTATTTGGTTTTTCTTTTTTTTTTTTTAATGATGATTTGCCAGGACACACCATGCCATCCCACTTTCTCACTGTGTGCTTCAGATCATCAATCATTTCAAGTTTACTCAAATCTTTTCATCATTCTGGTACAGATTCATTTAATTTGTCCAAGAAAATACCTACCCAAAACTTCTCTGGCTTTTTAAGAAGTGTTTTGGCCAAGTATAATCTGTCTTTTCTATTCTTAATGGTCCCCGGTGGGAGGATCATAGAGACTAGCAGAGTTTTAGAAGAAGAGTCTTAAGTTTGGATCTGAAGAATGGAAGTGAGTCGATACTGCAGAGGTTAGGGGGAAGTGAGTTCCATAATTGGGGAATGCATATGAAAAGCATATCTTTAAAGTAGATCTGGATAAAAACATGTCTACCCAGTGGAGTTTTTGTTTTTATCTGACTGGATGTTGTGAAAACATTTTTCTTTTCCAAGGAAAGAAACTTGCAGCCACCCACTAAGTTTGTCTTCTGTGGAAATTCATGCTCATCATTGTGTTGCAAAACTATTGGTTTTGGTCACTTCCAAAGTTCCTGCTGTCTATCTGTTTGATTGGTTTTGTTTTGACAGCTTAAAGATGGACTTTTCCACTTAGATTCAACTTCCTTTAAATGTATAATGTGAATTCTACACTGAAGGTCTTTTGACAACTAATTTTAAGGGAAACAATATCAAATAAAATGTGCACAACTGCTGATGACAGGTTTCAAGGCATTTCTCAAACTACTTATAATCACCTGAAAAAGAGGCTCCACATAAAAGAGACAGAATCTTTATACTCAGCACCAATTTAAATATAAATAACCTCAAATCCAAGCAGCGAGTCCCAGTCCTTTCACTGAAATGTGTTTTGATAAATAATATTTCTGCATTGCCTTTTTCTTTGCAAAAACATTGGACATATCAGGACAAAGAGGGGTGCGGTTATAATAGTATCCACCTGCGTTATGATGAACAAGAAAGACTTACATTAATGCTCCAGTCTCAACAGAAATGTATGTACACACATATAATGGGACACAAAAAAATAAAACCTTATACATATATATTTACAAAAGTATGGTCAAATCATTCAATTCAGGTGTTCCAAGAAAGGTCTATAAAGACATGGTGTGGAGAAACATGATTGGCGCAGAGTCCTAATCTCAAATAAAAGGCCTCTGGGATAAATTAGAGCAGAGACTGTGAGCCAGGGCTTCGTGTCCAACATCAGTTGCTGACCTCTCAAATGTGCTTTTGGAAGAATGGTCAAAAATTCTCATAAACACACTTCTAAACCTTGTGAAAAGCCTTCCCCGAAGAGCTGAGGCTGTTACAGCTGCAAAGGGGTTTACCAACCTCATATCTAACCCTACGGATTAAAAACATGATGTCACAAACGTTCGTGTGCATGTAAAAGCAGATGTCAGAATAACTTTGGTAACGTAGCCTAGTTTTAAGTTTCAGTCTTGTGCCTACAAAAGGTGAAAAGTGAGAAAATGTGATCAAGTGTTCACAGTCTTAACAAAAACATGTAAATTCAGCAGCAGCTGCATGTGATTTGTCCAATAATCACGTCACAGGCGCTCCACAATGATAGTGATCCTGCTTCAAATAGGCGTCTAATTAGATGCCTAACTTTACTATCAATTAATAGCTCGCTAGAATTTGTACAGTTCTAATCTGTATACATTCCCTCCTGTGAGAGAATATAAAGCTCTTCTGGCGGATCATCCCAAATCTCCATTTGGGAATCCTGTGAGCCTCATTAGTGACAGAAATGCTAACAACCAGTGCAGACAAAATGTGTGTGATCATTCATTTAAAAAGATGTCATCACATCAACATACAAATTAAACACTCATCTGTTAAAGAGGTTTGACTACATTGACATTATAGGGTGTGTGCAGACCTTAAGGGGCTTTAAATTAAATGACTGAAAGCCAGAAAGAGCAACCAGTTCACAGATTAGAAGGGTGACACATAACACATTTGTCACACACACACATCAACACTCAGATTTCAAGATTGCAAAGCACTCAACTTTCTCTGTCCTTAAAGTTTGCGACAGCTAAAACTTTTTAGTCCTTTTAGGTTTCTGTCACTGTGTGTGTGTTCGTGATGCGGCATTGTGTTCTGTTCAAGGTCGACTTGAGTTTAACTGGGCCAAGACGAGTCGGATAAACAGCCATACACACACTCACACACACACACATACATAGATCTATGTACAGTAGTGGGACTGATAAAACTAGGTCTGCTATAATACAGGAAAAGCCTCTAAGGTGCAGCTGAGGGTGTGTGTGTATGTGCGTTACTCTGGAAAGTATAAGTCCTACCAGAAATATGTGTGTGTTATTTTACAGCATTATGAGTGTGTTAGTTTTGGACTGTTATCAAGAAAAAAGGAAAGAAACTGATTTACATGAACGCATATGGGTGTGTGCCAGTGTCAGAATTATTTGATAGAGTGAAACTGGGGATTAAGTTTTGATCTGACTCATGAGTACATGGGTGGGTGAGTCTGTCACTTGTGTTTGTGCTTGTCCTTTGCATGTGTGTGCGTGCGTGTGTAAGTGCAGTTTGCCCTAAATTACCTGTCTAAAAGACAGAGTATGTGCCGGCCAGCAGAGAAGCTGCTCAGTGCTGCTTCCATTAACGGCAGCGATCGTTCACAATCTGATGGGCAACAGCTTACTGTTACCATAGCGACCTCACTGCATGCCTGACAAATATTATTTGGGTACAAACTGTTATGCTTTTAACTACTTTAAACTATCAGATTGCTTTAAGATAAGGTCCTAAAAGGGTCATAGTGAAATTACTGTTCAGTAAAACCGAGACATAAGTCAGTTATTAGTAAAATAATTTACTATCTGTGTTTGCTATGCCAACACTGCCTTATCAATGGTATGATTGTAATTAGTTTGCTTGAGTCCATAAACACAATGCATGTACAGTGTCAGTCAAAAGTTTGGACACATTTATATATATATATATATATATATATATATATATATATATATATATATATATATATAAGAATATGTCTCATCTCTAAAAGCTGTTAGCTAAATCAGCCTTCAAAATTAACTGTCAGCCTTGGTAAGTGTTGTAATATTGCCCACAGAGAAATTCATTTTTCAGAAAGAAGGATTGCACAGACAGGACGGAGAGCTGTTTTGCACACACTTCAGTCAGTCATGAGAAAGCACTTTCACACTTGCACTCGAAAGCATAATAGTGACTTTCTGACTTCAAAAAGAGTTCCCATGCTTGTTCAGTTTGGATCAACAAGAAAAAGTCAACAATAAATACACAGTACAAAAATACAGTTCACAAAATGAGCATTTATTCTGCAGTCAGCATGACTGTAGCACCATCTGAAATTCTCTGCTGCATCTACACATGTGCCTCTAGACTATGGAGGCACATAGACCTTCACAGTGCAAAAGCTTTTGACTTGAAATCTAACCTTAACAAGAGGAACTTATAAATAATTACGCATATCTCATGTGTTTGACAATACTTGTTTAAACCACTTTTAAAAAAGAAAAAAAAAATGTTTGTTGTACCAAACTGAGTACCTGGACTGTTGAACAGATTTTCATTTGCTTTTCTCTTCATGATTTTTAGAGCTACAATCACTAATCCATGACGTAGCAGATCCCTGATTTAAAGCAAGAAAATGTCTTACATGACCCCGAACACTGCAATGTATAAATAAGGTTACTGCACTGCGCTATTCTTGAATGAGAGGACCATGCTATTTAGCTGCATACCTGAAACGTGGCTCTGTAGATACTGGAGGAGCTACAAGCAGCTCAGAGAATCAGATTTATGTTTGATGGATTTAATGGCCAAGTTACTGATCTTGTAGCACTATTTTTACAGGACTGGATGTACCAGAGTTACACACAGTGGATTTATTTTATTGAGAGCTTTTATTCCGCCACAGTTATCAGAGTGTTTTATACCTAGCCTACACTGAGAACCAAAGTTTTACACAACTGACTGTGTGCAGAGCCACAGCGACAGAGAATTAATCACTGCCAATACCTGCTCCAGTTTTTTGCCTGGTAGTTTTTTAAACTGCTGGATTGAGTCTCTGTTCAATTTGCACAGACATGTCAGCCAAATCTTTAACAAGATGTACCCACCATGAGATTTTTAGCTACAAAACTCAGGAATGTTGGAAACTTTGTTCACAGCTGGGAGCTAGCCAAAATATTTCTGCAGACTCTGTTGGTTATCATTATAAATAAGACACATACATTACTGAAGAGAACACCAAAATACATTAATAACAACAAATAAATAAACACATTAATAAATTAACAGTAAACACCCTCTTCATTTCTGTACCTTGTAAAAATAATTTCTTTATACTTTTTTTAAAAACTGGTTTATATTTGGACATTCCCTGAAGGTCTCTCCAAAGTCTTCCACAATTTAATCCCCCAAATTTGTTTCTAACTCATCCGTTTGGATGTTATTAAATCTTGAAATTCGGCATAATTAGGGGCGTGTCCTTTTGATTGACAGGTATCCAATATCCACAGCAAGAAGGGAGAGTGTAGCACAAAAGTGATTTTTAGCCGGCTAACAGCGTGCCTTAGCTTTAGCCCACTTACCTCCGTTAGCTGGTTAGCTACCATTAGCTCTGGGTTAGCTTGGTTAGCTTTTAGCTACAGGCAGCTCAGAGTTTGATGGGCGTCAATCATCCACTTCCACCTTCACAGTCCCTGTCTCAGCTCCACCTCTTTGCCCATTTTTGTATTTTCCGGGAATCAGAACCAGAGACTTAAACAAACTCAACTGATCAAGAAAGCTGCTTCTGTGCTGAGTATTACTCTGGAGCCACTAAAGCTGATTGTCCAGAAAAGAATGCTACACTAGCTGCCAATTCTTTACACAAAACAGAGAAGAACAACAGAATGTGTTCAGTTAAAGCAGGGGTCTCCAACTCCAGTCCTCATGAGCTACTGTCCTGCAGGTTTTAGATGTCTCCTACTACAACACACCTCTGCACAAGCCTGTTAATGACCCAGTGATTTGAGTCAGGTGTGTTGCATCAGGGTAGAATCCAAAACCTGCAGGACAGTAGCTCACGAGGACCGGAGCTGGAGATCCCTGAGTTAGATGCTTCTTCAAGTATGCTGCAAGATAGAAAGATACAAGAGATCATTCCTGCCAGCAGCCATCGCTCTCTGAAGCGATAACTGAACAATCAATTAATTATGATTTCTAATTAAAAGAAAAAAACAAACAAGCAAACAAAAAGCATTTTTTTAATAATAAAATAAAATAAATACAAAAACAACCCTGCTGCAACAATACGATTTCCCTCAGGGCATAAATAAAGTATCTTCATTAAATTTACTTTTGGAAAGACAACACTGACGCACACAGAACAGCTTGTGAGAAGAACAAAGGAAAAATAACGGACAAGTGTAATGCTGCGTAATAAACCTGATCATTGTGTTAGTTTTGGCAACATTTGTGTTTGCAGTCGTTCAGATCAACAAGAGAGATTAATTCAGGAGAATTCATCTTAATACACCATCTTTATTTACAAGTAAGCGACATGCCCTTCTTGCCCAGTAGAACAGTCAGAGATGAAGCACTTGAATAATAATAATAATAATAATAATAATAATAATAATAATAATAATATCACACACATAATCCTCACACATGTCACAGTCAACAACACCAAACCGATCTAAGTTTTTTGGAAATATAGAAGAATTTCAAGACTGAAATCTCTAAACTGCACAGTCTGTTCTTTTGCTCTCTGCCGTCACAACAGGACACAGAGAAGAAAGGAAAGCACTGATCATACTGTGGACAAATTTTCCCAAAGAGGAAAGACAGACAGACTTAAACACAGACAGCCTGATGGATGATTATTTCTGGTGTCTGAACAGAGCCCCTCACCTTCGGAGGTGAGCCTTTAACACTTCTGCAGCCTACCATTAAGCCTTTACAATGTCTAAAATTATTAATATGAAGATTCTATCAGTTCCTACTTTGAATTAACTCTGAATTTTACATAATGAAACAGCACATTGGATTTTAGCACTAAAAACAGCTATAGAGAGCTTTTTTTTCCAGAGCAAACACTTGAAACATTCCCAACCACAACAGATGGTGGATGGAGTGAAGGACTGAAAAACCACTTCCAGCATATTTATCCTTCAATGGGGGAAAAGTGCAATGCTACCAGCGCCTGGAGCCACCCCTTTAGGCTCATGTATGCTTTCACTTCCCTCCCTTTGCTTCTGTTCATTATAATTCCTCATTTCCATACTGTTATCTCTTCCTCTTCGTCCTCATCCTCCATTCTATTATGTTGTTATAATTTCTACTAGCTCCATCAGAAGCAGCAGAGCCTTCAGGGAAAATATGCTAAGCTGCTTTCTGACTCCCCTTTCTCTTCAGGTAGGGGCTGCCACTGTGAGTTCAGCGACAGATGGTAAGTTCCCTTACACTTAAAATGACAGACCTGGCACATTTGAAAAAAAAATACAGATTTTTCATCTGCAGCTGTAAATGTCTGATGAAGACAAAGAAACCTTCAACACTGACCTGATTTTGTTGTAATGTTTTGAATAGCGGAAATCAGAAAATGTGCTAATTAAAAAAATGAAAAGCTCATTTTTATGGATTATATTGATCTTTTTAAAACATTAAAGCATAAACAACAAAGTTATTATTTATGGCATATTAAAAATCTGAATTTGGCATTATCTTGTCACAGCAGTAAAACAAATCAACCAAATGACCACGTTATCCTCTTTAACGACGAAGATTCAGCCTTACATTTACAATTTTGAACATAGGTGCCCTGTCACATTGTTGAACCCAATCCACCAAAAGCCGCTTTAACCTCCTTATTTCTGTGAAAATTCAAGCCTTATATTTTAAGTTTCCATCATCACTGTCTAGAAACAAAGTTATTACTGGTGCTATTGTAAAAATGTGAATTTGGCATCATCACGGTGGCAGGTGCTGATTTTGGGCATGTGGGTGCTTTGTCACAGCTGTGAAGCTGCAAACCACTTTATCCTCCTTATCTATTAAGTTTTTGATAATTTTCATTATCTTATATTCAGTGGATGGCCGCAGGATAACCCAATTGATATATTACGCAATTAACCAATCAGTCGTAGCATCTGAACTGTAATGGGATTTATTAGTACTCATACTGTCAGCAAGTTCTCACCTGTAAGTACTTGATATGAAAATATGTGGTATCAGTGCATCCGTACTAATTTATGCTTCGGTTTGCCAACTCAGGAAGGGGCATTGGCTGCTCAGAGGGAATGCTGACGATGTTTGAGCGGTTCTAAAATGATTCACTACAGGATGTAAGCTGACAGCATTTCCTCAGAAGGCAACCACAACACTTGCTGACACACACTTAATCTTGATTTATCAGATAACAGGATTTGCTCTGTTTCAGTGACAGTCTGCGTGGCATTCCTGTTCCACACCTGACCACAGGATGAGATAACATTCCTCAAAGGAAAGGTCACATTCAATTCCTCTGCCAACAAAAATACACTAAACCGCTATAAAAAAAACATCCTCTTTAGAGATTTACTGAACTGTTAGATGTGTGACACTGTGATTTTTAGACTGTATTTAAATAGTGCTATGTTTAGTCATGTTGACTAAAAACAAGTCATGTTAATATGGTCACTATGACTGCATGTTCACATCTACCCTTTGACAGCAAAAGACCCCACAGGAGCCAAGTGTATTCATGAATGTGCAAAGTATAGTCAAAGCCTTCCTAAATATGTTATATATCCCAGATGTCCCCAAAATAAATAATTCCTTAAGAAGAGCTCTCTCCATTTTATATTTGTGGATTTCCACAAGAATGCTTCAGAGTAGGAGGGTATTATTAAATCACGTTATCAGCTCATATTAGAATTATCTTGATCTCCAACCTCAACTTCACTACATGCAAAGCAACATCAGAATGAATTAATACAAACAAAAAAGCTGTAAACATTGATAAGATATTTGTGTAAAAAGCCTTACTGTTAGACAAAACCTGGAAAAATAGACTGGCAGTAAAGCCCAGTGTTTATTGGGCAGTTATACAGAGAAATTAGGACATGATTTTTACTCAGTCTACCACACACCAACTTGCAAATGCAATAAGTCAGAGTTAATATTTGCAGTTCAGAGTTTTAAACAACCAGGTTCCAATGGAACGACTGAATCAAGAAGTAGGGATTGCATCTCCCTGAAGATCAGGGTAACGTTGCAAGTACAATATTTTAGTGTGTGCTAGTGTGAGCTCTGTAAGGCAAGGCAAGGCAAATTTGTTTGTATAGCACATTTCATGTACAAGACCATTCAAAGTGCTTTACATAAAACATTAAAACATTACAGCAAGGTGCAGGGGAAGAAAAAAAATACAAGTGCATTAGAAAAACAAAGATTAAAAAAGATAAAATTGATTACATAAAAACTGCAAGAAAAAGCTCAGATAAAGAAATAAAGTTAAGATGTCAGTGTAAAAGAACCAAATGCAGATCTGGACTTCTAAATAAAAACTAGTGAAAAGCAGCAGAGAACAGGTGGGTCTTCAACCTTGATTTAAATAAACTGTTTCAGCTGATTTGAGGCTTTATGTTCTCTCATATAGTAATAACATCTTTCATGGGTAATTTAGTGGATGCATATTTAAATTTTTATGACAACAAGATGTGCCACTTATCTAAAAAAAAAAAGACACACTCTTCAGAGGACGAGTCAAGCTTACTTCACCTCCTAAATCCAGCTGCTATAAACAGAACTGTAAAGAGGGGGATTGAGAAGAGTGTAGTGTTGTAATATTTTGGATGACGTCTTTAAACTTTTGAGTGGTGGAGGAAGGCAAACTTCGAACAAATGATAACTAACCAAAGGCCTTTCTTATTTACAGTGCTGGTCCTCTTTTTAGAGCAGAGCTGGTGCAAATTCATGTTGACACAAATTACTACACAATGTCCTCTGTTGACTTCTAATGATGTTTTAAAGAGGCCCAATAGCCTGCAGGACAACAGTTAGCAACACAGCTAATGTTGCTGCAGCCCTACTGACCCCCCCCCCCCCCCTTCCAGCACCCTTGTCGTCCTTGATCACTAAAACATGGTCACCCACCAGCGGCTAAATTCACCATAACAAGCGTTTGTGTCCCAGCAGGCTGCATCCCTGATTTCCCTCTAGAAACAGCAGATGTTGTTGTCAAGACCCTTTAGGGTTGCACAACAGCACTGAAACCAAATCCTCCGGTCAGGATAAACAACCTGGAGCCTCACTATTGAGTTTTCCACACCTCCTGTATTCATTATGTGCTTTCGTAAGGGCAAAAAAATATTTTTGTTGTTCCAAATGTGTACTCAGAGTAAAAACTCTGTGTTCCTTAAAGTAAATAAATCATGAGACAACTATATTTATTTACATATAATTTGTGATACTTAATATCAAAAATGTTTTGTTGAAACATTAAAACAAATGAATGGAAAACTGGTAGAACTTACAATCAAACACTGACATTTACGTTCCCTTACTGGCATTTAATTAATGGAAGAACCTGATTGAGATAAACTTACAGAATATTCTTACATCTTTCTTTGTGCTCTTGCCCTTTTTTGTATGTGAAGTTGCATTTAAAAACATGAACAGCAAGGCAGCAGTGCACACACAGCTGTTACACGGGGTCATGTGTATCACCACGGCGCAGAAACAGCCTCTCAGATCGGCGCGATTATAAGCTGGATGTGGTCGCGGAGAGGCTTAAAATAGAGCGCTGATCCGATAATGGACTAAAGTTTATGATCATTAATACGCAGAGGACTGGACACACATACCAATCTGTGCAGAGAGATGCATGCAACTTTTCCCACCAAACACAAGCATGCATCTAGTTTCACATCAAAAATGTTCAACGAGGAGGAAAGTTGTAATAGGTGGGCAATGAAAGACTTATTTGCTTCTTTAAAATGTACTTTTTGGGGGGTCTGTGTGCGTGTGGTAGGAGTGTATGACATTGTATTTTAGAAACAAACATCTTAAAATACAACTTTCCTGCATTTACTCTTGAGTTTTCCTAAAGCAAAGACTTCTGTAAAAGTTGGTGACTCATACTAGAAACAATAGTAGCGTGTTTTACTGTTATGTGGAAAGGCTTTAAACTTATTGAAAGAATGAGACAGTTTATCATGAAGCAGTAAGCCAGAGCATTACACCTGGGCCAAGATAGCTTTTGTGTTTCAATCTTTTTTCTTATTCCATTATATCTCATTGCAATAGTTTTCTCTCAAGTGGGATAATATTTCTTATATTACCCACAAGTTTTTGTCACAGTACGTAGAAGGTGCAGAACCAAACAAAGGGAAAAGGCAGGAATCAGACGGTCCAGGAAAAAGGTTTAATGACAACTAAAACTGACATAAAATTACAAGGATAACACTGGGAAAACAACAATCTGGCAGTGAATAAAACAAGCCGACTAACAAGGAGCAGGTGAAGCAAATTAGCTATTAAAACCAGGTGTTCTGATGAACAGGAAGTGAAGCACAAGGGGAAAACTCTTCAAAATAAAACAGGAAAGAAGACAGCAATTTAGGCAACAGCAAAACTAACAAAAACCAAAACCCACAGATCCTGACAGATTTGCTTTACTTGCTTTTAGTTAGTGTAATGATTCAGAAATGAGTTAAACTCTTGATCCATCACTCATTTCTTTATTTTTCACTTGCAACCTTCTTATAATATTAGTGGTTTAAAGCATTGGCTGCTTTTTCTCTCATTTTCACCCTAGTTCTAACCATTTTTGTTGGAATGGGGTTAATGGCATCTTTATACCAAAATAGCATGTTTTAATGTTTGTTTGTTTGTTTGTTGATTGTGGATGCACCTGCTAAAACCAGCCAATTAAAGCCTTTCCTACTGCGTGTAGTAACAGGTTTATCGTAAGTGCTCTGTAGGCTAAAACTTAGCAGGTCAGTGTACCTCTTCCTGAAGGGATGGGATTACAGAGTATCCCACAGGCTGTTTGATAATCACAACTCTGAGATAGACAGGCTGGTTTACTACTCATGATGGGACTGCTTCACAAATCTGGACAGAGAAAAAAGCTTTCAACTGTCTTGAGGACATGTGGGGGAAAAAAATAAAAAGGCCAATCAATTTAGTCTCTTTTTGTCTGATTTGTTGTTGTCAGTCTGCATTTAACAGTCAATAGAAAATGTTTTTTGTCAAGAAAAAACGAGCTTTGTTCACTTTTGTTGCCTTGGCTGCAGCATCCTCAGTGAAAGTTAGCATGATCACCCAAGTGTCTACATCACCCCAGACAACATCGCTCGCTCACTCCAAGCCCACACATGAACAAGACTCCAAGATAACCAAGTTCCTCCACCTGATTCAGCAACTTATCCCAAACCTGAAATAGGCATTCAACCCTTTCACAACTGAGGCCTCAGACTAGGAGATGTTAATCTCATCCCAGCTACTTCAAACTTGGGAAACTGTCCTAGTAAAGGTTGGAGGTCTGTCCTCGATAATGCCAACAGGACCAATTTGTCTGTAAAAAGCAAAGATGCGATCCTAAGCTGACCAATATGGAAAGCCTGTTTTGTTTAAGTGTGCACACAGAAACACACTCACTCATAGACACCCTGCTGAAACATGGGCTAGAAGTCCACTGATGAAGTTGGCTTTGTCATATTTCTTTTGTTCTATTTTTAAGCTCCTATTTATAACAGGAATAAAAGAAACTTTCAAATCATGTTTGCTGGTACTGCAATTCAACGCTGTCAAGAGAAACAAAGCTGAGATGCAGACACAAGGACTGAGGGAGGTGTATGACAAAGATGTAGACATAAAGAAGAGATAAAGAGAGACATAAAGGGTTGGGAGGGGACGGACTATGGAGTCCCAGAAACAGTGGAGAGAACAGTGCCAGCATCAGGGAAGTGGAGCATCAATTAAGGGCAGCGTGCCCTAGATGGCACAGTGACGTTCCCACAATGCATCACCATCGCGTCCTTTACTTCCCCTCTCCATCTCACCCTCACACACACATATCTCACCCTCATCACACACATGCACACTTTGACTTTCAGTAGGACTCCTAGGAAAGACCTTCCACTGTGACATCTAACCAGAAGCTAGAGTAAAAAACATGAAGCTAATGTGTGGTTTGCCTTGCAGCGTGCATGTCAACACATATACAGAACCAGTGTTCTATGCTAGTAGTATATTAGTGAGTCACACTGTGATGTGCAAATAAATGTGTTTGCCATTCTCATTTCTTTTTAGAGTGTGCGCTCTCAAAACATTTAATTCTTCTGCTTTTTTCATTCATTTTGCTGGTTTAAAGTTTTGGACAAAGCCAACATTGTGATGGGGTTGCTCAAAGCTTTGGCATTTTCTGAATATTTGTATTAATCAGTTAAGTAAACAATCAGTGAATGAATTAAAATAATCCTGCCCACCAACACCCCTCCACCCAACAATGTCCCCTAAATGGCTGGCATCAGTTTCAACCCTTATTGCTGTGCACTACTCCACAAAGCATCCACCCAGTGTATCCTTCTTAACCTGGGAAAAGGACGCATTCAAAGGCTGAATTCAGAAAAGGCTTTGAAATAGGACAGCCTTCGTATCACCTCTGTGATGTAACTGGCCTTCAAATGCAGCCTTCAAAGAATGCAGCTCCTGAATTGGGATAAATTTACCATCATGCATGAAGCCAGCAGCTGATAGGTAGGATCTGGAAAGTTATTAGCAAAACATGCACAGGAACCATATTTGAAAATTAGTTTTTCAGTCTAAGCAATAAACATGTTGGGGGGAGAGTTATAGGGCAGCAGCTCACTTTAGAGATATTTGCATGCAGGCTGCAACAATTTCACAGTGGCTTTAAAAACATTTATAATCAGAAAACAACAGTAAACAACCAGTTAACACTTCACAGTGGAAGAGCGAGTGAAGTGAACGATCCAAACACGCCACAGTGTCCGTTTATCTGACCAATGAGTTGTTGAAGCTTTGCTTCATTTGCTGAAATGGGTGGGCTATGATAGAGCTCCCGATCAGTGGCAGAAAATGGTTCAACTTTTTCTTGTACCTGCTCATTTAACTCTTTGCCCTCATGCTGAGAGCCACATCCCACCTGGGGTCGACTAACACACATGTACGCACAAAGAACACACTCCTGTTAGTAATAAATTATTGAGACGTGAGCGATAGGAACACACAGGGCGAGGTAATAAGACACTGTGCAGAGCCTTGTGTATATCACTGCACACACAGCTGCCATCATAAACTAATCCCTATGAGGTATATCCACTGTTAACAGTGATGTAAGAAAAAAGCAACTGATTACTCTCAAAAGATAGTTTTCCTTCCTTTCCTGATACACTTGAACACAGCATTACTGCTTCAAAAAGTGACGTGTCACGGCTGCAAACAGCTGACATTTTGGACAACAATCTTTTTCAAGAATTCAAAGGAAAAATCATCTGGGATTCATTCACCCCAGCCACCTCGTTTCTGTCTCACACACTCCTCAGTTTCACCTTTCTGCTGATGCATCAGGTTCAAAGATCCATCAGCGGTGTTGGTTAATGTGTGGCTGCAACACAGTAAACTCAGATCATTGAGTCATTTGCTACTTTGCCTCCAGGGTGTGTGTGTATGTTTCACATCTGGTCCATATTTCAGGTGTCGCAGAGTTAGAAACCACACAACAGTTGTAGCTTTCAATCCCCCATTCCATCTTTAAACCACATGACTGAATTTCCCTCTCTTCGGGAGAAGTTTTCCTAATCTGTGCGTGGTTAATCCCAATCTGCATCTGCTGCCTACTCCCCCGCCCCCTCCAGGGCTGCCGTCCAAACAGACGAAGCTCATGTCTCTCAGCAGGAAGCCAGACACACATGCTGAGGGACTGGCTGTTGGGAGATTTAGTTGGGGGTGTGGACCTGTATCATCCAGTTTAAATGAAAAATAGAAAAATGAAACAAGGAGGAGGAAGACAACAAAAAAGACTCCTTAATATTGAACTGAAAGTATGAAAGAGTCCAATTCCAACAGGAAAAAACTCGTGACTGTGTCAGTGATATTGTTGCTGCTGCTTCTACTCAGACTGTAATTCGTGCCGTCTGTTAAAGCCTTGCTGTCATCATCAAGAAAATCCCCTCCATCTCTCTCCAATCACCACTGCCTATGCTCATACAGTCCCCAACTGCTATATAAACAACAAATACAATAAAATACAATAGAAGAATCCAAATAATGACACAGCTGGAGTAATATCCAACAGGAATATGTGGCGTAATCTGTGTGTGTGTCTATGTATAACTACTGTATGTACACAATAACAATTTTGTAAAGGCACCAATAGTGTTTTACAATACAGCTGCACTAAAGTGCAAAACATAAAGATGGAAAAATATATTTAAAAAAACAAAACTGCATACAAAAAACAAAAACTATATTGCAGAAAACAAAAACCAAACAGAAAATACATTTTAGAAAGCGTCCTTTCCATTTTCATTTTCATAGCTTGTTACCGCAATTAATGTGTTATAAGCCTCCTGCATAAAACTTGTTTGTAACCAGTTGTGATTTAAGAAACTGAAATTACATTTTCATTAACTATATATAGCGACAAACTGTTTTCCCTGTTGTATATCTGAAAAAAAATGGATTAAAGAAATAATAATGATCAAGCAGCTGATGGTATTTAAGTTGATTAATTGTAATTAGCTAAAAGTGACAGCAAAAACAGTTAACAAGTTAACTAAAAGCAACGAATAAGACATTAATATTTTATTAACTAAAGAGCCAAACTAACTCGTAATTCTGTTATTAAGTCATTTTTGAATTTAGGGTAATATCAGTCTGAGTAACACACCCATGGAGGAAAATTGCAGAAACATTAAAGACTGCATCGTGGCAACCGTAACAGTGATGGTTTAGTAGAGAACAAATATTAGCGAGTCAGTGATGTGTGTAAAACGCCTCTGCTAAACAACGAGACACCCAACAAGCCTCCATACATGAAAGGAACTAAAACTAATGAAGGGAAATGTGGACGGCAGACAAGTGTGGAAGGTCAGAAGGTCAGAGGGGCACAGATGTGAATCCTACACTGTCCGTCAGTGAAGTAAGGTCACTGGTAACTGGTGAGAAGACCAAATGTAAACACACACCGGGTGGGGATGTTATTGTCATGTCGGAGACAATTGAGAGGAAGTTATTCAGAGCCGAGCTTACTCACGTTCCGAGGACTTCTTTAAAATCAAAAATCTTTTTGATGTCGTCGACTTGCTTCTTCCACGTCTCTCCTTTGTCGGTGTCTCCGTTTTCCCGAGCCATGTCGCTGTTTGTACCGGCCAAGAGTGGCCGACAATGGGGATGCAAGAGAAGGATGCGAAAATAAAAATAATGATAACAATCAATATTTAAAAAAAAAACTATTACGTGGAGGAATACGAAGTTGAGCTGAGTGAGGTTTGCAGAGTCCCGGTGGTCTGAGCTCCGATGCAGAAAGGACCATGTGAGTCCTTCTGCAGGTTGCCGTGTCCCTGCCGCCTCCCTCCTCCTCCTCTCGCGCGCTCCTCTCTCTCTCTCCTCCCCTTCTCGTGTAGCCTGGACGGCAGCTGTCAAGTTCACGAGGAGATAATAACCCTTTTACCCCGTCTTTCAAAATGAAAAGCCGGGTAAATAAACAACATGCCACAATTTACCATGAATAATAATAGAAAAAAACTGCATCATCACCATCCTCGTTATCATCAAACAGTCAATCATTTTGCAGATTGAATATAAAAATCCAGGCTAAACAATCAGATAACAAAATTTATAGTATGTATATGCAATAGAAAATATTAAGATATGTCATGTTGCATGCTGGGACAGGAGCACAGTCTTTTAAGGAATTTTCTCCCATTTCTTCCATTTGCAACCAATGTTGATGGGTTAGATTTTGTTTCGTTTGGCTAAATGTGATCAGCTTTTGTAGAAAAGAACAGACAAATTTGCAATGTTTGTTTTATTTTAAAAGAGAACATAAACAGAAGAAGACAACAACATAAACAAGACAAAGACTAGTTTGAGCTTTAAATTGGTAGTCCTATTGATCATATAAACTTACTACCATGAGTAAGGAAATGTGTGTTTAGTTAAATATTTCTCCCCTTTAATAAGACCAGTTGGTGTTGTATTATACATATTTGGAAAGCCTGATTAGTCACCTTTACAATTATGTATAGTCTGACTTGTAAGGATTGTGCTTCTGTGGAATGAGTAACACATCTAAATGTTTTGGTAGTGCACCCCAAAAATGTGTCATTATTTATTAGCATTATTATTATTATTGGCATTAACTCTGCCAGGTGTGTGCTAGTCAGATGTATGACTGGTACCTGACTTTCTCTACTTAATTATTTCTAACTAAAGTATCAGTATCAATCACCAATGAGTGCCCTTAAATCCTACATTTATGTTTAAGTCAGTAACCCTCAATTTCCGGTTTAGACTGCGTATGACATTTTAACTTGACACACACTAAAAAAAATTTAAAAAAAATAAAAAGCAAGCTGGTACCACCTGCACTTTACAAAACGTCGTTAATTGATTTGCGCGTGGCAGTTTTAACTAGCACTAAACATTTAATTTTTGGGACTTAATCTCTGTAAGGATTATTTACTCCACAAACACCTTACTGTTCACCGGTGTTGGAGAATTTTACGTTGTTGTGGCAATAAAAGCAGCTAATGGGATGCTGCTCATGTATCCTGTCTGACAGCGAGCATGTGTGTGTGTGTTTGTGTGTGTAGCAGTAATTCGCAATGCGCCAACTTGCTGACAACAACCATCAAACTTCCATCACCATTTGCGGTCCCTAGAGAAATCTCGGCAACTGGCGCCCTGGGACCTGTAGGGACCCACGGTTGCAGCTGCGCGTGAGTTGATCACCACCTCATGACCACCTGGATTACATAAAGATTCAGAGGCACAGTGGCCTCCCCTTCCGGACAGTGAGAGGAACGGGGGCTGAGGTCAGCTGAGGTTGTTACTGCTCACACAACGTGATTTCTTTATTACTATGGTGTGTGTGTGTGTGTGTGTGTTTGCGGACTGGTGTGATACTGAGACACATAAGGAGAGATGGAGGTTGGGAGGGGGAGGACAGTGTGTTGCAGCCTCAGCTGCTCATGAGTATTCTGGCTGCAAACTACTGCAGCTCTTCCTCAGCAGCAACCAAAGAAAACTCTCCTCCCACCCCTCCCTTCCACCCCTCTTTATTCTCATCCTTTGCTCTGAGTCAGCAAGTCTGACTGCCCCCCAAATGAAAGATGATTACCTACCTGCAAAGCAGAAGAAGAAAAAGGCATCAGGGAAGGTAAAATAATAATAATAAAAAAGGTCAACGATGAAGGAGTGCAATGCTTGCAGCTTTAATGCAGATTTCAGTCAAGCCAACAGAAATAATTCAGTTGGATCTGTAAATAAGAGGCGCAAACAAATCAATGTTTCATTTGGATTGTTTCTTTCTGTATGCTTTGTGGTGACAAACTAGCATCCATATATTCTCTCACATCAAGAGATTAAACCATTTGCACAGCCAGTAATATAAAATGCACTTACTCCTTTGGTACAGATTGCAGTTCTGAGATGATTGTTGCAAATCTTAAGTCAACACTTGCCAATGAAAGTGTGCAAATCGAAAGGAAAATTGTGGTACAACTGGTTGTCTTTGGTCTGATAGTCTGAATTAGGCTTTCTGCTCCTGACAAGTTGCCGTTAAACAGCCTATATTCCTCATCTTTTGCAGTTTTTGCTGGGGATCTCCTGGAGAACAGAACATCTAGCTATCTGTCACATTTTAGAGCTGGATTCCTGAGACTTTAGTAAAATGACCCAGAACCCCACAAAAAAACAACATTTTGAACTTTAAAACTGTGCCTGACTGTCCTTCACTGCTCGGTCTATCACACCAAGATAGGCTTCGGATGGGGAAACTCAGTACAGAATGGGTCTGTTTAGAGTCTATATCTATTTCTATTCAGTTGAGACATCTGTTGTTAAGAAATAAGTTATCACCATATCCAAAAAGAAGAAAACGGTTTGTGGGTGAACTTCAAATAAATTTATTTAATCTTCTGTATTAGACTCCCACTCATTGAGGCCGTATCTCCTGCTATAGGATGCAAAGACTGCAGGGTGATTTGCAGTCTTTGCATCCTTGTACATACAATTTATGTACAAGGAGTACATTAATTTGAAAATATAGCCATAAGTATTGCACCTGAAATTGGTTCTGCAGCTAAATAAATCTGCTCTGTCACTGTTCTGTTCTGTCTGTCCATTAATTAAAACGGTAACAGACACCCTGCAGACTTACTCTTATCTATAAAACTGTCAACATTCAGCGAGAGGCAGATCACATTGGTGCATCAAGTATAGCTATTTTTGTGCCCTTGCATGATGTGCATTGTAAAACCAAATGTTTCTGGATCAAATGCATGCAATGCAGCGACGTCACTGGTTTTGGTCAAGTCCTTGGTGTCAGCTTATAGGTTATGAAAACATCTTAAAGCTGCAAACCCAAAAGCCGAAACAACAAGCTAAACCATGCTTTATGTAGATTTGAGATCCTGCAGACCTGCATGACATCTATTTGTGGCTTTCAGATCTGTAATTAGCCAGTTTGTTTGAAACTTTATTTGAAAAGGTATTTATGTAATTTATTTTCTGCTTCTTCCCAGACAAACGTAATTGTATTTAGACAATGCAACAGGTCTAAATTTAACACAAAAAGTAAAGAAATTTGTGTTTGTTTGATCATTTCCTTGTTATAATAATGTTTTTTGGTAATAAATCTTATACTGTTGGAAAGCCGTCCCACGGCAGTGTGTGATCAAGCTGCTGACCAACATGAGGAGGCGTGTTTGGTTCTTATACATGCTACTGAGGTTCCTGTTTGTTAAATAAATAAATCGCCAATACTTCAATCATCTGTTCCAATAAACAACACCAAACAGGAGTCAACAGCCGGCATTGGCAGAGAAGAATTAGTGTAGCAAAGAAACAATCAACCAAACACAAAATTTCCTTACTTTTTGTGCCAAATTCAAAATTTCATGCCAGCAATAGTCAAAAAAAACCTTTATTCAATCGAGATGGTCAGTGAAGACAAAATAATTTCCTTTGTACATTTGTCTATTAAAGGATTCTTTTTTTCTTAGGAAGATTCCAGATTTTTCTGGATATAAAACAGATATAAAAAAAGTCGTCAAAGTAGCCCTGAAATTTCTTGATTACTATTATTATTGAACCATTATTTAACCAGATTAAAATCCTATTGAGATCAAGATCCCTTTTGCGAAGATAACCTGGTTCCAATCGAGTTTAATCTGTACCTCTTTGGAAAAGTTTAAATGAAAACTCAAGTCAGATTTTTATTCATTTCTCTTTATTTTGATGTTTTAAATTCATCCAGTCCAGCATGAAAGCAATCAGAATAATGGTCTGGTGGCTGTGTCGAGCCAAAGTGGAGCTTAATGGATATAAAGGAAATTAAGCTTTGTGGCTATAAGGCTCCTCTTCATACGTTTTAATTTGGCTATTGCTGAAATACATATGGACACTGGACCTAACAGGAGGAACAAAAAAAGAAGAGGGAAGTGAACAGAAGAAAAAATGATAGCAACCAGCAGCCATCACAGAGCTGGTAACCCTGGTAGCCCACTGCAGGGACAACCAAACAGCCGCTCAGAAGAGGGCAGAGAAAGGACCCCGCCAGAGGCACACACTGCTGCGTCATACATTAATTTCTGCTTGCTAATAAAATGCAAACTCATGATTGATTTTTAATGGCTAAACTTTGTATTTTCCAATGACTAATGCAGAACACTAAAAGGAAAATAAAGCATGTTTCCTGTTGATGATATTGAGGTTTGGCTTTGATAAACACAGACTGCATATAGATTTTATTAGAGAAGCTCATCCACATATGCAAGTCAAACCAGGATGTCTCTTTCATGTTTGGATTGTACATCTGTAGCCAGATTTCATTTTCATAATGACAATTAACGTGAAACATTCATACAATTTGTGCCTCGTACACCGTTTCCCGTCCTCAGCAGTTCGCCCAGGGGAGCTGTAACTCTAAATACACTCGCTCTTTCCATCTCCCTGTAATTGCTCCATCAATTCAGTGAAAAAAGGAAACAAAAAAAAAAACACCAACCCAAAATGAAGTGGCCTGTGCAATGCACGCACAGCTCATTTAGCTTCCAGTGTAATGAGAACTATTGCATAAAAGCACAATCGATTTCTAATGTGCTAGTTTACTGCACCCACCAGACTGACAGCCGCTCAATATATGACAAGGAGTTTAATTGTGTTTTTTTTTTTTGGGAGTCTACAGTGATGCATGATGGGGGGGGGCAGGACTCGAAAAGAGCGCCTGGAGCAGCTGGGAGTGATGAGTGTGTCCAAACTGCTCAGTGGAAATTGGCAGGGAGAGATGGAGAAGGAGAGAAAAAAATGAAAGTTGATTCAGTGTTAATCAGAGACGTCTGTCAGCCTTAAAAACACACAAACACCCCAGACGTGTGCGATTTCCAGTTTACTTTAAATCCAGAGACCATTTTACAGGCATCAATACAGACAAATAAACTATAATTTAAAAGTGTAAAAGTGTGTGATCTTTACAGTAGTGGAGAATACACCCCCTTCAAATTATGACACATTTCCCTAATGTACAGAAAACTGAAACCAACTTGAGAGATAAATGGATCCTTAAGGAGCTGTTAACACGATGCACTAACTTAACATGTTCTATTAGACCAACATGAGTGAGTTAGTAGAGAAAACTTGGATACACTGTTCTGTTCAGAGGAGAGTGGAAACAAACAGCAAGCAACAAGACAGAAGGTGAAGAGTCACTTCACACGGACATTATATGAAGGGTTAATGACCCCGATTTCACTGTGGAGCATTCTCCTCTTCCTCCTCCTCAGATTCTTCCTGTTGGCTTTTCTTCTGAAAAAGAGTGGAAAGTGATGGATTAGCTTGAAATCTTCTAAGTAACACCACACTGATGCACCATTTCAATTATCAACAAGCCAATAGCATAGATTAGAAGCTCAAACAAAAGTAAAGTGAGAAAAATGTTGATATCCAAAAGGTGTGTAGAGTTCCTTTGATAAAGTCAAACTAGTTATTAAAACTTTAGTTTAAGACTCTTAAAAGGGAGTCAGTTAGTTTTCTTTTGCAATATACAAAAGATTCACCATCACCTGGTCCTCATTCATTGAATATGTGGAGAGCTTTTCCTCCATGTGAAGCTAACAGAGTTCCACCTGATGAAGAGGTGGAGCTGGTGATGCACATATTCATGCAACTTATGTTTCTTTGAGATGGTTACAGTGTTAAACTGTATTACACCATGCTCGTATGCCATGTACCTTTTTCTTATTACCCAGAAAACTACAGGAGTTCATTCCTGCCAGCAGTCATCACCCTCCAGACTTGGACTGTTGTTAATTTATTATTATTTCTAATGTGTTTTGACATGAATGGAAGGAATTGTGCTAAATCAGGATGACATGACAGTGATGACTCACGTAAGACCTACTACTGAGCGTAGGAAATATGCTTTGAGCCGTTATCTGTTACCAGATGACAATTTGCTTGTGCTCTTTATAGCTTTCAACCAAGTAATCTGGTCTAGTACGGGCCTTTAACTGAATTAAGACAGATTATATTGCTCTCTGTCATCCGCAGCGGTGCTGCCTTTTGTGACTTTGTGAAGCTGATCAATAACACTGATAACACTGCATATTGACACAGTTTGTCAGAATGAAGCTCTGCCTGTTTACACGGCCACCTTCTCTAATGTTGTTTTCACATTAGTGAAGCACATCTGGCACATAAAGTCATGTAAAAAAGAAAGTCAAGGTTCAACACATCTGATCGTAATCAATCTGATCCTCAACAGGTCTTGAATTTAGTAAATACAACCTTAGATGAGGACTGACACGCTACATGTGGTAATAAAAACAAGGTATTGGATGTATAGTTAAAGGTGGCACAACGTTAAAATGACTGAATGTATCTCCGTGGTTGTGTGATTGGAACACACACACCATGTGACTCATTTAAAAGCTGGCCAGACCATTTGTAGATTTCCATTTTGTTTTTTTGGGGGGGTTTCTGTCCACTGCAAACTTTCAAATACAGCAAAACAAATTTTCATATAATTATGTTTGAAACTGCATTTTTGTATTGTCATGTTTGTGTAACTCTCTAAAACTAGCTTGTACCCAGTGGAAGAGTAATGAATGTAGACATTTTTGCAAAACAAAACCTGTGGGTTGACCTCACCTGAGCCTCAGGACAGCTGGACCCTAACAAATAAAGAAGATAACTATTAATGTAGTGGGTGTGGGTGAAGGATTCTTCTGTTTTGTAACTTTCCTCTCAAAACTGGTCCTTCTTGTTTGCATGTGATCCACCCTTTTAGAGTTGTGATGAGTTTCAGCGACATGTTAACGCCAAACTCAGACTTTGTAAGAGACTGTGTGGCTGCTTTCATTTGGACAAGTTGTAATAAAACTCTAATTTCTGCTCATCCAGACTCTTGTTAAATAATTTCCTTCACACACACAATAAAATAGAATAACAAAAAAAAGTTATTTTTTTAAATCATAAATCATTTTACTTTAAAATTAAATAACAAACTTAAATAACTAAAATCATTTATATCATTATATATTTATTTATTATAATACATTGCCTGGCCAAAAAAAAAGTTGCCACATTAACTAAGCAAAAAAGATACAGGCCTCCTATTGGATAATTATTGCATGGGTGATTATCCTTTAGCAACAAGTTATTTAATCCCTAATGATGCAATGAGCAGCTTCTCATTTCTTAAACAACTATGTTCAAAGACACGTCCCGTGGTCGTGGAAAAGATGTTAAGTCTGTTTAAGAAGGGTCAAATCACTGGCATCAAACAGAGAAAACATCTAAAGAGATGCAGAAACTTCTAAAACTGGGTTAACAACTGTCCAATGCATGATAAAAACTGGAAGGATAGCGGGGACCCATCATCTTCGAGGAAGAAATGTGGTTGGAACAAAATCTGAATGATGGTGATCGATCACTTACATGTTTGGTGAAATCAAATTGAAGAAAAACAACAGTAGACCTAAGATCTGTGTTTAATAGCAAAAGTAAGAGCATTTACACACACACACACACACAAAGGGAAGTCAAAGGGCTGGGACAGTACAGCTGTGTAGCCATAAGAGAACCCCTGATCAGTGAGGATAACCAGGAAAAATGCTTCATTTAGCTACAGGAAGCATATAGATTGAACTCACATGACCGATGGAAATCGGCCATGTGGTCTGATGAGTGTAGATTTACCCTGTTCCAGAGTGATGGGAGCATCAGGGTAAGAAGAGAGGCAGATGAAGTGATGCAGCCATCATGCCTAGTCCCTACTGTACAAACCTGCACACTGAGCACATCCTTGTCATCTCTCTGCTCTTTATTTTCCATGTATAAACTTATGACACTATTGACATGATGACTTGTCCTGCTTTACTGTTGGTGTTGTATTGCTGCTGGTACCCAAATTTCCCTGAGGACTCTCCAAAGGGATTAATAAAGTATTTCTATCTATCTATCTATATTAACTTGTATTTCTGTGCCCTGAGATGCTGCTGCTTTGAACTGAATAGAATAGACAGGCTGTAGGCCTCCTTAATAGGACCTAGAAAAATGTTTTACCAATTTCCTATCAAATCCATAGTATATAACAATAAAGTACTAGACATTCATGTTAACAAAGGTGATGAAATCTGTGTGAGCCAATAAGCTCACACAGTGCAAACTAAGATGTTGACATTTCTGTTAATGTTAATGCAAATAATTTTCAGCACGGGCTTACAATGTTATGGCTGATTTGGGTATTTTTGTTAACTTTCACTGGTTATGTGTTTCATGGCTGCCAAGCAGGAGCTGAAAACCACACTAAGATTAGACTGCATCTTAAAGTACTAACCAGTTTGAGGAAGTCAATAAGTTTGTAGGCGTCTTCCCCGGTGGAGAGGTCAACAAAATCCCGTGGAATTCTGTAGCTCAGACAGGGACTGGGCTGCACCGTCACCTCACTGGTTGTGTATCTGAACGCTGGGCTCTCCTGCACGGGTACAGAGACGTCTGAGCCTTCACCAAGTTCCAGCAAAAAAAATAAACCTACAGAAATAAAGTGTTTAAATGCTGTGTGTGTTTATTGACCTGCTGCTGCTGGGCAATTTCTCCCCCTGACGTCAGCTCTTCCCAGCTGAACAGCAGCGAATCCGTCACCTCTCCAAAGGGGTTCAGGTCAATGAGCCACACCCTGCCCTGCAAAAACATTAGGACACTCATGACATATAAAAACACAGAACACGGCTATCTTTAACCTCGCCGTATAGAAATCCAGCAGTGAGTTTACCTGACTGTCTCTGTAGACATCGAACACAACTGAAAAGGAAAAGTAAGAGCAGTCATTTCCCATCACTTGAAGGAACTTTCAGTATTAACAGAAATTAAATATTAAAATCCCAATAGAGCTAAAACACTAACACATTAATCTCTCCCTGCATTTGCTCAGGTTTGATTAACTCATTTTTAAAATGTAAATATTTAATGACTTTCTACACCGAGAGAAAATGAGAGTTAACAAAAATCTGATGCTCACAATCTTCATCCAGGAAGTTGTACTGGATGTGCAGGCTGAAGAACTCTTGTATAGCCTGACAGATCTGCTCCTCCTGCTTCAGGATGTGTTGGTAATACTGTGTGTAGTCTCTCTGGGAGATAGCTGCAAGATCACACAGAAACACCATCACTGTAGCTCAAAATAAATTTTCTAATTGCTTCTAAATTAGCCTGCTGAGGAGAGGAACTGCTCAAACATGGGCCGTATTGTTGTTCAAGTTCTGCTGATGTCAATTTTCATCCAGCTTGATGGCTCACGATGCCAAATGTTGCTGAAATGAGGGAAGCTTTTTTTCTTACCGATTAGCTTGTTTTCTTTGACAAAGCAGCGAAACTCTCCACCGGGAATCAGCTCGCTCCACTTTCTCAGGACCAGCTGAGGACAGAAGATGACGAGACTGTAAAATTCCTGGGTGTGCACCTTTATTTGAGTGTGATTATAAGTAAGTGTGGCAAGTCTGGTTCCATTTATTGAGTCCTTAAAAGGATACTAAGCATCTACAATTTCTAAAATTGGTCCTTCCTACGACTTCTGCCAATGTTCAAATTCCCTTGGAAGTTTGAAACTAAAACTTAGTTGACTTTCGGTAAATCTCACTTATGCTATATACGAGAAAATCTGACTTCCTGTTGTGTTTTCTTTGAGTTTTTCAAAGCAGAAGATCAGATATTCTAAATTCCCAGTTGCCATTGCATGCAGCTTAACTACAGCAGGTTTTAAAAAAATGAAAGGCTGCAGTCAGACATAAAAGAAGGCAAAAAAAATCAGAAATAAAAAGGCAATTTACCAACTGTTTCACAGCAGTTCACTCTAAGGCACAAATAAACAAATTCACTTCTTTCTTTTATCCACATTCTAGCATCAATGTATGATGACTGTTTGAAATAATCACTATATCTCTGTAGTCCTCACACTCCCACTGGCTGGTGCTGACGGAAAGTCAAAAGTGCCATAGATCAGGTCTACTTGTTAAAAAAAAAAAACAGATTTTCCATTTAAACTGTGCTGTACTTAAAAAAATAATTATAATAAAAAATAGCACAAACCAAAGGTCTTAACAAACCTTACGGAAGGGGCTATAAAACAGTTTTTTGTGTGCCAAGCAGGAGCTGCATTGAAAGTAAACTCTGTACAAGGAACAGAGGCAAATGACTGTATTTTGGCTTTTTATTTCACACAGCTAACTGAAGAGAAACAAGTGAAAAATAAGCAGAGAATGTTTTCCTGTAGAGAAATACGCCACACTCTTCTACTGGGCAAAAAGGACTGCTTTAATATGAAAATGAAGCCTAATCCCATTTTCTATAACAAGTCCTATCGCTCCGTTTAGGTGGTATTGTGTCCAAAAGGGCTGGATATCTAGGGATCAAAGTGGTCCTATAACCCCAATTAACGGGCTAGATAATCACTTCTCCATGATC
Source organism: Melanotaenia boesemani (assembly GCF_017639745.1). Taxonomy (NCBI): domain Eukaryota; kingdom Metazoa; phylum Chordata; class Actinopteri; order Atheriniformes; family Melanotaeniidae; genus Melanotaenia; species Melanotaenia boesemani. The sequence continues at coordinate 13,834,984 of NC_055704.1, read as the reverse complement.
CTTAAAGGGGCACCTTTCTTCTACCTCCTTTTCTTGGTTCTACCAAGGAAAGGAAATGGCTTATGTGTTGTATTTGTTTATTTTATTTAATGTAAACTCTTAGTATAAAGTATCAGCTGTACAAAATCAAGCCTGTGAAGTATGGGATAATGACCACTATTATACTGTAATACATAAATACTGTAAGCTGCAGTTTTAAGAAGTACACAAGCTTTTTATGAAGGATAAAATACCTCATAACTGACGACTGGATCTGGGGAGTCTTGATCACTGCACTGAAGAAATCTGCACATGAAATAAACAAAAAAGTTCATCGTTATCATGTTATTCTGAAGAATAAAAAAGGTATGAGAGGAGTATTTATCGCAATGTGTTGCTTGCAAAGGGTTTAATGTCCCCTTGTATTTGTATGTATTTTGTTCAGTCTCCCTAGCAAGTAGCTACACCATTGGAAAGAGTAGATTCTTGAGATTTGAATGATACCTACCAATCCAGGCTACTATCATAACTGTAGATTCTCTAAACACATATTTCAGACTAGGTGCAAATGCAATTTATGTATTAAGCCATACTGTAAGTCTTTATCCATAAAAACCTGCTATAGGTGAAATTTGCAGGATTTTATGGGGTTAAAAGAGATTTTTCTTTAACAAAAAAAGCATATATTCCAACGCTTTCTCTATGCACAAACACATATAAATGACATTTCCTACAACGCTGTAGTCAATCACTTGCAGAACGTTTGTCATGGAGAGCGGTGGAGATTGTGTCGTAAATCGACATCGCAGCAATTTCTCCATCTGCTGTGTGTGTTTTACTGTTGATTTAAATCAGCCTGCTCACCTAACATCTGTTATTTTTCCTTACTGGCCTTCGTCTAAATGCAAAACACCTCAGTCTGGGCGTTGATATGTGGCACAATGTCGTTGGATAGAGAGCAGGGCTTACGGCTGTGTGAGGTCGTGGGTGATGAAGTCAGAGCTTTTGAAGAGCAGAAATATATCACTGAGGCTGCAGCACTGCAGGGAGCTGTTTAGAGCAATCCAATTTGCATCCTGAGAGGCAAACACACATGAAAAAAACAAATGATTATTGAGTTATGCTTGAACCCTTTTACGTTGGCTGTGGTGTAGAAAGCAGCTCTGAAATGCACAAAGCTTTTAGCCAGCAAATACTTTACTTATGTTATAAATTAAAACTAAATGACTCTGACACACTCTTTCTGATTAACGTAACTAAACATTGTATTTTCATTTCTCATAAAGCAACAGAGTCAGTATTTTACCCGTGGAGCACTCCAGTTAAGTTTGGGGAAGACTTGTCCACCCAGGGCGTTTATGGCCTCCAGCACTTTAGAGGTGAATTCTGGGAACTCAGGAGCCTAGAAGATACAAAGTCATATCAGCATATCACAGTCATGATAACAAGTTAAATGGACATGGGAGAATTCGTGCAAAGATGCAATGATATATGAGGCACAAGAGTAGGTATCGTGCCCCTATGTGTATCCTCACAGGTAACAACATCATAGCGCCATCTTCTGGTGGAGGGAGATGCAGGCGGAGTCATATTAGCATCTTCATAGACCCCGACTGAATGTAAGAAATTGTGTAGCTGGCTTCTCACCAGAAACCAGAACCGCAATCTATGCTGTCCTGTAATGCTGCATCACAGCTGCATGTTTATATTCACATGTTGACCTTCCTGCTGCCTGCATGCACGATAGTTTTTAACTCGTTATATGGTTATAAACATAAAGAGTTTTGTGTATTCCACAGTGGATATGACTCAAAAAGCGACAGTATTAAAGTTCGCCAGCTGTAACTTCACATTTAGCTACCAAAATTAACTAAAAATCATTTGTTATCACCATCAGTCATCATTGTAACAGGTAAGCTTTAAGAAAGGTCTCTTATCTGGTCTCTGTCAAGTCCTAATCAGCTGGTTTTTAGTTTTTCACTCCAGGCTGCCATGTTGTTGTGAAAAGGGTGGAAAGTTTTTGGAGAAGTGAGGACGGCAAATAAGAAAAGAGTGTGTGTGACATGTTGGATAAGCCGATAGTATTTCTGTCGTCAAGGTCACCTTGTTTCTTAGGAGGTCATTTCCTTCACTGAACAGCTAATCAGAGTGAGCTCTATGAATGACAGATCTCATTCAATGTGCTGATACAGTGGGAAATAAAAGGAAAAAAACAGAAATTCAGTGATGCTGCAGAGGAACTAAAGGCTGCCTGTCAACTTTGTGTAAGGATCCTTACACAAACAGAGACTTTGAAGCACTTAATGGACTTACAGTGACTGTAGTTGTCTCATCATCTGACCACTAGAAGGAAGTAGAGAAACAAAGCAGAATTGTAAGTAAAAATCAACATGACAAAAAACTGTTCTGACAGCTGCATTGACTTATTAAATTTATTTATTAATTTTAAAATAACAAAGTTGAAATCTGATTATACTATACTTTACTTCACAAAGAATTTGATTTTTATATTCATAATAAGGATTTATTTAAAATAACAGCATTCAAAGGAACCTAAAATTGTGGCTTCTTGTGGCCAAGATTTTTAATTAAACTAATTCTTTAAGTCCATTTTTTTATTAATATTTTTCTATAAATATTTTTTTCTCACTGTAAACTAGTGATTTTCAATGCTTTTACATATTTTCTAATACTGTCATAGCCAAAAGAGGAAAAAAGGGACAAAACATATGAATTGCACAATAATCTTTTAGCATGACATTTATCAGATTACCTTGTGGCTGTCACGGCTCAAGAAAATGTTAAAGCAGTATGAAGGTTTAGGTCATGAAAACCAAAACATCTTTACAGGAATATGTGCAACAATAACTTTTTCCCTTTAAAGATGTCCGAAAATAAGATTAGTTGATTATTATGCTAAAATCAAAGTGTTTTCTTACCTGAACATCTTCCTCTACCTCTGAATCGCTGTTGTTATTGTGAATCGGTTGTGTGTTATGGTCACTGAAGGTATAAAAGAAGAAATGTAATTTTTTAAAGGAACAGTTAAAACAGTGTTACAACGGGGATGTATAAACATTTTAAACTAAGTAAATAAATAAGCATTATAATTCAAAATGTTAAATTAACCCTAAATGGACCCTAAATAAAAACTGAGTTAATGTATGTCACAACTTAGGATTTTCTAAATCCTGGTGGGACTCATTTAAAATAAGTTGAACAGCAAAACGTGTTTGTGTATGTTGGTTTCCTACCTCCCAGAGACTACCAGTGTCCCATCGTCCAGTAAATAGTCTATTACATTTTGAGGCAAAGGAAGAATCAGACTGGAAAATAGAACAAACAATATTAATGCAATAACAATAGTAAGCGAAGCCTAACTAAAAGACAACAGAAATGCATGAGGAAGCTGCCCTAGACTGGAGTTTTACAAATATTTACGTAAACCACTCGTGAAGAATACAGACGGCAGTTATGTGTTTTTTCCTGGTAGCTAACGCTACCCGCTAACAACACTGTACGACAACAACGATGAACAGATTTTCCTAGGCTTTCTCTACGAACGGCGGGTGTCTACCTTTTAATCGTGTGTTTCTTGAATATCGGATACCAAACAGAGAACTGACAGTTGACAACTTGCTCCTTCTTCATGCTGCAATATCCGGAAAGGAAGCGTGTCCATCAGTAAATATCTTCCGAATCTGGTTTTCATTCAGTAAATTCAAATTAAAAGTTAATTTCCTTCTTGTTTACAATGAAATTACTTTTTAAAATTAAATAAACTCCAATACGTAAAATGTAATGGTATTCAACTTATTTTGGGCAATTATATTAACTAATTTATATGCAATTTATATGAAGACGGAGGCATTTATGAAGTGCACAGGCGCGAGAACGATGGTAAACAAATGGGTCTTGGGACATAGATCGTTTATGAAAATAAGCATTCACTCAGCACTTTTAACTGTAGACTGTCTAAATTTGCACAAGCTTGTGGTAAACATTGCATTATTGATTTAGCTTACGCTCTCGTTGGTCAGAAAATCTCATTAAATTCTAAGAATGCTATCTTTGATTAGGTAAATCTAATCATTTCTATAACATGATTTACTGTAACGGAGTAACATTTGCTAAGGTATACGTTTTTATATATTTAAAGTTAATATTTTATAAACTAGATAGAAATACTTTATAAAATTGTTTATTATACATGCAGAAACAATTACTGTTCGTATTATTCTTCTTCGCTTACTTTACGCCAGGATAAAAACTAGTTTGGTGACGTTTCCTACACCAGGAAGTGGTGACAGAGTGACTCATCACTTTTATCTCCCTTTTGTAACCCGCTCCTTTTGCTGCTAGTTACACACGGCTGGGATTTCACGTGAGTTAAGTTTAGTTATGTTACAGCTATACGGTGTAAAGTTTGAAATACATTCTCCGACCTATTGTTGGATTTCTAACTGTTATGCATCCAGCTACTGATGAAATGGCAGAGGAGCCAAACAAACTAGCTTAATATGAAAACAAAGCGGGGAGAATTGTAGTACTTGGAGATGTCTGGTTGTTGCGACTAATTGAGCTACCCATTATTAGATAGGTTTCTTATATTCAATGTAAAATGTTGCTAATGTAATTCTAATCATCTCAAATTCTGATCTGAATTCACGGAGGTTTTAGTGTGTTTTTCTAAAAAGGTTTTCTCACTCGGCTTTCCTCCATTTTCAGTTGAACCAGTAAAAATGAGTAATCCTGAGGAACCCAAAGTGACTCCACACATAGTGAATGAAGAGGTTTGTTATTTTTAAATGTTTTTAATGACTGTATCACTGGTTACACCTTTCGAATTTTCCTTTTAATTTTTAGGATTAGTTAACTCTGGTGTTTTAATGTTAAGTTTGGCAGGGGGTGGGGCGTGAAGTGTCTCCAAAATTTAGTTCCCATCATGTGTGAATGGCTCTGGATGCTCCATCCAACATTAAAGTTAAATTAGCAAAACTATGTCTAGTCAAATACTGCTCTATAGTAAATTGCGGGCAGTGTTGTATGTAGTGCTCTTAGACATACACTATTAAATGCAATACTACTATCTATAAAGCTGTAATCAAGAGCAATTATTAAAAGCACAGCACTCAAAACAAAATAATGTTGTGATCATTTTGGAGATTTAAAAGTCCTTAAACAAAACCAAGAGAGAAGTTTGCAGCAGGGAAGTCAACTGGCATTTTCGAGTATATGTGGCTGATATATTCAACTCCACCCACATCTAATTGGGCATGAATCAAGAAATGGGTGCTGCTGGGATCTGAACATGTCTGAATATCTACAGCAAACATTTTAACTCTCTATTCAGAAAATATTCAAATGTTCGTACAACAATAAATGAGTGGACATGCCACATAACCGAGAATGATGAGATTATTGGGATGCTAAGATTCCAGCTTTTTGAGGATTGAGGATAAAGAATTGCACGATACTCTGACCATAGCAGGTACACACAGTGGAAACAACAATCCAAACAGAAATTACAGACTTCAAAAATTCCACTGATCGATATTTGCTCAACAATTTCTTCTTCTTTTTTTTTCCTGACGATCCAGTTCTGTAAAACTTTTAGCTCCAAAAAATCCTTTATTCATTATATTTTTAAATGAGCCAAGAGTTATGCTCTGTCCTTTTATGTATTCTCTCTCATATAAGTCTGGTTGGCATGTAAACGTTCTACAGGTTATTTTAAAACATCCTTTTGACTGATGCCTCATTTGAGACTATAGGAGCTTCCATGAAGCCAACAAGAGTTTGCGTTTCATAGCCCTCTTCTGAAATATAAACACATAACTGGCTGTAAATGAGCTTCTTTCAGTGCAAAGTTTTTATTTTATGCTGTTTGTGCTACAGCTCATGGCAGCTGGGAAATGGGTGAAGCTGGAGAAGACGACATATGTGGATCCGGCTGGAAACACCAGGTGCTGTTAAGTCCTTCACTGATCTTCTCTCTTAACAAACAAAATAACAGATTCCCATTACATTAATCTTTCTCTTTTTCATCCACAAGAACCTGGGAGTCTGTGAAACGGACAACAAGACGGGCCAACACAGAAGCAGACGGTAAACACGCACATTGTTTTTCACTGGTTGTTCATCATGTAACAGAGCTGTTCGGACTGTAACATAGACTGTGTGCAGGTGTGGGAATTGTTGCTCTGCTGAAGCGGACGCTCCACAAAGACTGCGTCGTGATGGTGAAGCAGTTCCGTCCTCCTTTGGGATGCTTCACTTTGGAGTTTCCTGCAGGTATTCACTAGGAACTTTCTTCTGAAAGCAACTGCACCGATGTTTCCTCTCATGGAGTTAGCTTCCAGATTACAGAGATTTATTCATGGAAACTGATAGGAAGTTTTAATCTTTAAATATTTGATTGCATTACCAATTTAGTAGAGATGATTGCTTCTGGTTCTGCTGTGTTCAGGACTGATCGATGAAGGGGAAACTGCAGAAGTGGCAGCACTGAGGGAGCTGAAAGAAGAAACAGGCTACAAAGGGGAGGTAGTAGGAGTCACGCCAGGTATCTTTACCCACTGCACTGTACGTTTGATTGAATTAGCTGTCGCTCTTAGCTTTATCTTATCTCTTGTAAGAGGTTCAGAGGTCAGTGGTGTGAAAAGAGGCGCCATACTCATGTTAATCTTCAAAAGACAGTGTTTCAAGCTGAGTTGGTGGTAACATAAATGCTGGGGTTGCAGTGACCTGTCTGGACCCCGGCCTGTCTAACTGCACCACCCAGATCGTGCTGGTCAACATCAACGGAGACGACGTGGAGAACATTAACCCGACGCAGCAGCTTGGTGAGAACAGTGTTCATTCATTCACTGCTTTTCACCATCAGCTTTCATTCATAGGTTTTATTAAGTTGTTTTCCAACTTATTCAGGAAATTTGAGGGATTTACTCCAGTTTTTTCATGTTCATGACCCTTTACCAAAAACTTGAAATGTATATAAAACTAAACCAAAGTATTTATTCACATAAATTAAAAGATTTGAATGACTTCTGGAAATATATGTGCTTTTTCTTTTCTTTTTTTTTTTTACTTTAAAAAGGTTGAAACAGGTGCACAAAAAAAATGGCTGCAAAAGTTCAATAAATAAATTGAGGTCAGTTGGCAAGAGTGACATGATTAGTCATTTGAAGAAAAAAAAGGTGGTTTTGAGGCAGATGGAGGATTCATGACTCTGTAAGACTGTGCGGACATATAGTTTAACTTATTTATAAGTTTCAATTTTAGGATAACAATTTATTATGTAAATCTGTAAAAACTGAGGACATTTTATTGATAGTACAACTTAATCAAAAGCCACAGAGACTCTGGAGAAATCCCTGTAGACATGGGACAAGGGTGAAAATCAGTTGGGATATAACTTTTAGATAAAATTCTATTATGAATGTAAGGCATTTAAATAGAATCATGCAAAGGTAATTCCTTCATGTCAAAAAGTGATTTTGCTAACAACAATGTTGGGTATACCACAACATAAAATGTCCATGTTTGAATAACTTGACATGTGTTAGGTGTCGTCTTTACATTTACATTTTTGTTCCTAGTCTAGAGTATGCATGTCTGTAAATTATTATAGAATTACTGTTGGAGCCGTTAGCCTCTCTGTTCTCATCCAAAATGCTTAATAACGTCTTAGATTTACTTTATAAGATTGACTGTTAATTAATCTACTATTTATAAAACATGTTAATGATCATGTGCAGGAAAGTAGACACCAGCATCTCTATTTTTAAGTTAAAACACTGTAATATGACCTGTCTGTCATTTAAAAAGACAGTAGAATAATCTTGCTCTTTTCTACTTTTCCACAGGTGATGGAGGTGAGTTATACATCTTTCATTTCCAGAAATGTTCTTTTCTCACAACGTAAATCATCACACGGGTCTTAATCCTCCTTTTCCAGAGTTTGTTGAAGTTATTCTTTTACCACTTGATGAATTCCAGACAAAAGTTGACGGTGAGGCTTCAGCTTTTTTCCCCACTTTGACGCTGCTGCGTAAGCTGTCGGAAGTCCACTTTGTAAACGTTTGATGTGTTTTATTCCACAGATCTGCTGCAGAAAGAAAAAATTGTGGTGGACTCTAAAGTTTACATCTTTGCCTTGGGGATGACTCAGGCCTTCTTTAAGCCAAGAGAGCTGCCGGTCCTGAAGCAGTAAAGGAACCCGTTCACGATGAGAAAACAAGAGGAAGAGATACTCTTCACTGTTACACAGGGCTGTTGAAAATGTTGTTTAAGAAGACGTGATGGCATTTAGAAAAAGTGTGTTCAAATCCAGAGCAACACTTGGAAGTCAGATGCTGAAATGATTTAAGAACAAACCGTAGGAAGGAGCCCTGATTACACTACATGTACTTGACCAGTATTTGCTCCCAGAATGGGAATGCTAACATTTATTTAGAGGCCGAAAACATTTTCTAATGATTTGCAGGCAGTTGTTTAGGCTTTAGTTCTTCATTCCTTGAGTGCCAGTTAATGATGTATAGCTTTTTATGATGAAAAGAAATGTAGCACAAAGTTTAAGGATGTAATCATAAAACATTCCTTTACAAATGTATTAAAGGAAGCGATCAGCTGCTAGTGGCTAAATTAGTTGGGATGACTAACAAATCTGAACGCTGTATTAACAAAGCGAACCGTGTGGAGGAATCCGTTCAGTTGCTGTATTCTGCTTCCAACCAAGTTATGGTGCAATTAACTCAATATTGATTGTGTTATTATCTTAATAACCTAAAATTACTGACCAATGAATAGATGTGATGCCACCTTTGCTTGAACTGGAATTTGTGCCTTTGTTTTAAATTGACTTATTAAAATAAACTGAGGGAATAAAAAGTTTAAAAAAATGTAAGCTGTCTGACTTTTTTTTCCCCCTTTTGCAGTAAAGATCTCTACAAAGAAATGTATATATTTAATTTATTCAAATCCATGAGCAGATCATCTCCAGTTTGTCAAATGATGTCATATATTCAAACAAAAACATAAAAAACTAATAAAAAGGAGCAGAAAAAAGAAAAAAATCTTAAATAAACTGCCCCCTTTTTTTTTACATAACACTAAAGAAGCCTTCTGTTAACCATGTCCAGTGGCAGCTGCATCTTCAGAGGCTTCTGGGATGGATAGAAAATATTGAAGCCTGTCACACGTCAAATGAGAACAAATCTGCGGTACCAGCTATCGTTGGTTCAGCTAAGAGGAAACAAAGCTGATCTCAAACAAGGAAAGAATGTTAACATTAACGAACACTTCACAGAAAAATGCTGACATTGCAAAGAAAGCTGGGCTACTTAGAAAAAAGGCTAAGATCCAATTAACCTGAACTGTCAGCTGTAAGGGTTTTATTAAACCAAAAGGTGCGACAAAATGCAAAATGGATATAAATATTAGGAACTTTGAACAACTTAAATATGTTAAATTAGTAGAAATTTAGTGGTAGATGTAAATTTAGAGATAATGTAAATATGTCTAGTACAACCAGTTCATGTCTACTACAATAAATGTCTTTCATAATAAGCCATATGTCTGTCTAGATATCATGAATCAGCAGAAAAGGGTCAAAGAATTTCTCACATTAATATTAATTGCATTAGAAGCAAAATAAAGGATGTTTGTGTATTACTTAATAATTATAATATTCGTGTCTGAAACTCATTGGACTTTTCTTTTAATGATGGCGAAATGCATATTACAGGATGCAGGATATTTAGAAGAGACAAATGCACATGGAGGTGGAATAGCTTTTTATATAAAAGATCATATACCAGTACTAATCAGAAAAGACTAAATCAATCTAAATTGGATTTATATAATTGTTACAGACCCGCCTCTGCAAACAGTTTTTATCTGGACACTATCTGTGAAATGCTAGATGAGGTTAATGTTCTGGGTCATGAAACATACTTCTTGGGGGATTTAAATAATAACTGGTTATAACTGCTTCATAAAAAAACAAACTGGCAGCTGTCACAAAGTCTTGTGGCTTTACTCAGGTCCAACAAGGACATGCTTAAAAAATTATGACACAGTTATTTTATCCTGTTACAACCACATTTTCTAAACTTTTTGAAACTAAGAGATGAAGCAAAAAGAAAAGCTGTCACTTCAGGCAACCAAGATGTTTGAAATTAATACCATAAATTAAGAATCTTTGTAACAAAACTAAATAGAAATAAAAATAAATGATAGTATAGGAAGAGAATAAATATGATAAAAAATGACATATGTAAATTATGGAAAACTATTAATGAGATTGTAGGAGGGAATTCAAATTTTACTCCACCTTAGAAATAGAAAGCCAACTTTTAATTATAATAATAATTATTTTACAGGTAAAAGTGATAAATTAAGAAGGACTATGCCAATCATTGATCACAACTTATCACAGGAAATCCCAGAAAAGGAAATTATGAAAGATAAAATAAATAAAAGATCAAATAAGTAAAATAGTAAAAAAATGATGGCAAAGAGTAAATATAGATCGATTAGTGAAGGAAATACAATCCAGCAAATCAAAACCACCTGGTGTTGATGGCCTTGACAGCACAAGTTGCCACTAATCATATAATAAATCTAAACATTATTCAGCTCTTACACCTCCTTAAATGGAAAATAGCTAAAATAATGCCACTCTCAAAAGACAAAAAGATACCCCTTTTAGGTATAAACAGTTGTCCCATCAGCCTATTACCCATTTTAAGTAAAATTTTGAAGAGCATTGTTTATGGACAACTGGAGCACTACCTGACAAACAACATAATGACAGACTTCCAACATGCCTATGGGACAAAGCACTCCAATACCACAGCTCTGACATCGATGGTCAACAACTGATTTTATCAGCAATGAATTACTGTTAAAAAAAACTTGAATGGTATGAAGTGGGACAATCAGCCTTATCTTGGTTTAAAAGCTATTTGACCAACAGATTGCAGTTTTTTCCAATGGATACATTTCTGATGTCAGGGATGTCCCATGCAGAGTGCCCCAGGGAAGCTGCTTAGGCCCACTATTGTTCACTGTCTTCACAAATGATTTACTACTGGCCTTTTAAATGCCCAAAACTATGATGTATGCCGAAACTAGTTCTTAACATAACAAAAACCAGTTGTATGATAATTGGCTCAAATCATTCAATCTGCTTCAATCCAAAACTAAACCTGAAAATAAACGACATGTCAGCACTAAGAAGAAGAGAAACATTCATACCTACAATTGCAATGAAGGAAATAATCCAGTCATTCATCTTTTCTAACCTGAATTACTGTTCATTTATCTGGTCCAGCGTGTCAAATGAAATATTTGAGAAACTTCTAAAACTATGAAACCGAGCAGCACGTGCAACACTTAAATGTAATTATAGGACAAATATTATTACAACAAATACATACAAATTTAAATCGGTTACTGGTTAAAGACAGGCTATTATATTCACTACTCACTTTTATCACGGATATCTTGGTAACAAAGACACCGTTGATACTATATGAAAACCTTAATTTCAGTATAAACATACATGAGTACAATACTAGACACCCAGCTGGAAATAATTTTATATTATATAAAGCCAAGACTAATAAAAAAAGAGAGAAATATTTGTGTGGACTCATTTGCCAAATAGCATATCAAAAGTAAATGGTACTATTGAGTTTAAAAAAAGATACTATGATGGTATTAAAATACGGAATGTAGTTTTAAATTTATAAAGGCGTAAATGAGGATGTGTGTATAGATGTGAATATATATGTATATATTTATACATATGCAGTATCTGTTTATATTAAATTAGACAAAGTCTTTTATGTGTTACATGTATGAATATGTGTATATAATTAGGATAATATAATTTAAAGAATAGTTTATGGAGTTTGTTTGTAGGGGCGTGATGTATTTCTGTGTAAACATATTTGGTTGTCCAAATATTTTGATTGTATTTAACAAAAGAACCCCAGGAAGAATATCTGCATAGCTGCAAGAATATACATGCATTTCTCAACAAGACAATGCAAAACCACATTTTGTACATATTACAAAGGCATGGCTGGTGAAAGAGGGGATACTTGACTGAGCTAGTAGCAGTCCTGGTCTGCTACCGACTGAGAATATGTGGAGAGTTTTGAAGAGAAAAATACAACAACCCAGTACTATAGTACACCATAACACACATTTGAAGGAAGAATTGGACAATATAACTAAAATGCTTTATTGCTTGTTATCTTAGTGCCTATCTTTTAGGCACTACGTGAAGGAATCACAACATTACAAAGTGGTGAAATCTTTTAATATCATGTTTTTTGCAATGTGTTGCAGGCCTGAAATGCAAAAATGTTTTTACATTAATGACGTTGATGAGAAAAAAACAAACAAACAAAAACAGGAATTCTGGTTTCATACCTTCTGCAGTGAAATGAAGATTAAACATTTTCATGCCTCATTATTTAATGATGTTGGATTTCAGAAATTCATGTTGGCATATATTTGGGTGCATGTACCTAAATTCATTTTGAAAAATAACATTTCAGACCATCTGGAATGAAAAATGGTCAGAAAACAATTAAAATGGACATGATTTATTTGGATATTGGTCAAAATATTAATTATGTCTTTCACGTGCATTTGACTGAGGTGAAGTTTTCTTTTTCTCCAGTAGAGGGCAACATCACGCCTTTCAAGTACTTTTCACAACAACCAATAATTTTAGAAGAAGAGCAAACTGACCAATCACGTGAGAGCACCTTTATAAAAATATTTGGGGAAAACATTTTTGGGGAAAACAAAAAAGTTTGGAAGTTTTTCTTCAAGTGGGTGATAATTAAACTTCAGACAGTTTGTCAGTAACGACGAGCTAGGTATATGTAAGTTCTGTGAACGGTTTCTGTAAGCACTTCAATGTGCTTGATATAGTGGTGTAGTGAAAATAAGCTAGCTGAAATTGTTTGCTAGCATCAACGTTTGACCCTCGCTAACGGTTGAAGTCTGTTGTGACATTTTGTTTGGACGTGGTTTTTCCTCGGCAGCAGCCTTGTGTTATCATCGACTCATGTTTTTGTAACGTTATGGTGTTGTGTTACTAAATGTACTGCATACGAAGATGGAGGTGGCTGTTAAAGGTGGGTTACCTCAAACAACAAGATTCACTATGCGTTTACAGCAGCAAAACTAGCAGCATTAATGTTTTTAGTGTACTACTTCGTTACTCTGTTCTCATAAGGACCCTGAAACCTTTGGCATCTCTTAATGTTTAACACACATTGAAATAGTCTCCAAAATTTCCATAGAAACATTTTACATTGTTTTATATTAAATAAAGTTAATACAAAAAAGCTTGTTTGTAGATATTTGTGGAAAATAATGTATAAAAATGGTACTTTTAGTCTCATTATGTTGTGGAAACTCAATGCAATTATTCCATGAAAATATTATATATATATATATATCCCTGCATTTGTTATATCTATATTTAAAAACATTAGTTATTTAACATTTTCAGCCATGTATTAAGAGCCATTGTGGAAGATCCAGATAGCCACTTTCTGCTCCGATGCTGCAGGTTGCAGAACCCTGACCTAGTATATCATTGCCTGCTAAATTTAAATGAAAAGTAGGCTCATGTTTTTTAAGGATATTCTGCTTACTTTCACTTGTTTGTATTATGATACCTTTACTATGTTTTGTTTGTTTACTAGGGAAAGCCAAGAGGAAACATTTGAATGCACAGGAATGCACACTGGGACAAAGTTCGAAGGGCACAGATGCTCTCACCCAACCCCACACATCCAATCAGGGCCTGGGAAACCGTGACCCTAACTGGGGGCTTTACCCCAGGACACCCACAAAGCGATGGAGGCCTGGTAAACTGCTGTTAACTTTCAAGTAAACCTAAATCTATACTAAGGATTCTGTGCAAAAGAGGAGAGTGACAGCACAAGGGTAGAAATGTCAGAGCAGCCCACCAGTAAAGTTTTGTTCCCATGGATGCTGCTCAGAAGAATCTCCTAAATCTCATGCACAGGTAGCACTAAGTCTTACTTGTATCAGGGTGGACTGAGGGATGACGTCTCTTTTCTTTGCTCTAAGGTTTAATGTTCACAGTTTTATAGTATATATGACAAAAAAAATCAGTCCTTGTTCTGTTTTAAGTTTGTTTTGTTTTTTTTTAAGAAAGCATAAGAGGGCGTTAAAAGTTGAGGTGCTGTAGATTTCACAGCTGAGACTGACTATCCCTGTTACAAATGGCTCTCACTTTCACACAGTGATCATATATAATTTCTCCCTTTCAATCTTTGTACCAGCAGCATCTGCCTCAGGAAGCCCCTCTGGGAATCAGAAGGCCATCAACGACTTCTTCGCTGTCACAAAAGTAATCAGCACTAGTCCACACAAACCCGCTTTGCCTTCCACTTCCACATTTCCTAAAGGAGGATCAGAAGTTGTAGAAGAAGAAGAGGATGACGATGCTAGCCTGTTGTCAACCCCACTTGAACCGGGACCTGAGGCAGTGGAGGAGGAGGAGATTGACGACAGTAGTCTTTTAGCTGCTGAGATGGCTCCAGCGTATGGAGCAGGTGGTGCCTCCATGTCAGCTTTTGTGATTGGAGCTGAGCGTGAGGAAAAGGTGGACCCAGAAAGGGATTATCTGGAGGGAATGACAGCAGAGATGTTTGGGGACGACAAGGAGTTTGACGAATACTGTGTTAACGGTGAGGAGGAAGAGGTGGAGCCCCTTCCTGACTCCCACTATGGACTTCTGGGCACCAGCAATATGTTGCTTCAACCTCAGGGCTGCATAGACGACCTTCCTGAGGAGGTCCTGAGGCAAGTACTGTGTCTCATTCCTGCTCAGGACCTCTATCGTAACGTGAGCCAAGTCTGCAGTCGGTGGAGGAACATCGTTCAAGACCCTAAGGTTCATCGGAGTTACATCAAGTTTATGCATATATGTTAACAGTAAAGTGTGGGAGATGACACAGATGTAGAATGATAGTAGCTTGTAGTTGCTATAAATTTTGTGGAGGGTGTTTGTCATTTGTTTTAAAATGTTAAACAATGTTAACTATGCTCCTTTTTTATAGTTTGTGCCTTTCAAGAAGCAATACTTCCGCTACATGATGAGAGAAAAGGAGATGGTGCAGGAAATCTTCCTCACTCTTAGTAGGGGTGGGATAACACGTCAAGCATCTTCAGAGCACTGCATACGAAATCTTGTTCTGTAAGTCTTGTCTTTCTTGGGTACAAAAATAAATGTAACTTTTCAGTGTTGAACCATTTCCTTAACAGCCAGTTTTAAAAGTGAGCGAGGACTCACAAAACATTTTTGAATGTATGTGTTTTGTTCAGTTTCATGGCTCGGTATAAGATTGGAGAGCGTGTGAGACCAGACGACATTCTGGAGTGTGTTAAGAAACATCGTCTTTTCCCTCTGGCTAAAGCGTCCATCAGATTACGTATTCCTAACATTAAGAAGTTTCTTCACCTTGGTATTGAGGTGGGACTGACCTACATAAATATTAAAAGGATCATCATTTCAGGAGTGAAAGGCCTTCACATTGTGTGCATGATATCCATCATCCCTGTCTGATCTCTAGGGTCCTAATCCGTATGCAGCCATGGCTGTCATTCTGATCCTCAGTGAGAACGTGGATGATGTGCAAACCTTGGTGTCTCTGCTTTCTGGCTGCATGTCACAAACAGCCATCACAGAGTACCTCAGCCACATGGCCACGATGCTGCTCGCTTTAGAGAGGAACAACATTCAGATTAGCAACAAGTAAGACCTACAAGTGTCTTTGTTGATGTTCAGGCATCATTATGCTTAGCCTGCCCCTGATTTTCTCCTCTCCTTCTGCCTCTACAGGTTACATTACAACATCTACTACGTACTTCACCTGTTGGAGAATGGACCCTTTTCTGTTGGTTCTGGCCAGAACGGGTGAGTTCAATGTTGTAGCGCAATTCATGCTACCAGTTTTTATTCTAGTTTTGTTGTTTTTGTTATTTTATTGATTTTATCTTTTTATCAATTTTATTTTTTGTTTTTTACTTTCATTGGTTTTATTGTGTAGCATATTATTTTCAACTGTGGAGTGTTTGTTCTACTGTTCAGCACTTTGGGCAACTGCTGTTGCAGAAAATGTGCTATATAAAAAACTTTAACTATGTTAAATTCTTTGTAATGAAAGAAACTCAACAGGTTGAATGGGATAGAAGAGCTGCTTTCCCATATTATCTTTAAATGGGTTAAAACCTCCATGTAATCGTTTGACCAGTGACCCTGAGAAGCAGATGTATTTGCTGTATATCTGGTGTAAAAGTCTCTTGAGGCCTTTTGTCCACATGGGACTTGAGTTGTAAGCATATACGGCCTCATTTGGCTGGCTAGAGGAAAACACTATATCCAGCATCTTTTTTCAGAGCTTTTCCCTGTTTATTTCTTTTTTTATTTTGGTATGATTGCCCTGACCACTTCATGTTTTCAGTGTCATAGCTTTTCAAAAAGATGTTGGTGTCATTATCTGTGGGCCAAATGGTCTCCCTTAATTTTCTATGACGACAGCATTGCAAACACTCTGAGAGTAGTCCTGCAGCTACTTAAATTGGTGCCTAGTTTAACCTAAAACAGGCCTGAAATTGAGCTCCATATGAAAATGGCCCTTATACAAAATTATATTTATATTTTTATTTATTCATTTTTTTATCAATCTATTTTTGTCTGTGCTGCTTTATATTGGTGTGGTTTATATAGTTTTGTTTTTTTATGTTTTTGTATGTTTGTATGTCTTCTTTGAAAAGCCCAACCAGGGACAAAGAAATCAACAGCCATCATTTTAACCGTGTTGCATTGTTTGTGTGTGTTTGTATTAGGTTGCCTCAGATTCATCTCACACGAGAACAGCAGCAAATCCTCTGCCACAAAATCCAACAGGACCACGTAGTCAAGATAATGGCGTTTGCAGGTACGTTGTACATCAGCTTCATCTACATTCTAGTCTTAGATCATCTAGGAGCACTCAAGTAGTGGGAGTTTTTATATTTCTTTTAAAGAAAAGCAGAAGGGGGGAAAAAAGAAACAGGAACAGGAAATAAAATTATATCATTACAAATTTTTCTTCCTATTTAACTAATTTCAGTTCAGAGACTTTGTTCATAAATCACTCCATTTCTCTGAGTTGTGAAAAATCCAAGTTCAGATTAACATGTCTGGTATTGATTAAATTTTAAATGATTTTAAAATACTGAAGCTGCCATTTTTGACACCCCTAATTCAGCTAGATGTCAGCGATGATATATAAATGTTCACTACACCAGTGTAGTGGCAGTGACGTAAGCTGCTCTGCTAGTTAAGGAGTGTTGTATTCCTAGGTGAGAGATCATGACTGTGTTCCAGGTACAGGAAAGACAACCACTCTGATGAAGTACGCCGAACAGAATCCACACCTCCGCTTCCTGTATGTGGCTTTCAACAACTCTGTGGCTTGTGAGGCACGCCAACGCTTCCCCAGGAACGTCGACTGCAAGACTGTCCACTCGTTAGCCTATAATGATGTTGGGAAGAGGTGAGAATCTCATTGTAAGGTAGCCATCTTTCTTTGTCTTCAGTATTTCATCCTGAAACCTCACTGAACCGTCACTCATCATATTTCTGTGATCTTCTCTGCGTCAGATACACATTTAACGGAAAGCTGGCTTTTAACGTGAAGCCGTTTTCCATCAACTGCGTCCTGCCTTCTGGACATGGTGGCTTCTCCAAGGCCAAAGTGATAACGACGACTCTCAACGCCTTCATGGCTTCAGCAGACCCGGAACTTACCATCAGACATGTACCCAATGAGTACTTAGTTAGGAAAGGCATCAAGCATGTTATAGACGAACATGAAAAACAGGTATGAACATTTTAATGTGCACAACTGGTCTGGAAGGTAAATTATAAATGAGTAAGAGCACTTTAAACACACATTTACACTGTGTGGCATTTATTTTAATTTCCTAGCTTTTTGTCCAAGATGCAAAGATGATCTGGAACAAGATGAAGGATCTTAAAGAGAAATCAAAACACGCCTTTTACATGACCCATGATGGTAAGCTAGTTATAAATGAATAAGTGAAAGTAATTCTTATCTAGTATTTAAGCAAAGTCAGCACAGATCATGACTGAAGTCTTTCATTCACAGGTTACTTGAAGCTATGGCAGCTCCAAAACCCAAGGCCTTGCTTGTCTGGCCGATACGATGTACTTTTCATCGATGAGGCCCAGGACTGTACTCCCGGTACTGTAATCCTCTTTTGCATCTTGTTTTGCATTTCTGTGGATAAGCACCATAACTAATTTAATTTCCTGAGCTTGGTAAAATTAACAGTCTTTTTTTTTTCTTTGTTTTGCAGCCATCTTGGATGTGCTGCTGTCTCAGCGCTGTGGGAAAATCCTAGTTGGAGATCCCCATCAGCAGATCTACACTTTCAAAGGAGCCATCAATGCCTTGCACGCTGTTAACCACACTCACATCTTCTACCTCACACAGGTATACACAAAGTACTCGATCAGCCGAAGGTGTCATGAACTTTTCCTCACTTTACCTGCTTGTTATCATAACAGATGCAAGTATTGGTTTAGCTGAATATGCAACATGGTGTAAAAAAGATAAATTATCTTTTGAATGTAAAAAATGATTTTTGGTGGCGAAAACTGTACCCAAGAGATGCATTTCAAATTAAACTTGAGTCAACGGAACTATTAAGTATCAAGTAGATTTTTAGGAGTTATTGTTGATGAGAACATGTAGACTGGACTGGGTTATATTGATAGTTAATAAACCACTTGGGATAATAAGGAGGGTCAGCCACCTAATATCCACAAATTGTCAGTTTGATTTATCTTTATCTTTCTTACTGTAATATAAATTAGAGAAATATTTTTCCGACCACTCTTTACAAAGTCTCGGTTATACAGAAACGCTTTACCAGCTGGTCCGGATCATCAGCTTAGTCTATTCCTTTATTCAAGAACCTAAAAATTTTCACTATTTATGATATTAAGGCTTTTCAGATTTGTGTTTTTATTTGTGAAATGCATTCAAAAGAAATTCCTGATAATTTTTTGTCCTATTTTTAAAATAATTTCAAAGGTCCGTTTTTATTTAACTCGACCATCAGATCTTCATCTTCCTCTGCTACCTACCAGGCAAAATCCATTTTCAGTAAGATACAGAGCGGCTAAATTATTAAATAATTCTCATTTAGTGAACCAGTGTCCTCAAGTTTTTAAAGGTCATTTGATTGCCAATTTTAGGATCTTTTATAAATACAAGTATTAATTTTTGTGGCTTTATTGCAGAACTGCTGTCATTAGTAAAAAAAAAAAAAATGTATGTTAGCATCAAATATTTGTAAGTCAACTAAATTTATTAATAATAATGAATAGCACACTCACGGAGCAGTGAAGGGGAGTGTACCTTTGTTTTTGTGAACTGCACAATCTGGAAAAGATGACCAGTCACTGAAAACAGCATTACTGGTGCAGCTTTCTAAGGGAGTAAAAAATAATGTACAAACAGAAACTCCTGTTTTTGTTTTCCTCGTTCAGCAATCCCCCATGAAGATGGCTTCTTAATTTAAGTTTTTGATGGTTTAAAGTGCATTATATAAAGACATGATGTGACGATAAATGAGTTTAACTGACTGTTGAGTATTTTTTCATCACACTTTGTGTATCTGAAGCATCGGGTGTTTATCCATTTATATATGGAGAGATTTTTGCCTTAAACTCTCAGAAAGAAGGGTTTCAAGACAAAATTTTCACATATGCAGTACCACTTGAAAAAGATTTGCCATAATATGACGTTCATTATACATTGAAGATTAGTTGTTTACTCTTTGCTTTATTTTTTTTAATGAAACTCTTCAGTTTAATCTCGGTACTACGCTGCTGTTTGTCTTTGCAGAGTTTTCGATTTGGGGCAGAAATTGCCTATGTGGGTGCCACCATCCTCAAAATTTGCAAGAAGGTTGAGAAGATTCTTGTGGGAGGAAAACAGAAAGGTAAATATTGTAAATAAATCATGCTGTATGGTAACAATAATCCAACATCAAGATGAACCAAAGCGATTTACAGCTGAATCCTCATAACTGTCCACTGCACAGTAAAAAACATTACTGCTACATAAGCAGAGGTCCAGATAAGCATCAGAACCTGTGTAAAATATTCTTTTATTGATATTGTTTTCTCTTTCTTTATATAAAAACATATACAATCTTTTGTCACACTTGATTTGACTGTTTACTTTACAGGTGGTGTGTGTGATGAGACCGCCAACAAGGCTCTAGAGGCGATGAGGTCAGGTGTGAGTCAGATTCCAGGGAAAATCGGCATCTTATCGCGATGTAATTTAGGAGTCTTCAGGGAGGCAGCCCGACTCACGGACGCAAATCAACACTGTAGGATCCACTTCATAGGGGTGGGTGTTTATACAAACACACACAGAAGAGGTTTTGGATGCATCTCACATCATGAATATATGATTATTTTTTTAATCTGCTTGTCCAATTTGGCTTATTTATGGTTTATTACAGCCATATCTGCTGTGTAGATCCAAGAGGAGATAATGTGATTACCTTTTTAGCAATATTAAATCTTTTCTCCAGGGTGTAAAAAACATCGGGCTCGATAAGATCATGGACATCTACCACCTGATGACTCAGCCAAAGGAAGAGCTAGCAAAGTGTAATGTTTATACATGACAAACACACACACAGACACAATATTCTGCCTTGTTAAGTGTCATGCCATGCAAGTTCTTGTCATTTATCTATTAGATGCCTGTTTTATATGGTCAAAGCTGTTGATTATCAGCAAACCTTTTCATAAAATACAGAAAAATATTGTGATTGCTTAGCTAGGAACACTTTGTTCACATCAAACCTTTCAGTAGAAACCAGGGCAAACATTTTTTAAAGCAGAGTAACTTCTCAGCATTTTTTATTGTGGTATACTGTACATATTGAGGTACCGTTTGGAGACTGCTGTTTATGTTTTACTTAAACTCGCGTGTCATTTAATAGGAACAAGTGGGATTGTAAGGAAGCACCTTGTTGTTCTTTTGATGATGATCATCTCCACACTGAAACTGATCAAATTTGTCACACACTTAATCATCACATTGTCGTTTCCTTTTGACCTGTAGTGCATTCATAAAATTTTCAACATTAATGTTGAATCTGCTCTGCCTTCAGTCATCAAGGACCCCATGATTCGGTCTTTTGCAACGAGAACAACGAAAAATCAACAAAACAAAGAAGATCCCTTCTTGGCTTTTAAGAAGTATGTCACACAAACTGAAGACAAAGAGCTGGATGGAAAGCTGAGCATCGTGGAGACTTACCAAAAGCGCATTCCTGAGCTTGTGACACGTCTGAAAGGTTGCTCTGAAAGTGACATTTGCAGAGCAGGTATGCATGGATACACCTGCACACATGATGCACACACACATGCTTAAGTGGCCCTGTTATGCTCATTCAGGCTAATTTATTTTAATATGTAAGGGCACAGGGGCAGGAATCAATCCAATCTCTGACTGTTCAACTGCCAGGTGTAGTTGTCGGAGCGTGCTTTTGTTGTAGAAACTCGTAAACAAACTGAAGTAATATAAATACTCAGTAAACACAGTCAACACAAAACATACAGCTGTACATGTTTGAACCCAAATCAGGCAACAACAAGAAAAGTCTAAATAGGGCTCTAATTCATCGGAGCTCTTTGCTAAATTATTTCCACCAACCATGACACAAATGCACCAATAATAGAAATTACATGAATAAAAATAGCTTTAGCACCTTAACAGATAATGAAAATATGCCTTTAGTAGGATGATTACTCATCATCTGGACCTTTTTGTGTTACTGTCATGACTAATATTGTGAAAGTGAAAAAGGTGGTGGTTTTGGATTGTGTTATTTTAAAACTTGACTCAACCATATATTAGCCAAAGAACCATGTTTGGTCACTTCATTTGCACGTACAAAATGCCTCTGCATGCTACTCCATGATATAACAGAATTACACACTATAACCCAGATACTCTGAGACTGGTTTTCAACATAAAAATTAGAAGCTTGACATTATTGTTGTCAGTGTAATGGAGCTCCTGCAGAAAAAGTTTGGAAACTACTGCTTTGTTTTATGGGGCCAAAGTAATTTTTCATATTTGGGATCAATAAATGAGACTTCTTTCTTTTTTTTCTTTTTTTTTTGGTCATTGCTCAGTAGTCATAATCATAATATATTTTGTTCTGTAGCAATGTAGTTGTGGGCAGGAATGACTTCAGTGCTATTCTTGGCTACAGCAGAGCTGAAGACTACGTTCACATTGCAGGTCTGAACATACTGCAAATGGTTGTTTCACATTACCAATTAAATGCAACCTTTGTCCCACTTCAATGTGAACTGCACACAGCCCTGAAATGAAATGACAGAAGTAAATATGGATGCTACCAGTGTTTGTGTTTGTAAGATCTTACCTGACAGAACTGACAAAGTTGTGACCAACTGATAGGATAAAGGGAGGAGATTGCAAAAAAAAGAGGTCACAAATCTTTTTTGTGCAGCAGTGGCTGCTTCCTCTTTACAGAGGTATCCATGGATGCAGAGTTGGAATCCAGTGTAGATTTCTGATGTCTGTCTCGCATCAATGACATAGACGTGATGAAATGCGACATGACCCTGCAGACTGAGGTCGCTTTGTAAAAAGATTGGATATGCAACCATAAGGACATAAGCCAAGTGCCCTGGGTCAGATTTGGAAAAATCAGATTTGCATTAGATTTGGATCACTATTGGGCAAAAAAGTTGGCTTTGAGCCATTTTTGCCTGCAGTGTGAATGGTGCTGAAGAAGCCTCTGACTGAACACACTGAAATAAATGTAGATTACAGTTTTTGTTGAATTTGTTTGAGCACTGAGAAAATGATTGATCGTCCAAATATACAGAAACAACAGCTATTTTTTATTTATTTTTCCCTGCAGACTTCATAGTTGGAACTGTCCACAAAGCCAAAGGTCTGGAGTTTGACACTGTGATTGTCAATGATGACTTTGCCAGTGTCCCATCCCCCAGACACGAGCTGGCTTACCATCCTGAATTCTCTTTTAGTAAGGTTTCTCTTTCTCTCTCTCCCATTTATTACTATTATTATTATTAAAATATATTTCTCTTCAGAATTTCTAGTTGTGTTATTGATTTCCTGCTAGTTAGAAGGCAAATATAGGAGTTAGTCCACAGCAGGTCTGTTTTAAAAATGTTGTTTTTTTTTCTGTCTGTACAGGTAAGATTCCTGATGATGAGTGGAACCTGCTGTACGTGGCGGTTACTCGTGCAAAGACTTCTGTGGTCATTAGTAAAAACATCCTCCGCATCCTAACAATAGCTGGGGTAAGATATAATCACTCTGCCCATCACATTTCTTATTCAAATTATTCAGGACTTCAAACT
Organism: Melanotaenia boesemani; assembly: GCF_017639745.1. NCBI lineage: Eukaryota > Metazoa > Chordata > Actinopteri > Atheriniformes > Melanotaeniidae > Melanotaenia > Melanotaenia boesemani. The sequence continues at coordinate 13,811,475 of NC_055704.1, read as the reverse complement.
GACCAGCTGCTTGCAATTTTGCCCACTTTGTGAATCAGTGTGAGTAAATTTCTAAAGTAGGTGCATCAAAAAATATTTTCATTATAATGTTATTCAATCATTCACACAGTCGTTCTGTTAATGTTCCACTTGCTTCATTCAGTAACGTGACATGAAAGCTGACAGAAAGAGGCAGCGTGTGTGTTTATGATATATCATAGTCTTTACAGGGGTGCAGCTTTCTTACATGTTCTTTTTCCTATAAAGATTTAAATTACTGAATCATCCAGACAACAGTTGTGGAAATCAAAGCAGCAATGAATGGAAGTGACTGAAAATTTTGAAACTTCTTGAACAGCCAGTGTTTCACTAAGAGCAGCTCAAATGTATTTCTTGTAATGCAGATAATTCATCTTAAGATGCAAAGGATTAAAATTTGGCAAATGCTGTTATTTATTAATTTGTTATTGCAGTCTGTCCTCTGAAGAGATGATCAGACTTTGGCTTAATATTTGACAGCAGTGCACGTTTGTGTGACTGCAGTTGTTCACACATGCCTTAAAAGTGGTATATTAATATTTCAAGGTCTTATCTAATTAGATTTCAGCTTGGGAGGTAATTCCACCATCAGCATATTGAAATGTTACCAGATTAATCTGAAGCAGTGTGTGGCAGAGACTTCAGATCATTTGCTGATACTTTTTCATCTTGCCATGTGAATGTTCCAGACCAGCAACAGTCTCACACTTTGCTAATGCTAAAGGCTGCTAATGCCTTCCTCCATTTCAATGGAAGCAGTGGGGGTGGACTTAGTTTTTCTACACTGCTTCTGACGTTTTGGTTAAACTTTTCTTAAATAATCTAATGATATGTCCTGTGTTCTTCATCTGAAGTTGCCTTTCTTTAATCTTATCTTAAAAAGGATTTTTATGACATCCTGAAAAGTAAAATCTTACAACTGAAAGAGGTTGTCTGTTTTTAGTGTGATTGTATGGTCTTAAACAGTGTGGACCCAGCTGTTGTTAGATCACAGAGAAAATAGACTAAATAAATGTGGAAGGAACTAAGCTGTAATTCTTTTTCTCCTCCTACTGCTATCACACAACTTGTACAAATGATGTGGTTGTGGTCAGTGACCAGTGCAGGGAAGTTTTTAACACTGGAAACCCCAGAGCTATAAAATTTTTTGTAAGGCTGAAGTTCCTTGGGGCTCATCAATTACGTGTTCTCATGTAAATTAGTGCTATTAAAGCTATTAAAGTGGATGAAACACACCCCCTTCAGAACCAAAAAAAAACTCGTACACCAGCAGCTGTGAGGCAAAGCTGTGCTAATGCAGCAGGAGAAGGGAACTATTTGCCCTAGCTGTGACTTTTAAATACTTGTTTTAGCCCCATAATAAATTGTGTAGATTGTCATAATAGTTTACATATTTTTGCTGTAATAATCCATCAGATTCTTTACATATTCTTTGCATTCTTTACATCTGATTCTTTTACATTTTGAGGTGGAGGAGGATGTATGCCCCCTCTGGGTTGTCATAGAGTGGAAACTAGTGGAATTTGTAGCTCGAGATTAAACAAAAGTATTTGAAACAAGCAGGACTGATCAGTTGAGTGTAGTCAGCGAATACAGCAAATCATCCATCCATCCATTTTCTGCTGCTTATCCGGGTCGGGTCGCAGGGGCAGCTGCCTAAGCAGGAAAACCCAGACTTTCCTCTCCCTGGCCACATTCACCAGCTGGTCCGGGGGATCCTGAGGGGTTCCCAGGCCAGCCAAGAGATGTAGTTGTTCCAGCGTGTCCTGGGTCTTCCCCGGGGTCTCCTCCCGGTGGTGCATTCCCAGAACACCTCACCAGGGAGGCATCTGAACCAGTTCCTCTGGCTCCTCTCAAAGCGGCTCTACTCTGAGCCCCTCATGGATCACCGTGCTTCTCACCCTAAGCATTCATAAAACAATGTTAAATCCAGAATCAAATCATTGCACGTAGAAAGTCATTTTCCCACAAATGGATATATGAGCATTTTCACTCCCAAATTCAGGTCAGACAGTGAGATAAAAATTTAATCAGCAGACTGTATTTACTGCAACAACCTAATATCCAGTTAGTTATGTCCCAACTAAATCACATATCAATTTATACACATGAATACATGATAAATTCCTGGTTTGTATGTTTCACATTTTGGCAGTAGACAGAAAAGACAATAGAAAAGAATTAAGGAGAAAGTTGAGCGTTGGTTGGAAGAAAAGTAAGCGAATAAATTAGAGCCAAGTAAAATACACTGTTAGTTTAGGTTGGACGGACAACCACAGGCATGAAAAGTTTGTACTCCACACATTTTTAAAGTGAAATACATTGTTAGAATAGACACAAAACAGACTTTTTCATGCCTATGGTTGAGCAATCTTTCATACAGCGAATGTTCGACACTGAACACATGCAGCTTATACATGCTGCTGAAAGAAAGATGTGCTTTCTGTTTTTTGTTACTGAGGGGGACTCCGTTATTGAAAGAAGAAAGGGAAAAAAAAGTACTGCCACCATCCAGATGCAAATGGGCTCTCTGCAGCAGGTAGATGACTGCGTCGCCCACACTTAAATGGGGCAAGTAGGCAAATTGCAGAGGGTCCAGCAGATCATTTGTTTTGTTCAAGGGAATGGACCACAACCAAGAAAGGATAATGCATTGCATTCTTTCTCTTATCCTTGTCCAGTGGTATCCAAACTTTTCCTGCAGGGCCTCCTTTTTGTTGACAATAATGTCAAGCCAAATTTCTCCATGTTTTGCTAGCAGTGCAAAAACCACTTACTCCACCCCCTACTGGCCTAGTGTGTGCTGTTGTGTGTGACGTGACGTCTGAGTCTTCATTTAAGTGCACTCAATTTTCTGGCTACACTTACACTGAGGCTAAAATTAAGAGAAACAAACCACTGATCTGGTACATCTGCTCAAGCAAACAGCTCTCTAGAGTATGTTCTGTCTCAGCTCATGAGTTTCAGCGAACTGTTAATCTGTCAAACTGTTGAATCACTTCCATGTGGGCCTCACTAAGATGGTTGCAAAACACAAAGCAGTGATTGTGGGAGCCGTTGTGCTTCAGTACACTGGTCTTCTTTGTAACAGTACCCCTAAAAAGAAATTGTAACAAAAAAAAAAAATAATATAAAACTGTTTTACGTTGCATAATTGAACAGACTGGTTTTATGCTTTGGATATTTTTAGCACTGTTCTCTCCAAGAAATAGATAAATTATTAAAGAGACAAACTTAAGTGCTTCCTGTAACTGCCTTATCATAGAGAAACAATTAAAAAAAAAAAAGAAAGATTTTCCTGGTAGCCTCATCTTTCAAAGCAATTTATCCAACTGGTGTTTAATATGGATGATTTAGAGAACAGTATGGTGAGTGGGTGCTGTTTGTGACCGCAGTATACATTTTTATTAATTTATTTTTTTATCCTCTATATAACTTGATTGCATTTGATGAGATATTTAAGGAACTTTGTAGAGAATATTAGAACTGCTGTAGCTTCGATGGTGCAGACCCACCTCACAGCTTAGCGAAGTATTTGCAACACTTTTCCTAATTCTTTAATAATTTGCCTCACCATCTTTACCTCATAATGTTTTTTCTTCAGATATAATTCTGTACAATAAAATAACTCTCTTTTTATTTAGCAAACCAAATCTAAAGAGATATTGTTGTGAATCAGATATGTTTGCAATAAGTCCAGTGGGAGCACTGAGAGGGACAGAAACAGACCCAAATAAGCTGCTCAGGAGAACCAGTTCTAACCTTGACTAAACCCTTGACTCTGTAGAGAAAGTAGTGAAGGGGAGAAAGCTGGCCAAGCTGACGTCAGTCCTTCACACCATCAGACTGTGCAGACACATTAGTGTTTTTGCAATTTTGCACCTATACACTCGTAGACTTTCCCAGTGGTACAATATTTTTTATTCTTATTGTTCACGGTGGTGTGGTGGTTAGCACCGCAGCCTCACAGCAAGAAGGTCGCCGGTTCGAATCTCGGCTGGGGGGAGGTTCGAACCTTGAGGGTGGTGGCCTTTCTGTGTGGAGTTTGCATGTTCTCCCCGTGTATGCGTGGGTTCTCTCCGGGTTCTCCGGCTTCCTCCCACCGTCCAAAGACATGCATGTTAGATTAATTGGACACTCTAAATTCTCCGTAGGAGTGAGTGTGTGTGTGAATGGTTGTTTGTCTCTATCTGTGTTGGCCCTGCGACAGACTGGTGACCTGTCCAGGGTGTACCCTGCCTCTCACCTGTTAAAATGCTGGGATAGGCTCCAGCTCACCCGCGACCCGAAATGGAATAAGCGGTCAAGATAATGGATGGATGGATGGATGGATTGTTCATTTTATTAAATGGTGCAGTTACTGTATTTTTTCTACAAAGTGATAAATTATTCTGCATCTGTTTACTAGTTCAATATTTCCTAATCTCTACCATGTGGGATGTGTGTTTCAGTTTTTTTTTTTACAACTCTTAAGTTTTTGTTGGTCTTTGTTTTTGAATTTGTTTGTCTGTGGTATGAATAAAGTATTTCCTCATCTTTTAAGTGGTTTAAGGCAAATAAACTAGACTGTAACATCAGAGGTTTGCATATAAGCTATGCTGCGTTGTGGTTGTAATTCACTGGGAGTGTCCCATCTGGAAACGAATCTCAGGGTGGGGTAAAAACAAAAAACAATGGGGGTGGAAGAGGACCATTTGAGGGAGCTCTTCCTCTGGAAATGTAGGAACATTTGGGATATTCCATCATATCTGGGAGTTTTTTTTTTTTTCTTTTCAGGTCAGACCAGTATGAGTTCGTTTGAGCTCAGAGGGGGAAATTTATTTTTTAGTTTTGTTTCCACCTCTCGTCATCACGCTCCCTCTCTTTTTAATTTCTTTCCATTTTAGGAATACTTCCTCAAGTCACAGATGCCCATTTCCGTGGCAGGCGGTGATCCCCTCCCATGCTCCATCTCAAACTGTCCCAACTGCATCACACCGGGATCATCGTTCACTATGTACAAACAAAAGATGCAATGTGTAAGAAGACATGAAAGCTTGCCTAGATATTAGTAGATATTATAATGTCGTTTTACAGTTGGTTTAATGCTTTTGTCTTCGTTCAGACTAGTCATACAACTCGTGAGGGGCCGCTGTGTGAGAGGTGTGTGTGGACGCGGGTCGGACCCATCGCCTTCCTCATGACAGACGACGTGCTTTCAATGGCTGAAATCCCAGCAAGACTTGAGCCCCCCATCCACCACCCGTTTTTTGTTGAGCTGTTTTTTTAACACTATGCTGGTGAGGACCTAAAATAAATGCAACGCTCTTTAAGGGGCAGTTGTGTGAACTTTTAGTTCCTTCTTACTGTGGAACTACCAGGGTTATGTTTGGCCATCTGAGACACTGAACCACAGAACAAACCGAGGACTGTTTTTAATTTTCTTTGTGTGTTCTTTTTTAAAAGCTTGTATTTTCTTGTTATAGCAGTAGAATTTAACTGGCGAGCTCATTGTGATGCTTTGATCTGTGTGTAAAAGAAAACTCCTGGTAATTTTTTCAACATTGAATTTTTTGGGATTTGTCTTATTTTTATTTTTTTTTTTTAAATGCTTTTGTAATTTTTTTTCATGAAAGAATCACACGTGTGCTCTAGTTTCATAACTCCACATTGTATGCCAGACAAGCAGTTCATTGATGAATGGCCAACAATCTTCTGCAAACCTTTTAAGCCAAACAGCTGCTATGAATCAACCCCTTACTCGTCTTGCATCACTTTCACTGATGTAAAAGTTCCAGACACATCTCTTCTGCTTTAAATGAAAAACAGCAAGTCTCAGGCGACAGGACGAAGGACAAAAACAGGAAATCTTTTGCTTGAACAAGTGTTTTTCTCTTCCTTTCTAAGGGTGACTAATTGAAGAAGTCCAGCAACATAGATATGAGGGGTGATTCTTATGTAACGTGCCTCTGCATCACTTTACCATCTGAAAGCTTGTATGGTTGCGTAACAGCGGTTCATATGAAGACTAGTTTAAAATGGAGCTATCAGCAACTTATTAATAGTCTACTTGTTAAATTCCTCTGTCAGTGGATCTAAGCAAGAGCTTGATTTTTGTTGCTGTTGTCAAGGAACTGTGTTGTTTCACAAAATATTGAATCGAATCTAATCCAATATCTTGGTACAAGTCTGGCACAGACAGAAAAAATGTGGTAATTTATGATGCAGAATATTAAAATCCCTCAGCATTTAAAACACTGTGTTAACTGTTGTAATAAGGAAAATGTTGCCAAAAAGATAAAAATGTAGATATATAGACTTTAGAGAGAAGAAGATTTAGATTCTAATAGAAGCAGTGGGAGGTGTGCATATCATGTGCTAACATTCATTATGACATTAATATTATTTCTTTGCCAGTAATGGATGTGCCAGTTACGAAATGTTTGGAAAATGCCATGCATTAGTCTAACCACAGATAATCATGTCCAGGCATAGGACTAGAACTACAATTTGCTAAACATTTTAAGGAAAAAAATTTTTTCTTTGCAGGGTTTCCAACCTTTTATTATTTCAAAATATAAAGCGTCAAACTATTTTGTTGGAAGGATATTCAGGTCCGTCGAGTGAAAGATGCAAGTTTCTGCTTCCATCAGCAAAGACAGTTACGCAGTCGCTTGATTCAGTTTTCAAAGACTGTTGGGACGTTTCATGAAGAAAGGCTGAGAAACACTGTGAGCCATGTGGGGATGACATCAGTGCCAGGACTTGAAGTGCAACTGGAAGTGTGGGGCGTTGCTCCCACAATAAAAGTAGAGATTAGGCGCTTTCACAATAACAATCCCTGGATCACCTACATCCTGAAAAACGCTTAATATTTAAAAACAAACCCTTCCAGAGAGCGAGAGAGCTAATGAAAACATCTGAAAATGAAGGTAAGATAGCTCAAAGAGACGTACAAGAAAATGCTGGAAAGCAAGCTACAGCAGAAAAAACTTCACGGTACAGAAACATCAAATAGAAACCTGGACAGAGCCAACCACTAGAACATTATTTCTCTTTTCTAGGGATTAATAAAGCATCTTTCCATTTAGGTCTTTAGGTTTCTAGCTTGATGGCAATCAATAATTCAAAGAAGTAGTTCAAAGCTGATTTATTAGTTTATATTTGGTCCAGTTCATTGTGATACATTTAGGTAAAAAAAGACAACATTCGTATTTCTTACTGCAACAAACTTGACTGTATATTCACATACAATGAAAAAATGAAAGGGAAAAATAATGCTAAGTCTTTATAGAATTCCTGTTTAGAGAAGCTACTTTCATTGTCACATGAGCTTTTCCGTGATCATTCCTTTCTTTTCCTTTGTAAGGTTCATGATGAAATCAAATAGGGGCTAAGTTAGCCACTGTCGGTGGAGTGCAACAATATGCATAACTGAATAAACACAGCTGTGATTTTGGTGATTGCGAAACACCACATGTGGTGGGAGTGTCTCCCTTTGCTTTAATAGTCTCTAGACAATAGGTAAGGTCTATGGCACAGAGGAAGATTTCAAGCTTTGTTTTTGGTGAGACATTACCTCTTGGCTTGATTATTTCATATTAAAACGCACAATCATCGCCATGCTTATTCACAAAGGAGTAAAAGCTGATTCAGGTGCACACAAAGTGAGAAGCATTCATACCACACACTTCCATGATTGTGCAAACAATAAACGCAGATATATATTTATACCCAACCTTTCATCAGTCGATTATTTGTTTGTTTATGGTAATGCTTTGGTAAAACATTGCATTCTGCACAGACATTTCTGCTGTGTTTTAATTCAGTTCAATGAAGCCAACCTGACATCAAGAACCAGTGGCAGGAAATGGATGCAGCTGTGTCTGGGCAAACAAACAGCACTTGAACGCACAGCAAAAACTACCTTCAGCTGCCAGCCGTGACATACTCGTACAATTTTCCAAAGACGTTTCAAGCAGCTGGAAATAAAGACCCCTTTCAGACAAGAGCAAAAGCAGCTGCCTTTAATTCAAGCCCTGAATCCTGAAATTGCCTGGATGACTGAGAATCTACTCCAAAGACAGACAGATGCAGGAGTTCTCCCAGAGAAATAAAGGATTCTCCAGCCATGTTAAACAGCTAATCAGAAGGATCTCTCAATTGTACTGAGTCGGCTAAAAATAAAACATTGTAGAGACCTTATTACACTCAATATACAGGTTTAACCTTTGGCAAAATATGTACAGTCATTCTGTAATAAAGACAGATATTTTCTTTCTAATGTGAATTATAAAGAATTCCACTTTCATCTCTGCAAAAAATCCAAGATGGCAAAGACCAGTACAAACTCATGGCTTTAAAACAGCAGTCCACAAACCAATGGGTGACAACACAGTGGCACAGTTGTTTTTTTTTAGCCATTCTCCACAGCATGGAGACAGGTCCTCCAGAAACATCCCTATTTGTGGCAGAAGGTAGTCATGCAACCTGTCATGGCTGTTCTGATGGAAGATTTAATTGAACCATTTCTTTGGGTGTCCCCTGTGGTATGTACCTCCTTGATCTCCTGAGACATAAAGATTAAAAAACAGGTGATTAAAACCAGTTATATGTTGTAATCCTTGATTGATCACTGCTCTCTGAAATCCCCTTACCTTCGTTGTAGAAAGAAGCAAAGACCGATCACAGAGCAGATTACAACCACTGAACTCAGACTAATGCCCACTACTTTCCCATAGACTGGAAATGAAAGAGAAACATAGATTAAAATTACCCTTTTGCATGTTATTCACAGAAAACTTGGGGCATTTGTCAACAACAAAATGAATGTGTCAAACAGAAAAAGGATTATGATTAAACTCAGAGATTCTGCACTTTACTCTGTGACCTTTAACGTACAATAATCTGTCACCCTTTGGCCAAAGAGTTAATCAGACAGTGGCTTGCTCATTTTTGCTTGAAAGACTAATGGTCTCATGGGATTTTCCAAGTAGAAGAATAATAGCAGAGTTAACAAGAATAAGGAGGTTAACATTACCCTGTGGGGATGGTTCAGTTGAGGTGGGGTTATCTGTGATTGGAGAAAGTGTGGAGTTCTGTGTTGTGCAGGTGTTTGTGGTCTGTGTCAATGTTTCTGCACAGAAACAAAAAACACTGTTGTATTAGAGTTAAATGACTGGGAATTATTTGTAAAAGAATTTCTGCAACAACTAGACTTAAACATCTTATTTACTTTAAATAATTAACAAGATTACATTTTAGTAACATGATGTCTTGAATGTATGGAATATTTTTTTTTAATTATTTTTTATTTAAAGTACTTATTTCATTCTTTACAGAGCAAAAAAAAAAAACAAAAAAAAAAACAGAACACTTGAATAAAAATTAGCAGAAAGAAGAAAATCTTGTATAATCTACCCCTCTCACACAAGTAATTAATAATAGTAAAGTTACCAGCAGAGTTTAAAATAGTATTGCTTCTATCTAATTGAATCCTCAAATGTTGTCCTTTGGCAACATTTCCCAGTGGAAAGTTGCAGAATTTCACCATAAAATCCCCTTTCAGGGGGGAACTTCCAAGCATCAGCTGCATGGAAGCTGTGGGGGAAGGTGGAGGAAAAAACTCCCTTTTAAAAGAAAGAGATCTCCAGCAGGATTACACTGTAAGGACAGCTCTGACAGGTTGAATTAGTGTCATTTGCTGGATTAATTACCAATTTTATTTATCTATTTTTTTAATTAAAGAACATCTTATTTGCAATTTAACAATAAAGATTTAACTATTCAGCTGAAGATAATTATCCATAAAAATCCTTAACCTTAGAGATCTCTTTTATCATGAGGCAGAACTGGTTTTAGATGCAACAGTGACTCTGAATAAACAGAAAACTCTGTTAAAGCTGCCACTGAGACTTTAAAATCTAACAAACTGGTGCATTTTACAGCTCATATGACTTGTTTTTAGGTTTTCTAGGACTACTGTACCATAGTTGTCTTTCTAGCTTTTTATGCTGATTTGATGCACGTGTCTTTACCTTGTGGGGTTGGCTGTGTGCTGTTCATTCCTTCATATTCTGTGGTGCTTAAACTCCAGTTGGTCTGCAGACTGGTGGAAGTTTTTGCTGATAAGACAAGAAGTTTACTTACACTTTTATATTTAAAGACAAAATGAGGTCTGCTACTGTTATTTCTTCTACAATATGTTACTACACTGTGGCTTATTTTACCATTATTGGTGATCTAGCCTCCTCATTTTAATTTCCACCTATGATTTCTAACCACAACTTCAAACCACTGGGTTTTGCAGAAGCTTGGAGATGGTAGGTCAAAACTATGTCATTAACATAAATAACTTTAAGTGAAGCAAAGATCTCATAATGCTCTATCAATACTTCTAATTGTTGACATTAAGACATGAATTCCAACTCCATGTTAGTTCCCCTAGTTCCTAATTAACATCTGTAGGGATTGGTTTAGCTAGTAGCTGTGCCTCACCTCACATCATGCTTCAAAAGCTGCCATGATCTTCTCTGCTTTATGACTGATACAGTATGTTAGCAAAAACTTTCCCCCTTAAAGTCAGCATGTCATAGATATATAATTATTTATTACAAATATAATTACTTATTACAAAACAGTTCTTTGGCCAAGCATCGTAACACTGTTGGTCGGACCTAGTCTGAGTAGGACAGATAGCACTTTGGTTGAGGCAGATCTCATATATCTAGAAATATGGTCCAATTTATTAGTCATTCAAAACCATGACAACCAAGAATTGAGATCAGGATGCAGAGTAGCTCCTGCTACCACTCTCCCAAAACCCCAAAACCTCAAAAAACCTGATTACTAAATTAAATTAAAAACATATTGAATTTTTTTTATTTCCTAAGGACATCACTTTCAGATGCTGTGAAACTTCTGTAGACAGTTTTTAGGTCTGCCATTTCTTCTTTTAAATTTAAGCGTCCTGTTTCCTTCATTTTCTCCCCTTAATTTTAATGGCACACAACACACACAGTGCTGTTATATGCTGTTTTCAGCTAATAACTCTTTGGAATCACTTGGTTGGTGCAACTATACTATTTTATGTCCACTAAACTGTTATCTTTGCAGCAGGTTGCTAGTAAGAAAGTCCCTAAAGACACGTTTTACCTTTGGTTGTTCACTAAATTGTTATGTGTAGACACAACCCTGTTTCTGGTGCGGGAGTTTCTCATTAAGATACAGGCAAGTGGCTTCACGACTAAAAATAAAAAGCACATTTTTTTTAAATTAGTCATGTACAGGGGCTGGACTATTCTTGCATGTGATGAGATTTGATATTCCTGCTTTCCTCACATAATCTTTGATGCAACTGTAGCGAAATCTTTCATTAAGCTGGAAGCAACTGGAAAAAACTCCCTTTTAAAAAGAAGAGATCTCCAGCAGGATTACACTGTAAGGACAGCTCTGACAGGTCCAATTAGTGTCATTTGCTGGATTAATTACCAATTTTATTTATCTATTTTTTTTAAATTAAAAAACATCTTATTTGCAATTTAACAATAAAGATTTAACTGTTCAACTGAAGATAATTATCCATTAAAAACTCCTTAACCTTAGAGATCTCTTTTATCATGAGGCAGAACTGGTTTTAGATGCAACAGTGACTCTGAATAAACAGAAAACTCTGTTAAAGCTGCCACTGAGACTTTAAAATCTAACAAACTGGTGCATTTTACAGCTCATATGATTTGTTTTTAGGTTTTCTAGGACTACTGTACCTTAGTTGTCTTTCTAGCTTTTTATGCTGATTTGATGCACGTGTCTTTACCTTGTGGGGTTGGCTGTGTGCTGTTTATTCCTTCATATTCTGTGGTGCTTAAACTCCTGTCGGTCTGCAGACTGGTGGAAGTTTTTGCTGATAAGACAAGAAGTTTACTTACACTTTTATATTTAAAGACAAAATGAGGTCTGCTACTGTTATTTCTTCTACAATATGTTACTACACTGTTGCTTATTTTACCATTATTGCTATTTATAGGACAGCTGTATCAGAAAACATACTCAGTATCTGCTGATACTGAGGAGTCATGCTGAATACAAAAAGATGTTTTTTAGATTTATCATACCACATATCTAATAAAAGCTAAAAACACATGCAATACTGAGTTAGTTTTTGTCTTTTTACACTTGTAAACTTGCAGCATAGGCACAAATTCTGTAGCCAGCTCTACTGTAGTTAATGCTGTTGGTAGTTGTCATTACACATCAACTCCTCTTGTTGCAGCTTCTTTTTTCATTTTGTAAATAAATTTTAAAAAAGTCCTGAAAGGGTTAAAAGGGTTGCATTGTAGGGAAAAAAATCCCCCTCCCTTAGAAGAGGATGATCTAGCCTCCTCATTTTAATTTCCACCTATGATTTCTAACCACAACTTCAAACCACTGGGTTTTGCAGAAGCTTGGAGGTGGTAGGTCAAAACTATGTCATTAACATAAATAAGTATAACTGAAGCAAAGATCTCATAATGCTCTATCAATACTTCTAATCGTTGACATTAAGACATGAATTCCAACTCCATGTTAGTTCCCCTAGTTCCTAATTAACATCTGTAGGGATTGGTTTAGCTAGTAGCTGTGCCCCACCTCACATCATGCTTCAAAAGCTGCCATGATCATCTCTGCTTCATGATAGATAAAGTATGCTAGCAAAAACCGTTGCCCTTAAAGTCGGCGTGTCATAGATATAATTATGGATTTAGGAACTCTTCCAAAGGCTAAACCAACTAATTTTACCAAAGCTTAGTTCAGCCCTAGTATCCTTAAAAGGCTTGCCTTTGTAGGCGGCATGCTTCGAAGCATGTAGCTTATCTTCACCAGACCACAGTTTTAACAGTCTTAGTTTGGAGAATCAGATTTAATCAGGTATCTGAGATAAAGTTTAGAGAGCTACTCTGAACAAGGCCACAAAAAGAGTGATTTTTAACATCTAAAACAGCTCGAGACACAAGTTTTGTAGCTGCATTGTGTATTTTTATACAGCCTCACTTCTGTATCAGTCCATGTTGTCGCATGGTGTTGCATCTTGAACCTTTTTGGAACATATTACTATGTGAATGGTTGAGAAAATGTAAGAAAAAAGTAAAGTACTGTTGATGTGAAAGTGACATGATGTACAAATCCATGGCACAGTATTCACTCCAGCTGCTGTGGCTGTTTGCTTATTCTAACTCATCAAGAATTTTTTTTATTCTTTATACAAAGTAGGGCCACAGTTTATTGGAGGTAGGCTCCTGACAACTTGCCAGGACTTTACAACACCCCACTTCAAATATTCATATATATAATACCCTTTGATTCAGCATTACACTAGAACCAGCCATAACAACAACAAAATAATAATAATAAGAACTAGCGAAATATGTGAAACTTTGTTGATATAAGCAACTTTTTTTCCCGTTAGCCTCTAAATGTTCACATAAAACACACAGTAGGTTGACATCTGCTACAGCTTAAAATCACCGATTAGGCGGAACTAGTACAGCAACAAAATGTGGCATTAGGCTTTTTATAGTTGACCTCTTACACCATTCACCAAAAAATACAGGCAGGTTTACCCATGACACCACAAAGCCGTGACAAACATTGTAACTATAACAGCTACTGTTCAGACCCCAGCTAGGGCTGCACACAGCTGTGTGGTTAACACTGATGCCTCACAGCAAGAAAGTTCTTAGCTGAAATCTCGGCTGATGGTTTTTCTGTGCAGAGTCTAGTTTGTTTAGTAGTATTAAATATTGATTGGTTATTTTATTTATTTATTTTGTGTGTGTGTTTTTTTTGGTCTCACATTAATGCAGATACAGAACTGACTGACTGTAGTGGTAAAGATGGAGTCGTGGGGATATATTTCTGTGACTTTCTTCAGGATCAAACCATCAATAATCCCACTGAGAGAACAAAACTTTAACTTTGTTTACTATACTATTGATTTTTTAAAGAATGATGCTAAATGAGTGCATTTGTTTACACACACCCACACAGTGGTTTAAATATCTTTAAAGAGTCCCATCACATATGCAAGAAATCTAAACTAATAAACAATGTTCTTTCGATACACCAAAACTACATGATTACAAATAGTATTTTGATTACTTACGAGTGCTGCTTGGTGGTCTGGGTTTGTCTGGATGAGCTGAAACACAGTAAAAAAAAGATACATTTATGGCTGATAAGCAACTTAATTAGCTGACTTTCCTAAGCTGGCTGAATTTTCAAGCATTGGGCCATGGAAAAGCATCTGGTCCAATGAGTCTGGCCAAAAAAAATGGTCAAAAAAATTAACAAAACAGTTCTTTGGCCAAGCACCATAACACTGTTGGTCGGACCTAGTCTGAGTAGGACAGATAGCACTTTGGTTGAGGCAGATCTCATATATCTAGAAATATGGTCCAATTTATTAGTCATTCGGAACTATGACAACCAAGAATGGAGATCAGGATGCAGAGTAGCTCCTGCTACCTCTCTCCCAAAACCCCAAAACCTCAAAAAACCTGATTACTAAATTAAATTAAAAACATATTGAATTTTTTTTATTTCTTAAGGACATCACTTTCAGATGCTGAGAAACTTCTGTAGACAGTTTTTAGGTCTGCCATTTCTTCTTTTAAATTTAAGCGTCCTGTTTCCTTCATTTTCTCCCCTTAATTTTAATGGCACACAACACACACAGTGCTGTTATATGCTGTTTTCAGCTAATAACTCTTTGGAATCACTTGGTTGGTGCAACTATACTATTTTATGTCCACTAAACTGTTATCTTTGCAGCAGGTTGCTAGTAAGAAAGTCCCTAAAGACACTTTTTAACTTTGGTTGTTCACTAAATTGTTATGTGTAGACACAACCCTGTTTCTGGTGCGGGCGTTTCTCATTAAGATACAGGCAAGTGGCGTCACGACTAAAAATAATGGCGTTTTTATGAAATTAGTCATGTACAAGAGCTGGACTAAAAAAGAGTAAAAAGCAATTCATGTTTCATTAAAAACTTTAAAATACCTTTAGAGAGTCTGGAGATCTGTTGCTCAAAACCACTTTAACCCATAAGAGCGTGACCTGACATATTTGTCACATACAGTTTCTGAAACATTTTGCTTCAATTTATGGTATAAACTTTGCTCAAAATCCTGTTGAACACAACCTGATACTTGTCTTCTGTCCCCTAATAGATACCCAGAAGCAGAAAACCACATTATAATATTTTTATTATATCACATGGTAATAAATGGTAGATACCCCCCCCCCCCCCCCCCCCCCAAAAAAAATGTTAATTGTTTGTTACATTTGGTTAAAGGGCCAAATAAAGACCTCATATTTAAAAAATTGGACTTTTCTTACCATTTTTTCATGGGTTTGGGCCTTAACAGGTTAAAAGTCAACAAGACAGTATGGCTCCTTGTGGGCTAAATGTAAAAATATGAGGTGTGGTTCAGGTTTTCTACACAAAATGTTGCTAAACTCTTGGTTCTTGCATTGAAAGTTATTTTTTTAGACCCAGTCCATCCCTGCAGTGAATCTAAAAAGGGTTCATCTACTCTCAAACTATATCTTTTTCATTTAATTTCTTTTCATTCCTAACTTAACATTTTATAATCCTGGGGCCTGTGGTTCTGAGCGCTCTTTACTCAGATAGTTATGCTCTGAACATAACTTTAGAATGATGTATAGAAAGGAAAAAGGAATGAAAAATTCTTACGTATACACTCGAGGTTTGATTTGGTCCATGCTACAGTTCCCGAAGTATTCTTGCATGTGATGAGATTTGATGTTCCTGCTTTCCTCACATAATCTTTGGTGCAATTGTAGCGAAACCTTTCATTAAGCTTAAAGCACTTCTCAGTGTCTGGAGGCTCTGTCTGACTCCTTGGAGGAATGGGTGGACATGTACAATTTTCTGGGGGGGACAACAAAAAACAAATTGAAAAAAAAAAAAAACATTAAAATAAATAATACATATTTTACATACATAATAACTTGCAAACAACAAAAAACAAATTGAAAGCATTAAACCTATTAAATTCAATAAATCAATATCACATATTTTTAAAAGTACAATATATCTATTGCTTTTGTGTTTCAGCAGTTATTATTCAAACAAGACACTTCTTAGATATAAAATTATCTTCCAGATTTCAAATCTGATCAGCAATGTTGCGTGGTTTCCTAAAGAAACTACTTATCCCCCCCAGCCTACAGAGCCATACATCGCACAAAATGATCGTTTTCAAACTCTTCCTGCTTCAGTTTTTGTGATTGTGCAAGTGTCCTTAATTCTCGGATCTCTGAAATCCAACATATAGAGGTCCAACAAATCACAGATCTAAACCACAGATCATGTTTCTACAGCGATATTCGATTTATTGGAACTCATAGAGCCAATAAAAACAAGGTTTCACTTTCCTATATTGCCCCGGATATTTTCTTTAAATTCTTTTAAAGAATTTTCTACATGTAAATAAATCTACCTTGTTACGTTATTATTACCAATTAGACTATTGGATTAAGCCAATGTTTGTCAAATGACAAAATTATTACAATAAAAATGGCATTAATGTGGTTTAGTAACATTTAAAGACTGTAAGTTAGAAGTTTGAATACAGCGGACATGATAAATAATCTAGTAAAAAGGTTGACCAAAGTTTTTTTTTTTTTTTCGTGTTGGTCTGCGCATCCCACGTGAAAAAAAATGAGTTTATTTTCCTCTTACCGCCGCTCGAGAATCGCACAATTCCAAGCAGACAAACCATCATAATCCGGATATAAAAAGAGAAACAGTCCATATCCATTTGACAGCTCTGCGGTAAATTAACTGTTTGCTGAATAAACACAGCCTGGTAGAGACCATCGTCTTAGAGGGATTTTCTCCGCAATGTCACCACACACACTTTCGATTTTTACTCTAGCCCCTCCTTTTTTAGATACCTATTATTTATCATAAATCGGAAATCGCCATATTTGTAGTTTCGTTTTTGCAGTTAAAATATAGCTACATTAAAAGTCATCCGACGGCTAGATGGCGCAATCGGATGAAATGCCGTTAAGTGTCGTCGACTGTCGCGTTTAGTTTTGTTGTTGTAGCACTGCTTCCGCTGCTAACAGCGAGGACAGAAGGTATGGCAAATGTGCTGCTAAATCTCTTGAAAATGCTTTAAAGAGGATTTACATTTATATAGTATCCACGTTATTATTAACACTGGTAGGTTGAGAACCAGCTAAAATTAGTAATTAGTTTTTAAAAATATATAATTATAATTGGGAGCGGGCACTTTAGCAGCAACATTAGCTTTAGCTTATGCTAGCTAATGTTAACAGCCAGCCTCCTGCCTTATTTGACTTTTTGCTGAAACATTAGAAATGAATAATAAAATTACATACTGTGACGCTAACAAACTTTGAAGGGAAGCTGTTGCCTTGCTCCAGTCTCAGTTTCTATAAGTACTAAAGAGATGAGTAATGCACATGAAGCAAGTTGAATGAAAATTAAACATGTGTGTGTCTGTAGGTAGGTAAAAGTAGAACTGACAGACAGCGATGTCGTTGTACGATGACCTCGGTGTGGGTGCCAGTGACACCAAAACCGAAGGCTGGTCCAAAAATTTCAAACTACTGCAGTCCCAGCTGAAGGTGAAGAAGGCAGCTCTGACCCAAGCCAAGGTAGGTTCAGTTATGATGTAGACTAAAAGTAAAGATTAGCGCAACGTGCAAAGTAAATGAGTGTTTTCTAAATGTTTTATTCATGTTTATGAGGATATGGGAGTACATAAATACATTTTTAATATAGGTCATATATATATAAGTAATGATTTACAATTTGAAACTGTTGTCACAAACAAATGATATGTATCATTTAACAGATGTGTAATAGTAGCGTTTATAGAGCCTGATCATGTAGTTGAAGACTATTTTCTGGTCAGTAAGTTAATATGTAGTGGACTTTTTGTCTTTTTTCCTGTTCGTCTTGTATTGCTTTTATAAATTATGTTAAATTAAGTACATCCCATGTAAAGAATAGAGCTGTTCACCGTCATTGAAACTTTTTAAATTAATTTATTAATTTTCTGTACTGCTTATTCCACTTTTTGGTTACTTGGAAACTGGAGCCTATCCCAGCAATTAGCAGGCGAAAGGCAGGGTACACCCTGGACAGGTTGCCAGTTCATCACAGGGTCAACACAGAGAGACAAACAACACGTTGAGATGAAAGTTGGATTCACATACCCTTTCATTTAACACTACACTGGAACCAGCCATAATAAAAACAAAACAATAATAATAATAATAACTTGCAAAATCTTTAAAACTTTGCTAATATAATAAACTTTTTTTCATGTTTCATGTGTTTCATAAAACACACAGTAGGTTTACATGTGCAGGCTCACCAAAACATACAGGCAGGTTAACCCATGGTAACCATGAAACCACAGAGCCATGACTAATCTCACAGTAACTATAAACGACCCCAGCAAGGGCTGCACAGAGCTGTTTGGTTAGCACTGATGCTTCACAGCAAGAAAGTTGCTGGCTGGAATCTTGGCTGACTGCATTTCTGTGCAGAGTCTGCATGTTTCACATATTTTGTGATTCCAATTTGTGTTTGCAACCTGTCTAAGGTATAATGTCCATCTGTTTTCCAAAGCCAGCTAGAATGGGGACTCTAGCTTGCCCCTGTGACCCTGAATAAGATAAACAGGTTTAGAAAATGGATGGACAGACTAGAACTATTTATTACAGCAAATACAACTGTCTCTGCCACAGTACTGTTAGTACAAACAGATGCATGTCTATCCCAGCAATTAGCTGGTGAAGGAAAAACATTGTAATGATTTTGAAGGATAACTTTCATCTCAAATTATTACAGTAGATCTGTGAATATACAAATATTGCTGATTGCTAAAGCTAGAGATATCTGACAAAAAGTGGAAAAATGAACCTTTTTCATGCAGCTGATTTGGTTGGATCATGCTGGTACAAGTTAACCTGTGGTCTCTGGCTGTTGACTGGATGTCACTCTCCCATCTTCTCCTAATGTCCTTCCATCTCTTCACTGTTTCTACTTAAACTACATAAACATCATTCTGAATTTCAAACAAGGGAGTGTTACAGATGGATGCGTTTGTGTGTATTTGCCTGTAGTCCCAGCGGATGAAACAGACCACTGTATTGGCGCCTGTCATAGATCTAAAGAGAGGAGGTTCCAGTGATGACCGACAGAACACAGACACTCCTCCACACGCTGCAATTGGACTAAAGGTCTGACTCACTCACTACTTGTGTCAGCTAGTTTTTTGTATGTTATCAAACTTGACAACATTTGTAGCTTTTATAGTTTGAATGGACTGGATCTTATCCAGCTGTGCAGGATCAAAAAGTGCTTGTTCGTAACTTGGACATCCATGTTCTGCTTTCTTCAGGATGCAGTGCCCAGTGGTTTCTCTTCTGGCGATGTGCTGATTCCATTGGCCGACGAGTACGACCCCATGTTCCCCAATGACTACGAGAAGGTGGTGAAGCGTCACAGAGAGGAGCGACAGCGGCAGAGAGAGCAGGAGCGGCAGAAGGAGATTGAAGAAAGGGAAAAGTATAGCCATGTTTTTTTTATTCTAAACTTAATTTGGGAGTCAAAGCATCAAACCTTTGCTACAAAACTAAACATTGAAACATGACACCCTTTTTCACTGTAGGCAATGACATAAACTAATCAGTAAATGTCTTTTCATACTTGGTATTCAGGGATCTTTGGATCTTGATACAGCAGTTGTTGCTTGTAGCTGTTAACACAGAAGAAACCGAGACAACGGCTTCATGATTTTGTCACGTCATTTATAATTCCTGAACTTTGTTTCAGAAAGAGGAAAGACAGGCATGAAGGTGGAGCTCCAAGTGGTTTCTCTCGTTTCCCTGCCACAGAGGAAGATTCAGATGAGGAGGAGGAGTATGAGAAAGAGCGGAGGAAACGAAGTGAGTAATTCCAGCCATGAAGACTTATAAACGTAAACTAACATTCCTAAGCATGTTTTCAGGTAGGTGTGATTCAGTTGGTTGCAAGTATGAAACACTAGATATTGTTGTATCCAAAAAATCAGAATGTTTAAACATTTAATAAGAGGAGAATGTAAGTGTTTTCTTTACCCTGATAGATTTAAATATGACCATATTCTTATTGGCCATTAAATATTGAACATAGAAATGTAATAGATGGTCAAACCTGTCCACATAGTTTAGGAATTAAAATGCTTTATGTGCCACCTTTTGGAATTAAAAAAAAATTGTGCTTGGATGCTAATCAATACTAATAATTTGCATCCAATGAGATACTCATTTGCATTTGTATCAGTGCCATCACAGTCTCTACGCGTCTCATTTTATCACTGACATCTGAACACATGAAGATTAATGTTCACCATCCGGTTGGCATAAAACAAACCTAACATTGTTTCTGGTGTTGAAAAGGTTTTAGAATACGACAGTATACCAAATTGTGCAACAGTTTGTTTAATCATCAGTTTTTTAAACCCTAGCAGGCCTTGTGTGAGTGAGAAACCAGAAAGCACGTCATAATCACACAAATGGGAAAGATGAAAACTACACGTCTGCTCATTAAACTATTGGTTAATTTTTTTTTTAAAAAGAAACAAGCATTCAGATCCTTCTTTGCCCCACCAGACCCAAATTTATAAGGACAACCAAAGAGCTGGAAGGTAAAGATATATTCAGAAAAGATCAGGTTTTACCTCACCTGTCCTGTACCAGTCTGGACCAGCTGGTGGAAACGGGGCTTAAAATTAGCTACGTCCAACCCTGGTGTAAACGAAGGGCTGCCGTTCACTGTATTTATGGGTCACAATGAAGTTAAAGGTACTCTGATTTATTAACCACTAATTAAGTCAACATGTAACACATAACCATCAAATATTTGCTCCATCCTAATAGTATTACTAATTTTATTTGGTAATAAAAGCCACACTTATTTTTTTGTCTTTTTTTATTTTTGGAGGAAGAAAATTATGTGACTAATCTATATGTTTTAAAAAAATTGTTCTTCTTGAAATACAACTTCATTCTTTGACAACAGAAGTTTGATTATATCTGTATATAAGCTAATTATTTACCAGTAATAGAGTCGAGATAAAAAGAAAAATAAAGTGTTGCGGTCGAGTCTGTTTAAGCTGTGCTTTAGCTTGTGCTGCTATTTTGTAAAAGTCTAATCCCTTCAGAAGTAGATTGTTTGATTCTTCCAGGTGTTACGTAAATGGTTTCTCTACATTTCTATTTTTGGCATTTTGGTCACAGACTGAGCTGTGACCGTCTGGAGTGTAAGACAACTGTATTACTTGCACTTGGAACAAACTACAGATTTCTTAGTCTCTTTTTCTGATTTGAAAACTGTTTCTCAAAACTAAAACAAAAGCTGACTGTTGGGTTTTTCCTTCACCTCTCAGATTTAGGTGGAGCAGCCATTGCTCCTCCGTCATCACTGGTGGACAGAGATGGTAAGTAATATTGAACCGTCATGTGATAGTTAAACATAAACAGAATGAGTACAGTTGAAAGCAGCAAAGCCTCGGGCGAACAGTTTACTGCAAGATATACATTCACAAGTATAACTGATGATAATATTCAAAATTTAAGTGTAAGTTGGGGTACGATATGTTAGAATTAGTCTTTATGATGATCAAAGAACTATCAATTAAGCACATTAGTAATGACCAGTAAAGCTTTGTGTTAGATTTGTTTCCTGCTTCCAGAAAGTTCAGCACTTTGTCCAGCAGGGGGCAGCGTTGGTTGCCAAATAGCTTCAAATGTCAATAAGTAGAACTTAGAAAAGTTCAGCCGTGCTTAACCTTTAACGTTATTATTATTTATGTGTGTTAAGGCTCTTCATTTTCCTATGAAGATGAAGGCCGTCCTGCCAGAGGCTCAAAGGCAGCCATCCCTCCACCACTATATGAGGACTCAGACCGGCCGCGTTCACCACCGGGACCAACAAGCTCCTTCCTGGCCAACATGGGGTAGGTGGGACACACATGCTCACACCAACAGTTGTACACAAGACATTTCTAGAGGAATAATAATAAAAAGACCTGATAAAAATATTGTCCTCGCCCAACAGAGGTACGGTGGCCCATAAGATTATGCAGAAGTATGGCTTCAAAGAGGGCCAAGGCTTGGGGAAGCATGAGCAGGGCCTGAGCACGGCACTGTCTGTGGAGAAAACAAGCAAGAGAGGGGGAAAGATCATCATAGGTGATGCCGCAGAAAAACGTAAGCACTTGCTTTGTTTGATTTTGTTTTGTATTTTCTCTGTTTTGTTTTTGTTGCAATTCACTTTTCTTTGCCTCCTCTCCCACAGTCTATTTGTATCTGTCAGCTGCATGAAAAGCTCCTGCTCATGTCGTGTCCAGCAGAGCCCGACCGATATGGATTTTTTTAAGGCCGATGCCGATTCCTATATTTGGTTGAAAAAAATTCAGATGTCCAATTAATCAGCCAAATAATTTAAAAAATATATATGAATAAAATAGCTTTTATTTTATTTTAAATTTTCATTTTGAATTTTCCTTTCTTTGAAGCATGCATTAATATAGCTACCAGTTGTACTAATGAATTATTTACATTTAGGCTATAGGTGTATGCTCTGTATAAGCAATATAATGAGTAAAGTTAGTGGCAAAACATTATTTTTGCAGCCCTTTAATGTTAATTCACATTTTCTCTTCCCTATTATTTTCTTTGCCATGGAGTAATGACTCATATGGATCAAAATAAAAACCAGAGACGCTTTTCTTTGTTGCATTTTAAACATATAATGGTCGCTAATAATCTGGCACAACACAGTAAGTTGTTACAGCCTGAGTCACGTTCTAGTATTTTCTGATAAAGTAAAACTAAGAGTGAAATAACATCATGACAGTTGCTGAAGACAGAGTGTAATGTTCATCATTTTAACTTTTCCCATCTTTTCTGCATTCACATCGCTCCTCAAATATTTTGTACACTTACGTTGTTTCTGCAGTCACTTATTGGCATTTAAGGTCTTAGCTGACACTATGCTAGGTTGGCATAACCACAGAGATGTTATTGCTAACATAGACATGCAGTAACTTAAGCTAGGTTAGCACAACGTTAGCAATGCAACGTAAACAAAAAGCATGACCGATACAGCAAAGCGGGTCACTATCATGACACATGGCAAACAGAGTTAAACTAAAACTGGAGACATCTTGAGTCATTCATTATGAATATACTCTGCCCACCCCTGTAGTGCTGCCTGGCTGTAGCTACTGACAACGGTGAGGACTGAGGATTGAGCTCTATCTAGTCGACAAAACGGCACAACAGCATCATCCTGTATGATACTTGACAGCATTAACTGTTTTATGAGTAATTAATATATCTACGTTTAATCGGCAAAACTTTGGCTGAATACGATTATTTTGAAAAGGGCCATAATCGTCCGATTTAATTGGTCGGGCTCAGTGTCCAGCTTACATCTGCTTTCTGTCATGACAAGTCTTCACTGATGATGTTTTCATGTATATAAATAGCAACATACTATCATTTTAGCTTCAGGTAGATGTTATTTACAGTGATTTTGTGTGCATGTGTTTAATTTTGTGTGTGTGTTATTTATTTTTTTTTTTTTTGTGGGTGTGACTGAGCAGCAGGGACCAGCCAGTCAGGTGGTGCTGAGACTTCAGGCGGAGGCTCTGCAGGTTGGCCTCCACTCACATTTTCTACGTCCCACACACAGAATGTTTCACACAGCTTCTGTTTAGTCGTTTTTACATGTGCGTTCGTCAAAAGCAGCAATGCTATTTGCCTTTTTTAAGCTTTGCAATTCCTAAACAGACTCATTAGTTTTTCATGTAGGCATGACAGGGCTACACACAGAACTCCATCTTTTTTGCATGCATGTTCTCTAGTCACCATCTTTCCATCAAAGCTTCATTTGATAAATTAGATCTGATTTTGACCTACATATTTTTAAACATTTGCTTACCACACGATCAGTTTTAACTGCTTCAGCACGCTGTTTGTTTGAGCTTCAAGTCTCTCTTACTTGTCCTTGTTGCTCTTTTGACCATCAAACTTCAGTCATCTGCTGTTCTTTTTTCCCCTTATATTCCATTTAATCTTCCCAAGCTTTAAACAATAGCAAATTCTACTCAACACATTTACAACAAACAGCTGAGAGGATGTACAGGTAGCTGTTGTATGAGTTTGTACAGAATGAAGAGGAGTTCTGTGAGTAAAGTCATTATTAGATATTCCCCTCTTCTCTGAAATGTGAGTTCCAGTCAGTTCAACCTCAAGACACCTTATGCCAACTATTTATCAGTTTTAGGGCTGGTGGTGAGTTGTCTTGAGTTTAGCTGACTAGTTTTGACACACTGCATGTGACCATTGTCATTATCAGTTGTTCTGTTTGATAAATCAAATTTCACCTGGTGTCAAAGAATAGTAGAAGAGTGTGGATCACAACAAACAAATGTGGCATCTTTGCACACATGTTGCGCAATAAAATGGCAGGAAAAGGCCATTTTGCTTTAAAATATGTCACCACCAGGGTGTACGTTATTTTTTTTCAGAAGTTTTCAGTGTCCTGACATCTTAATGACATTTCTCTAACATGCTTTGGCCAAACTACCACAAATAAAGCAGAACAATTCCTTTGTCCTGCATGAATGTACAATCTATTACCTGGGACAGAGTGGATATAATAAGCAAGTGTGGGGAATGAAACAGCGCAAATCTGATGTAAACATATTTGAGGCTCAAATAGAGCAGAATCACGACAGGACGCTTTCTTTTTTTAACCCTTAAAGAGAGGACCCTGCTGTTAGGATGACAGGAAATACGTGTGAAGGGAGTGGATTTGTAAAACTGTGCATGCTGCAGGTTTGAAACCCGAATCAGGCGCTGTGTTCCATGTAAATTAATCGTGCTCTTTGCGATTTACTAATCACGCTACTTAAATTGTGAATTAAATTTAAAAACGATTTATCCTTCAGCCCTACCATCCACCACCTCTCTTCTACAGGCTGCGTCTCCTCTGAGATCTGTAGTACCCTAGAAGCACATTGTTACTTAATGAGAAAGTAAACTGTAGATATCCTAAGAGCTAGCTCAAACAGCAAACCTAGCCCATAATACCACCATCTCTAATCTACAGTTTAACAGTTTGTAAAAATTCCTCTTTTAGGTCCAAACTCTTCTTAAGTCATAAGTTGAAGTGACCTACATAATAATCGTAACATCCAGCCGGCAGCTTTGTCTTCTAGTTGAAACTCCAGTAACTCTGGGATTCTCTGTTGCTTCATTAGTCAGTGTTTTAAGTTTTTAAAGGTTAATGTTAAAACATTATTCTTATTTAAGATAAGTTTATTTCAGCCATGTTTTACTGCTTCAGTGATAATTAGAAAATAGGAATTTCACTTAGTAGGAAAAGAAAAGAAGAAACTCTGGTTTCATAGCATCAAACACAGTAAATAAAGACCCAGTAGAGCATGATTGGTTCACTTTTTAAATTTAAGTTCACTTTATACCTGCTGATGAAAAAATGATGTTAACTACAATGAAAGAAAAAAAAAACCAGCAAAATATCCCAACTTCCTACTTCCAAAGTACAGCAAATGATGTACACAGCTATTTTAAAATGCTGCCTGCTGTCATCTCCTTTCCAGATGAGGAACACTACCTCTTGAACAAGTGCCAGTTCATGCTCCGGAGTATCGCGTCTTTTTAAACTTTAGATTTGATTTAAGTTACAGATTTCAAATGTATTTTCCCACATTGAAAGTCTGCAGCTGCACTTTGTTTAATCCTGAAGAAGTGATGCTATAATGGACAACAGTTAGTTAAAGCTGAGACAAGCCAAATAGCTTTTTAAAAGATCTATTATAGTCTTAACACTTGGATTCTTTGACTTCAAGCGGAAGTTAAGGAAGGTTTAAGTTTAAGCAGAAACTATAAATGACAAAGATAAACTTCCACACAGATAGTGACGTTATTTCCTGTCATCTGATGGAACGGTTGTATCCATGTCCTTCTCATTTTATGCA
Organism: Melanotaenia boesemani; assembly: GCF_017639745.1. NCBI lineage: Eukaryota > Metazoa > Chordata > Actinopteri > Atheriniformes > Melanotaeniidae > Melanotaenia > Melanotaenia boesemani. Next base: position 13,785,379 of record NC_055704.1, on the reverse strand, counting down.
GCCTGGTCTCTTCTGATGACTAAACCTCAGAAATATTTTGTTTCTTAACTACTTTATCTAAGCGAACAAAAAAGACTCTTCCACTGGAAAACTACTGCACGTGTTTCAGCTACGATTTGTTTTATCTAACTGATGCAGTGAATTGCATCTAATTGTTTTAACAACCACGTCGGGACACGCATCCTGTGGTCGTGGTAAAGATGCTAATCTGTTTTAGGAGTGTCATGTGTTGTAAAATACTAGTCAAAGGTCTGACTCACCCATCATCAGTAGATTAGCTTAGCAGAAGTAAGTATAGGTAGAATTAAATGTTGTGATAAACAGAATCTAATTATTTTTTTAATAGTTTGACAGTTACAGAAGACACGTGTCTAGTAGGAATACTAAAAGCATTGCTGCACCTGAGTGACCCATGCGCAATCATTTCTCAGCAGTACAATAACACAATCAAACCAGCAGTGACGTTAACAACCACGTATGTCAGAAAGGTACACATCACATCCACTCAGCAATCGCAGAACAGCAGCTGAATAGTTTCATTTATCACCTGCATTGAGTCAAGCTCCTTGTCTTTAACAATGCAGCTTACTGATACACACTTTCAGTTGCTCCATCCAACACATCTGCAGCTTGTAGATACTCTTTGGAGAAGGAAAAATATTTGACTTTTGTTATCTGTTTCCGTCCACTCAGCGGATGCTTCCAAGAAGTCGGAGACAAACCCGCTCACAGAGATCTTGAAATGCCCGACCAAAGTGGTTCTGCTGAGGGTATGTGTGTTATTCTGTGTGTTGGGTCGTTTTAGATGCCACTTTCCCTTTCTATCCCATATAATTGCATATAATTAAACACTAAGTTAAAAAATAATATGAAAGCAATAGATACATACATACAGTTCAACTTGGGATAATGTCCATATTTGTTTTGTAGAACATGGTTGGTCGAGGAGAGGTGGATGAAGACTTGGAGGGAGAGACAAAAGAAGAGTGTGAGAAATATGGCAAAGTGGTAAAATGTGTTATTTTCGAGGTGAGAAAAGTAAAACTCAACTAGATGAATTCAAAATAAAAAATAAAAAAAAAGAAACTGAAACAATGATAACTTTCTGTCCCAGATTGCGGATGTCCTGGATGATGAAGCTGTCAGGATCTTTCTGGAGTTTGAGAGGGTGGAATCAGCCATCAAAGGTCAGTATTTACTTGACTCATGAAAACAGACAATCCAGAATACACATGGTAAAATAATAAGTTAAAACTGAAATCATGTCTTTACATCAGGTCAGTGTGAGCTTGACTTTGCATTACTCAGTATAAACTAATGACTCCTCCATATGTGAGTAACTGTCTCCATTTTGGAGATCAGCTTTATGTAATTGCTCTATTATCTTTTTTTTTTCTTTTTGGGATTGTATAACTGCTCTAATATTGTGGGTGAAAGTGTGTCCTAATCTAAATGAGTTGGCCCAGATCAGAAACAAGGTGAGACTCGGCTCCCTTCGGTGTTATGTCACAAGTGGCCCAGCAACCCAGCGTCTCCCTACGGCACCGTAAGAACCGCTCGAAAACAGGGCAGACGCTCAAAGAACCACACACTGCATGTCATAAGGAATTATTTTAAAGTGTCTGACTAAATGGTTGGTTTTTGAAGACGATGTTGTTGTTTTCAGGTGCTAAAATATTCTTCATGTGGCTGAATGTGCTCTGCCCGGGTATCTGAATTGCATTTAACTTATAAATTATGTTGTTGGCGAATCCGATTGAATTTCAAAAGTTTTGAACATCCATTTGATTTTAGAGCGCAGGCTCAGCTAGCCAGGTGGCGGGTCAATGGCAGTGTCCACTACTATGGGGAAACTTTCAGGTTCTTTTTTTTTTTTTTTTAAGAGTGTAGGCTGTATAAATGGATTCATCAATATCAGATTCAAGTTTTTATTTTTATTTTTATTTATAACAAATGTCATTATTGCTTCAAACCAGTTGAGAAGAAGTTGTTTTTTTTCTTTAGGTTTCTTTTTTTTTTTCTTTTTTTTTTTTTTACAAAAATGGTTTTGAGGTATAGTTAATGATCTCTTTTAGTCTGAATGGTCGAAGTGTTAAAAAAAAACATTAAAATTCTAATTAAACTTATAGAAAGGCAAAGTCAGTATTTTGTATTTCTTGCTATGGCAGGATAAAATTAGAATTTTCATTATATTTTAAATTTATTTTGAAGGTAAGGCGTCAAATGTTATGTTTTTACTAAAACCTACTTGATTTCTGCATTTCATCTTGTGCAACTGAGCAACATGACTCAAACCAAAAAACAATTGATAATTTTCAGAATTACCAATTCCAATTCTAACCAATCAGACTGGAGAATGGTTTGTGGTCCATGGATGGAGAAATCAGATGTTCTGGCTCTGCCGACATCACGTGGAGTTACTTTCCCCCTGATGTACCACGGTGTTATGGCTTTCTCTGAGTTTACAAAATAATTGCACAGAAGTATTTCTGGTACCGGGTGCATCTTCTTCTTCTCGACCTTGTTTACATTTTCATACCATGAAGTTTGCTGCTCTAAAACTGTTGAAGAGAGTTGAATGAGAAATGAATCAGAAAGAAAGCCACCTGATCTCAAATGTCCTGTGTGTGTTTGTGTGTGTGTGTGTTTCTGCAATCAGTGCTGTTTTCGTCAACGATGACAAAATATTTTTGTTGCTGCCCTCTTTTTTTCATGATGATAAGAAGACGGGGATGAGCTAAACATGGCTCTTTGATGACTAAAACATGACAAGACTTGTGTGAGTTTACATTGACGAGACAAGACTGGATGAAAATGTTAGTGGGTGGTCTGTCAGACGTTCAGAGTGGACGACATTTCTGCCTATTGTGTTTTTAATCTGTCTACCAAAAGCTAAAATTTAACAGCAATGCTGCTGCATCCCGTAACGCCCACCACCTGCGGTCTCTATTCACACACACCGACACACAATGGAGTTTATTAATTCACTGATGGACCATGGCGGCAGTGTCAACAAAGGGGCTTGGTGTTTGGAAACAACGAAATGATCTATGGACATACTTTCAATATAATCCATCGGAAAGAAAAACAGAATGCGTTGTAGAGGCAGATGGTGGTAAATGTGGCCAACAGCAGCAATGAAGCACAGCATGGCTGCCCCTTTAGAAGTATGCAGCTAAAATTATATTAATTATAATTAAATAAGGTTTTATGAAACGAAGGATAAACCAACATTTGTTGCATTTTTTGCCACAGAAACAAACTAAATCTGAACTTCAATTGTGCAACCTTAATATTTGTTTCAACAAGAAAACAAACAGGGTAAGCATGAGTGGATAATCCTGAAGTGATGGAGAACACCCAGACAACATGACAAAAGTTAGGCTATATGAAGGCGAGACTATCTAGCCTGTCATGGCAATGTACACTATTTCCTATGAGGCTAAAACAACTATTTAGAGTCCCATCACATCACTTTTCTACTCCTGCTGTAGCACCAGTGCACGGCTTTGCCCAACGTGCTTCTGGGTGCTTTTTTTTCCCCCCTCTTCCAGCTTCTCCACCTGGCTCTGCCTCCTTTCAGAAGGCTGCTGCAGTCCACATTGTTCCACCTGCCCTGCTGGCCGTTTTCCTTCATAAGCTTCGCTAGATGTTCCTCTGCCTGCTGTAGAAACCCTTTCCATCTGTTTAGGTTTCAGTGCACGTCTTAATCATGATGTGGACATTTATATATTGTAAAATACAGCACCGGTCCATGTCTGCATACCACCTTATACAGAATACTTCACATGATCTGATCCAGAACGTTTGGAAACTAAACACAGAACAGGGCAAAATCCTTTGTGGTCAGAATGAGCTATCTTTTTATTTACTTATTTAATTATTAATTTGTGTATTATTTAACAGCTGTGCTAACACTCAGCTTTTCTTCCGTACACTCTGTCATTCTGAGTTGCTGACTCGAAGTCATGCTGTTGTCCTTGGTAAATATGCTCAAAAGAGTCTGAACCTTATTGTCTTCACATAGCTTCTTTTTTTAAATGATCAAAACAGGGAACGCTGTATGTTCCTTCAATCAGAGAATCAGTATACAGCCCTCAAGAATTCTAGAGGAATCTGACAAGTCCTAAAACGTCCTTTGTTTTCTTTTAAAACTGCTTCTTGGGAAAACTGCTCAAATTACAGACTAGGAAATCCAGCATAGCGTTTGGAAGAACTTTGGACTTGAACTTTGGACCTTTAAAGGGTATATTAAAGAATAAAAATAAGGCCTTTTGCTAACTATAAACAAAGCTTCTGTCTTAATCTACAGCAACTCATCTGCTAATTCAAGTGCTGGCCTGCAGCCAGGTGAGGTAGCAGAGGCTCCACATAGAGGCAACATCAGGTGTTCAAACTTTATTTTTTTGCTGTACGTCTGGTTGCCTGGCAACCTTAAAGCGACACCAGATCTTAACAGATGTACTTGGATGTTACTTTGGTGAGGAAGGGCCAAGTTTGAAAGGCTGTCCTGATGAAAAGGACACGAGGACATAGAAGGAAGCTTAACAACTACATTTCGAGCATGCCACGTCATAATTCTTCCAGAAGGTTGTTCTGATATCGAGGATTCTTTGAAGCACTTGATGCTTGGTTTATTCAAATTTCAAAGATGTTTCTGTGTATCCTGTTTTCAAAGGTCCTACTATTCTTTCCACACATCAGAAATAGCACAGTTGAAGTGAGGTTTGTGCAGAATGGATTAATTGAACAGTTATCCTAAAGTTGTTTGAATGATAATGTGTTCCATCAAAGGACAGCAAATAAAAATGTTATCGTTGATAAAATTGTAGCTGTTAGGTAGCCATGTACAAGCTTATCAACACCTATGTTTTTTCTGTTTAGCTGTTGGGTGTGTAGGATGTAATTGACAGTGGGACTCTCGGTATATCATATGGTCACTTTCTAGGACTGTTTTTTAAAGTGTTAGGTCATTCCCAAAGCATCCATGACTTTAAAAAAGCACCTCATATAATGCAATTTTTTTTATTTATTTAACTGTGTCAAAAGTAGTTTATATGTTTTTAGAAGCACTTTTGGTATGTATGACTTCTTTTCCCTTATACTTGAACTTTTACAGCTTAAATACTGACTCATTACACTCATTACAGCTTAATATATGACTCATTTCCCACAATGTGATGCACTGGTAAGTATTGGCTTATGAAGTCGTAATAATCAAATAAGTATATTTTCCTGATTATCTGAACTATCCTTAGTGAAGTTGAGCTGGTACCGGGGAACTCATTCCTCCTTTCTCTTGAATAATCTGTTTCCAAGAAATTCAGGATGTGACATTTGAAGCTAAATAAACCGTGGCACATCAGCTGCTCTCACTAGTCATTACACCATAATTCATGTTTGTTTAGTACATCTAGTGTCCTCCAACAAGAGATGAAGTGCACACAATAGAATTAATTGCTGGTTGATGCATTTGTAAGACCCCTTTCAGGAAAGCAAAATGGATTTAGTGAAGCAATATGGGGACTTGTACTCATAAGGCTAACACTGTCATAGAGGAGGGAACGGTTGCTGTGTCTTATGAAGAAGCACTACCTTGCCTTCAGGACAGCTTGTATATTTTGGGAAACACAAGCATCATTCCTGAAGAATGACACTCGTGTATATTTCACACATGCCTGGGATGAATCACTTTGGAGAAATAAACTGACTATTTAAAACAATCCAACATTTTCCCTTTCTACTGTGTCTATTTTCTTCTGTTGGATTTTTTTTTTTTAGCAATAAAAATATTCTTGTATAAGGAGAGACTAAGAAAACCCTGTGTAATATATAAATATATATATATATATATATATATATATATATATATATATATATATATATATATATATATATACATATACAAACAAGAAGGATGTGAAAACCATTCAAAGACATGGAGGAAATATTAAATGTTAAATATCTTAGTATAGATCTTTGACAAAATGTATATTTTCATAGAGGTTCATCTCATATTTGAGGTATAGTCTAACTTTAAAATCTCTCTCTGCAGCTGTCGTGGATCTGAACGGACGTTACTTCGGAGGACGAGTTGTCAAGGCCTGCTTCTACAATCTAGACAGGTTCCGGGTTTTGGATCTTGGCGAGCAGGTCTGATGTTTTCATAGGAAGCTCAACCAGCACCAACAGACATTATGAGCTTGTCATTTCTCCACTTGTACATAAACATTTTTATATTTCCCAAACATCTGTGTCTGTGTGTAGAGATAAAACGGCCATTTCTTTAGTTGTTTTTCTTTCTGTGATTGAAAAATACCTTAATGTCAAGAGAAAATAAAAGGTATAAACCACTCTGTTATTTTTACTTTTTTTTTTAAAGATCTATTTTTTGACAACAAGACTTTGTGATGTAAACATCCTGTAATGGAGCACCTCCGACTTTCCAAGAAGCCTAGTTTCCCTGTCTGAATCTTGTCTGACATAATGCTGGTTCCTCTGTAGTGTTAACATCTCCCTGAGGCATGAGAGTCCTAACTTAGCCTTGCTGGATTATAGAAAGGGGACTGGGACAGTGAACACAGCCCCAGCCTCATTCAGAACTTATGTAAGTGAGCCAGAAGGACCCTGGAGGTTCCAGTCAACAACGTCAGATGAGCTCCCACCGGAACAGGTTTAATTCAGATCAGGGGAGCAGGTTGGATTGTGAAACAGAAATGAGAAGAGACCCATTTAGAAGATTAATTTTTTTCATTAATGCTGCAGGGTTCAAAGGTCAAGAGAAAGTGAGTAAGCAGACAAAACCCAAGAAGTAAAATCAATGGAAAGACTAAACTAACCTACTAAAACTGATGTTCTGAGGTGTTTCTTTACCATGGAAATGATCCTGAGATTATCCACCACTGTTGGTTTCCACAGAAGTCTGAGTCTTTCTCTGTTGCTTAGTTCAACACTTTGTTTTTTGTTTTTTTCCCGAATGAACACTAATTTGATCAGACCACTCCCTAAGCTCCTGCTCCCTCTGAACTTGATTTCTGTGTTCCTCCAGTCTGCTTTGCTTGCACTCAGAGCTGCTTTCAAACTCTATTTATAAAGCCCTTTTCATACCAACGGCAATACGAAGTGCTTTACAACATTAAAATAAAAAAAAAAGCACAATTCAATTCATGCATATTAAAACCAAAATAAGCCTTTACACAACAAAAAATTATCCCCCCACCCCCCTCCCCCGACTCTTTAACTCGTGTCTCCAAACTGGCATAAAATATTAAAAGTAATAAATAAATACCTTTGACCTCATGTGGATTGAGGCTTTCAAATAATAATCCCATACACAGAATCCATATTTTGGAAATAATTCATAATTAGCCATCATGCATCTGTGAAACTGAGTTAATTGACAAATAACATTTGTGCTCCTGTACAGGCTGCAAGTCCTATACCTTTCCTCATATTTGGGGGAGAGTACTCACAAGTGAAAGCTGGTAAACAGTTAAAATGACAAAAAATAGGTGTCTGTGTCCAAATATTTCTATATTCTACCACAATACCAGTCAAAGGTTTGAGCACATTCACTTATCCAAAGTCAATGTGTTGATGTGTTCAAATGTTTCAACAGGTACTGTATGTACGCAGCAGGTATCAGACTGACCGCGTGAACGTGCTCTGAATGTGTGCAGCAGTACAATGGCAACCGGTTAAGCCCTGACCTACATAAAAGCAAACATGGCTTCAGATCAGGTTGGAGAGTAGTGTGTGTGTGTGTCTGTGGGTTTATAATTTCCACCAAAGACATTTAGGAAAACACAGAACCCAATTTATAAAGATGAAATTTCTTTTTTTTCTTTCTTTTGTGCTGTTTATTTTCCAGTCATAAGGGCTGCCACATTTAATCCACAATTTAAACTAAGTGAACAGGAATGCAAGATTTAGTGTGTGACAGTTAAGTGAAAACAAAAGTGCAACCCAGGACCTCAACATAATGTTTTGATCCCTTTTGTATGACTGTAGGTAAAAGTTATTGAACAAAACCACTTAGAAAATGTGTTTCTTGAGTTATATTTAATAAAATGTCAATAGCTAATGCAGAAGCTCAAAATTAAGCTAAAATTGCTGACAAACTTTTTCCACTGCAGGACGTTTTGAAGGTTTTCTTAAGTATTTCAGGTTTGTAATCCCAGCACAACTTTTCAAAAACATTTGGGTTTCAACTTCCATAATTACTATCCCAAAATGGTCCAGTTCTTTACAAGCTTTATCTTTAGTAGGTTTGCTGTACTGTTCATTATCTAATTCAAAAGTCCGCTTCTACTTCAGGGTTGAGACTAATTACCTAATATATTACATTATTATAATATTTTTAGTCCTTTTTTTTGGAATAATGCAGAAATAACCAAATTCCCGAGACAGCGAGGCAACCCCAAACCATAAGACTTCCACCACCCTGCTTCAAAGTTAGTATGAGGCTTCACGCAACATCACCAAATAAAATGTGCCTGAAGTATATTTTGTTCACAAGATTATTTTTGTTTATGCTTCTCACACACAAGAGGCTGGGTACGCCCTGGACATCACGGGGCCTTGTCCTTTACATATTGTGGAAAATTAAGTCTTGTTTTTTTTTTTTTAGATATTTAAACAAAACAGTGTGGTATGATCTTTCATGAAACTGGGCCTGCAGGTTTTTACTTAAAAAATCAAAAGAACAACTTAATGTAATTTTTTTTTTGTTTAATTGATCAAAATTTCTTGACTGAAAACTGAAATTAAGGGTGTACTTAATCTCAGATTATGAAAGTGCCAAAAAATTCAATTTTATGAGTGATTGTTTGCATTGATCACCTTTATTATTTAGGCACTGCTCCAAGGAGACGTATACTGGAAAAAAAAAAAAGAACAAAAAAACACCAGCTTTCACATAATGAATTTAATCTGTTTACAGCTGTTGTTGCAATCCCTTAAAGTCAGGGGTGTGAGGTAAGACTTGCATGTTGGTGTGAGGTACTGGTGCACAGTTGGCAATAACAAAGAAGCAACAAAACCACAGGTGGGAGGGGCTGTTCTCACACTGTCAAATGTAAATGCAAACCTCTGGATAAATACCAGGATGTAAATTCTTTATCAAAGTATTGTTAGAAAACAAAGTAAGTCTCCTTTTGTATTCATCCTGTAGATCAGGGCTACTCAATTCTGGCCTACGAGGGCCTCAGTCCTGCAGGTTTTCAATGTATCCCTGCTCCAACAAACTTGATTCAAATTGATGAGTCATTATGCAGAACTTCATAGGCGGTTGGATACATTTAATTTGACTTGTGTGTTGGAGCAGGGAAACATTGGCTACATCGAGTAGTCCTGCTCTAGATGATGGATTGGTATGTGTTAATAAATTCCTGCAAACACATCTCAAGGTGTCCAAAAGACCATGAGTGCACATCTTTTAAGGAATATCTGACTACTACTCTTACACCCTCTTCCTCCTCAGCCATTGTAAGGTCTACAAAATGTCTTTCTTGCATTGTCTTGCAGAAAAATACATGGATGTCTGTATGGCTGCATGTTTTACTCTGAAGTCTCTGTGTGATTAATGCTGCCATCATGGGAGTGGAAATGAACACAGCCAAGAGCGCGGATACAAAAACATTGCACAGATCCTGGCTTCAGTCATTCAGTCATTTTAGTTTTTGGTCCACAGCACATGGCACTGATTTCCTCCAAAATAATATCTTAGATAGTGATCGATCTGAATCCAGCTCATGTTTCTACGGTCTGTCCCAGATGCCTCTGAGCCCAGAGATGTCAACATTGTCCCTGGATAAGGTTATCATAAGGCTTCTTTTGTGCACAGTAAAGTATTAGTAGAAGTTATAAATGTGAATCCATACCCATGTAGTTATATCAGATAGTGATGAATTACAAGTGCAGAGAGATCAGAGATCAAATATATCCAGCTCAGACTTTTACACCAAGAAATTCCTCCTGATTCTTTGAATCATTAAGTAATATTCTGTACTGTAGAGGTAGAAATATGTAAATTTCCTCCAAACATTATCTTTAAATCTTCTGATAAATTATTTAATTCATTCAAAAAGAGATTCCTGGCCCATTTTTTCTTCCTCAGACGCTAAGAATCTTAGGTTTGATTTTATTTATTTGCTTGCTTACTTATTCATTCGTTTATACATTCACATTTTTCAGACTTTTTCTAATTTGCAGTTGTGCATATATGAAACTGAAAGTAATACATTTTCAGTTAGAATAATAACTTCATATTTGTTGAGGTTCTTGTTTCTATTTGTTGAAGCTCTCTGAACATCTTTAAGCTGAAATGTGTCTTTGATTTGGTTTTTAATTAGTTTCCAGTAAATATGTGAATAATAGAGCTGTTTGAGTTTTACTAGATCACCAGTGTGATTTAAATGAAGATTAAAAATACTAATTTCATACATTTTATAAATAAACAATTTAAAATGTATAATGAGAAACTGCTCAGAGGCAGATACATGAACATCACATAGATCTGAAGGCAGGGATAAATTAAACAGAAGTTTAAACAGAAGAGCTAAGATGTGTTTATTTTCTTGCAGCAGTAAGGCAGCTGGCTTCCCTTTTCTTTGATGGTCAACAGGAAACAACAGGAAAGTAATGAATTCATAAAGTCAGTTAATAAAGCAGATATCTGCAGAACTGACATGAAAGATCATGTTTTCAGGAAAAAGCTGGATGAAAAAATGGGATGATTTGGAATTTTTATACATTTCAGATGATTTTTTTCTCATTATCATGTTAAATAATGAAACTCTTAAATAAAAGTTCTGAACTGAAAAAAAAGGAACTAGATTATAATATTTATTTTTAAAAAATAGCATCACAAGCATTCGTGAATTGTGTTACACAACATTTTTAAGAAAGATGTCAGAGAGCTTCTTAGAAAACTAAAAAAAACAAAACAAAAAAAAAAACAAAACAAAACAAAGAGAAAGATCACAATAAAAGAGCAGTAAATAACTAAATAGAACTGATGTTTTAGAGCATTTAATATGTATAGTAGGCAAATCCACCAATCAAATGGTTTCTTCTCATTTGACCTATGCTGCAGCTCAAGCTGAAACATCAGGACAAGTTGTTAAAGCCTCAGGCTGCCTGGATGATGATGATGATGATGGAAGCTGATGCAAGAAACGTGAAAACTCTATAGATAGTGCTGATGGGTGTTCTGTTTTTATTTATTTATTTCCTTTTGTGTGAATTAAACCTTTTTCTTTTTAAAAGAATTGCACCCTAAATAATACAATCTTTTCAACTACCTCAGCTTCAAATAATAGAAAACTCGATCATCCATGTGAAATTCAGCTCATTTCGAAATCATTTATGAAGAAGCCTGGTCTATAGTTCTCTTTAACTTTATGCATCATTATGACGGCATGTTTGGTCAGTGTACTCTAAAACTGCTGCCAAATCGCGGTGAGTAGTTAGGTCCAGTAAGGTTGTGTGAGGGAAGTGAGATGAGCTGATGTGCTGCTCTGCACGTATCCTCCAGGTTAACTATAGACTGAATTAGACAAATACTGAAGTTTCCTTAGTGTTAACACTAAGTCGTAAAAAAAAAAATAAGGCATTTGAAATGGTATAAAATCTTATTTAATCACAAAAGATGATTCTGGAAAAAAATCGTGCGTCAAATAAGAAGTTGTCAATTTTAATTGTAATAATTCAGAAGTGATTAATACAAAAAGGGCTTATTAAAAGTGATTCATCTCTATTATAATAAACAATAATTAAGAATGACACTAGAGAAAACTAGTTTATTTTATTTTATTTTATACTAGATAGAAATACAACGAAGGAATTGTGAAAATTATCCTTAAACAGAAAGTACTTTACAGTATTATTATATAACTGCGCACCGTTTAAATCAATAAAGAATGTTTATGATAAGACACTAAATAAAAATGTTTAGACTGAAGGGGTACATTTTAATTAAAATAAAAGCTGCTGCCTTTGTAAAACAAAGAAAAAAAACAACAAATAAGCAAGAAAACCCGCTAAAGAAAAACAGCGACTCGACTCACGAATCGTTGCCTACGTTCAAATATGTCGATAAATACTATAATTAAACAAAGCACACATTACGTTCAAAATAGTCTTTTTTTATATAAAATAACATAAATAAAATTTGCCACGAAGCGGCGCTGTGGCGACCTCTGTGTGAGTATGTGTGTGCTCGTCTTAGCTGTGTGTGAATGGGTTTTCCTTCGCGTGCGCGTGTTGCCTCGTCGTCAGCAGTCACGTTGCTTCCCTGCCGGCCGGGCGTGGTTAAATAGCGGATGTGTGCCGCAGACCGGCAGATTAGCCCTGCTCAATGCGCTTTGAGGACACGGCGGAACAGCATCTGAACAGACGAGCGAAGCTTCATCTTAGGCAACCACCGGCTCATTTTAATATCTGTGCCTGCAGGATCTAAACGACTCAGTTACTGTGTCTTTTGTGATTCTTCAGTCTCTAAGGAATGCCCAGAGAGCTCACCCAGAACAGGATCCAAAAGATCTGGGTTCCCACCAAGGATGACAAGCGAAGAGGTAAATTACTAAATATTGTTAAATTCTTACGCCTGTGACCACACAATGGTTTTTAGTATGGTTAGTTATTCCTCGAAAGCTCGTTTGTTCCTGTTATATTTAAGCACAGTTTTAGAATATTTGATGCTTACAAGTTCCTGTTATTTGAACACGCTAACGGCACGTGTGGCGGTACAGCTATACAAACCATAAGCATTATAATTTTAACAAAGCACTATAATGGTTTAATGCGTGATCATTCAGTGGACCTGCATACCGGTTTTTTTAAATTCCAACTCATTGATTGGTGGTCTTCATCAGGACATACGCTACGTCACCGTTCCGTTATAGGAGCACGACTGGGGTCTTTTGTAGCCATAGTTACCGTAGTAACTCGGTATTCCTGGATGTGACGCCTCTGAAGTTTTCTAATTGGATGGTCGGCATCACGTGCGCATGGAGCGACCCTGATTCTGGCATCATATTTAACATACTACCATAACGAGTGAGGAAAGTGAGATTTGTGAAGGTCGTCTTCTTGGTAGAAAAAGTTATAATAACGCCCAGCAACTCATTCGTTTGAGTTTGGGGTTTTTTGGGGAAAAAAAAATTATTTAAAATTTTAGCTGTTAAGTTATACCCGTTAATTTAAACTAGGAAAATCATAATTGACGCACCTGCGCTAGCTTAAAGATGGATGGTCAATTAGATCAATTAGAATTAGATCAAATAAATCAAACCTCTGTTCATGCAGACCTGGCTCTTATTATTATTATTATTATTATTATTATTATTGTTGTTGTTGTTATGATTAGTGTTATTATTTATTATTATTATTATTATTATTATTATTATTATTATTATTATTATTATTATTATCAAGATTAAACCAGAATTTCTGTTAGATGTCTGAAAAAATTGCCTCTATAATAAGGCCTCTATTTGACCATTTTCTATAAGTAACTGGCATAGGTAAATTGAACAAATGAAATGAGGTAGAGATGAAGGCACAGACAGGCCTGGGAACAATGAATCAGATGCTTGAACATCCACTTACAGTTTGATCCGTTTTTCCATTTAAGCGTTGTGGTGACTCTGTTGTGGAAACAAGATTAGGAGCGCAGTGACGAAGAGTAAATTAGTGCTCTCAGGCAGTTATTAGACCATGAAAAGACTGCTGATGCTGACCAGTGGTAGCAGAGATGGAGAGCACGCAATGAGATGTAATTTTTAAAACAAGAAACTTGAGGGGACATGATAAGTACTTGATGCTTTAGAAGTAATTCACCTTTTCAGCATCTAAAAGGTCTTGTACATGTGGAATCTGTGCTCTGCATTCCTTTGCCATCCCTCCCGCTTTCTGCAGCCAGGATAACATGAAGAAGCACGCAAAGGATAATGACACAGAATGAAATCCCCCATGGGCCTCAGGGGTTGGATTAAGCTACTGTATATATGTGGCCTGGTGGGGAAAAAAAACCTCATCCTGGCTTTTGTAGTGATGGCCTACAAAATAGGTCAGATGTGTATTGAGGTGGAAGTAAAAGGTGAATCTGATGGCAATAGGCAGCTACGTGCTGGTTGGGAGTGTATCAGCTTGGAGAGAAATGGAGATTATAGGCTGGTAAGCAATTCACACAGATTTCAGTTGTTATTGGCTCGTTCATGTTTGCACCACTTGTTGCTGTCATTTTATACTCTCCCCTCAAGAGGTCTGAACATAACACAGTATCCAGTTCTGTGCTTACTGCATCCCTAAGTACAGTATTTACCACGCTTTTTTTTTTTTTTTTTTTTTTTTTTAGATATGTAAACAAGTACAGTTGTTCTGACATTTTCTCTCCATGTCATCCGTATCTGTAGGAGCTGGCGCCCCTCACTTCGCCAACCCGCCCACTGTCATTGTGATGGTGGGCCTCCCGGCTAGAGGCAAGACGTACATGTCCAAGAAACTCACCCGCTACCTCAACTGGATTGGCATGCCCACCAAAGGTACATGACTCTCCAAAATGGCCAGCACATGTTAAATCCAGGTCCAGTTTGCACAGCTCAGCAGCTTCTTAGTTACATGTTGACATGTTGTCCCTTAAAGTGTTTTGCCACTGTCAACTCATGTTTCTGGTACCAGGACATAGTGTTCATACTTGTCCACGTGTGTGTTGTAGTCTTCAATGTAGGAGAGTACCGCAGGGAGGCCGTCAAGAACTACAGTTCCTATGACTTCTTCAAGTCTGATAATGAATGTGCCGTCAAAATCAGGGAGTAAGTCCTCCTCATGTACATACAGTTGATACTCCAAATGAGTAGAAAGAATTAACAGTAATGTATGTTCGTTTTTTTTCTTTTTTTTTCAGGCAGTGTGCCTTAGCAGCCTTAAGAGATGTTAAGTCCTATTTGAAGGATGAGGGAGGCCAAGTGGCGGTGAGTTTCCCCCTTTTTTTTTTTTTTTTTTTTTTTTATGGATTGGATGCTTTCCTTAGTGCAACATGACAGAAGAACATGGCTTTACTGAAAGAGTTGTGTCTTTTAGGTCTTTGATGCCACTAACACAACCAGAGAGAGGCGAGACTTGATCCTCACGTTCGGCAGGGAAAATGATTTTAAGGTATGTCTTGCTATGGTGACAGAGGAACCATGATGTGACAGTGGTACCAGTGCAGAATGTGTAAAGAACGTCTTTCTTTTTTTCCCCCAGATCTTCTTTATTGAGTCTGTGTGTGAGGATCCCAGTGTCATTGCGTCAAACATCATGGTAAGTCACAAATCTTAGTGTTTTCTTGTCTTTAAAGACTTGGTGATCCGGTCTCTTTGGCATCAGGTATTCGAGATGATGTGTCATCTGACCCTTTTTCTCCTTTTACAGGAAGTGAAGGTGTCCTGTCCGGATTACCGGGACTGCAACAAGACGGACGCCATGATGGATTTCCAAAAGAGAATTGAATGTTACAGAACCAGCTACCAACCTCTGGACCCGGATCAGTATGACAGGTAAACTCGTTAACACTTTCATTAGTTCCATCCAATAAAAACCTTCAGACTTCGTACTCATCCTGTCCCATTTGCAATCTTCCTCCAGGGGTCTTTCTTTCATCAAGGTAATCGACGTGGGTCGCCGTTTTCTTGTCAACCGTATCCAGGACCACATTCAGAGTAAGATTGTCTACTACTTGATGAATATCCACGTCCAGCCACGTACCATCTACCTGTGCAGACATGGAGAGAGTATAGACAACCTGGAGGGACGACTGGGTGGCGACTCTGGACTCTCGACACAGGGCCGACAGGTACTGAAAGAAAAAGCCATAGGATGGATGCAGTCCGGATCAAGATTATATCAAACATCTTAATGAGAAATCAAGTGTTGAATATTTTCCTCTATTGCTGTAGTTTTCCACTGCTTTGGCTCGCTTTGTGGAGGAGCAGCAGCTGAAGGACCTGAAGGTCTGGACCAGCCAACTGCGCCGCAGCATCCAGACTGTTGAGCACCTGGGAGTCCCTTACGAACAGTGGAAGGCACTTAATGAGATTGACGCTGTGAGTGTCCCTTCAAGACTCCCTTTCATACCTGATGCAACTCTGTCATTACCTGTTTAAATGACTGGTTGATGTGCTCCTTTAAGGGAGTGTGCGAGGAGATGACATACGACGAGGTGAAAGAGAAATTCCCCGAAGAGTTTGCACTGAGAGATGAAGATAAATACTACTACCGCTACCCCGCTGGAGAGGTACTTGATTATGCCATTTGATGTTTTCAGTCATGAATTTGAGAGCTATTTTTAAAGGTTTTTAATCACCTGCTGTAGCTTAAATGCATATAACCAACATACTAATTAACTCCTCCATCCTTCTCATTACAGTCCTACCAAGACCTGGTCCAACGGGTGGAGCCTGTCATTATGGAGCTGGAGAGGCAGGAGAATGTCTTAGTTATCTGCCACCAGGCTGTCATGCGCTGCCTGCTTGCTTACTTCTTGGATAAGAGTGCAGGTTGGTACTACATCTCCCATAAGACCCCTTGTTTTCCAGATCCACATAAGTGTGATGCTCAGGTGTTTCATTTTTCTTGCCATTTGCTGATTCAGATGAGATGCCCTACCTGAAGTGTCCCCTCCACACGGTACTGAAGCTCACTCCGGTTGCCTATGGATGCAAAGTGGAGTCTATCCATCTGAATGTGGAGGCAGTAAACACCCACAGAGACAGACCAGAGGTTAGTCAAGTGTTTTCCAACAATTATTTATTTGTTTGCATGTGTCAGCTGTGATGGAACAGCAGAGGAAATGCTGTAAGTCTGAAGTCTTTAATGTCCTTTGATAGGAGGTTAAGCGGGGTCCTGGCACATTGATCAGGAGAAACAGCGTGACTCCTTTGACCAGCCCAGAGTCCAACATCAAGAAACCTCGCATCGATGACCTGGACGAGGCTCCGATCCAAGAGCTACCCAACTCTGTGGCCTCGCTGGCTCTCTGCAACTCCTCACACCTCCCCCTCACTCTGGCTGGACAGGTGGGTTTTTAAGAGCATAGCTCAACTGTTCAAAAAAAGGATTTTTCAAGCCCTTTTTCTAGAGAGTTTATAGTAGGCAAATTTGCTTATGGGAAACTGGGAAAGAAATATCCAAAAAATGATGTATTTCATCACGATTGAGCAGCATTTATGACATCATGACACAACATTTCCTGCATCTGTTTCCTTTGTGTGTTCACTCACTTGTTTGTCATCCTCTTTTCTTTCCTCCACTGCCTTCTCCTCCTGTTCACCTCACAGCACTGGCTGGGCAAAGTTTGCCTGTAAGTATTTGGTTGGATTGGGAACTTAAGCTATCTTGCTGTGTCACTTACATCCGTCCATTCTCTTCCTGTTGCCATGTTTTCTTTCTTTCTTTTTTTTTTTTTTTGCTTAATTTCTTTTCCTGGACTTCCTCATATCAAACAAAACAGAGAAATTTGATTATAACTCTATACTAATCCAAACTTTTGAGAAATGTTGCAATGTTCTCAAGTGGATCTATTTCTGGAAGTGATGGGAAAAGAATTGTTGCTCATAGTAGACTTCCCAGGATTACATTCCTGTGATTCCTATTTGTTTTCCCTAAGTTTTCCACGTTACTAAACTCTATTGATTCATGCTGACTGTCCTGTTCTTGTCTGTCTTTGGTTTGTTTTTGCTCTGTTGCGCTGCTTAAAGACGCACCATCCTCCACTATCTAAAGGTGGTTTCACTCTTAGTCTTTCAAAGGTAAACACACTGAAGGCTTTGCAGTTGCTTTATAGTTCTGCCAGCAGTCATCTGTGACACAAATAAAAAATTTGAATACTTTAAACATCTACCAATTGGACTAATCCCAGAGTTGCAATATAAAGCACTGACACAAATGTTAATATGCATAAGCTATCTTCTGCTAGTTACTCTATTTTTCTGCTCAAACACATTTACAATACAGCTGTAATGCAGGTTTTAGGACTTCTTTAAGTTTCTGTTCGCATCAGCTTAAGGCAGCAACATAGTTCCTATTCTTTATGTAGTTGACTGAATAACTTTGTGGTTGCATCAGCTGAATTGGCCGGTTTGCACTAGTTTAGCTGGTGCATTAGAAAGGTATGAACACATTGTGTGTGCGTGCCATTATCATCACCTTAATTTAAAATCACCCGTCGATCACAGTGTTGTAGCCATAGCAACCTGTTCACAAACACAGGAAGTATGATATCTAAGAGGAAGTACAGTTATAAAGAAAGTCTCAGGTGATGTAACTTTGCTTTTTGTGCTGTTGGTCAGCTTGTCGGCCACATGGTGCATACTTGTTGGATGAGTCACTACTGAAGGCATCTCAAGCCTATTTTTTTTCTGTTTTGCAGAACCTGAGAAGCTCTTCTGGTCTTCATGACATCCTGCAGCCCTGTCAGTGAAAAATGTACCAATGTGTCACGAGGGTCCCAAAGCCGTTCACCGAGTCACCGGGCAACATGCTGCTGGGAAAACTGTCTAAAACCAACATTTTCTGTCTGTAAAACGTCACTATTTTTGTTACACAGGTTACTGAACATTTATGTGTGTGTGTGTGTGTTTTTTTTTTTTTTTTTTTCCCCCATTTCCTCTTGTATCAAAGCAAGACTCTTAAATCCCCCCTTTTCTTGCTGTTAGATTTCTTTAGAGCCTTTGGATAACCCAAATTGCTCTGTGGAAAAATAAATTTCTCATGGTTTTATTTTACAGACCAAAGACTATATCTCATGCCCTGATAAAGATCTAGCGTTTATTTTTGTTTTGTTTTAACAATCATGATCTCATGGTTGTATTTAAGAATCTAATACTGCAAAGCCCATGTTTTTCTAAAATGTGGCTCAAAGTCATGATCCTTTGTATGCTGACATGCTGCAGACCAAGCAACATTTTGCACAGCAGTGGTACACTTTTTTTTTCTTGCTTTTGTTCCGTTTATTTGATTGTTGTCAAGTTACTTCATGGTAATGGCAGTGATTTTTGCCGTAGAGTGCCTGTAGCGCTTGTTTTTTTTCAAGCCTAATGCAGCTTCTCGTCATTTCTCTGTACCAAATTGCTTGAAGAGATACACCATTTAACCTAATATCTGTACATATCATTTAAATATTTTCATTTTGTTTAGTTTCAGTGCCACAGTGCATGCAGTTCTCTTTACAGATGGAAAATATGTTAGTCTTATTTTTGCTGTCATTGCCTGCTACGCACAGAACTATATTTTTATTACACTGCGTGCTGTTAATAATATCTTTGTAAATGTTAGTGTACATATGGTAAAAGTGTCAACGAATGGAAGATGACTGGAAACTCATGGGAGTTTTTTTTTTTTTTTTTTTTTTTGTACTTGTCTGCTGGATTGAGATGTCTTGAGAAGTTCTTGCTTCTCAATCAGTAAAGATTTTTGTTAATTTGTTTGCTTGAAATACTTGAAGTTAGCTTTTTGTAAAAAGACAAACTGTTTTCTTCTTTATTTATTTTTATGTAGTTTTGAAATACATGCTTGAAACAGCAGGCACCTTGTTTTAATCTGAGGACCACACATGGAAATTGTGGTGTACAATTGATTATTTTGCATCTGCTGGACCAATAAATTCACTTCAGAAAAATTAGCAGTATTTGGTTTTTTATTTCTTTTAGTTCATTAACATCATTGTCACTTTAGCTCCAAATATGGAAGCAGATAATCTACTATGGACATGGAATACTTTCATATGAGTCATACAGTGTGAGTCAGATGACAGGTGCATTTGTTTTACTGTTTACTTAGCAGGAGAACCAGCCTGCTTTCACATAAGTACCGTGGTGATGCAAGTATGATGGCAAAAATGCTTTTAAGGCCTAAGAATTTCAGAATGTATAATTTTAAAGAGCAAATTATATTATCTGGTTAATGCTAAATCCATTGGAGATAGTAGACAACACTGGTTCATGCACACAATGTTGTTCAAGTCAGTTTACTTTGTGAAAAGTGTAGTTAGCAAGTGTTTGCATGCTAACATGCTAAACACTGCCTGTTAGCATCAGAAGTGTTGGCACACTATTTTAAGATTAAATACAATTAAACCCTAATACTGATTATTACAGAGTGAATTGCTATTTTTTTTAACTTAATTTATAGTTTTTTTTAGTTATAATTATAGTTAAATTATAATTTAGTAGTTATAATTTGCCTCCATGTTGTCATGTTCATGTTTTTACATATTTGGCTAGCTCAAGACAATTATTAGAATTATCAGTCATGTTTTTAGTTGTATTCATTTATAAAAGAAACTTCCAGATGTCTAGCTTCTTTATTCTTACATCAATGTTCTGTTGCCGTGTTTACAACTGGACCCAAGGCTGTAGCATATGTAAAAAATATGTAGATAGATTCAACAGTTAGCAAACCCAAGGTACGGACAAATATTAGGGTTCATTGTATGACTGTCACTGGTGTCAAATATTTGTTCTGATGACCTAAAATGAGTTCTACTTTGAAACAATTTAAAAGAAACTACCTAAATGTTATAGTAATGAATTATGATAAAAAGAAATGCTAAAGATCTTAGTAATAGTTGTTCGTACTATCAATGGTGGTGATATAAATATTTTCTTGATTGAATGTTAAATGGGCATTTTATAATTTACGTGCTTCTGCCTAAACCCTTTCGGTTTTCAATTACATTACATTAAAGTCATTTAGCAGCCGCTTTTTTCCAAAGTGACTTACAGTGGTTAGGCAGTAGCATTAAGGGTCTTGTCTAAAGACCCAACTGGAATGTGTTAATATTTGTCCCCTGGGGGAATTGAACTCTGGTCTCCAGCATGGAGAGACCAGCAAGTTTTCCATCTTCTTTACTGTAATTTTTTTTAAAGGTTTCATTTGCTTTTACTATTCTGAATACATAATAAATAAATGATTTCACTGTTAAACTTGTCTAACTTCAGGCCTCAGGTCTAAAGTTTGTCTATGTGGCAGTTCCACTTTCCATGAGTCAACAGCCTGATTGTTTTATTGCTTCCTGCTTAGCAAACTTTGCTTCCAAATGTGAGAACCCTTCTTGGTTACAACACTGCTGAGCTTTTTACAGACACAGTTGAAAAGCCTCACCTTCCAACACATTGCAAACCTTGGGTCAATGATAACATCTTCTTTTACCCTTCACTACTCCAAACATTTAGCCCAAAGCCAAGCCTTAAAACCCTAGAAACAGCTTTTTGAATGAAGTTGGAAAAAATGAGGGCACGTCAAAGTTTCTCACTTTCCCAAAATGTTCTCACTCTGACAGTTTTGAACTGTAACTGGTCCTCAGTTTGATAGCTGCACCAGTGCACATCTTCATACTGAAATTGCCAACTGAACGTGGTATTTCCTTGACTGAATCATGAACAGACTTAGTGTCTTGGCTCATCCTGTGGGCAGAGTGGCTATGTGACTGGTGTCAGGTCCACCACCGTCTGTCTGCTCCTCCTCCCCCTCCCAGAAACTCCCCCCCCCCCACACACACACAGAAGATTCTTGAACACTTCCAATGCCACGGAAACTTTCAAACCTACTTTGCATTTAGACTTTGCATTTTGTTGTCGCTGTTTTACCTATGCAAGTGATTATGCTGCATTTTGCATCATGTGTTCTTGCATGTCAGTTTTAACAAATATTTGAGTTTTTTTCACTTTTGCTAACTTGTATTGTTCTTGTTTTATTCTGTGATGTGAAATTAATGAGGCTCAGTGCACTGACAATATGTTGTCAGGGCAACGGCGGCCTGAAGCACCCTTGAATGTGGCTTGCCATTGATAGCATTTGTGTGTATAATCTCTGTGGGAGAAAGAGGAGTTGCTGTGTCAGGCATCTGAATAGTACATAGGCTTGATGCTAAAAGGCTTGGCTAAGCCAGCAGCTCCACAAATAGTCGTCTAATGCTGCGCTGACGAAGGATCGACTGTGATCCCAATCAGACAGGCTACAAAAAGCTGAACACTGACTGGCCCAGTTGGTCAGTGAGCCCAGTGGACTTAAAACTCAATGGCTCGCTTTAAGACGGACGTTTGAGATGAGTTTAAAATTGGGCTGTTGAAATATTTACTAACACTCTCTTCACATACTGCTTTATCAACAGCAGACTGGGCATCATGTCTCACTCTCTGTCTTTGTCACTCCTTTTGTTGTGACTCAGCAGCTCGTCCTCTACTTGCAGGCCAATACCAGTTAGACAATCCTCATCATACTGGAGCTCAAAGTAATATCGTCTGATCCAGAGGGTGCACAAATAAACTCACACATGCAACGGAGTAGGCCCATACACACATATCTACACATGAACTGTTTGACCTACATTCCTATAGTCATAAAAGTGACACAGCAATTCTCAGCTGCAGGTACTTGTAGCTCAGAGAGACAGTGTATAGTTCTGACCTTAGAAAACTGAAATGAAAAGAATGAAAAAAAGAGTGACCAGAGAAACTAAAATAGTGACTTGAAAGCAAAGGATAAACAGTTTAACTAAAGGGAAGTTCAACCCATTTACACTTGTTGCATCATGTACACACTTATAGCCCTTTTCCTTTAGCCTGATGAAACATAATCACACAGTTTTTAAAATAAAATGAAATAAAATAAAACTGATAAACACAAAGGTGAAATCAATTTGCAAGAAAGCTGAATGTTTAACCTCTCACATATTATTTGATGTTTTTTGCTTATTCAGCGATTGAGAAATAAAAATGGACAAATGTCAATTTTCCAGAAAGTCCTCAGGATTTTGAATGCGTTTTAAAATCATGCTTTGGTTATAAAAGGGTTAAAACAGGTAAAAAGGTAGACCAGTTTCCTCTGAAAGTCCAGAAAGATTGATGTTAAGGTTAAATGGTAATTTAAAATTGATTGTAGAAAAATGGTTTAGGGTTGTGGAGGGGAGACCCAAACGACACCAAACAAGATAAAGCTGATTTAGAAAATGGATGGATGAAATAGCTTTGCTATGATTAAATAATTGGAACAGTAATCAAAAAGTAGATCAAAATTTAAAATATAAGTTTGACCCTTTTACAGAAGTAGCTATTTGGAGTCTGATCACGTAGTCCCACATACCTGCAGGCCCATGCTACAGTCCCAGTTAATGGGTTTTTGGTTGATTGCATCTTATTTCCACTGCAATATGGTTTATGAGTTTTATGCTCTGATCTTGGCCGTTGTATTCCCATGTTCTATGTCTTGGTTAGTCCCTGTGATGGACTGGCTACCTGTCCAGGTGTACCCTGTCTCTGTCTTTTGTGATAGGCTCCAGTCCTTTCCCAACCCTGCATGGGAATAAATGTGTTAAGACAATGGATGGATGTCCCTCCTGTTTTCAGTTTACACCTGTGCTGGTGGCCTCATGTTCTCACACCTGGTTCTCATTAGTTGATTACCCTTTCACTATTTAAGCTCCTCAGTACCCTTTATTCAGCATCAGTTTAGCATCTTTTGTCTTATTGAATATGTAGTTTTAGGTTTACCTTGGTTCCTGTCCTGAGTGTTTGGATTTCCTAATTTAAGGGCTGCTAGGCTCAAAAGTATCATTTAGAAATAAGAAAGGAACATAGTTTTTGTTTAGTCCTCATCCTCCTGTCTCCTCTTGACAATATGCATTTGAGCCCTCAAACTTAGAGTGCATGCATCATGACAGGTATGACAAAGAAAAAGTTTGTATAATTAAGATTAATGCTTAACTAATCCTCTGTCAGTCGAAGGCGATGGACATATTTGGAACAGGATGATGAAACGTGATGTCATGATGAAAGAACTCATTTGATGATTCAGATACTAACCACTGCACCTGCATTTTTTATGTCTTTATGACTGCTGGTCATCTGTAATCAGTATCTCGACGGTGACAATGATTACTCATTTTCTATCAGCCATGCGAGTGGAAGTTTACACACATTTCCTCACCACACATTTTACAGCAATATCTACCCTCCAAAGACCCTCTGTGCATTACCCTGTTTGAAACACTTAAAAACTTCCTATTTAATGTAACTTTCAGAAGATGACGTCTTTGTTGTTTATTATTTTTTGCCTGGGATTCAGGCCTGGTTGCTTTGTTTCTTTGATCAACTATGACTTTGAGCAATAAAAGGGAAGCTAAGCCTCTAGAGATGTAAGAGTTGTGAGGGGTAAACAAGGAATCTTGGCCTGGCTTCAGTATCTATTTATATGGTCTCATGCCCAAGTTGAACTTGTTGTTTTTTGCTTTGTTTTGGGCAGAATCTATTACCTGCATCATCAGTGAAGTGAAAGCTCATCCCTTCTCTTTGTGCAGCAGCCATTGATGGGGAGATTTTTTGTGCTGAATGGAGAGGATAAGTCTTTCAGCGAGCATTGAATGGAGTGCGGCAGATTAAATAGACTCTCGTTATCCCCGATTACACTGACGGTAAAATAAAAGCCCTCTTACGTGATCTGCTGCACAGTTCCTCACGTTAAAATGTCTTACTGTAGTGAATCGTCTTACTGTTTGATTTATTTATTTTATTTATTTAAATGCTACTACTTGCATTTATACATACATATAAAAAAAGGAATAGTTTTGTTCTGAGGCCAGTACTTTTTGCACATCCTCTATCCAGTTTTGTTTTCAGTAGAAACAAATTCCCGCAACTGTGATTCACTGTGTTGCTAAGTTTGCTTTTCTGTAAACAGACGAAAGAAAGTCTGTTAAACTTTTCTAAATCATTTGTCTTTAACTATTTATTTTATTGGCAAATTTAGAAGCAAATACGTAATCTTATGAACTTTGTGTGACATAACTAGATTAAATGGATAACTTGGCAGGCCACTCCTGCTCACAGATGCTTTACTACTTTTCTTTAAGTATTTGTTTTCATGAATGTTACTCAGTTCACATGAATGTTTTCATGTCGTTTTAAGAACATGGCATCAACCTTTTACTTCTTCATGGGTGACACTAAACTCTTTAAAAAATGGGATTCACATTTGTATGTAAATTATGTTTTAACTATAGATTAGTGAATAGTAAATCTCTGCATATAAGAAATAACAATTCCAACAACTTCAACTATTTTTAATGTGATTTTCCTAAGTTAAGCACTGACTAAAGATTTTTTACACTGCAGCGCAATTGAAGGGTGTTGTTGTTGTTGTTGTTGTTTTGTTCCAGTTATCCTGCAAACGTGTATTATGATATGCAACATCAGTGTTGTCTTAGTGGCATCTTTCATTTAAAAGTTTCTTCAGATATTATTGGGAAAGAGGTCAGAGCTCCAGATGGACAAGTCCAGTACCATCTTCGTCCTAGACTGCTATAGGAAACATGTCTTGAATTGTATATGCAATATAAAACCAGAAATATGCAATTTCCTTTTTTAATTTTTCTTTGAGTTATGCTGCTTGTCAATGCATTTGTTGTGAAAGACACACTTTGCCTGTTTTTGCTCCTAACAGCAATTCCATGTATACTGCTTTTCTACTAAATCGTAACCTGTTGACATCACATTTTTTTTTATCAGCCACCCCTGCTCCAACTTTTTAGGAATGAATTTTGAAGAACAGAAGTATATTAAGAAATAAAATGAATCTGATAAGGCACAATGTCATATGTCAGTCTGTTTGGCAAGTTTTTTGGGGGGATTTTGGGATTGTAAAAGGAAGAAAAGATGAAACTTTTTTGTTTTAATTGAAGTGGAAAACCAGGCTTTGATTCTTTGGTTCAGATAGATCAAAACTTTTAGTTTTAACATCTGCTGCCACTGGGTGCCAGATTGTCAAAATTTAGCTCAATGCAAAGAATAACTGAATGTGAAATAAAACCACAGGCTGTGAATCAAATGCCCCCCCAGTACACTTTGCTGCCTAAATGCACAAAACTTCATTACAGCTTTAGATTATACAGCTGTTTGAAGTTTGCATTCAGCAAAAGGAGATGAGGTGCCAAAGTCTGACACTCAATAAATTAGCATCCTTCCCTCTTGAACTAAATAGGGACTAGATTAGTCCCTGGACTGTAAAAGAGTTCAGTCTCAAAACAAGAAGAGGTGCCAAGGGACCTGCTCTAGAAGTTATTAGACAACAGCAGCTTACATCCTGCTGTGACGCTGTCCTGACTTTTTAAATCCCTGCAGGGTTCAGATTAGGGATGGCTGACTAATGGGATCGCCATGACAACATTAACATGTACTGTAGAGAAGAGGAACAAGAGGCAAATGATGAGGATGGATAATGAGTGTGAGCAAAGTCACGTCCACCTGAACACGCCCTTCTCTTGCCACCTTCCACTCCTTTTTTGTCTTCCGTCTCTATGCCAATACTTGATCTTGAAGCACGATGTGTCAAAGCTCACGTAGTCTCAGCAAGACAGAATGGAGGGGGCAAGAAGCTGTGGTGAGGAAAAAAGTAAAATTAGCTGAGGTAGTTGCTGCATTTATTTCCAAACCTTTTGGGGTTAAGTAAAGCAAGAGCAGTTGATGGCAACATACATTTCAACATGTGGGACAGTCATATTCTCACATTTCACAGCAGAAATAATGTAACTGGTGAATTCAAGCCTCACTGGGTGGAGCCATTTCTACAACCTTGCCAAAATGTTAAAAGAGCCCCAGAGACATGTTGACTTAATTACTACTGCCACTGCTGCAAGCTGTGGCTGCATGTGAAGCAGTTGCATGGAAGGCTGTTGTGTTTTACTTCCAGTCTTTTAAAATAAATTGATGCTGAATGTAAAATTTTCTCGGTGCTTTAACTAAACAATTAAGGGTTTCACTGAGAGCCTGAACAGTGTATTGCAAAGTTCTTATGACATTTTGGAGATTTCGTGGCACTTTCCTGGGTGCAAAGTAGACAGTATTGTTTAGATTGTTTAGACTGAGAGTTGATGCACTTTCACTTAAATTCCTCTCAGATGAGGGCTTATTAAACAATTTTTGTCTGACCTTTTCTGAAATGTTTTGTAGATATTTGTGCAAATTAAAAGATAAAATTAAATCACTAAAAACGGCTGCAAAATAGCTGCAGAGAGACTGTTTGGCACAACTTAAACAAGGGAGGAGCAGCCTCCTCACACTACCAGTTTTGACCAATAAGCTGACCACACTGGATTTTTTTTTTTTTTTTTTTAAAAAAAACTTGATTTCATTAAAAGGTAGAAATCTTATTTTTTTATTTTTGGGAACTCTTAATAATATGTCATTTGTCATTCTCTTGATTGGGGCAAACATTCATATGAAATGAACTGAAATTCCCTTTGTTAGTTTGCAGTCATCCACTTGTTTCAGTATTTACTGGACCTTGACTTTCAATTTAGTTTAATTATGAAGAGCTGATTTAAAATATGATTATTTTAGGGTATTATATAAAGGTATCAAAGAAGTTCTAGTTCAATTACATCCAGCTGACCCCAGTTTAAAGGTGCAGTCTGTAACTAAATCAAAGATCAATTACAAACAATGTAATATATAATTAAAACTAGTTTTTATTGGTATCTAATCACTTTACTAAAATTTATGTTTTTTTTTATTCTCTTAGAATCGTCATTTGTATCTACTTGCTGTGGATCCACATTTTTACTATAAATGCTAAAGATGCATGCTTTAAAATTAAGTTAAATTATAGTGATGCTCTTTAACAAAAGTTACACCTTTTGTCAATAATCTTAAAGCCTTAATGCCTTGAAATGCTCTAGACATTTCTCTAGAACTTTGTGTGATTTAACATTGGATAATTAACTATGCACATTAGCTTTATTTATTATCTTTTATCTCCACCAGTCTACCTAGCTGCAGTTGCTCGTTCTGCTCAAACACTATTAAATCATTGACTTATCATTTTAGCTAATTGGTTATGTGTTACTTATGTTAGATAAACCTGGTTCCTGAGCTCAAAGTCTCCTTATATATCAAAGTGACCACAGCATAGAGTGTCAAAATAAAAGTTACTTTTCTTTGGTGTCATAAAGCATCAGCCAAAACATTAAAACCACTAAATGATAAAAATGGAGGACAAACTTTTTTTTAAAATAAAGTTCTTTTCTTATTACCCTGTAATATTTTACAGGAAAAACATTTTTGCAGACCAAGCCGCTTCCAATGGCAACAGCTAAACAGTGCACGCCTCCAAAACAAAGAGGACTACAACAAAGAACCCAAGTCATCGACTTTGCCTCCAAACTTCCCAAATTCCAAACTGCTTAAGCATCCGTGAGATGAGCCGGAACTCCACAGCTAAATCCACAGAGGCCATAACCCACTGCCAACAGGACCCAAAGGATCCTGAAAATACAACCTGAGAGTCCCCGTGTCCATCCTCTTAGTCTTCAGTAGTATTTTGGTTGGCACAAGATTTTAATTCTGTAGATTGATTGAATCAGCATCATTATACTTCCCTCTCCGTGCCTACATGCCTCATTACTTGAAACACATATAAACAGGCACAAGATAATAAAATGTGAGTAATAAGATGGAATAATGGGTTATAATATGCTCCTTGTAGAACAAAACTATTGTTTTTTCTGGTATTCTCTTAAAAAGTTGTTAATCAACCTGAAAAGTCTTTTAGTTCCTGCTTCAAAAGTTGTTTATCAAGTTCATATGGAGCCACAAACTCAGCATCAGGACGCTGTAGAGCCCTTTATGAAACTACTTTACTTACTGACTCCCACTCATTCCTGGTGGATTTCTGACAATTACTGCCAACATCCATGAAATCTGCATTAGACATTTAAGTTCCAAATACCAACACATCGCTCAAGGGTGACTCATTTAACAAGCGTGTTGGTGCTTGTACACAAAAAAATACAGCTGTGAGCATGAAAGGCACCAATCTAATGAAAAGCAAATCATGCCTTTTTTGAAGGTTTAGTTAGGCGTGGGCCAAATAGTTGCTTTAGACAAAGCACAAGAGGTTCAAAGTTCTAGTCTTCAACCAGACTGAGCTTGTAAGGGATTGGTTTAAGCCACCATCATGCTGTTTTGTAGACTACAGTACAAATTTACAATGCTGTGCAAATCTAAAATTGCCCTCATTTTTAAATATATTACCAGGAGAACAGGAAATGGGTAGAGCAACTTAGAAAAACATGTACAATGCAGTGTATAAGGAATTTCCATGTAAGAATTTGTACCATTCTTCCAAGCTCAAAATTCAGAGCCTCCATTGCTTTGCTGTCCATGAGCCAGCATACTTGCTTGTGTGCCTAACTCACATCATTAACTATTAATAGACCAGCACAGGTTTCCTTATGGTCGTGTCAGAGCTGCTTACACACTGAGCTCTGGAAACATAATCCAGCAGCAGCATCTTGAGCCGATACTGAACCAGAAACAACTGCAACAGCACAAAGCTCCTGCTGCATACTTTGATAAAACACGCAGCTGGTTTTGAGATTATTTCTTTATTGAGGAAATGTTTGTATTGCTGAATATACAACTGAAGACAGAAATGGTAAATATTTGACTGTGGTTTTTATATAAAAAAAAAGAATTGAGGTAAAAAGCTCTCAAAGCCTAGCACTGACCTCAAAGATTACACAGTCAAAATAAAGTTTTACTTCATCCCCATTTTTGTTTAAAATATGTGTGTGTGGGCAAAATCTATTTCATTGTAGTCTACATATTAGTCAATGGCTCTGTTCATTAAATTACCTAAGACAGAGTTTGGAAAAATACCACCATCCCTCATTAGATAATCAGATTGCTCAAGTGCTTGCATGGTAGACTTGGGCAGCAGCTTGTGTTTGTACAGGTCAGGCTGTGTGCACAGTGAGAGGAAAAACACTGGAATGAACTGCATTTGCTGCTGTCTGTGACCCAGATGGACAAGCTGACGTATCCTCATTACACTAACTCATTGATTCTGTTGAGTTTTATGTGTGTGTATGTGGACAAAGCTGTTGCAAAGTGTACAGGGAGGTAATTGATCATATGATTATCAAAATATTTAAGCACAAAATGACACCAGTGATACTTTTGAGGGATTAAATTCCCTGATATTTGGTGACTTATTAAAAATCAGATTTAATTTTTTAGTTCTTTTCTACTTTTTCATTAAAATTACCACTCATGTACAGTAACATATATACAATAGTGAAAACGAAAACACTTCCCCTTAATTCTAAGAATTTATGCATAAAAAAATGTTCTGATTCTTTCAGAAGAAACTCTTCTGTCATTATTTAACATAAACAAAACCAAAATTTAGAAATGGTGTGTAGAAAACTGTTCACTGCATGATTCAACCACCTTTAGCAAAAGCAACATGCACGGCTCTCTTAAGGTCCCTCCACAGAGTTTCAGGTTGAGGTCTGGACTTTGATTGCATAATAGCAAGATCCTGATTCTTTATTTTCTCAGCTAGGCTGTTGTAGATTTGTTGCTGTGTTTGGGATCATTGTTCTGTTCCATAATCTGTGTAAATTGAGCTTTTAAACAGATGGCCTCATATTTGACTCTAGCATGCTTTGGTATACAGAGAGGTTCATGGTCAAATCAATGACAGCACCTAGCAACCCTTCCAAGCAAGCCATACCTGTTTTTTTTTTCTTTTTTCTAATTGTATTGCCATCAGCTTCAACATTTCACGTGTTGACCTAGGCCTGAGGGTTTGACATGTAGCTTTTCGGACTTTTTGCTGTTTCTTAAAACGTTGCATGGTGTGACCTTGGGGTTAACTTGCTGGGATGTCCACTGCTGGAAAGGTTGGATACTGTGTTGACTTTTTTTCTATCTGTGAACAATGTTTCATGGTAGAATAATGGGTTCCTTCAAGTTCTTTGGACATGGCATTATAACCTCTTCCCAGGCTGAACAGTAATAATTGCCTTCCTAAGGTGATGTATTTTCTCCTTGGCATTGTGTTAACACATCCAAATGCATCAAACTGCCAAAACTACTTTTTTGGAGGTACTCAGACTGGTTACATCCTGATTTGTAACTGAAAAAGTATTTTCTTTATCAAATGATGGCTATTACAAGAGGAATAAGTAGCACCTTACAGTGAGGTAGAATGACACTGAGCTGCCTTATGTTACAGGTTCAAAGCAGCCATAGAGCTGATTACACACATTAACACATAATATGTGTAACACACATTTTTAATTATGTACTTGTTCAACACAAAAAAAAAAACTTGGAATTTGCCTTGAAGGGTTACTACAAGAAAATGAAGGTTCGGCACATGAAAAAGCTGAGTTTAGGAACAAGTTCAGCTACATTTTCTTGTCCAAGCCATTGTGGAAAACTGAATTTCTTATGTGTTACACCACAATGGCTCGTACCTAACCTGACCTCCTGTCAGTTCTCACTGTGAACTGACAGGATGCTGCGTCAGCTGTGTCGGACTGCGTCAGAGAAATAAATTCCCAAATCAGTGCTGCTTATTACAAAAGCATTGTATTGTCCTGAGCAATAATGTTCCATTATCTTTGAGGAAGTACTTTTGAGGAAACTGTGAGAAAGCATAAGAGCTGTACTCTGCATAAAGTAAAATTAATTTATTTCAAAATAATTCCTTTGATCATTCTGAAGTAAGTGAGGATTCTGTCTGTTTTGCAACAGCTGAAATATCTCCACTTGCAAAGTCAAGTTCCCGTTGTTGCGATAATGGTCCTCAGTTAATGTAAACTCTTTGGAAATCTCAGCTCACACTTTGTGTGACCTCAATTTACAGGAAGTCATCGGCTTTTATATGAGAAAATATCACAAGTGAAAAATATGTGGTTTTATTTCAGTTGATATTTAGTCATGGGGTTAACAAAGGTTTATTATTTTCCCAATGTTTGACTATTCAAACTTTTTTAATAGAGCACTTGATAAAGTCCTGTGAAAGTAGGGCGCCGGCTGAACTGAAGGTGGATATCCAGCATAAATAAGTATTTAGTTTATAAAACTGCTACAAGGAAAAATAATAATGCCAGTACATTACTTTGTCCCCTTATGTAGCTTTACGATTAATAGAAATTCTTGATGATATATGTGCTAATAACCCAAACAAAAACAAAAAGTCCTGAGTTCAAAAGGCTGCTGCAGGATGATGGACTCTGTCAGCTTCATAGCATATAAATTCCAAAAACCTTTAACCTCACTGAACCTGTTGATGGACAGCCCCAATGGTCTTGTCAAGCATCCTTTATAAACTACGTAGTTTTCTGTCAGTATTTCTCTGCTTCACAAACATGTATTCACCAGTATTTCTTTAGATTATGTTTTAAATTAACTTCTAGATAAATAGACAGATTCAACTTATTGACACTGTATGTCACATGTACATTCAACAAAATGCAGTTAGCATCCACCCAAAAGTGCAAGAAGTGCTAGGCTAGTGTGGATATGGGACAGTGGGGTAATATGGGTCAGTCCTTGACCGGAGGTTCTTGTAGCGCCTAACGGAGGGCGAACAGTTTATGTGGAGGATGATGGTAGTTGCTTGTTCTGCTGAGGCAACGCTTCCTGTAGATGTCACCAAAAGCAGGAAGTAAAGACAGCCCCCGTGATACGTTGGGCTGTCTTTAACACCTTCTGAAGAACCTTCCAGTCAGTAGCAGAGCAGGTCCCGTACCACACCGTAAAGTAGTTAGTGAGGATGCTCTCGATGGTACAGTTGTAGACGTTCACCAGGATATCTGAGGACAGGTGGTTTTTCCTCACAATCCTCAGGAAGAAAAGACGCCAGTGAGCCTTCTTGACCAAGCTGAAAGAGTTTATGGTCTAGGAGAGGTCCAAGGAACTTAAAGCTGGAAACACATGCATGACCTGTGAAAGCTAACACCTCAAATTCAGGCATGTTGTCAACACCACATCATTTTTAGTTTAACAATAATGCTAATGTTTTTATTCTGGTGTTATGTTGGCAAATTAAAAATGGCAAAACCAGATGAGTCTTCCAGCAACAGGCTGAACTGCAGCAGGTCTAATAAAGAGTTTTCCATGATCTTCTGCATTTTATTAAAGAAATGTCTATTAAAGTGCCTCAGTACAGGCACTGCATCCTAACAGATCAGTTAAACAACATGTGTAGGGAAATATGCATTCCCATTCAAAAACTGTAATGTTAAAAAAAGTTATTTTGTGAGTTTTACACATACTTACAGGTCACAACTCATAACAGCAGAAAAAGGTAAACCATGCATGTTTAACTGTCCTGCTCATATATTAAAGATACAGTGTATAATAATTACTGACATCTAGTGGTAAAGATCCGCATATAAATTACTGTAAATGTCAAGCACAGTTGTGAATGGACAGTGGCCGTCAGTGGTCAAAATTCTTCCAGATATAAACATGTGTTTTTTCATCTGTGAATGGATCCAGTGACCTCAGGTGCAGTGATGACTGTGCTACAGGTTACTACAAAACCTGGTGTACACATCTACACTACAAAATCGTGCACATGTGTACTGTCTTCTTGTATATGCCTTTTAAGGCGTTACTTATCAGTTGTTTGTCCGTTCAGCGACACTGTTGTAAAAATGGTGGAACAAATATTGCGGCTGCCATGCATGTGTACTTGCAGCAAGTAGATATAAATTGCAGATTCTAAGAGAATAAACACAACATTTATTTTACCAAAGTGATTAAATACCTAAAGAAATAATATATAAACTTTTCTGTCACTGATCTTTGGTTTTGTTCCACACTGCACCTTTAACTAAGTGCTTCTTGATCCTGGTCCTTGAGACCAGCTGCCCTGCATGTTTAATTTAGGGATTGCCAACCCTGGACCCCTTGGGCCAGTGTCCTACAGTTTTTAGATGTTGACAGTTTGTTGTCATGTTCTGCACCAGCCTTTGATGAACTACACCATTTTTATATCATTTATAACAGTTCTAAGCCTACTCCAAATGGAACCTCTGAAACAGTGACTTTTGGAGAGACAAGACAAAAGTGGAAGTGGTTTGCCATAATGTACTGCATAACACTTATGAAAAGCAAATCCCAGCATATCATCACAAATATTTAATACCGTCTGTTGAGCATAGTGGTGGAGGGGTTATGGTTTGGGCTTGTAAACACGAGTCTACAAACTAATAAATCATGGTACTTAATTGGTTTTCCTACACACTGCTTCTGCAATTTGGTTTAGTTTTTGTTAAATAACATTGTAATATGTTATTCATCTCATGGTCTTATGATTAGCCATATGCGTAATCACAAGACCCGGTGAGTACATGATCTTTACTATGTTGTGGTGTATAAAACTTTATAGGTTTTAACAACTGTAGTGTCTGTGTTAACTGTCTCTGTGACTGCAAGCACGTGAGACAAACTAGTTCTTAGAAGCTGTAATTTGCTTTAAATTATTCCTCTTTATGTGGTACAGTCTGCAGCGAGGTATGATTACAACCTAGAGAGTTGGATGAGTCATACACCTGTAAGCTTGCTGAGCTATTTTGACCTCAGCGTGTCCACTAACATCACTTGTTACAATGAGCCAAAAAACATTAGGTATGCTTGATTTTTATTTATTTATTTTTTACTAGAGATCTGGGGTTCCATGACCTGATGCTGTGTGGTTTAATTATAGTAATTGGAGCAAAGCATTTTAAGTTAAGATGCACACAAATATAGTACACTTGTATATAACTATTGACATGTCAACAGGGTTAAATGTAGAGGGAGAATGGCCACCCTGCCTGTGTAGACAAGGAAACTTTAGTTAGTGCTGTTCACCAGTTTTAAATAATATTGTATTGTAACTATTTTCTATTGTGTTTTGTAGCTCATACTAAACATTACACCAGTGTACATTCAATCAAGCTGTTATAGAATCAAATGTCATTTGATGCATTGTACCAGAGTTAGCCTTAAGCTAATTTACATCTGCAGGGCACACGAAAAACCAGGCAATTTCCATATATGGTTACACCCAACTCACCCAGTCACGAACAAACATTTATTTAGCAAAATAAAATACAAAAAGTTGAAAATTAGAGTGACACAAGTAAGTGGTTATAGATTTTGCTGTTTTTTTAAAAACAGTTTCAGTTCAGATTTAGAAGTTTATGGAGCTGCAGCTGTTTATATTGTCACTTATATTCCACTGTGTAGTGGATTTTAAGTAAAAGGCAGGTTGTCTAAAAGTTGTGTGGAAGAAAGGTACGTTACATGACAGTTGTAGATGTAAGCTTTTCTGGTAAATCTTACAGAACTAGCAGGGCAATAGCAGACAAAATCCAGTAAGCATCCAGTGACCAGACCATTTAGGATCTTATATACTAAACTATAGTTTGAAAATAGTCTAAAATTTTTTTCAAAATTATGTTTCTGAAGAATCATACCACGGTGGTACTGGAATGGCTTTTTATCAAAGATTTTTATAGCTTGTTTGTATAGTGATTCTAGAGGTCTGATGGCAGATTCACTGGCCTGTCCCCAACAGGTGACACAGACGTGTGGAAAAAAATCAGAGCATGTATAAATGTTTTGGCAATGTCCAAAGGAAGAAATGATCTGCGGTTTGCCAGGTTGTGTAATCTATAGCTGGGACAAGTTAGCCAAGTAAGTCTGATAGGGGTGAAAGGGATACCTCAAATGAGGAATTATACAAGCAGATAGTCCTGGAGAGACTCTTACTGGCTCACCTCAGCAAGCAGGTGAACACCTTTCAGGACCCATTACAGTTTGCATACCGTAATGGGCTTGGGGTTGAAGATGCCATCATATACCTGCTTCAGAGAGCCCACTCTCATCTGGACCAGTCAGACAGCACTTTGAGGGTCATGTTCTTTGATTTCTCAAGTGCTTTTAATACGATTCAGCCTGCTCTGCTGTGTGAGAAGCTGCAGAAATTCCAGGTGGATCCCTCCACAACCACCTGGATTTACGACTACCTCACAAACAGACCACAGTTTGTGAGACTGAAAGGTTGTGTGTCTGAGATGGTGGTCAGCTGCACTGGAACACCACAAGGGACTGTACTTTCACCATTTCTATTCACGCTGTACACCTCAGACTTCCAGTACAACTCTGAGTTCTGTCATCTGCAGAAATACTCTGATGACTCAGCAGTTGTTGGGTGTATCAGTGATGGACAAGAAGCAGAGTACAGAGAACTGGTCGGTCAGTTTGTGAAATGGTGCGGTGACAGTCATCTCATCTTGAATACCAAGAAAACAAAGGAGATGATTGTTGACTTCAGGAGGAACAAGAACACACATAGAAGTGTTTCCATCATGGGAGAGGAGGTGGAGGTGGTGGAGGAATACAAGTACCTTGGAGTTCAGCTGGACAACAGACTTGAGTGGAAAAGCAACACTGAGTACATTTACAAGAAAGGTCAGAGCAGACTCTACTTCTTAAGGAAGCTGAGATCTTTTAACGTCTGCACCAAAATGTTGCAAATGTTCTACAGGTCTGTTGTTGAAAGTGCAATCAGCTTTGCAGCAATCTGCTGGGGCAGCGGCATCAGAACCAGAGACTTGAAAAGAATTAACAAACTGATTAAGAAAGCTGGTTCTGTGCTTGGAGTAACTCTGGAGCCGCTGGAGTTGATCATCAAAAAAAGAATTCTGTACAAGCTGACGAAGATAATGGAAGATCCTTCACACCCTCTACACAACGCCGTGACGAAACAACAGAGTGTGTTCAGTGGGAGGCTTGTTCAAGTCCGATGCAAGACAGAGAGATACAGAAGATCCTTCCTTCCAGCAGCTATCAGGCTGAAGAACAAAGCCCTTAATTAATTAATGTGATTGTTTTAAAAAAAAAAAAAAAAAAAAAAATACTACTACTACAATATTGAATTTCCCTTTGGGATTAATAAAGTATTTTTCATTCATTCATTTCATTCATTTTGAGCCAAAGCAATTCCTTCAGGAAGTTATGTGCTGGTTTCAAGCTAGACACAGGATGCTGTTAATGTTGGCTTGGTAAAAGTTCTCTAGCTGCTGAGAAGAGAGTCCCAGAGATGTTGGACGTTATCGGTGTAATCAGACCGGCCACATTCAAAGCACCTGCCAAGCTACTACTTAGAGTAAGCCTTTTGTATTCAGTTCCAAGGACCTGGGTCCTCTGTTTTAGCCTGTGTTCATGGACCTGGGCAAACATCAATGGTCAGCAGGAGGCTCTTTCACAGACTTTCATTCTGCCATACTGTCCAGTTTAGTGCTAAAGAGGCTATGTTACCAATAATTTCTTTTCAAGGTCTCTTAGATTCTCATATGTTTGGTTTTGAAAGCCAGGGCAGCCATGCATGGATGCAAGAATCTGCTGGATTGAACACATTCAGTTGGAAGTGTATCCAAAGAGGAGATGGGACCAAATGAGCAGACTGAGAGGATCCATGTTAGGCCTTATTTAAGTCTGAGTTGCTCTTACTGAAGTGTGGCACCTGTTTTTATTTATTTTTTTTTTAATGTCAGATTGTAATTTTCAGTTCTCAAGTTCAAATTTATTTTCCAAACTCACACAAAGCCACCAAAAACTAACCCACTTTAGCAGGTATAGAGGTAGACCAACACTTGTTCAGAAGAGTCAGGTGACTTTGAAGTGATGATTAAGAACACGTGTAGGGATGTTGCAGCATGTTGAGTCAGAGGTTCACTTTACTAAAAATAAAAAGGCTACAGAAGCTTCTACAGTAGCCTGTGTTAAGTAATATTTTCTAATATTATTCCATTAAGTTCAAGATGATGCGGTAGTACAAAAAAACACAAAGAGGTTCAGCTTTGTTGGGTGATTTAAAGAGGCCAACAAGGTGACCGTCAGAGAGACGTCTCTTCGCTTTGCGTCAACTGACCGCAAAGCACAAGGACAAAGCAGATGTACGAGTTAAACAAAAGAGAAATACCCAGAACAGGTAATTCTAGACTAGCTTGTTAATATTTAACCACTACTACTTGTACAAGTCTTACAAAATTGGGGGAATAAATACTTAACTGTTGACAAATCTTACATTTAAGCCAAACACACAAAAATGGTACACACATGCATTTCATTATAAAGTCACATGAAACGAAAATATGTAGGTAACATTTAAGAAAGACTACATTTGCCAAAGATTAATTAAAAAAGGTAGGTCCTGACATAACCATAGGAAACAAACAAATAGAAAAGTCAACTCCAGAACTGGCCAAACCCCACCTTAGGAGAAATATTTATTTAAATGCCCTTGAATTAATCCTAAAAGTGCATACAACATAAATTAAATCAAATTAAAAAGAAAGAAAATTAATTTTAAAATCAAAATTTCCTATGTAATAACTTGTAAAATACATTTTTATTATCACTTTCTTTATACAGCTGACACACTATAGCTCAATAATTAATATTTCATCGTCAAACATCCAAAAAAAATCCGATTTTAAAGATGCTATCAATTAGCAGTTCTTCTGATCTGGTCCCAACAGTCGGTCCTGCCGGCTTCTCCTAAACTTATTTTCTTGGAGGTAAGATGTAATGGAGAAACCAAATGATCTCTTTAAGCCTGCACCATCTTTAGCTACAAGATGCTTTAACTAATGGAGGTGGCTTGATGTGGCACATTTCAGTGAAGACAAGGAGTAGGTCTCTGGACCAAACTTACATAGAAATCAATATTCCCCCTCATCTTTCAAAAGATACTAAAATACAATCACAACAAGCATCAACGGCTGGAAGATGTGACGGATATGTAGACTGTATACACACAGATGCTGCAGCCACATGTTTTCATCTTTAAATGAGCAACCAAGACTAATATTAACACAATATCATAAAATGATCAAGTGGCTGCAAAACTGTACCTTTTTGCACCATTAAAAAGAGGGAAAACTGATCATACAAACACAACAGTTACCTCACAACAAGAGTGCATATTTGTTTTTATTGGCACAAATGAAAGAAGGTAATCTGTGTAGAATTGTAGCATCTACAACTATTTGTTTGTGGTGAGTCACAAACAAGAAGAATGTGAAATGTATCTTTTAATGTGTGTACAGCTCATCAGATGAGGAGGATTTACGTTGCAGACCATTAATGAAGATTTATTTTGGTTGTGTCTGTGTTTAGTCTTGTTTTTATTCCTCCACCTGGTCGAAGTAGATGGCTGACCTTCCTGAGTCTGGTTCTTTCTGTAAAAAGAAAGTTTTCCCCTCTCTGCTGTTACTCTTCGCCTGTGGATGCTAGCAAAGGACAAAAACTGGCATGAAGATTCAATGGGATTCACTGGTTTTATTAGCTAAGCTATTCTTATTTTTTTTGCACTGGGATGTATCTTTGTATTTTATATCTTTTAATTGGTGCTATGAAAAGAGAAAATAGGAAGAAAAAGTAATTCTGTGTAATCACAAGTATATGATTCATACATGTTATCCCTCAGTGATGAGGGACATTGTCATCCACATATTACAAATATAAAACTTTTGTAATACAATGGTTCCACAGGTGGAATGAGACAAAAACACACCAGCCAGCCATCAGTTTATCGCAGATTAAATTCACTGCAGTGTTGTCAGTGACCCCAGTGTGTCTGTGTGTGGGTGCACCTTCCGCAGCGGTCACATTTAATCTGCATGTCTGGCCGTCTGTCCCATCTGTGCTGAGATCACTGCGTCCTACTCAATTCATAATGCTGTCTAATCTGAAATGAAAGTCTCTGCTCACATTCACTGAGCTCAGAGGCTGGAGATTAAAATCTAATATGATGAGAAGAAAAAAAAAAAAAACCAAAACAAAACCAAAAATCCTGCACATGGACGCATTCTGACTACTCTGAACTTATTCCAGGTCTGACTCACTTTCAGTTACCACACAAAGGAGTGAGTCAGACCTCATGTGACACGAAGAAAAACGATGAATTTCCCTAGGCTCAGTGAAAATAAAGCAACGTACGCCCTCTTGAGGTAGATAAACAAAAAGCTGCATGAAAAAGTTGAAAATTGCATAAATGCCAGTAGAGTCATCTGACTTCCAGGAACAGCCACAAACTGAGCAAATAAAGTTTCTCCCCTTTACAGTAAAAGATAAAATAAGCCAACTGTATTTCTTCTAACAATTAAATCCTTTGCAGCTTTTTAGTTTACTGAAATTAGGATGTTTTAATGAATTACACTGGTTTCCAGTATATCATCCTTTTGTTTTTGTTTGTTTCTTCTGCTTTTGTTATGAGAAGGCACTAAAAACAAGCCTAATGAAATCACCAAAATATGTCCCAGCATAAACTGCAAAGACGCTTCAGTAATATGAGTGATCACCTCAAACTTATGATGCTGCACTTGAAACTCAAGAATGAACTAAATGGAATGATTAATTTTATTTAAATTTAGAAAATGTCTTAATTTCTAACCCAACTTAACATGTCTTAGTTTGACTTTCAAAATGAGAGTGACTTGACACATGATGTAAGCTTCATCTGGAAATGATGCAACATCCTGGCAATGCTGCAAAAACTGCAGCTGCACATGAAGGAAGCAGCAAGGTGACTGTCGCTTGGCTGCAGACAGGAATATAAACAGGCAGACAGGAAATGTGCTGACTAATAGGATTATGGGTCAAATGCATGGAGGTGTGTGTTAAGGAGAGCAGTGCAAAGTGCTCTTTATTTATTACAATGGGAGAGTGACTGTGAGTTTTTCCACATTTAGTGTGAGGACATTTAGCAGAGCTAAAGTTTGGCTAAGTAAGCTAAGTTTGGGTTTTTTTCTTTGTTTTTCTGCCTGAACGCTGGTATAATCTGTGGTCTTTAACTTCTGGAAAGACTGTTTTTTATTTATATTTAGGCTATTAAATGGGATTAAAAAGGGAAGCATTTAAATTTAATTTGCACAGTAACTTAATTTTTTTTAAAGGTTTTGCAGCTGAAGACGTTTACTACAACAACTCAAACTTGTTCTCTGGTGTGAGAGGAGTTTGCAGCAATCCTGCCACCTGCTGGATGCACACAGTACGCATCATATCCACAAAGCCCTCAGAACTAGACTTGCTTGTTTTGGCTTAACAATCATATCAGATCAGTCATATCTAAGTATAAATCTTTGTTAGTATTGCTACAGAATTATGTTTTCTTTTTTATTCCTATGTATAAACATCACTGATCACTTTTGAGCAGGTGTAAATAGATGCAGTTGAGAAGATTATGTAGTTTATACAAAGTCACCCATAAATTATATATATATATATATATATATATATATATATATATATATATATATATATATATATATATATACAAATATATCACTTTCAGCTTGGAAAAAAAGATTATTTTAGCTTTAATGCAAAGCACTGTGGAGAAAATAAAGGAATAGACGACATAAAAAAAGTTTATAATCCATTTAAAACTTAATATCTAAAACTGTTTCAAAGTGATACTTTTAATAATTTGTAAGAACTGTATTCAATTTATATTCAAAGAATTATCTCATTTAAAAATTTTATCTAATAGTTTTATTTTTTATGTAAGCCACCTCATTCTCATGTTTTGTTTTAAAAGCCATGGCAGTTACAATCCAGTTTACACTAGATGGTGCTGTAAGGTTTTAAATCTGTGTGTGGTTTCTTAAATATTAGATATAGTTTGCACACCAGTGGTGTCTAAAGTTGATCCTCAAGTGCCATGGTCTTTAAGGGTTTTAGTGTTTCCCTCCTCCAATGACACATTAATTTGAGTCAGGTGTGTTGGAGCAGGGAAACATTGAAAACCTGCAGGATTGTGGCCTTTGAGGACCAGAGCCAGACATCCCTGATGTACACTGTCATGCAACAAAGTGTACATCCAGTCCTTGAGGGCCGTTGTCCTTCAGTTACTGGATGTTTCCCTTCAGCAACACATGTGATTATATATGGTCTTTTACTGAACCCCAAAAGAGGTAATTCGACAAGGTTTAGTAGTTGTTGGGCACAAGCCCATACTGGTAATAAATTCTGTCCATTTTATGTTTTGTTGGATTTAAGTTTTGCCTGTCATTGTTGTTGGTCGTCTCCCAGGTGTCTTGCCCATTACACATAGTAGTATGTTACTCAGTATTATGGGCTTGACACACGGGAGGCAAGCAACAGCAGCGATGGTGGCACATCGTGTATTATAGCTTACAGTAGTAGCGGTTTAAAAGTTCCCCT
This sequence comes from Melanotaenia boesemani, assembly GCF_017639745.1. Classification (NCBI taxonomy): domain Eukaryota; kingdom Metazoa; phylum Chordata; class Actinopteri; order Atheriniformes; family Melanotaeniidae; genus Melanotaenia; species Melanotaenia boesemani. The sequence continues at coordinate 13,743,323 of NC_055704.1, read as the reverse complement.
GTTTCCATGATGGGTCCTTGACTGGTTCTTGACTGGTCCTTGACTGGTCCTTGACTGATCCTTGGCCGATCCTTCACAGGTCTGTGGGGGTAATGTAATCCCCCGCAATGACGTCGTCAGCGAGGCTCTGCCCCTAAGCAGCCCAAGTAAAAAAACAGCTGCAATCCCTCTTTTGTCCACGGGGAGGAGCAGTGATTTGATCTTGCTGCTCTCTAAACAGTTTATAATGAGCTGTGTCGCTCATTTGTTGCATTTTTGCCAACATTTAAAAAATGATTTGATTTGAAAATGGCGTCAAATAAATGTATCAAAAAAGCCGACATGTGTAGCTAATGGTGTTATGAGGCAAAGCACAACCTCCTCAAGTCGGCTAAGTGGTGAATGTCACTAGCAGCGAGCTTTCTAAACATCCCGAGGAGCGCTGCCAGCGGTCATTTGACTGCAACGTAAGTTATTCACAGTGGGGGTTGATACAGCTGCTGCATAACTGAATATTGACAAAATCATAACGTAATATCGGCAGGTAAAAATAACATAATACTGATAATGTGTAAAGCAGGGATCACAAAAGTCCGGACCCAGCCCAACCTATATTCTGAATTAGGCCTCAAAGTGCTATTATCCTAAGTAGATAAGTAAATAAATGGTTTATACTGTGAAATGAAGTGTCCCTGGATTTTATTCATAGCGATCTAGTGATAAAACGTGATAAAACGTCATACAACTGTGTCTCAGCGGTGGGACAGCTGCCTGCCCGCTGTCTGAAGCAGGCACATGCGCAAAGGCTGGTAGGAATGACAGGAACCAGCAGCCTATCATCACACAGGGTTTGTGATCTTACAGCCAATCAGAAGCAGAGTAGGGCGGCCATTTATTACAACTCCATAGCCGTGATATACGACAGTTTGGCTGAGAAAGAGTCTCCCTGAGCGGCTCTGTGGAAGTTTAGACGTGCTAAACTGCTCGTAAATATTGATGTGTTTACTTTTCCAAACAAGTAAGCAGGTAAAACTATAGACAACAACTATCTAATAAAAGTCCTAAAATACCAGGTTCAGCCGTTTAGTTTTTAATACACTATAGGCATGGTAGCGTGACTGGCGGTCATCAAAAGACCGCTGGCGACGCTTCCAGTGTTTAACACTGGAAAACCCAGAGATTTCTTATCCCTCTACCATGCCCAGAGTACAACCAAAAGGCTGCCCGGTTTGAAATTAACAATTCAATGGCCAACAATTAGCACCTTTACATTTGTAAACACAGCCATTACCTGCCGTTAGCTGTTCAAGCATACTCCTTGGGGGGAGGAGTGTGCTTGAAAAGAGCTAGGGACTGTGCTGTATAGTTTCACTCACCACAAACGGTATATGTGCTTTTGACCATTTCTCACATTTTCATGTACCCTTTATTGAGCATTGGTCATGTGAGTTTTCATCGTCATCACACTATTGTACGCCCAGCTTGCTTTCAAGTGAGAGATTATCACGTTTCTGTTTCCACAAAGGCAAGAAGGAAAGCATAATCAAGTATTTCAAATGAGAGATAATTACATTCCTTTTGACCTGGGAACAGAAAAGCAAAATCAATTTAATGTTCCTCACTTCCTAATATGGTGCAACAAGGTTCACAGTCCTCAATGTTTTTAGTAAAAAAAAAAAAATTAAAAAACACCTTACTAACAGGGTGGAATGGAACATAACAGAGTGGAACAGAATATAACAGGGTGGAAAATATTTGTTCCCAATTCCAAATAAAAACGCTTCAATGGCCAGATGATCAGCAATGAATAAAGATATTTCTACAGTGATCCAGATTTTTTGTTTGTTGTTTTTTTTGTTTTACATTTTAGATTTTGTAAGAGATGGGTGTGTTTTAACAACAGCAGTTTTATCCGTGACTTTAATCGATAATTATTATCATTATCCAGTGTATAAAAATGTTGGTGTAAAAACGCCAAAGATAGATAAGCATGATGCTGAACTTCGTGGTCTTAGCTCCTGGTTTGGTGTGTCTTGTTGTGTTTATTATCATTCTGAAAGGTATACCAAGTTGTGGGCTGCATATATGCAGCCCACAACTTGAACAAAGGCTAAATTCCTCAACATTCGCACTTGCTCCATAAAATTACCATCTCCAAGGCTCCTCCACCACCACTTTGACTATGGATTGATAAGTAAATGAGCCGCAGTTTTGTAATTGTTGCATTGTCAAAACAGTTCTGTTAGTGTTGTCACACAAAATTCAGTAGACTAGTTGGTTCCTATGCAGTGAATTTACATGTTATTACAAAAATACACAATAATAAAATAGGCAAGTGGCAAGATTAGAATAATGTTATAAGTTCTGCGCAAAGACTCCTTTTTCATTTTCCAAAACAAAACTGACATAAACAATCTTGAAAAAAATGTGCACGTAGGCTATGAGGAAAGAATGAATGCAATGAAGTAGGGACTGGTTGAATAAACACGGTTTAACTGGACGCCTAAGCGAGCGCGTTGCAGGATGGCTCCAGATTTTATTGTCAAATGGTTCCAGGTCAACCAAGTCCGAACTGCTTAGAGCAGAGTCCTGCACGGTTCCGTTTTGCTACGCATACCTGCTCTAACCCGTTAGAATGACTCCCGAACCCGACTCGTCACCAATGTATTTATTCCATTTAAATCCGAACCAGACTGATGTTTAACCCGCGACCCGAGCCATTAACGCATCATTGCCATGCTGCACCGCTTCTTTTCCATTATTATAGCCTATTGTTGTTTTATCATTGTGTTAATCTAAAACACATAGATAGCCTATGAATGTTTATTTTAAGCTTGTTCAACATTTTTAAAACAGCTTTATATTCCTCTGACTGAACCATTTCAGAGTGAAGACTAAACCAGACCAGTGTGTTTTATTTTGCCACTGAGATTTATAATAGGCTACTCGGAGATTGCTGTGCTTTAACAAAATGTAATCCACCTTTCCTGGCAGCAGCTGTGTTCTCCGTTCCTGGACTACAAATCCGGCGGCAGAAAACTCTGCTGCGCAAATACCAGCGTAAAATAAACTTTCATATATTTTCTCTGTGTTGTTGTAGTATATTCAGATGATAAAACAACAATATAATAAAAAAGAAGACTTGGAAGGAGGAACAGCGGTGCAGTAGGCTATGGCACACGTTAACGTTAAAAAGCACACTGCTTGTTGTAAATACTTGGTTTATGCTTTAAGAGGTAAATATTTTGGTTAACATGTTGAAGAAATATCGTTGTTTCTTTTTTCATCTCTTGCTATGCTATTGAATTTGGCAACATTAACATGGAAATTCACTGCATTAGGACCGACTAGCCTACTGAATTTCTGGTAGCATGACAACACAAACTGGACTCGTTTGACCACTCTTACCCAATGTGCAACAATCACAAAACTGGGTCACTTGTTCAGCTGCCTCATTGCGGCTCATTTACGTATCAATCCACAGTCAAAGTGGTGGTGGAGGAGCCTAAGAGATGGTAATTTTCTGGAGCAAGTGTGAATGTTGAAGAAGGCGCATGTTCAAGTTGGGGGCTGCATACAGTACCTTTTGGAATGGTAATCAGAGCGTGTCGGGGAATAGCCCACCTGGAGGGGTGACGTAATCGGGATTCCCGGCGAGCAGGAAGTCGCAGCACAGCGAGTGTTGGATGTCCCCCCGCGATTAGACACATTGAAGTGGAAGAAATTATCTCCGATCCTGCGTGGGGCTTTTATCTGTCGCCCTGTCTTCTTATGGAGGTGAAATAAATAATATGAGAATAAAATAACCCTTCCTAGCTACCTCAAACAGATTCTGTGTTGCTTGATCCAAATCTGATTTGTCTATGTTAATAATGCTAATATTAAAAGATTAATCAGTATGATAAATACATCCTATTGAGAATAGAGCTAGGGGCTGTGATCCAGTATTTGAAAGGTTTTATTAACCTACTAGCATTCATTTCTGAATAAAACAATTGGCAGCGCACAAGCATGTTACAATTTCACATTCCACGTCAAACGATGATTATGTGTTAAGTTTTATGCATTTTTATGAATTGTGACTGGCCATCAGAGGTGCTTTGAGTGGCGCCTCTGCCGGTCAGTGTAAATTCACATAAAATCTGACAGACTACGGGCGATGAGAAGTCTGTGAGAGAAGCGCCATCTTCTGGGTCTACCCTATATTACAAGGAATGGGTGGAGTTTGATTAAAACATCGACACTCCCAGGAGAAGGAGGGGGCCTCTCTGGCGGCTGGAAGTTGGAAGGCAGCTGGCTGGAACTGGAATGGAACTGGGCTGGAAGCCGGCAGGTATTCGGCTGGCTTTCAGCTTGGATGGGAACTTTTAAACCGCTACTACTGTACATACTGTTTATTTTTGTAATGCATCTGGTCATTTCCCAATCCTACTTCTTTGATACCAAATATTCAGTCAGGTACCTGGTCATTCTTTGGAAAGGTTCATTTAAAAAAATACATTAATGACTTAAAATTAGTGCGTGAGGCAGATTTACAACCGCATAGTAGAGTGGAGGCTCCTTGCAGGTGGCAGGCTTGTCTTCAAATCAAATAAGGAAGCATATTTTTTCCCCACACACAGCTGGACATGAGGAACAAGTGGCAGAATGAGATTAAGCTGCTGACAGATGTATTGCTTTTGGCTCTGAGTCGGCAGCTTCCTACTATATTCCCCTTTGGTAGTCATCACTCAGAAATAGTTGAACATCCTCCAGTGGAAATAACTGAAGGACTATCTCTCAGGCTTCTATTCACATCAGCTTCAAGGACAGGAAGCCAAACAAATCTGGGTAAATTTAGCTGTATCTGTTAGATTAATCATTTCTCTGTGCACAAAGAACCAAAAAAAGGCATTTTCCATAACTGTGCCTTCAGGATTATGAATCAGTAAATGAAGCAAATCAGAAACTGTATAATGGGAAATTTGATCTTGACAAAAACGGTATAAAAAAAGATGGAAAGTTGTGTCATTTATTGCAGCTAGTGAATCAGGCAAAAGCTGTTTAGCCTGACAGCTGAAACTTGAGTTTAACTGTTATATTTGCAGTTTTAATGTAAAAATTGCTCAACTTTTTACCTGAGATGCTTCTTACTCGATGATTTGCTTCACATTATGTGTTGTCTTCTGTAATAAAACTGATTTAATGATTGAGGTTTAAACATTTCTTGAGAATATTTTTTGAGACCACTGATATTGTTGTTATCACTATTATTGCCGCTGCGTTCCCAGCTCCATAAATTAAATATATCTTAATTATTTTTCATTATTAATAGCCGTGTTTTTTTTTCTTTATAGTTATTGGTAATTTGCCTCTCCTTTCTCATTTAGTTATTTATTTGTTTATTTATGATAATGACAAAAATGATAATTACAATAATTATTGTTATTTTTATTGTTATTGGCATTATTGCCATCATATGTAGACTTGGCAGTTATCAGGCTGCTCTGCTCTTCAAGCTAGCATGTAGCTAGCTAGCACAACATGGACAGGTTTTTAATAATAAATAGACCAAAGGAACAGACCAACAGCCCTACTGTGGAGGACCCAGCTCGAAATTACGTAAGAACTCATGGCCAACTAAAATCAGAAAATATGATGCAGCATACATTAGGTATAGCTTTACAGCTATTCAGAAAAATGGCCATGATTGTCCGAAATGTGCGTTCTGTCTAGTGACTCTAGTGGGACGACTAATATAATTTCTGTCTAACACTCCCGGACACACGCACACGTGCACACACAAACGAGAGAGGATTGATTTCTTTTCTGTTCTTATCTGTCAACAATTTGTTGGAAAGTTTATTATTCAGTGGGAATGTACAGTGCTGAAAAGATGTTTGTTAATAATTTTCTTATGCTAAACAAATGTAATATTATTGGGTAGTGAATAAAAGCAAGAAAATATATTCTAAAAGTTGATGTTTATTTACATATTTTGTAGCGTTGTCTATGGGTTTGGGGGTCTCCGGCCAGAAGCTAATGGTGTCTGGGGGGTTTTGGCATGGAAATGTTTGGGTCCCCTGGTCTAATGGACTAATGCTACTCATCTACTACCTGTTTCTGAAACAGTTTTAGGCCATGCAATTGCCTAAGTGTCATTCAGATTTGACTTGATTTGATGCAAGATTTGATGTATTTAAGATTTTGGTCCAACTTTTGTAAGATGGTGCTCCATTTCACTTCTGGCTACTGTAACATTACTCAGCTGATGATTGCAAGTAGTCATGAACGTACAGTCATTCTGATCTGTGCACCCTGCTTATGTAGACTGCAGTTCAGTAAATCTTCCCCTGAATAGAAATGACCTTTTGTAGTTAGACTACACAGTGATGAAAGATTTACATTTTTCTACTTGTTCAGATAAATCTGGCTCCCTTCCACTTCCCAGACTCGACCCATTAATAACATCCTGTGGCAAAGGGGTGCTACAGCCAAACTCAAGTAAAAGTCAAGTTCATTATAATAAAAAGATATGTTTCCAACTCTCAAAACCAAATCTGTCCACTGCATGTTTCATAAAATTTCATGTCTGTGCTTCTTAGCTAAATTAGCTTCCCCCGCAATCCTGCAGGTTTTAAATGTGTCCCTGCTCCAACACACATGACACAAATTAGTGAGTCAATGTGCAATGGGCTGTTGGATCCATTTAATTTGAGTCAGGTGTGTTGGAGCAGGGCTACATTGAAAACCTGTAGGACTGCAGTCCTTGTAAGACTGAATTGAGTAGCCCTGCATTTGACCATTTAATGTAGTGTGCCCTGAGATCCAGCAGTGGGCACCCAAGTATTAGCTTGAACTAACACATGTTCCCAGTAACCTCACGAAAGAAGCTAATAATTCCATTGTGTGTTGTGCTACTACGACAGTGGAGGAAACTAGTTAGCAGAATGTCTTTTGAAATCACACCACAAAATTTCCTTAAAGTATTTTTACTTTTATTTTATTTATATATATATATATATATATATATATATATATATATATATATATATATATATATATATATATATATGCGCATGCAATTTGTTGACTTTTGAACAAATTTGAAGAAGTGAGTTTATTTAAAATTCATCTGAACTTGATTACTGAAAAAGCCTTTAATATAGCGTCCAAGTTAAAATGGAAAAAGCTTTTTCACAAATGCTTATTTAGCTATAAATTTTGCTTGTCTTGATTCCAATGTGACTGCAGTTTTATCATATCTTTTGAGGCGTTTATCAATAAATAGATAACGGTAACTTGGAAATTCCCCCTGAACAAAGGGAGCCTTTATGTCCTCTTTTCCGTTAAAGGGCGCCATTATAACACTTACTACACCTAAAAGCGTTTGTAGAGTCGTGCCATAAATAATAATAATAAAAAAAAAAAAAACAAGACAAAACAAAACAAAAAGACCTTTTTATCATCCAGTTTAACCACCAAGCCTCAATCTAAATCCCAAAGACTCTTTTCAGAGCAAGAAGAACAAGAGCAATCTTTTGTTATGTAACTTATTTCACATTATGCACCAACATGTGTACATCTTTTAACCTGCAGCAAACTTCTGAATGACTTCCCAAATAGAAAAGCCCGGAGTCTGATCTTGGCCAGATCATTTAAATCAGTCATTGTCATAGTAAGCCCTGCATTGTTTCTTGCAGCAATGAGCATCTAAGCTAATCTTTACATAACTGAAAATTTGCATTGAAGTACCAGGGTTACAGTCTGTTTGAAACAGGACACTGTTACAGTTTGCAAAATTGCTTAATTACTTTAGTCCTTTTACTCTCACTTACTCTGTGTCCAAAAACCCTGGAAAACAAAGTACAAATTTTGGGTACATATATAAGGCTTATGATTTTATTTGAACATATTCCTGTTATATGTCTGTGAAACTTGTATAAGGGTGCGTTCACACCAGGATTGGCCACGAGACTCAGTTTGACTGGGTGAGGAATTTAGAAAAAAATTGCACCTTCATTTGTTTTGGTTTGCTATCACACTGCACTTTACTCAAGCAGACCTACCCACCTGGACAATGTTGCCATGTTACAACAACTGCTCGCTAGGTGGTATTTGTCAAAATATGCAATGACCAAGAAGAAAAAAGAAAAACCAGCTTAATGATTGGGCAGCGCCAAAAACAGCTTGTTTGCCACAAGTAAGTAATGGAGCATAAATAAATTTATTCAGTGTTGGGGTTTCTGATTTTACTTTGGTGTTCAAACTTAATGTGGTTTAAGACAATAAGTTTACTGCAGAATTAGTTACAACCTTATTATAGGTATGCATTTGCCTTTTTCTGCACTATTACCCTTTTTCTTTTAAAAGAGCATTAATTTTCTAAATATTTCACAAGAATGAAAACAAAATTCTGCAACAGATTTTGTAGCTTCTGCTCTGCACACTTATGTCTAAACTCTATATCTGTATCGCTGCCTTCATTATAGGGAACTGTTGCAGCTAAAGGGTAACTAAACTGAGGGCTGCTGTAAACTAATCTCTGGGTTTTCTGCTACACAAACTCCAAAGCACTTCTGTGTTAGCAGTGGTACATTTATTCCGTCTATCTACAGGTTTTGTGACACAAATGTCCACAACAGCACACCCACCACTGACATGCTGATGAGTATCACCTCATGAATATTCAAACATACCAGTATGGCTCTTACAGGAACCACAGACCATATGGCCGAAACGCTTTAGCATAATTCTGGGGGAGGCTTTCACTAAGAGGAGCTAAAGGATATTGCTGTGACGTTCAAACCACTTTATGAATGAACTTTTGCTGTTCAGCGGATGAAAAGGCCTGATAATCCCATGCCTGATTTTACACAGATCTAATGTTAAACCCACATACATCTAAACTTGATCTCACATCGTGATGCGGATGATGGGGGGCTTCCCTGGTGATGTTGAAGGAGGATTAATGACGTGCTCTGTCACCTCTCTGCTAGATTACAACTCTAGATTACGTCTGTATTTGCGCAGAGAGACGAGGGGTATTGAACTATGAACCCCTTATGGCACAGATGTTACTTAATAAAATACAACCTACTCTTATGGCCTTTTTACTTATCAGACAGCTGTTAGCAAATCAGTTTTTTTAATGTGCAGGGGGAGAAAGCTGTCAGACAATAAGGTAGCTGGCATGTTAAATTTTATTTGCATGATATACTGGCAGAGTATTAACATGTTTCACAAAGATCAGAAATTAAAAGCTTAATTATTTAAATGTCAAATAAAACACAAGTCACTGCTTCACAAGATCAGTTACCAGCTGATCCCTTTTATATAACTTTAAAGATCTTTAAGTTCTGTAAGGAAATTGGGAGATACATCCGTATGTTCTTTGGAAAGCAGTTGATGGTTTCACTGAAAATAAATATGTCAGCAAGCAGAATTACAGGGACATGGAACAAGCACATGTTCTTTTTTGAATTAAATCTTTTAAAGCTTGTAATCTGTGCGTGCTGCTGGAGCAGTGATTAACATACATTTCTGCTTCCCGGTGGATTAGTCTGTGAGCATCATGTGTATTGTCACGATGAGAGGAGGTTATGACCCCTTACAACAGGGGTGTGAAACTCCGGTCCTCGAGAGCTGCTATCCTGCAGGTTTTTGTTTCCCTGCACCAACACACCTTATTCAAATCAAATAGATCTGAGTTCCAAATTCTTCACAATGACCCAATCATTTTAGCCAGGTGTGTTGGAGCAGGAAAATGAAAAAAACCTGCTGGATTACAGAAGTTCAACACCTTAACCTAATGGGCAGCATTCTTCCCCATCATCCCATGTTTCCCTTTTGACGTAGACTTTACATTTTAGACAGAAAATATTAATGTATCTTGGTTTTGTGTTTGGCTGTTTAAGTTGCCAACTTGACAATGGATAGCACTGTACACTCTTCTATGAGATTTTCGTCTCATAGGTCCAAGAGAAAAAGACAGGTAGTGAAATAAAAATTTGACAGGTGCTAACAGTAAAATGACCTTTGACTTCTCCCTCATTTCTTAGCTGCTGAGATTATTGGTGGGGAGATCTGTTTTATGTTCACCGAGGCAAATTTTCATTGAAGACCTCATCTGTTCCAGCTCTTATCAAAGGATGAACCATGTGAAAAAAAGGTCTTAAGCCTGAGGGTGCATTCAGTAAAAACATATTTCACTGAATTACACAATGTTTGTCTATTCTGACAGCTGGGAGAATCCAACAATAACTCAAATGTGTATTTTGAAAACAAGTTGAGACACTTACTGAAACATATTAAACAGAACACAATGAACTGCAAATTTAATAAACCTATATTTTATTTACAGAAGAACACAGAAAACATACCAAGTGTTTATAGTGAGTGTTTTTGCTATTTTAAAAACATTTTGTTCCATAAAAGAATGGTAATATTGCCCAATATGGGATTTTACCTCCTCACCAGTCCTGGTGAGCAGTTCTTTGTTGTATTTTGTATTTGATGATGTACCAAATGTTTTCAGTAGTTGAAAGGTCTGCTCTGTAGGGAAACTAGCCTACTCCAAGATGAAGCAATGATGTTGTAATAGATGCAGTGTGTGGATTAGATTAATCTTGCTGAAATATGCAAGACCTTCCCTGAAAAAGATGCGTGGATGGAAGAATCTGTTGCTCTAAAATCTGCATATACCTTTTAACAATGATCGGTCCTTTTTTAGCTGTGAAACTATCTGTGCATCACAATGCTTCATGAATGCTATAGAAAAGCTGTGTAGCATTCCTGGTGGGAACACTGATTAACTGGAGTTGCTGTGGTCAGCCACAAAGCCACAGAACTTTGCTGCTTCGCAACTATTTTGCAATGCTTCCACTTTCGGTGGAACTAAAGGTTTAGAGGTGGCAACAAACCCAGTTTTCCTGCTTCAGAGTCAAACATGCAACTCACCTAATGTAGAAAACAGTTTTGCACATCACTTTGCAGCAGCATTTTGCTCTATGGGACCCTGTCATGCACTAACAGCTAAATATCTACACCCTGGCCATTTTGAATCCAGACCATACCTGATTCAGTTAAGAAACCCAAAAGGACATTATTGAAGGAAGTGAGGAAAGGAGGGAGGTAGCTTAACTCGGACTGACTTTTACTGGCTGGAGAGGGATCAGAGAAGAGACAAGATGCAAGACGGATGCTGAATTAGCCATTGTCACGGGGTGCGTCAGTGAGAAAATCTGCCAAAGTTCAGTAGTGGGGCTTTAAGAGGGCATGGAGATTTAAACATAGGAAAGAGAGTGGGCAAAAACAAGTTATGGACACTAACTAAGTCCAGTTAAATGCTGAGGTGGAATCTAAGTAGGCAAAATAACTGGTAAAAGATAACTCCCAGGTTCTTCTTGTAGTATTGAAGGCCAAGGTAATGCCAACCTGGGTAATTACATAGCTAGAAAGTAGGTGCTGAGCAGTTTATTTAGATTTTTAAATATATCTAGACTTTTTCCACACGCGATGAGGAGAATATCGTTCATGACGAGATAGCTTGTTTTGAGTTAAAACTATATTTTCTTTTTGCATTTTGCACAACTGTATTTTTGTTATGTCATTAAAAAGTATTTTTCATTGCTTTTGTTTTAAGAACATTTAATTTAATGTACACTTTAATTCCAGTTGACTGTTTAAATGCACATGTGCTGCTGATCCTTAATAACAATGCATTTAGCACTCACGGCTGTAAAATAAAACAGTCTCTTTGGTTACTTGACAAAAAAATTTATATTGATTATATATCGTGATTCAGGAAAAAAAAATCGAGATATGAAAGTTGGTTTATATCGCTTAGCCCTACTAAAAAATTGTTTTCAGTAAGCGCTCAGGTCCAAAGACAATAATCTCAGTCTGTCTGACTTAGGGGAGGGAGAATTTCCAAGTAATCCAGGACTTAAAATCTTTGGGGCGTCTTTGTAATCTGACCAAATAATTTGATCAGGCTTCATGAATAAATAGAGATGAATATCATCTGCATAGTAATAAAGTAATAGAATTGCATAGTAATGGCAGTCTTTTAATTTTCAGAACACAACAGAACCTTAAGAAACTCCATGACCCACTCTGGTGCAGGAGGAAAACTTCTTGTTTTAATTAACATGAACTGGAATCTAAATAAATTATTATGCTTTAAACCAGCCTATTGTAGTTCCTTTATTCCCAATAACATACAAAGATTTAGTCTCACAGATGTTGAACTTCTTTGCCAAATGAGCTCATTGCTAGATTAATGCTTGCTGTGAGCCTCAATGAGGCTGTTGTTGATATCATCTTGTGTTTTTTTAAGCTTAGACACAGTTATGGTTTAAGCTTACTGTATATCATGTGTAACATACTTTCAACCATCTGATTTTCCTGATAATCAGCAGTTAAAAAGTTTACTATGCTGGCCACCTTATTTTGCAGTATTAGTATAATGATAGAATCAAACACAGCAGTGCTACAGAGATTTATACAAATATCTGGTTTTGTGGGTATGATAAGTACAAGTACAAGTACAAGTTTATGCACATGTTTTCATTTTGTTTTCATTGCTATATAACCAAAAATTGTCTATCTGTTCAGTCTGGTTTAAAGTCATGGCTGGTTGGACACAAGACACATTTTTTTTTTATCATCATGGACAAACAACGATAAAGCTATTTTTTTAAGAGACACTTTAAGTTGAGTGACATTTTTTGCACTGTTTTGTAGAAAGCGGAGCCACTGTAATAGCTGATGAATGGAGAAGAATTTTTATAGCAGATGTCACGTAAATGGGTACTTGGTGTGATCATTGCCTAAGGAGAGTTCATATAAGGAAATAGCACTTGTTATCATGATTTTGATTATGTAACATCTGATTCATTATTGTCAACCAAAGCGTCCAGAGGCTCTGAAATAATTTCACTACGTTCATGTGGCGTAAAGATGGAATGAAGAACAACTGTGTTTGTGTGCTAAATGAGTTTTTAAATGGTCTTCAGCCTGTTTTGACACCTACGGTCAAACCCGAATGCTCCTCACGAGGTTCACTAATGGTAGATAAGAGTCCCATTGTAATGGCTGAAGAGTGCACTTGTCTGCAGCTTCTATTCCCCAGAACAGCTTTTATGTTTTTATACCTTTTGATTATGCATTTAGTTCTTCCATAAATTTGATTCTACTAAATTTATCAGTACAGAATCCAAACTTGTGTCAGAAACCCCCTGTTTAAGGGCTTATTTATTCATTATTCTTTATTTGGATCCCCAGTAGTTGCTGCTAAGGTGATAGCTACTCTTCTTGGGATTCCCATACTACAAAAGGTTACAAAAACAACAAAAAAACAAACAAACAATAAATAAAAAAAAAAACATATTGCATACATCTTAGTTAACATCCATTATATCTGAACCAACAAGCCAAATAAAAAAAACCTATGCATGACAACAAAAATACAGTCACAAAAATAGATGTAAGACACCTACTTCAACAAGTCAAATTATACTAAAAACATTACTGTAAAAAAAACAAAACAAAACATAAAACAAAACCCTAAAATTAAGTTGGCCATTTAATTATGAGCTTTGACATCATACTGTGTGCACTGATCTCCTTGGTTTAACATTAAAACTACAGTATGTGATTTGCCCTTTGTTTTCATGGCAACAGTAAAGGCAGCCACAATTATACATAATTAATAGTGAAAGAAAATAAGCTACAGCTGTATTTGTAAGTGTTGTATTTTCAAGTTAGTGAAGATATTTCACAGGGTTGTCATTTTTATGCATACATTTTAAACTCCTTTCTTCAGCCCCGTTTCCTCCAATAGTGGAGGGGCAGGATGCATTTTTTTTTGTTTCCACACTCGAAAACTGGTTAGGGTACCCTAATATTCAACCCGACCTGTCCTACTTTGTTGGAAACCTTCCATTGGGGTACCAATCTAACCGACCAGACCCAAAAGGATGGAGCTTGACACACTGCAATTCGCTGATTGGCTGAGAAAAAGAGTCACTTCACATGCGACCTGGCATAAAACCATAGCAGGAATGGGTCCTTGTTTAGAGCAACACATTTTCTTTTTGTTGATTAAATCTCCATTTAAATCTCTTTATGAAGCTGCACCAAGAAGAAAGAACACAAACTGTTGGATGACCGCCATTCTCCTCTTTTGTTTCTTAGTTGTGTTTTTGTTATACTTTAAGGAAGACGCTGTGCTGCCGTCATGTTATTACGTAGCTGAGGCATCTCGCCATCTAGCTGATACTCTGCCTCTCAAGTAAGGTTACAGTTGGCTGTGGAAACGCAACAAGATTACAGTTTGTAAAAGTGAATTTGGAAAAGTTTAATCCACAGACATCCAGCCAATTTTACAGCTAGCCACTTATAAACGGAGTGAGTGACTAGCTGGTTTTTTGTAACTGTGCATTTAACAACTATAAGGACAAATATTTCTAGTAGCAGGTTGTGGAGACCAAAGCAGAGTTAATCAGTATTATCTAGTTTCATTTTTGTGTTTACATTGCCCATAAAAAGACTAATATCAATCATCACTGAGCCATAATCATAAGAATGATCACATTGTGTTTTCCTGATGTGCAACTTTTCACTGAACCTTAAATCACCTCTGTAAGCGGACAGGTTTGATCCTGAGCACAGTGCTGCGCTCTATATGTGTGCATGAAAGAAATTCTCTATTAAACTCTTGATTACATAACAAGCACTGGACTAGCTAGAGGCTCCAGGAAAAAAAATCCTCTTTGGTTTCTTTTTATTACTGATGTCGCAAAACAATGAGACATTTGGTATCGGAATTTGTAGACAAAACCAACTTTGACAGAACAGAAAAAACCCTCTGACGTGTTAACGGATTTGCTTCCAATTTCAGGAGCCTTGACATCACGAGATTTTCTGCCGCGATGAGCTGTGACTTTCTATTGTGCTGTTCTGGATTCAGGGCAATTAGGAGAACTCAGTATTTAATATTGGAGCAGCCTGTTTGTACAATAACACTGCTGTCACCCTGATTAGAAGTTATTTATTTGTAATCTTTTAAAGAATCGAAAACAAGTACAGCCAACAAGGGGTAGATTATCCCATCCTTTTCATCCTAAAACCATGTGGTTATTCTTGTATGCATCTGTTCCCACAGACACTGCTGTGGCTCAGAGACACATTATCCCTCTGTCTTGGGACTGAATCCCATATGTAAGTTCTCTTGTATGACTTCATCACTTTGTCTTTCTTTGCTTTCCCACTAACTAAATGAAGTAGACTTGCTTAAAGAAAAAAAAAACAAAAACAAAAACAAACATGATGGTACTCCGGGGTACTGGGATGGTGTGGCTCAGTGGGTAGAGTGGTTATCTTGTAGCCTGAAGGTTGCCAGTTCGATCCTCGGCCTGTTGAGCTCATGTTGAGGTGTCCCTGAGCAAGACACCGAACCCCTAATTGCTCCTGATGGGTCGTGGTTGAGTGCCTTGCATGACAGCTTCAGCCATCAGTGTGTGAATGTGTGTGTGAATATGATGTATATTGTAAAGCGCTTTTACTCAAAGCGCTATATAAATACGGAACATTTACTCCTATGCTAATTCATAAGTGTCTAAATCAGATATTTTGGGATTATGCCTGAATTTGGAAAACATTAGTACAGACACCAGTACAGACTTCAGGGTGTAATTGTAAGATATTTTAATGCCACCACACTTATTTTACAACTTTGTATTGTTTTTATTTTTTTTAACATTATGAAATACTCAGAAACATGTATTTTGTAATTAATTTAACAGATTCATTACACTATACATCATACTACATATACTTCATGTATTACTAAAAAAAAGTAAAGTAGTGTTATGGTTAGACTGTCAAGTGATAAAAATGGAAGTGACATTTGTTTTTCCACCCTTGATTTCTGTGATACTGCACTGGCTTTCAGACAGCAGGACAAATGGGAATACATTTAAAGAGCTGTCAGGAATGAGTTAGATTAATATTTTCATTAACAACCAATGGTACCATCACTGGTGGAAAGGAATTTTAATTTAAGCTGGATACTGAACTGTTAGTCACAGGGATAAATTTACCACATTTAACACTGCTTCTCCTTGTGTTCTTGTTTTATTCTCTTGTTTTTTCCCAATATTATGTTGAGTAACTGTACTAAAATAATTTCCCTTTGGCATGTCTGAAAGTTGTTCAAAAGTATTTTTGTAAATGCAGTTTTCCACAACCTGCTGATTCACTGTATGTAGAACCTTTTGCATTTAAATAGGAAAATACTTGTATTAAAACTCAGATAAATATAAAACTATAAAATATCTGAAAAAAACAAAAGCTGAATTACAGACTCAGAAACAAGTAATTCGTCATTTGACAAGTTCATTACACTGCAGGAATATTCACGTTTCACTACAGGGAAAGTAGTGTTGTGGGATTTGTGCACAGTTATTGACAATTAATATAACACTGTATTACTTAGGATCTGTTTTAGTGCTGGGTTAAAAAGACAAACATCAAACCGGAATGTTAATCGAAGGAAAATTCATCGTCATCTCAGAGGAATACGCAAAAATGCACAACTCACCTGATAATGCGTACTAATATTTATGCCAATTCAGCAATTATTTGGTGTTTGTTAACTGTGTTTTTGCTGGCTGGCACAGATGGGGATACACATAGTGTTGCATTGCCCCGCAGAATGAGCACACATTTTTTAAAATGCTGTACATTTCTTCGTATGCCTGTTTCGAAAAAAATGTTGTTTTTTTTTCAAAATCCTACTTCAGAGTTGTTATTTGGTAGCTGGTTTTCTTTCTATCTTCAAACCCTAAAAGTGCAATAAATAGGCTATACTTGTTTCCATTTTTCATCCCGTTGGAGACTAACTAGAAGTGATCCCTGTTTTCATTAGTGATCCATCCCTCATTCCCATCTTATTATTTATCATAAAATTAAATCCATACATAAAACTACTCTTTATTTCTTGACAATGTCTCGAGACTTAAACCAGTGAAATATATTTATAAATGGTTGCATTTCAACTTTCTTTACCTTGGCTATCTCTGGAAGCACTTGACACTGTACTTCTGGACAATCCGAATAGGCTGCTGTTTTGCAATATGGTAGCACAGGAGAATAATGGGTTCTTGTCAGACAGGCTTATGTTTCTCAAGTCGTTTGCATTTGTTTTCTTCTTCTTAGTATCTTTATTTCTGGCCATGTAAACTTTACACAAAAAGATGTTTGATCATCATAACATAAAAACAATACTTCAGCTAGGTCATGCAGTTGGGCTACTGTCCTTGTCCCAATATACTTGCATGGGAGGGGAATCAATTTATTGATCAAAGTATGTCTAAATCCAATCCAATACATCCAATACAAATCTGGACATGTTATAGTAATTTTCAATTTAACACTTTTACATGTAATTTTGTTAAAATCTACATGCATGATTTGGTGGACTCACTATCGGCATTGGGAGAACGACTGCATATCATAACTACATGGGAAAGTATTTAGGAGCTATTTCCAGCCATGTTTCTCATTTTCCCATATGCCAAATTTCTGACTCCCTCACAACGTGCAGGGTGAGCTAAGGTTACTGTATCCAAATAGAACTTAGCCTGCAAAACCTAAGAGCTTTCTAAGTTTAATAAATGTGATGTTGGGTGATTGATCTAAAACATTTTAAAACTGTCAGCTCAATCTAGAGAAGTAGTTCGGCTTTTTCTTGTCCTTTTTATTTTGCCGTGGATTCAAGATGACTTTGTCAACAGTGGGGAGACTGGTCCCATGACTTATTTTTAAGATGTTATACTTCTCCCTTGGGAAATAGCAGTTTGTCATTTTCCCTTGTAAATCAGCCACAAAGCAAGCTACTGTCTGGCACATTAATCAAAAAAATGATACATCTGGCTATCTGCAGTTGCTCTGTAGGCTATATGGTTGCCATTCAGAAACTTCTGAAGGATTCATGTGAGTAAGCTTTTATAGATTTTTTTTCCGCAAAAGTATTGAGAAAGTCTGCAAAAACACAGAGTTTATATAAGTCAGTGTTTCTCAAAGCAGCCACTTCAAAGAATCAAATTTTATTTGTGGGTGGGAAGCAGAGGGGGAACCATTTTTCTTGCTTAATTATGACTTTTCAGCAATCGAACTTGGTGAAGAGATGGTGAAGCGTCACATCTAAGGGGATGAAATAAACTTAATGCACATTCACGACATTCAATGAATCTGTTCATTGGCTGCTATTTAAGAAAAATAGGGTCAGACTTAATGTCAATTTAAATGTAGTGCATTGTCCATAATATTAACATAATCATTATCTTGTTGTGTGTATGTATGTGTGTATACTGTATGTCTATAGGTGTGTGTGTGTGTATGTATGTGTATAAATGTGTATATATATATATATATATATATATATATATATATGTGTGTGTGTGTGTGTGTGTGTATGTATGTATGTGGTACATATGATATAAAATTGTATATGTTGTGTATCTGTAAATATGTATATAGAACAAAACTGTGGAAGCCAGTTTATGTTTTCATATGTATTTAAATGGGGTAGGATTAAAAAATTAGACTTCTTTCTACTTTTTGAACATGCTGAATTGAAACCTTTGTCTTTATTATGAATCCCCATTAGTTATTGCCACAGCAACAACTAGTCTTCCCGGGGTCAACACACAACTAACAAAACATACAAAAATAATTAAATATAACATTATAATACATACTAAAACATCATATTTCGATATACCAGTACACAAACATTTTAACATCACAATAAGTACAATAAAATTTATTAACTTTCAGTAAAAACTAGTTTATTATCTGCTTTTTATTAAATGCTCTTATTTAATTTTGACTTATTGCCAATTTGTATCCCTTTTTAAACTGGTAATCTGTGTTAGCTGTACTGGTAGTTTGTTACAATATGACACAGCTCTATACTTCAGTTTTTCTTGCTGCACTGGTTTTTTGGAAATGGTAGTCTGAAATATTCTCCATAGGCATGTATTATTATTATGTTGATCAAATGTATGTGTTAGCGGTAAATATAAACAAGTAGGTTTTCTTGAAACATAAATATTCCTAACAAAATCCGGCTACAGTCCAGTCTGTTTTCTACTTTCCGCCATGACAGCTTTGTGAGCATCCCTTCCACACTGTCTCTCATTGAGCAGCAGAGTTAGCTGAATCTGATTAAGCTCCTGTCTGGAGGCATTAGATCAGACAGATAGACAGTAATCAAGATGGGAAAGAGCTAATGACTGTATTACCCGCTTCAAAATAAAGTCTGTTAGAAATTAACAACATCTTCCGATGGTGGAAATTCCTCTACTCATTTTGGCAACTACATTGTTGAGTTTACTGTAAGAGTGTTCCATCAAATGTGACACCCAATAGCTTAACCTTTCTAACTTGCTCAATAACTTTTCCTTTTAAACATAAGATTAGCTTTTTTCCCCTTTCTTATAGTATGATTGTTTCCCAATAACAGATTTTTGGTTTTTGAGATGTTTAACTTCAACCTGTTTTCAGACACTCAAGTAGACTCTAGACTAAACCGTCTTTGAAGGATTTTATTAAGCCCCTCTATCTTGTCAGCTAATGCATAAAACATGGAATCATCTGCGTACATAATCATACATGTATATTTTAATACACATGACAAATCATTTGTAAATGGTTGGTGAAAAATGGTGAAGAGGCCCAAGGCAGCTTCCCTGTGGAATTCCACAATGTAGTAATATCAAGTTGGACAGAATACCATTAAACACAACACATTGCTGTCTATTACATAGACAACTTCTTATCCAGTGACATGCGGTGAGGTTCATGGCTCGTGAGGCACTGACTCCTCTGGAGTCAGATTTACAATTGTAAGAACTGAAAAATCATCCAGTAGCATGCAACTACTGATAATGCTTCATATCCCATCATCCTTCCTCTGTAATTGGTGTGTGAGTGTGCCAAATTGAGGTGAGGTAGAGTACTGCCTGCCTCACCTGCTGACTTTTCTCTACACTTTATTGTACGACAAACAGGAGTAATTCTCTCACAAATACATTAAAGACATTACACGGACTGTAGAGAGACATGGTGTATAACAAATATTTCTGTAAAGTTCATATTGGTGATATGCTGAGGAACAGAAACGGGCACGTGTCATGCAACTCAGTTTGTATTGGATCATGCAGTCAGAGTTGAGGCACAGCTCACCAGTGCTTCTCCCAGGGTTTCTGCTCTGTATTTGATCAGGAAATACTAAAATTCTGCGATTTTTACTTAATAAACTGTCAAAAATGTGTAGTCATACTGAACATGCATTTTTTAACACAGATCAGTTTGATTAGCAGCAGCTCATGATCTATCAGGTCAAAAGCTGCACTGAAATCCAGCAGCGCAGCGCCCACCATTCTCTTACTGTCAGTCTGCTGTAACCAGATTAACAGTAACGATCCTTTTTGTTGTGACTGATACGCAATGTTCACTGTTGTTTTCTTTTTTAACATGTTCAAAATAAATATCAAGATATCATTTCTTGGGATCAAGCCTCCAGGGGCACATTAGACCAATAAAGTGGAGATGACAAGATGAAAGAGATCTAGAGGTTATAAGTGAGAAAACCACAGAAATGTAACCACACAGTAAATGAACGAAAGTGAATTGCTTCCCAGTATGTGTTACTCTGAATTTCACCATACTGTAACAAATGAAATACACAAACTAAGGCTGAGTGCCAACAACAAATAATACCAAAACAAAAAGAAAGGCACTATAACAATTGTCAAAAACCCTGACCAAGAAGTTGTATATAATAACAACTTTAAGTGTCCTGAAACTCAGGTAAGGCTCAAACCGGCTAGTTAGCAACTAAAAAGGAGGTTAACTGTATGCAACAGGTTAACAAACAAAAGTAAAATATTCTTACTGGAGGTAAAACCGCATTCAACAGTACAAGTCAAACATATACCACTGTTCACAAACCCCACAGGGCAACAAAGTTCTCCACAAAGCACACGCAGGTGCTGTCACTACACACGAGAATCCTGTGGCAAGCTGTGCTCTATTCACGCACAACCGCGCCAACTGAAGGCCGCTCCAGCCTTTATATAGAGGGAGAGTCTCTGGAGGGCGGGGCCGAGGAAGAATGGAGCCGTAGCCGTCCAATCCCAGTGGAGAGGAGAGGAGCAGCACCCGAAGATATCTCGGCCAATCACCTGCAAGCAACCGCACACTCAAATTAACATACCCAGACACAGGCTGACAAGCCTGGTTAGTAACATGCCTAAAAGCTCAGCAATCCCTTTGTCAAGAGGGTTGTTGAGGTAAGATAGATGGTTCTCTAAAGAAATGAGGTGCCACAGTGATAGATGGAAAAATCAAGCAGAAACCTTCACACTTGCTCTTCATCCCCCTTATAGCAATATCTTTCATAAAGTTAGTGAATAATCAAATCTATAGTTTAAATTAAACACTAATGTTTTAACATCACTGATTGTTCGATGACTAATCTTCCTTCAATGAAAGGAAGTATCACCAGCCACCCATGCTCACTAGTTTAGAGATCCAAGGGATATACTGGCAAATTTATTCCGACCTGACAGTAATTCCAGTGATATGAATACAACTGTAATCCCAGTGTAATATTCAGAAGTTTACTGTATTTACAGATGAGTGAAGCTGAAAGGGGCAGCGAATGTCATGTCCACGTAACGTATTTACTGATTTGTTCTTTTCCATTTGAATTGAGTCATCAATTCTATCATCCAGTTAGTTTTTTCTCATGCATGAAGAGGTTTGACGGTTTTTTAATTTTTTAATTAACTGAAAAAGAAATTGCTTTGTTAAAAAATGCACCTAAAAGAGTTTCCTAAAACCAGCAGCAAAGACAGACCAGATTACAATGCAGTCATGAATTATTGTGGGTTGAGGCTACAATAATTATATAAAACAATCTCAAATATTTAAACACAGCTTTTGTTCTATTGTCTGTAAAATATTAAAGACATAAGTTTATATTCATAGAAGTCTTTTGAAGAATTTGCTAGCATGAAAGAGTTTATGTGGTGAACAGCTTATATAAAAATACTTGTAAATTAGCCAGCAATTTTCCTGCTGACATGTTCTTACCATAAAGGAAATGTTTGTGTTGAAATCCTTGACATATTTGCTTCAGCTTTGCTGAAATCAGATCTCGTCATTGCCTGCAGAGGCGCTTGAAAGACAACAGATTAATTTAATAATAAAACATTGGCTGTTCACACTGGAAGGAAGTAGGAAAAAAATGAACTGAAACAGAAGTTCAGCCACCTCACAAAGCTGACAAGACCAATGAGGGTAAACTTTAAGAAGACAAAGTCTAGTCTCCCTGAGTGAAAATTATAAATGGTCTCATCTTTTTCTGCCCGTCCATCAATTCCCTATCAGCTAGTTTTGTTTTTACTATCATCCAGCCACTTCAGCACTTCACTACATCCACTTATCTCTTCCTTCATCCTTTCCTTGCACTCACATACTGGCTTGTCCTTCTCAGTCAGTTAATCGGTTATCCTCCATTCTTGCCCATCCACACTTTCAACACCTTTAACTTTAAAGGTTTTAAGTCAAACAATCAACAAATCAGTGACAAATTCTTCAAAACACACATTTGCAATGAGCAGATTGTTGTAGTTTTTGGACAAAAGATCTGTTTTGCCATGCAGAACATAGGATCTTTAATTCATGTAGCTAGGAAAAGAAAAAGACAACTTTCCAGTTGTAAGATGAAGTATATCCCCCATACAGGGCTGTGGAAATAATTCATGTTGTGTGTCTGTCCTCCTTGGGAAAGAAAAAAACCAAAAAAATGCTGCTGACATGTCTAGAAGGAGAGAAGATGGAAGGAGGGCAATGTCTGAAAATAGAGGAGGGAATGACAGTCAGGGATGGATGGATGAAATAGAAGAGTGTGCAAGAGATGAATAGAGGCTTGTCAGAACTCAACCTCTTTGCTGCTTCTCCCAACTGTTTTCAGATACAGCTTACTCTCATTCTGGGCGGTCTGTGTGAGTGCTGTCTGTTTAAACACAGAATCCCCTGATGTCCCATACTAGAACAGGTTTCATCTAACTAAAATGACTTTTTAAATAAACATATATATCTTCTGTCTTCTGAATCTAAAAATCTTGTGTATTTATTTTTTTATTTACATTATTAAAAGTATTGTTTAAACGTAAAGAATGAACACCTCATTATGCATATTTCTGTCATGTTTGCTGCTCTGCTGGGCCTCCAGTCCCTCATCAAGCTCATCTGCTCCACCTGTGGCACCCCTGATTACCACACCACCTGCACCTTTGCTCTGCCCTACTTAAACCCTCTCTCGTTCATGCTTTCCTGCCAGATGGTGATTTACCTTCCCTGTGAGATATCCTGCAGTAAATCCTTGTCTTATTCTAGATCTCTGTTGCCGACCTTGCTACCACACCTGGACTCCCCTTTGCCTGATCCCCTGCCGGACTTTCCTGATCTCTGCCTACCTGGATTTGACCGCTTTCTGGACCGACCACCACTTTCTGCCTAGCTCCACTTCCTGAACCTGGTTGCTGTGCCTGCCGTCAACCTGCTCCCTTCCTGACTCTACACTTGCCAAATAAACTGTTCGAACTCATCACCGTGTGTGGGCTGAATTTCCGGGTCCTCCTGAAACGATCATTACATATTTCTACCTATAGAACAAAATGGAGGTAGAACAAAATTCACACCCTTTAAAGTTGTTGTGAACAGGACAGTTAACTCTAAAGACAACAGATTTTGTACTGATCTGTAAAGTTCTCCAAAGCACCTTTGGTGAAGATTAACCATAACAGAATGTAAAACCCAAACCAACATAACGCTAATAATAACTTTAAAGCCAACTCTTAATTGTGGCAGAGCGCTCACTACCATTGTTTCTGTAGTAACATATGTTTTACACTGAAAAGGAACAAATTCATGTTACCATCAGAGAATTGCATAATTAACAAAACTGCTGTGTGTTCAGATCTAATAAGTCCTACATTTTTAAAGAACGGTGTTTTTTTAATCTTGTGGTATTTGAATTATGTTCATAGTTCAACTTAGCTTCATTCTGCAATTACTTCTGCTTGGCAAGAATAAGAAGCCATTTCTTTTACTTTAAAGAAAATGCAGATTTGTTCAAATGCAATGTGTGGTCATAAGGTTTGATCTTGGCAAAGCATTAGATATAAAATTAACGAGATGGAGAGTCACATAGAGGTCACAAGTGAAATGATAAT
This sequence comes from Melanotaenia boesemani, assembly GCF_017639745.1. NCBI lineage: Eukaryota > Metazoa > Chordata > Actinopteri > Atheriniformes > Melanotaeniidae > Melanotaenia > Melanotaenia boesemani. The sequence continues at coordinate 13,719,048 of NC_055704.1, read as the reverse complement.
GGGCAGGAAAGAAAAAAGCCAAAAAGAAAAGCAAAATCTGTAGGTTGTTTTCTCCCTGATTCTGTTCCTGACACTCCAGTCTGAGATGCTAATTCAGTAACTGATCCTGAAACATTGCGCAGGGGTTACTATGTGTGTGTGTGTGTGTCTGGGGTTACAGCTGCTCTTGTTCTGAATCAGGGGTGTGTAAGAGAAGGAATGGTCACCCCCTGGGAACAGAAAAAGGCAGAGATTACAGAAAGAGACGAAAACAGATAGTAAAAAGTTTCTTTGATAGCCGAGCTGCCTTTCAGCTCGTAAGTAAAGCAACGCTCAGGCTGCACACCTCAAACTTCTAACATACACTACTACCGGGCCAGTGTGTAGAAAACAACAAAATAATCGGTGAATTATTTTTGGCTGATTTTCTATAGTTACGTGCACAACAATATTCTATAATATTAATAACTGTTTGAATGTCTACCAGTCAGGCTTTTGGCCACACCACAGCACTGGGACTGGTCTAGTTAAGCTCTTCAGTAACATCTGCTTGAGTGCAGATAGCAGCAACATTTTAGTCCTGGTACTACTGGATCTCAGTGCTGCACTTGACAAGCAGACCGGATGGTAGGTGTCGCATGGCAGATTACCCATTACAGCTAAGTGACTTGCGACTTGACTTGGACTTGAGCCATAAGACTTGAAACTTGACTTACCAAAAAGGACTTGAACAGCTCTGAGTTTCACATCTTTGAGTTATACACAATCTAATTTTGTGTTATCACAACCATCAATATAACAAGAACAAAGAACACTGTAGCTTCTTGCTTTCACAGTTTTCTCCATGGCAACGCTTGAATTAGCTTCATGTTTCATCAGTGCGTCACAGCACATGCAAACACAGCTATGAAACCCATCAGTAAAAAGCCAAGATTGGTTTAGTCTTCTATGTACAATATATACTAACATCAGACAAGTGTATCATAATTTTTTATGACATTTTCATTGATGAATTTCCACTCTGAATTGCTACGTTCAGGGAAATGCCAAGTGGAAACGTATCCAAGCTAATGGTCACACCCACAGGCTCAGGAGGGGTCAGCAGTCAGGGTCAGGGTCATAGGTGTTGTTGGAGTAGAATTGGAGAGGACATATAGTCACCTGCAGGGCAAAAACTGGGTGAAGATACAGATTCATCACCATTTCCCTTCCACAGAGGACTCTTTCTGACCCCATCTCATGTAGAACCTTACAGCATATTCCTCTGATCATCCTTTATCATTTGCTTGATGTGTTTTGATGTATGTGTGAGCAACCGCTAGTGAAATAATAGCAGGCCATCAATATCGATCGGCTGAACTAAAATCAAATGGCTTGGTAATTCTGTTTTCAATTTACTGACCCTGAAAATCTGTTTCTGGTATTGCCTAACATCTGTGTGTGTGTGTGTGTGTTTAACCCTGAGAGACATGAGAAAAACAATCTTGACAGACGGCAGGAGTAGTCATGGAGGTCAGAGTTGAAAGTGATAGTTTGGGTTTCATATTTACAGGCATACTGTGACTCTCGCAAGCGCCCCACACACAAACTTTTCAAGCAGTTCAGTGCCTCAGCATTATGTCATTGTAATTATCTTGCTGTAGTGTGCACTGGAGGACTGCTTTAAAACTGAGCTTGCATCTGAATACAGCAGAATGTGTTTTGCTGCTTCAAAAACTAGTTCTTTAATTTCTATTTATGTTTTTAATGTCAATGTTTTGTGCTTTCAAAAGCTCCTCTAAGCCAGGCTTTTAGATAGCAGAAAACCTGTTTATGGTGGAAAATGTTTGAAATCCCAATGTGTTCTTATTTGGACAGATGAGCTGGAAAAAAATGTCTCTTTTTTATCATTTCTGCACTTTGGTACACCCAGGCAGGACTCTGTGCAGGACCATGGGTAATATGTCAGCAGAAAGTAGCAGCTGGTCAAATTATCGGCAACAAGAGAATTGCTAGGAGCAACCGGCTGTAAAACTGGCCATAAAACTGTATTTGGGTTCACACAGTTATCCTTGAATGAAGTTCTGCAACACATTATCCTTATTCCTCATTGTCCTTTATTAAAAGGAGTCAAAATAACTTAGTAAAACTCAAATGTGCAGCTTCGAGGAAATTGGTTTTGATAGGTCCTATGATGGATGACTGAAAATATCCGAAGCAGTCATAAAGAAAAAAAAAAATATTGGAAAGTGTTGCAAAACAAAACATTTAACATTTGTCAAAACATAACTCCTAGCTGAGGGACCAGACAAAGTGAGGCTTAAAAAAACCCCTATGATGAGAAACTATTTTTGATCCACATCGCCGGGTCTCCTTCTGGAGCCAGACCTGGAAATGGGGTTTGGAGGCGAGTGCCTGGTAGCTGGGGCTATTCCCATGGTGCCCAATCATGCTCAGCCTAAAAGGGACTCACCACCTGTGGGAGGGGCCATGGTGTTTGGGTGCAGTGTATTAAAAAAAAAAAAAAAAAAAAAAAAAAAAGTCTGAACTTACCAGTTAAAACAAACACAACCCTGGAATAGCATTCATCTTTACAACACAGCCTCCAAATCTTTCAGGCCAGTTTGCTCTGAGTGCTTAAAAAATAGCTTCCAAAGGCGATTAGCCAGTTTAAACAGAAAATGTCCAGACACATGGTTGAGATGCACTGCAGAGATTGAACCTCATCAGGTAACTAGCACCTTGTAAAATCAGAGGAAGATGGACAGAGGACAGAGGACAACCACAGACACTTGCATACACGTAGCACCAGGCAGCTTTGTCAGAGTGATAGGGTACAATGTAGGAGTTTAATGTAAAATAAACTCAATAGAGTGTAAATAATTTTAAATATGTCATTAAGAATGAAGTGTATTATTCCTTCTTTTTGTCAGGTCTGTAACATCATATACATGTGCAATGGATTTATCAGAAATCAGAAGGGGACTTTATAGCCAAGTAAGTTTACATTGATTCTTCATCTTTTCAGTAAACATAGTAAAAATCTTATAAAAACATTTTTTAACTTTATTAATTCAGGATAACAAAAGCTTGCCAATGACATGCAGAGATTTGTGCTTATAAAAAAAAGAAAATAAAGTTATAAAAACAACATCAAACCACGAAGGTGAAGAGGACGTCTTGCTCTGGAAAGAACATGAAGAAACAAATAAAACTATTCAATTAGTGATTAACTTTTGATCGACTTTAATATAATTTTTATATTAGAAAAACTAAAGAGACAGATACTCCATGATGCAGGACTGATATGTGTTTGGGTGTGTGAGACTGACAGAATGGCTATTGTTGCTCAGTAAAAACAGCACTTAGCCTGGTCAACTGAAATAGGAAACAGCAAAGTTATTTATTAATGCTTAACGTCAGTCAGGCAGTTAAATGTATTGTTTGGTTAAATGTAACATTATGATGGATCACCGAGACCCATTTCTTCACAGCACCACTCCCTCGCCTTTATCCAGCAACTGTGCCAGTCTGAGAGGAGTAACTGTTGGCTTGGGGAGTGTTCAGCTTTCCAGACTAAATTATAATAATGTCTTTACTTTTATTGTCCTTACCAATGCTTTAAAAGTTAATGGAGTGCTTGTTGGTTGGATTATATAAGCACATACATTCACTGCTACTGTTAGAAGGAACAATGTAGTAATGGAAATAGAAAACATAAGTAATCACCTGACAAAGCTTATACTTAAAGGAAAATGCCACTTAATTTCAACATTGAGCTTCTAGCTGTGGGATTTATTTTGGATGAGTTACAAAGACAGCCATACAATGACCTCTGTACAAACTTATAAGGGCAACAAAACAGCAAAGGTTTTCTTAAGAAATATATCATAAATGTTTGGATGGATGGATGTTTAAAGAATAAACATTTTTTCATTTAATCGTATGTGTAAGCTGCAGCGAGATCAGCCTCTCACTGCAGTTTTCTGTTTCATGAAGGGGAATACTGGCGACAGCCGTCATCACCGTGTCTCAATCATTAAGAATGTTTCAGGTGGGCCCAGTGCTCTCACATGAACTGATTTTGTGCCAAGTTTTGCTCCTCTTCAAGCCAAGGCAAATTTATTTGTATATCACATTTCATGTACAACACGATTCAAAGTGCTTTACATAAAACATTAAAATCATCACAGGTGGTGCAAAGAAAGCATTAAAAAGTAGTAAAAAGCAGCAACAAATTGCAAAAATCACAATAAAACTCATCAATTCGAGGGACAGGAAGCACCTACTTTCTGAAAGCTGGTCCCTGACATACAGCGTTAGTACCACTAGTATTATTGAAAATGTAAAGGCTAATTTATTTTTATTTCAAGGTTTTAAGTTTTAAAAAATCATTAGAAAACACATTTTTCCTCACAGTCTAGCCTAGAAGTGCTGAGATTCCAATCCTGCTTTCTGTCTCTTACTACAGGGAAACACACTTATGGTTAGAAATTCTCTATCAGATCATGTTTCCTCTGTGCAGGTTCACTTTGCTGACTTGTTACCTTTTTAGCAAAAATCCCCTAATTTTCATTCTTCTTTATCATATATTTTTTACTTTCTTATTTTACCATTTAAATTTGAGATTTACAATAAATATTTTAAGTTCTACTGTGTAAAGTGAATACTGTCATTAAAAAGCAGCCTTTTTTTTTTTTAATTTTACACGTAACAATCAATTTAATCATGATTACCCACAGAAAATCATATGAATAAAATTTTTAATCATTTCCCAGCACTGATAATACTACACCAACTAATTAACCAAACACAAATTTCCTTACTTTTTGTAATAAGTTTAGTTCTTTCAAATAAAATTTTTAGATTATCCTTAATTATTTTACAGGGCCATTTTACTTCTGTAGCAGGTTGTTTTTTTTAAACTTTCAAAAACCTTTTTTAATGTATCCCTGCAGCATGTACTGTGTCCCTTTCTTGCCACTAACACCTTATGTTTAAAGTCAATTTTAGTGCAACTGTGTTCATCACATGATAAACTTTATTTTGCAGGGCATCTGGATTCTTGCTCCATTTGTGATATAAATCTCACCATGTCTTTTGTTTGCAAATAAAACAGGTTTGTACAAATCCTAGACTGGCAGCATCATCTACACATACAGTTTAAATGCTTTTAATCTGTTCCATGGAAGTTTGCACATGATGGCAGATCCTTTTCCAAATGTTTTTCTTGTGTTTTTAAATTCTCCTTAAGACTGAGTGTGAATGGCAGTGGTTGTTTGTTACTGTGATGGACCGGTCTTGCATAATGACAGCTAGGATCGGGTACAGCCCCCCTGTGGTCCTGAATTGGATTAAGGGAGTACAGGCAAAGGATGGAAGTAAATAAAGATAATTGTCTACATATGTTGAGGTGGGAGCAGGACAAAGGAAGGACTTTAAAAGACTTGGAAACAAGTACTGACAGTAGATTTCAAATTAAAAATTAAATGACAGGCCGTGCAAGCATTAGATTAGTCTTCCGATGGCCACAAAATTAATTTTTACTCAAAGTTATTGAACAGGAGAAACTATAACACAGTTAATACATGTTTTACTGTATCACAATGTCTTGGTTTTTATTTACATGTATAAAAAACATCTTATTGTCTTTTTGTTGCAAGTCTACTGCTGGTAATTACCAATCAAAGCTTTAAAAAAACTGCAACCACACCCTAGTTGCTCATAAAAGTAATAACAGACCTTAGCTTTCTGATTTACAGGGTTACCTCAGGATAGTATTTCATTTCACAGGAAAGGTTTTAACTTTTACGACCTCTTCCTAAATCAACCTTGACTTATTTTGCTGCCAGTAAAGCATTTCTTCCCCGTATATTTTCTAAATCCTGTTTTTCTTATAAATTTTTTTTATCTGCAGTATCATGAATTTTTCAATCTTTTTATTTCTCTCTGAAGGCCAAATGTCATGGACTCCCAGCACATACATTTGACCTCAGTCAATCCCTTTTTACTACTGTAAAGGCAGTTTCTCATTAGTTATGTTATGACTATAAAACAACTAATCATAAAAATATCTAATGTACTATTTAAGTTTTATAAAAGAAGGATAAAGCTAACAGATTGTTAGTAATAAGGAGGTTAATCCACATTGACTGCATCTCCAACCTGCACTGCTCTATAAAATCTGCTGACTGATAGCATATGGCTGCCAACAAGACTGAAGATCCTTAAAATCTGATATTAGGCATGGCAGATTAAAGATTTTACTGCTTAACTGCTGCTTTTGTTTCCACTATAACAAAATCTTGGATGGATATGTTGTGGTTGCACTCCTTGCCAGTTAGGATACATTTCTGTGGGGTCATTTAATACCTGAAAGGCTGGAGGCTGATGAATGATGACAGATCTTCAGAGCAAATCCAGCTTCTGATAAGCTTGTTGAGTGTCAGTCGGCTTTACCTGGAACAATAATTGACTTGCAAACTTAGGTGGCCTTATGTCAGTATTTTGCCAAAGCCATCCTATTAGATTAGCATTGTCTAAATTCCTACAATAATACAATGGGATTGCTACTGTACAGGTAGCTCAACTCTTGCCTAAATCTAGTTGGCAAGCACCAGTCAAACTTGAAAGAACAAATGATCCTTTCCATGTCAGCACTTTCAACACATCTCACTATTAGTCAAAGGCACAAAGCTGTGTGTCCAATGTGAACAAATGCACAAACTATGGAAATGCTGTTAAAAGGAGCTAGTATCATTCAGCATTTTATTTGCTCAGCTACTGTTTGCAGAAAGGTACAATTTGCTTAAGAAAACAGAAATAATGCAAAGCTAAAGCTAAGCCAAAGATAAAAGTGTGAGGGATGTGAGCTGCTATCAGCAGGGGTATTTAAGTGTTTCTGCTTCATCAACAGCGCAGACAAAGCGTGCAGCCGCACCAAAGAAATGCTCTACTTCTCCTCATGGCTGATTGAAATAACTAGATAACCTTTAACTCAGACTTACTGTGCAGCAGCATGCACCATGGTTTTCACTGAGCCAGAGATGCATGCTGTTTTTTTTTTAAGGGACGGTGGCTGGATAGCTCATTTGGCAAAGCATCCGGCTCCCATGTGGGAGACCAGAACTCGGTTTCTCCCGGGGACCAATATTAACACGTTCCAATTGGGATCTTAGGTAAGAACCTTAACGCTACTGCCAAACCACTGTAAGTCGCTTTGGATAAAAGTGTCTGTTAAAGGACTGAATCTGTTTTAAAAGGTGCTAATGCAGTGGTGGAATTTAAATATACTAAAAGTAGGTAAAACAATCAAGACAACACCACCTGGGGGTTTGGAGGTCTGTTTCAGTTGGGCTAATTGAGTTGAGTGTTTGTTTGGGCTTTCAGGGGGCCTTAGGAAAAAAAAAAAAAAGAAGAAGAAGAAGAAGAAAACTACATAATATTCAAGATAAAAGCAAAATTCCAAAAAGCTAAAAATGACACCCAGTTAAAATCCAAGCAATTAATTCAAAAAATAGTTAAAAGTAATGCACTAATATATGGTAAGCCGCTATAGCTGAAATGTGCTCTCGTACTTGTGTTGCAGTTTCTCTTCCAGTTGAAGGGATGCTTAGCGCGAAGTCTAAGGTGATGACGCTGTAACAGACACAGACATTTATAAATCCAGCTTTAGTCGTGCCTCCTGAATAAGGTTTATAAGTTTGAAAGTTTAGATTCAGTTTAAGTAAGATTTCTGTCTATTCACTATTGTCAAAATTTCCATTTCACTCCAAATTTGAGCTTATTATACAACATTTCCTTTAGAATGAGTTATCTGTTCCACTGACTGGAATAAGGAATAATTTAAATTTGATGGCCTTCACTGTAAGAATAAGAATGGAGAGGATAACCTTGGTTAGATCATACTCATTCACATCATAAAACTTGTTGGCATGATGAGGCTGAAAAGTAACACGTTAGTTTCCATGAAGTTAACAGTCTTCAACAATCCACAAACCCCTCAGTTAAACCAGTAACTCTCAACCTCTTTGAGCCACGAGCCCTGAGATACCATACAAAATACTTAATCTCTACTGCTTTCAAACTGTTAAAGAGGTGCAAAGATTATTCATACATGCATTTGCCAAACTAAACATTTAACCCTCATCTCTGAAGTCATCCTTGAAATTGAGTTTTTATGAATTTTATCCCAATAAGCGATCAAGCTGTAATATGATCATAAACTTCTGACCTTACTCTAAATCAGATGGAAAGATAGGGAACTTGCATATACTTCTATACCACCTTTTCTGTTTTTAAATGATTACAAATGACATTATTATGTCTTCAAATCAAAATAGCTTAAAGTCAGACCCTTTTTTGGAGTGATGGGCACATCAGGATAAGAAGAGCAGCGAACAACCTAAAAATACTGATTGACCAGGTTTTGTCCATCTGGTGGTTTATTCTACAATGGCAATGCCTGAATGCACTGGGCTCAAAACTGTGATCTGGAAACATTAGATGCCATTTTTATGCATATGTGACCACCAGTCGTCTTCTTTAAAAGTGCTAAAGAAGACTTTATGCAGCAGTCAGACACGTCGATCAAGCATCGATGCATGATATTCAAATTTAAGGTTTTTTGTATTTGTTGGCTAGATATTTATAATTTAATATCAGTGCTATACAAATCTAGTTAAATCCTCAATGACTTGTTAGGCCTCCAAGAGGGTCACAGGATTCCACCAGCACAACCCCCTGACACTCACATGGAAACACACAACCATGTTGTTTCCATTCAGTGTTAAGTGCATTTAGGCTTTTCACAAAGGTTATGATGGATCCTTTAATCAGTGACAAAAACCAGTGTTGCAGCATATGTGTGTGCACTTAATAGTGCATAAAATACATTTTTATGATTTAATTAAATCTTTTTGCTAATATATTGATAATTAAACAGCATTGCCCTAATATTAAATATAATACATATATTTTGCCATAGTCACTCTGGAATTAATATTCTGTATCAACACAATAAATGAACAAAGCCTTTAGATAGTGATTATAAGTATACCCACAACACCACAGTGCATCTGAGAAATAAAGCCGAGGTGTCTGGCATTGCCAGAGAATATTTGTCCAGTTTTTCATGGGTGGAACCCACGTACTCACTCTGCTGCTCATTCTTAAAAATGTGGCACCATTTAAAATGGAAATAAACAGGCTTTCCAACTGTGTAAGATTTATTACCAAGAGGCAGAAATAATCTGCCAAACATAAATTTCCTCTTTTTTGTGCTAAATTTATATTGATTTTTATTATTTGATCAATATTGGAGAAATATCCAGATGTCGATTGTAAATGCGAAACATTTGGTAAACCGAACAGTGACAGGAGTAACAGCGTTAAAATAAAAGACGTTAGTAACTGAGTTACTTTTTTCCAGTAATGGATAATCTAACTAATTATGTTACAACTCCATTACTGTTACTGTGTTTCTATTGTAAGATGGGATTTATTTTTGTTTGTTTGTAAGCAAATCATCAGAAGAGCTGAAGATGGTAGAAGATACCCGAGTTCCGCACAACGTACTCGAATGGAAAGGCTAAACAGAAGCTACCAGACAGGACAGTACAGATTACTTTTTGAGAAAGCTGAGATCAGTCTCCATACCAAGATGCTGCATATCTTCTATAGGTCTGTTGTGGAAAGTGCAATCAGCCATCTGTTTGGGCAGCAGCATCAGAGACTTAAAGAAACAAGAAGAATGGCTCCGTGCTGGGAATAACACTGGAGCCATTGGAGCTGATTCTCCTGAGCAGAATGCTGCACAAGCTGCATGCGGGAGGAACACACACCACGTGTGGCACTCTGTTTATGTAGGTAAATATGGAAGCTACACTGTAGCGTGTATGTATCAGTTTTGGAGTTGTGCAGTCAGAGGCAAAAAAAAAAAAAAAAAAATCCAACATTGTTCCCTCCATGATTCACATTCAACCCACCTCCAGCACAGATTTGTGATATCTGCCTCTCTTCAATGACACAAGAGTCAGATGAAATGCGACAAGACCATTCAGACTGCGGTCGCTTTAATCCAGACTGGATATGTATCTGAATTAGGACCACATGTGAAAGTGGCCTGGGTTGGATTTTAAAAAATCCGATTTGTGCCATTTAGTCTGTCATTAAAAAAAAAAAAAATCTTATATGGGTCACATATGGGCAAAAAAAAATCATAATTATGCTACAGTGTGAACATAGTGAGGAAACAACATAGTATGTTCAATCAGAGGCTTTTTCAAGTACACTGCAAGACAGAAAGGTAAATAATGTTAGCAGGAACATATTGTTCCTGCTATGAGCAACCAACCTCTGGAACAACCTGGATTGACAATAATATAATAATAGATATTTAACAAACAAAACAGTAACAGAAAAAAAGACCAAACTACATTATTACAATTTCCATCAGAGGATAACTAAAGTATTTTCCATCTTGTATGTGCTGTAAGGGTAAGAAGTAAAGTACAGTAACTGTTTGATTGTGGATTAATTGTGGACTTTGAACAAATACCAGACTCATGACTTGGTATTTGTACTACAGTCAAAACAATCATAGCCATACCTTTTTGAAGATCCAACATATAATGCACCTGGTGACTAAATCAATAAATGTTGCCTGAATTCTCTACACTTTCATCAAGCCACAATGTTTTCTTTGTAGCTTTTTATTCACCACATTGTTTTTTCTGCAGTGTTGTAGCAAGAGATAATCTCTCATGTTTTTTTGTTTTATTTTCTTTGCACAGTTCTTTGACCTTCCAGTGCCTCAGGTTGCCTTTCACAGGCACAGGGAACTCCCTTTCTTTTTCCATTACTTCTGTAAGCTGCTGACTAGACCTTCATATTCAGGGTTGAAGTCTTTGCCTCTGCAGAATGTTTTCCATGTCATATTGTCACATAACTCTTCAAGCATGATTTAATCAACTCCCTGCTTTTTATGCAGAGTTTCCTCACTGAACATCACTGACTGCGCGTTACTATTGTAAGAGGACATTAATTTTTGTTTTGAGTGAACATAAGTTTCATGTTTGTTAGGACTATATTGTGCTACTAATACAGTGGAGAGGAGGTGGAGTGATACGGTTGGAACTGGAGAATACACTCAATGTTTGAGTAGAAGAGATGCCGTGTTCTGTGACCATAGACTGTATATAAAAGATGGACGGAGCCTCTGAGACATCACCTGTAGGTTTCTGAAGAGCAAAAGTGGAGCTCCTACAGTCACCATCTTGGCAGCGTTATGCCTGCCTTTGCCCCCTGAAAATATAAAAATGGGCAAAGTGGCAGAGTTGGGGGGGGTGCTAATGCGCACTGTTAGCCGGCTAAAAACATGCATTTGTGCTACACTCTCCCTTCTTGCTGAGGATATTGAATACCTGTCAATCAAAAGGACACACCCCCTGCCATGAAATGCACTCCTTCTCAAGAAGCGGGGATATAACAAAACATTATATGCTGCAAGATAACACTGAAGGCTCGTGTTGCACCCTTGAAGCAGACAAGACTCCGTCTTGATTTTGGCAACTTTATTCGACCCGCGCTGCATATATTTTTTAAAATATGAGGATTTTCTTGAGGCAGCCAGAACATGCAAAGATGACCATGCTACACACACCGAGCCAGCCGCACCATACACATTGCATATAAACACCCCGGTACAGGCAGGCTGATGACGTATTATAGCTCACAAGTGTTACATGTCCCTGCAACATACACAACAGAAAATACTCACAGAACAAATTACTTCAAAAATCACCTGAAGGATAATAATAAAAGAAAGGAACATTGCCTAAACACTTCTCCTGGGCAATATCCAAATTAGAACATTTTATAACCCAATATTTCCAGGCTGTAACACTCGCATAGCTTTATAATACTCAAAACTGATGTTTTCACCTGACTGGGGGTTTAGGGGGAAAAACAGCCACATAGCCTAATTGATGATGATTTACTGATAAAGAGTAAAATGACATGGCAGACTTGAGTAAGTCAGTGTACACAGCCACACACACAAATGACCAGGAAATGCATACAGTAACGGCAGGTCCAGAGAAGACAATGGAAGAGTTTTAATCGGGAACCACAGACATTACTTTTCCCTCACTGAGATAAAAGATAAAACCATTATGACCCATTTTTATTATGACCAGAAACAGACTTTCTTCGTGGTGGCTGTAAGCAGTTACATCCACATGAAGCCCCTCCTCCTGAGGAGGACACGGAGACACGACATCCATCAGCTAAAGATTAGTCACTTTTTCTATAAGTAATTTATTCCATTAGGTTTCCACTTCATTCATTAGTCAGATCTAATATTCAGTTTTATTAGAAATAAATGAACATGCAGATTAATTTAAAGTTCCATTAGAAGGAACATATTTTAACCTTTTTGTTTTCTTTTTTTAAGTAACAGTTATGGAATTATTATTTTTCCAAGCAATTAATTACTCCTATAATACTGTAACTCCATTACTGTTACTTTTTGGAAGTAACTAGTAACTATAATTAATTACTTTATAAAGTAACATGCCCACTAATCACTGATCAAAGCTTTTGTTCACTGGTAGTGTGTTTGTGCTCAGTGTGTTTTTGCAGTATAAAGATAACTGCATCAATGCCACTTGCATGAGCAGGTAAAATGTCTGTAAGCTACTGAACTGATTTCGCTGTCATTGCCTGGCAGCTTTCATTCCACCTCTTCCAGAAACATTAAAAAAAAGCCCAGGTTTTGACACAACCTCCTTCACATTTTACTTCACATTTACTTAGCTTGATTTATATATATATATATAATTTTGCTACATATATCCACAAAACACTCTCTCTCTCTTTTCTTTTTTTTGCCTCAAATTCTAATCTCTAATCTAAATTCTGGAGTTATGCTTTATGCAACACAAGCTCTCTCCTTGGCGAACTGATGCACTGATGTCATTAACTGCTTGTTTTCTTTTTCACAGCTCTGAGGCTATTTCTGTCATCAGCCATCTATTTAAAACAGTAGTTTCTTCTTCTATAGAACTGTTGCTTTAATTGGTGTAGCCATTTGCAATGCTGTTAACTTTTACAATCTTCTCACGAAAAGCTGTTAAGTTAGAAAAATCCTCAAACCTAAACAAACATATAAGTTGCTTTTCCTTGCAAACCTTAGATAAAAAAAAACACTAATAAATCTTCCTGAAACATTTCCAAACCGTTTAATAGCTGTTTAAAATATTCAATATTCTTCCTAAGAAAACCTTGTGCAAGTAAACAAAACTAAGCCATCTCTGCTAATTTGGCTAAAAGTGTAAATTTTTCATGCTACTGTAACATTTTAAACCACCTAAACATGTATTTAAAACTACAACGCCTGAGTGGGATCTTTATTTTGGTTAGTTTTATTTATTAAGTTTAACTTCAGTTTTGATTTCCCTAGCATTTTACTAAAATTTTACAGTTTGGTCTGGTTTGACAGTCGGGCTAGATTGGTTCGAAGAGGCTTTGCTACAGCAGATTGTGGTACTAGCAGGCATCTGCTGAAGAACATTTTATTTTCTAATGAATGTAGATCCTTAATTACCAAACCGTTTCCTAGGGACTGCTGTAACAAAGATGGGCAATTATCATTTGCATCATTGCTAGCATTAGCATTGATGCATCAACACAAATTGTCAATTCACTTGACTACTTGTTAAGTTTTCAGTTTGTAGAATTAGTAAGTAAACTTCAGTTTAGACAAGTTATGTTTAAGATTTGCTCATGCATGCGAAACTAACATTCTCTTAGACTAACCTTGAACCTTTCAATTACAACATAGTGCTGAGCTCCAACAAAGAAATCCAAACGCCACCAGAATATCTTTAATATAGAAGAGCATTTGGTAAACAGTAAATTCAATTGGCAAAACCACAAAAACATCAGAAGAGGTTAAAAGGTGACAAGATATAAGACCTAGTTCCAAAACAAATTGGTTCTAATAAAATCTTGGCAAATAAGACAGGCGGGGACCAGCATAGGAGAGACCTCTGACCAATATTTAACAACTGGTGCAGCTCACTTACTGTGAGGTACAGATGACTGAAATACCAGGGTATGACGCACTACTCTACTACTCTACTGATTGTAGAGCAAGGTATGTGACAACACAATAGTTTTTATTGACAAATTTAAACTGTCAGCCCAAGACATATTAATCAACCTTTTAACAGATGCCCGCTGTGTGTGCTAATAAAGGCACATTGCAGCGCACACTCTAAAAAAAAAAGATGTGGCCTCTCCGTCACCTTGCAACAATAACTGCAGCCATTTCTGCATAAATTTCTGCTAGTTAAAACTTGCCTTTCAGACATGCTAAATATAGACGCAAAATCAGCCAGTGCAATCAGTTTCATTTTGGTGACATCACATTGCGTATGCTACATTGATCTATTTGCATGTGCTCCTCCCAATATTTTACCCTTTCTAGCAGAGACAACCATATTGCAAATTTATCAAGGCCAAATGCGCTGGATTGTGTGCATTATTTTGTCCATTTAACAGACGTAATCCTCTGTGTGCCCGGTTAGCAGATCAACTGCAACATGTTTTTGCGTGGGCTATCAAGTTTGCATGTTTTTACACAACCTTTAGTAGATCAGGCCCCATGTGTAAAACCATAAGCTCATAAGCACCACATGGTAAGTGTATTTTTGTGATCTCACTGCTCCCATGGAGTCATTTGCTTGCGTATTTTTATATAAAGTGCAGTAAAACATTAGATGATGTATAGTATTTCTTAACTGAAGTATCACTGAGCTTATTTTTAATATTAAATTTTATCTTTCTAACTATTAGTTGTGAAAATCAGCGCTTCGTAACCTTCATTATTCTGTGCCTGTTGTATCTGTCCCAGATTGAGATTTACGAAAACTTCAGATTGATACTGTTACGTTTCCCCCTGGCTAGGGACAAGGTAAAGGTAACAAATAACAAATGTCCGGAGTCCGGAGATTTGTAAAAGAAATAACAATTTTATTCCGGCACAAAATAAATAAAACAATAACAGTAATATTTACAAAATTCCTCTGGATCTTTAAAGACAACAGAAAGGATTCCTATTAAAGAAAAGTGTAAGTGTTGGAATATAAGAACTGAATTTGACTGCACAAGTTAAAAGCGGCTGCAGTGCAAGGCCCCTGTCAATGGGAGTAATTTTCTGAAAAGCAGATTCCAAAGATGGGATCACATAGCTTTGGGGGAAAGTCATACATTTAAGCTTCCAGCGAAAATGAGCTCTGAAGGTTTCTGGCATCAACAACATTGATTGACGGTGAGTCATGAACCACATCAATTCCTAGTTATTTTTCCTAAAGCAAAAATGAAATAAATAATAAATCCTTTAAATTAATTGACAAGGAGCAGTGTTGCAACTGGGCAACAGGGAAAAACTTTCAACAGTGATTATAGTGCAATGTGGCTTTGTTTGTACCAACAAGACCACAGTGGATCTACAAAATGAAGCAAGTATGAAGTGTAAAAAAGTGATGTTTAGTAACTTTAAGCTGTGACTTATTTATGCCGTTCCCAACATTTCACATTAAATTTTGTTCTACGGATTTTACAAGGTGGGTTCTGTAGAGTTGCAGTAAAAACACGAAAAATTGAATCATTTGGAAGATGTATATGCTATATTGCTTTTTATTATTTGATCAATATTGGAGAAATATGTGTGTATGTAATATGGATTTGAAAATAAATCAGTCACTATTATGATACATCTGTAGCCTTGTCTGCCTTTTTTACTATAAGTTTCACCTGTTTTAAAAAAAGTTTCATTTGATGATGTTTTTAGTTTGTTTTTCAGTTGATAGTATTTGTGTTATCAATGTTCTTTGCATCTTTTATTGTGACAAACTAAAACTGCTTCTTAGCGTATACCTTTCTCCCTCTTTTGCTTTTTTTGCTGTGATCATAGAAACTATGTTCTTCCCTGTTTCCACTACATCTTAAAATAAAGCAGCACTACTGAACTTTGTGGTAGATTTTTGCATTTTGGAGCCCCCTAACAAAAGGCTAATTTGGCATCTTTGTTGCTTCCTGTCTCGTCTCTGAACTCTGTTCAGCTAGTAAAAGTCAGTTATATGTTGACTCTGCCACTTCATCTTTTTCCTTTCCTCACTTCCTTCAATAATGTCCTCTTGCATTTCTTTGCCTTATCAGCTATGGTGTTTGTTCTAAATGTGTATTGATGTGTAGTTGCTGGTGTGTGACACGATGCTGTAAAGCAAAGTGCAGCTGTTGTGTGATGCTCTGGGCTGGAAAAAAGTCGTAAATGCAGTTTCTAAACACTGGAACATGGCAAGGCAATGACAGCCCTGGAAATGTGCATAATGAATGTCAGTGCACCATTAAAACAAGTCAGAAGTATGAAATTTTAAGGTCGGAAGGTTGTGTAAAATTGTTTTAATGCCATAAGCACTTCCTACATTGCTGTTGATATGGTTCTCTTCACTGCTCCACTTAAATGAAAAACAATGGGACAGTTTTGATGTTTTACAAAAGACAGCTACGCAGTGCTTACGTGGTGCTCACACCCAGATTTAACTTGCGTGGGAAACAGGGCGTTGGTGGAAAACATTCTCTGAGCAAGTTGTGTTTGTAAAGATTTGTGACAATGCGGCAGGGAAAACCCTCTACCGAGGCAAAGACTTCAGCGCTGAATACGAAGGTCTAGCTAAATCCCTAAAGAAGTGACGGCAAAATAAAGTGAGTTACTTGTGCATTTTTAAAGCCAATCTTAGGCACTCGAAGGTCAAAGAAATGTGCAAAGAAAATAAACTCAGAAAAAGCACTAGACATTATCTCTATCTAAAACACAGCAGAAAATACAATGTGATGGGTCAAAGAAAACATTCTGGCTTAAAGGTGTAGAGAATAAAGAGAATATTTGTTGTCTTAGACACCAGGTTCGTTATGTGTTGAACACATTCCTCATTCACACACACACATATACACACAAATACACAAATATCAAATGACTTTGATTGTTTTACTTGTAATACAAATAGTAAAGCACAAGTGAAGATCTGGTATTTGTTTACAGTCCACAATTAATCCACAATCAAACAGTTACTGTACTTCTTACTTTTACAGTACGTGGATATTGTGTTGCTCTTGAAATGATGGGATGGGCATTTCTTGAATTATTCCCCTATGGAATGCGGCCCGCCATCAGTTTTCATCTATTCCTGTGAATCAGCAGATTTGTGATTTGTGTAAACACATCTGCAATCTCTAAGATGGCAAGTTATAAAAAAATAATAAAATCAGATGATTTTTTTTTTCACTGTGTGCCGATTGCGTGATTACCTGAGGGAATTACACAATACATTTCACTTGAAGTTGTCCTGAACTACCCGTCTTTCCATTTTAAAGCTTATATAGCTCTTTTTCTTCATCCTGGGGGCTCATTTATGCTCAGTGTTAAATATGCATAGACATACAGATTAAGTCTTCTGTCCATCCTAAGCGTCCATTTTAATTCATTTCAGTATGTTTACAGAGCTGGTGGATGTGTAGCCAAGCAGCACAGACGGAGCAGCACTGGAAATCATGGGAGCAGTTTTTTGCAGTAAAGCTCACTCAAGAAACAAGAAGAAACTGCAAGATATTTAATGGCTCCACAGACCATCAACTACTTTACCTCTTTATTTGTCTCTTTCAGAGAATGTGCATTAGCATGATCTCCTCCACCATATTTGCTAAACTGCTATTGGAACTGACATCAGAACTATGCTCTGCCCTCTAGTGGATGTATTATATAGTAGCCATGCAAACATAAAGAACTCATGGGAGTATGTGGGCATTTGAAATAGTTCGAAATGTATGTTTCTATGTACGTATATAAAAAGAGCTTGAAAGAGCCTTAACGCTCCATCCCAGAATGAACTGGAATGCAGCAGCATGAATATGGGAAGTGGGAAAGGGCAAGAGCTGAAATGGGCCTGACTATTAATATATCAGATTGTTCTGCAGGGACTTGTCCAACCTATGCAACTTGTTGTCCACTCACAAGGCACATCTCTTCATTTTCCATAGTGCAGGAAAATATACTTTGTAAGATTTAAAGTGCCCTCCACCAATATGTTAACAAAACCACATTTCAATATGTTGATACAATAACACATTCGATGCAGTTAATGAATAATGTGTAACACCAGCTGATTAGATAAAACATTTTATTAACCTCTTTGGAAATGATTTTGCCATCCTCTAAAGCAGCTGCCATTGGCCAGTTTTGTTACGCAGATTGTCTTTAAAATTACATTATTATTATAATTCTGGAAAGCAAAAGGGTTTTAGACCATGCACACTACATTCAGTGTCAAGTTTTAATAATGAACCCTTTCTTACAGATCATTAATTCAACTTTTACTTTGGTTTTATATATATACATATATATATCTTATTATTGTACAGGCAGATAAATCCATAAGAAAGTCTTAACAATAAGAAAATGCAAGGGTTTGACTTAACCCTGCAAACTTCTCCCTGAGAGGAATTTTCCCACTTCCCACAACTTCCATTAGGTGAAAGCACTGCACTGCAGCGAGATGGAAAGTTAAGTTGACAAAAGAAGTCTGTTCTTTTTGCTCTTCCTTTTTTCTTGAAGTTGATATTCAGGGTAGAAACCCCTCTCTGTTTCCCTATTGCATTACTTTACTCTGTTTCCTGAAGACATGAAGGGTCTTTACCGCTAAGAACTCTAAATACAATACTTGTTTTTCTTCTGGTTCCCTCTTTCCAATACTATTTCCAAGAAAATGTCATGTATTTATGCTGCGTTAAGAGTTTTTTGTCCTATTTTGCATGTTGCGAGCACATTTTAAAATCTAGCTATCTACCATCTCCACCAAGACCCACAAAAGAGAGCCAACTACCACCTGTTGCCTCATAGCTAAAGGTTTCTGAGTACTGTGTGGAGTTTCTCTTACTGTGCCTGCTTAGATTTAGTCTTACTGGTCTAGTTCCACCAAACAGTGCAAAGTCATAGGTTAATTTGTGATTATCACCTGGCTTTGAATGTCCTCATGTTAGCAGTGTATTTGTGTGGCAACCTTGTCACACTTTAAATGTAAATTAGTTTTACTGGAATATATTTAGTGGATATAATTCATTTTAATCCAGTCATTAATAATATGAATTTAAAGAAGTTATATGAACTTTGGCACATATGATACCGGCTGCAAAGCAAGCACAATTTTGAGTTAATCAGTTACTTCAAATACGGTGCACTGTATTGAAAATAAAATCAAAATATTGTGAAGAATCCCTTAAAAAATGTTTGGCTCAAAAAGTTTGGGAACCACTGTTTATCAGGATGAAGTTAGTATGGTAAATGTACGGATAGATTATTAACCCATGCCTTGTATAAAAACAAACAAAATAACATTCTAGTAATAATGACAAAAACCTCCAGGCTAATGTTTATTAATGAGCTACAGAGAAATGGACTTTTTAAATACAATGGCATGTAAACCACACTGTCACACTTTCCTGAGGCAAACCTATATCACACCCTTCAACACACACCCTAGATAACCAGCATCACTCACCCTGAGGTGACACATGTGCCTGGGACTAGATGACAGATGTTTTATATACAAGTGTTGTTTGTGCTTTTCCTCTGTGGTTGACATCTTAGTGCATAGAGGTCTCAGTGCTTTGTTTTCTTGATTATTGTGGTGAATTCATTTCCAAACGACTTTACCAAAGAGCCGGATTCCATAGAAATCTTTTTAGGTTATTGGTTTTGGTAACCAATGGTCAAAGGTTAAAGCAAAGGCTAGCTAAGAAGCCAAGAAAGCCTGCAGTTATGCACGTCACAGCTTAGTATTCAAAATGAAACGCATTGTAAGGTTGGTGGGAGAGTAAGCAATAAATTCCTCCTTGTCTGTCCTCAGGGACCAAGGCTGCACAACATTTGCCCACATGCATTACACCCTTCCTGTCTGCATTTACCTCTACTGTTGATTACCTACTGTTTTGTCACTCTAAATTCCCATTTAATTCTCTGCAGGCAACACCCTTTTCCTCTCCATTGTATGTTTCCCCTGTTCTCAGAAAGCACTTTATGACTCGTTACTTACTCGTTAGACCCTGTTGTGTGTTTGTAGGAAACATGCTGTTGTCTACTTATGTGACAGTACAGAATTCAGTTAATGCAAATGCATCCATTTATGGTTCTGAGCTTTCTTATAATCACAAGTTGGACTTTCTGTTCTCATCTTGTAATTTAAGATAATTTTTTTTTGTCTATCTATTTTCCTAATATTGAAGTACCTTACAGTTATAAATGGTCATCTGTTGGTTTTACTGCATACAAAGTGGTTGATGGTTTCCAGTTTCATTTTTAATTGGTAAAGACAAGAGACATGGGAGCCTCAGATGGTTTTTCTTAAAAAAGAGGAAACAAATAAAAGAAAAAAGCCAGCAGTTAATCACCAAGATCAGAAATACTCTTTAAATGTTTCAAAAGTTGCTGTAAAAATGTACTCTTGTAAAATAATTAAACCTTCAAGTTGTCTAAGTTTGACTTGTTACAGACTTAATATTCATTGCTATAACGATGGATCTTGATAGGAAACTGTAGGGAACAGTAAGTTATGCTGTACTCAACATATATAATTGTTGTGTGGTGCCAAAAGCAAAGAAAGTCTACGAGCCTTCTTAACTATGTAATTTTCCACAGGATACAACTGTATTGTGTGTGTAGTAGTGTGTCTCAGCCTTGGTTGACCACAGGAAATCCTTAAATTGATCTGTTCTTTTGCAGCTACATATTTAGCATACTTTATAGCTGTAGGTAATTCACAGTTGACCTGTCATTAGAAATCACCAAACTTGGTTAAACCACAAAGACCAGAGCATGCTGTGCGGACAAAAGCCAACAAATAGCTCATTTTCCAATACAGGAAATACCCAACATTACCCAGGTAACAATACTTTCCCTCACCCTGCTTATCTTCCCTTAATAAAAGCACCTAGTAAAGAAGTAGGACTTTTAGTGGAACATCAGTGGAACATGCTTGCAGCATTCTGCACTTCTGTTCACCGTATGTTTAAGCCGGTGTGCGGCTGCACATATGTTTATTACACAACTCCGTGTTTTGATAGTTTGAAAAATAGAGCTATGACAAGTGGAGGGTGGATGAGGTCTGGGCTCTTTTGAACGTATTTTCCAGGGACGACATTCGACTTGAGAACTCGAAATAACAGCGCATGGAAGAAAAACTGGCAGAGTTGAATCCAAAGCACACTGAAACAAATTTAGGAAAAGGTAAATAAACTGAAACAAGACTTTAAGAAGCTGAAAGACCTCCTCAGCTGAAGTTGTCAGACTGTCGTACCAACAAGTTGCATAAGCCAGATTCGACTAAACTAACCAGAAGTTTGTAGTGGACTTAAAATCACACAGACTACCAGGAACCTTGATTATGTGCAATGCTTTCGGCAATAAGACTTCCATTCTTTCCACTGTGCCAACATCTCATTAATTAATGCAGTTTATGCCCACCACATGCAGTTGCTCTCACGGCTGCCAATATCATTGTTGGCATGAACAAATGACCCACTGGGTTGTTACTGGGAGGTAGGCAATCTTATTGCATTTTAATGGGTTAAGAAATCTCTTAACAACCCTTTTATGGAAATTTATGAGGGTTAAACTACAAATATTTCACCATAAATGTATTATTTCTTGGCTGTTTTGATCCTTGAAACTCAGAAACTCACCTTAGCTCAATAAACGTTTCAATTGCTTCTCCAAAACTCCCTCCCTTTTCTATCAGAGAGCCCTTTATTTATTCCAGGAGGACCACTTATTCTAATGTTACCTGTTACCTTCCCACTCCCATATGGGAACAGTTGTTATCGGACTAAGCAATCTAACCCAATAACTCTCCGGCACTCTTGTACACTCACACACATGCACAGATAAAAAAAAAACAACAAAAAAACCCTCTATCTTATCTGGCAGAGTGATCTAACGCAGCAGCTCTCCTGCCGTCTGGCTGCCACGACAGGTAAACTAAAGCTGTGGACTTGAATTACTCTCTTCTCCCCCTTCCGTCTCTTTCCTTCTCCCTTCCTTTACCTATCTTCTCCTCCCTTTCCTGCCCTCTCTGTCCTGCGACACAGTCTCACGCTTTAGGGAAGTGATCCATGCAATTGGACTTGCCCTTACAACAGAGGGTCTATAGTATATGTGTGCCTGTGTATATGTAAATAAGTTAGAAAAGCTGAAATAGAAAGATAGGCAGATAATGACATCAGACACACACAAACATCCACCTATTTTGAGCTAAAATGCTGAAAAGTAATTCTAGTGGTTTAGTTCAGTGGTTCCCAACCTGGAGAGCCAAAGATCACAGACTTTAAACCCATACGGTATATATAAGTATAAAATCATAACAGATTTACAAGATTATTATAAGTGTGTATGAGGAAGAAGCGCTGCTGTTACACATGGAGTGTCAGCTCAGAACAAACAACTGACTGATACATAATCAGTTCCAACAGCACATCTCATGGATGCATTTACTGTCTACAGTAAGACAATTGCAGGATCCTGAAATAACAACTGCCAATGGAAAGAGATCTTAATGTGCAAACTGGAGTGTAGAGTTAAAACTTTTTAAACAGGGAGATCTAATAATATCATTGCAGATGTGAGTTTTGATGCCCCAATTTGCTCGGCATGTGGCTATGCTGCATTTTTTTTCTCATTGCTGTGTACAAATGAGAACAATGTGAATGTTAAACCTCTAAATTTCCAGCCTCAAACACATGGCAAATTAAGGACATGATAATGGACTTGTTCCCCATCCATGCATCTATTTCCCATATCTGCTTTAACCAGTTTGAGGAGATGTGGCTGGAGTCTATTCCTGTTGTCACCAAGTGGGCTGGGTCTTCTGTCTAGATAGGTAGCCAATCTCTCTCAGGTACATCACAGAGACAAAAAAAAAAAAAAAAAAACCCACCACACCAGCACTTGTTTACCTGCAAGCTAAATCAAGGTCAAAGAAATATTCCCAAGAGAATGCAAACAACAACTTTTTAACTCTTAAAGTTGCTCACTTTTGCACCAATATAAAACACACAATTCCAGATTATTCACCCAATTAGCACCATTTACCTGTTTGAGATAACCACAGGCTTTCAGAAACCTCATATTTTTTCCTTTTAAGAGAACAAAACAGGGAATCATTTTTGTGAAAAGGGTCCCAATAATGCTTTGGAGAGAATGGGGAGAGGAGGGGGCACTTTTTGGAGATAAAAGGGAGGATTGCTTCCAAGAAAAGATGGGGAAGGTTCAAGAGAGCTGTTTGCGCCTCTGGCAGGTGTTTGAGATTTTGAAGAAGCTTTCTATAAAATCTCTATAAAAAATTTTCTGAGAACCTCCTTTAAAATTTTCCACCTTACTTTACTTTCCTTTCTGTGCTTTGAAAAAATAATTAGTCATTTTATACCTTGGAAGCTTTCTCACATTCCACAGCAGTAAAAAAAAGAAGAAAAGTCAAGGTCTAAAAGCAAATAGCTGTCTGCTCCTAGTTATACTTATTTTTTTTTTAGCTTGTTCTGACTTTGCACTCAAGTCAGATATTTACTAATTTAAGTTGAAAACTTATTGTAATTCTCTGGAACCTATGACGGGATTCCAGGTTTTTTCCATTATTGTTATTTGTCTCCTGCACCTGCCTTCCCCTGGGTGTAACTTCTTGATGCTGACAGCTGGCTCTATGGATCTGTCTTTGCAGGAACCCTTTTCTGTGAACTTACTCTCCGCCCCCTGATCGCCCCACACCTCCCACCCCAACCCTCACAGTTTCAGGTATTTTTCAAATAGTAGGTGGAGTTACGCAAAATGTAGGGGGTGGAGTTACACTTAAACAAACATACTTTAGTGTTTTATTTTTTTTTTTTTTTTTTTTTACATTTATTAAAACTATTCCATTTTATGGTTTTTTTTTTTTTTTTTTTTAGAACAAAATGGGTTCAGTCTCTTTGTGGCTGTAGCCTGAGTGTATCTTATTAATTGTGTCACTGTGCTTTTATTGAAAGACATTACACCATGTCATTTTTATTTATCACAAATTTAAAATTAAATTAAATCAAAACAATCCATGTTACATGCAAATTATAACAATAGTTTAGTGGTTAACTATCACATGGCCACAAGTTAATCGCTGTTAACCATTCCCTCCTATACACAATATCAAATCATTGACAGATTAATATTTTTCTATTGATTTCACAAGAAAAATGAATAAAAAAAAATACACTGTGTTTTATTTCCCATTGTATTATGGTTTAGTGTGAAATCATAGGTGATGGGTGATGCAACTAAATAACTCAGTACCACTACTAGTGGCTAATAACTATTTGCAGCTAGACAATAGCTACAATAGCTAATACAAGGAAACTGGTAAACTGTCTTCAGACAAAAAGTGCATCAGGCTTTTTTCCATTAATCTGGAGAAAATTAAGAAGGCTGCATAGTGATATCCGTGATGCTACGTTAAGTCCTTGCAGACTGGAAACAAAACTTTAAGAATGAAGACACAAAGAACACAGGTTGTCTGGGCTTTATATAAGAGAATAAATAGAAAGGTTGCGAATGAACTTTTAACAGGGTATGTTCAAATTATTCATTTATATGGCTACGTTTTGGTTTTGTAACACTTTTAAGTCCAAACTGACTCATATTTAGTGTTTTTATCTGAAGTCAAAGTTAAAGTCCTTTAAATGAGCATATAAACTGTTTTAGTGAAAATGAGCTTTAGAAATATAGTTATGCTTTAGGCAGGTTGATAGGATTGTTTGCTTCCATTAGGTCAATATTTGTGATCCTGACAAAAGTTGCCCTCTATACATGTTGAGGGACTCCTACCTACACAGTGATGTGAAAAAAAAAGTCTTCTTTTTATCTTGTCTTGCTTATTGAAGCTCACTTTGTTAGTATGCAGCAGATTGTTACGTCCCCCTTTACGTCCAGGGGTCAAAAGGACTGTAACACAGGAATGGCCGGACCAAGGGTAAATGAAATACAATAATGTTTATTAACAAAAATGGGTTCCAAAACACAAACAACCCTTAACCGGCAAATAATACAAAATAAACAACTCAAAGTGTCCCTGTCGGGTATTTAACAATTAGTCTTAACTCTACTTAGTAACAAAACAAACAAACAAACCAAAAATGTCCCCAAAACGGGCTACACGCACACAGGCGGACTAATTAACAAACAAAATAAACACACGCTCTCAGGCGGACTTCTATCAAAACAAAACCAAACTCCTAATAAACTAAACACAAAAACCTCCTTCTTTCAGGCAGGGACGGCACTAAAGCTCAGAACACAAAAAGGTATTTATCACTAAACCAAATCGCTAACTCGCACAGAGAAGTCTCTTAAACCACACAATCCACAATCTTTCTCAAACTGGCAGGCATGTGTCCCACAATCCACAGCTGCCCCGAATGATGGTGATGACTCTGTCTTAAAGGAGGCCTCTTCTCCGGATTGGACAGCTTGTTTGGGGAGTGAGTGGTAAGGCGGCCAATCAGGGATCAGGGGAGGCGGGTGCTGGGCATCCTCCACTGTCAGCGTCTCCAGCACGTCCTGCAACTCTCTCCTGGCTGGCTGATAAGCCGGCGGGCGTCACACTCCCCCCCTTAAGACATGGCTTCTTAGACATGTCAGTCTTCACCACCTGCATACACCATTTTTTTTTTTTTTTTCACACAATGCAAAGTTTAAAGCACACATATTTTTCACATTTCTCCAAACCCTGGAGAGGGCATCAGCAAAGAGATTCCCCGTCACTCTGCGGGGATGAACCTCAACGCTGTATTCCTGTACAGTCAGCACCCAGAGCCACAGTCCTGGGATTCCATCACACACACGACAGAACAACTTAAAACGAATAGCGATCAACGAACTCTCGGACTGGCACAGGAGAAGATCCCACATAAACCCTGAAATGTTGCAATGTTTTCTTCTCTCTGGTGGAATAATAGCGGTGGCGGTCGAACCCCCCTGAGTGGCAACACGGAGAGGATGGACCAAGACAGTCTACGTTAGCCTGCTGTGGTCTGTAAGGATGCTGAGGTGCAGCCGGCAAAACCTTCAGCCTCCTCAGACCTGGCAGACGAGGGCTAAATAGGGTCTCTACTCGCATGGGTAGCTCAACAGGGGGTTTATCAGGTACTAAAATCACCTGCGCGACACCGTCTGGATGTGTACCTGAGTGTCGGTCAATCACGTTGTTCGGAACACGGGGAACATACATTTTACACCTTCTATTTCTCCGTTTCCGATCGGGGGTCGGTAGTATATTATAGGTGCTACTTAACCGTTCCGTTGCGATGTTCCACTCAGTACCAGGAAGCACAACAGGGCGCCCCCACCTCCTTCCTATTCTCTCATGTCTATATAAGGGAATAGTTTCCGCCTCAGCGCTCTCAGCACTCACCACCTGGTAGTACGAGCGCAGTGTGGGATCCTCCTCCTGCGCGGTCCTCAGCTGATCACGAGAGAGCGGCAACAGAGGGACAGCAGGGGAGATCAGGGCTTTCCGAGCTTTTATGTCGGGGTCCCTGCTCTCCTCCACTGGCTCTGTCACGGCTTCGTCCGTATCTGTTGGAACAAGAAAGCTGTCAGCGAGATGAATTTCATCATCACGATGGTTACGTTTCTTACGTGATCTTCTCGCTTGTGCGCGTGTTACCACACCAGTCGGTGCTTCCCCCGTTACGGCATGAATTTCCCCTGGATTGCTGATCACCTCTAGGGAAGGCATCACTTGTCCACCTGCAATGTCGTTCCCTAAAAGCAATGTCACATTAGCAACGGGAAGTTCATCACACACTGCCATGGGGAAAACTCCGGTGATTAGATCAGTACTCAAATGTACTCGGTGCACTTCACGGGGAACATAACCCATTTCCACACCTCTCAGCATAACACAATAGCCTTCGGATGAGGCTTCAGAAAACGGCAAAGCACCCGCCAAAATGAGGGTTTGTGATGCTCCAGTGTCACGCAACACCTGCACTTCTTTCTCCTCCTCACTCCTGCCATTCAGTGATATTTTTCCGGCCATTATAAATGGCTTAAAACAAGGATCTATGTGGTTACTCCCCCTTTTCACCACTGATTCAGCTTGTTTTATAAAACCAACTTCTTTCTGTACCACGGGGTTTTGTTCTTTCTTAGCCAACAGTCGACAGTTGGCTATTAAATGACCCGGCTTCTGACAGTAAAAGCATTTTCTGTCGTCAGGTTTTCTCACTTTCTCAGTTTCAGTGGTTTTTCTAAATGTGGGTTTGGTTGGAGCCGAAAACACCACTTTGTGAGTGAGCACGTATTCATCGGCTAACGTGGCCGCAGAAGTTATGTTATCCACTCGGTGCTCATTAAGGTGTACCACCAACCCTTCTGGTAAGCGGTTCTTAAACTCTTCAACCAGTATAAGTTCTCTGAGCTTTTCAAAAGTCGTCACATCACAAGACGCACACCAACGATCGAAGAGCGTGCTCTTCTCTCGCGCATATTCTACAAAAGTTTGAGAAGATTCCTTCTTGTGGGCACGAAACTTCTGTCGGTATGCCTCCGGAACTAGCGCATACGCTTTCAGAACCGTGGCTTTCACGATATCATAATTCTGGCTGGCTGCAAGAGGGAGCGCTGCTACCACCTCCTGAGCTTTACCAGTCAACCGGCATTGTACCAATAATGGCCAGCATTCTTTCGGCCACCGCAGCGCAAGCGCAATGCGCTCAAACGCCGGAAAATAGCAGTCCACATCAGACTCACCAAACACCGGAACAAAAGGAATAAACTTTGCTATGTCATAGGGGGCCGCGGGACTCTGAGACCCTGACGGGGCAGCAGAGATCCACGGCGAGGTGGCCTTGGCCTGGGCATCCAGCTCAACCTGCCGCAAGCGCACAGCTTTGTCGGCTTCAATTTCCAGCTTTCTGATCTCAAACTGGAATTGTCGCTGCTGGGCCTTCTCCTGGGCTTCCATGCGAAGTCTGGCCAGCTTAAGCCTGTGCCGTGCCCCCAACGGGGAAGCACCAGAGCTGCTGTCGAGTGGAAGAGGCTCAAAACGGGGAAGCGTGACAGGTGTCGCAGGCCTATCACCGTCCTCGCTATCCTCCTCCATATCAACCAGATCCAGCTGAGTGCTCTGCTCAGCTTCCTCTCCACCCCCACTGGTGGAGGGAACAGCCTCATCAGGAGAATCCTCCGATTTCCCAGCAACTGCAGGCACCTGAAGCACCTGCCGTTCCACCAAGCCTGCCACCACTAATGACATTAACTCCTTTTTCCGCATTTGTTTCGGCCTTGGAATGTCGTAGTGGTCAGCTACTAAGGCTAAATCATCCTTCCGACACGCCTCCAGACAATCCAGAGTCGGTTCCACTATGAACCGATCCAGATCAAACGGAGTGCGCCGCATAGCCATATCACAAAACTACAATTAACCTTACCTGTACAATGCCAACAAAACTGAGTTCAAAATTACCTACCGTGCCTGAAAAGAGCCACACAAACACGCAGCAGTAAGAGCAACCACTCTCACCACGAGGGGTACTCAAACCACGCGCCACACACACGTATCTAAATCTAATAAAGTGGTATACAATAATATATACTATAATATTACAAAAAAGCTCCCGGACGAGCCCCCACTATGTTACGTCCCCCTTTACGTCCAGGGGTCAAAAGGACTGTAACACAGGAATGGCCGGACCAAGGGTAAATGAAATACAATAATGTTTATTAACAAAAATGGGTTCCAAAACACAAACAACCCTTAACCGGCAAATAATACAAAATAAACAACTCAAAGTGTCCCTGTCGGGTATTTAACAATTAGTCTTAACTCTACTTAGTAACAAAACAAACAAACAAACCAAAAATGTCCCCAAAACGGGCTACACGCACACAGGCGGACTAATTAACAAACAAAATAAACACACGCTCTCAGGCGGACTTCTATCAAAACAAAACCAAACTCCTAATAAACTAAACACAAAAACCTCCTTCTTTCAGGCAGGGACGGCACTAAAGCTCAGAACACAAAAAGGTATTTATCACTAAACCAAATCGCTAACTCGCACAGAGAAGTCTCTTAAACCACACAATCCACAATCTTTCTCAAACTGGCAGGCATGTGTCCCACAATCCACAGCTGCCCCGAATGATGGTGATGACTCTGTCTTAAAGGAGGCCTCTTCTCCGGATTGGACAGCTTGTTTGGGGAGTGAGTGGTAAGGCGGCCAATCAGGGATCAGGGGAGGCGGGTGCTGGGCATCCTCCACTGTCAGCGTCTCCAGCACGTCCTGCAACTCTCTCCTGGCTGGCTGATAAGCCGGCGGGCGTCACACAGATCTACAGGACAATATAGGTAGATTTTTTTAACCTGTCCTACTGTTGATTTATCTTTGCGTTTGGGAAGCAGCATTTATCTGTCAGGATTCAAAAATCCCCATGTGTATTATATCTATACAGCAGAAAACCCCTACAGGAGTGGATGATTCCTGTGAGAAGATCATATGAGTGGGTGCTGATGGAGGTATTTTTTCTGTACAGTTCAATTACATGAATGGGTCAGTATGCTCAAAGTTTTTGAGTCTTTGACTTCCCACACACACTTTGCAGACATGAAAAACAATATAATATTAATTTAAAGCTATTGAATGTAAGCAAGATTAAGATTAAATGTTGCTCATGTTATGTAGAGCAAGTGTGTAAGCAAGAGGGGCTGACATGGATAGATAAAAGCAGTGTGTAAGTCAGTGTGTGTGTTGGAAGAGTGTAAATATGAGACTGAGCCAACAACTGAGTGAAGGAATGGAGAGGCCCCAAGGGAGAAGCCACAATCTTGTTACTGGGAAAACTTCCAGTTTCATGTTCTTGTTGTATGAAATAGATTTTAATTACTCTTTATGTTGCTGTAATTGTTCATTGTAATTTTTCTTCCATTAAAATAATATTAAAACTTTTTTTCTGTTTCTTTATTGGGCTGTTTTAGTTGTGCAATTTTGTTGGCATCTGTTTGTTTCTGACTCTAATTTATTAAACATTAGCCTTAAACTTTGTGGGTGTGTGTCTGATTTTCAGTTGTACTTATGTGTGTAGGAGTCGGGTAAAAAGCTAAGCAATGACCCTTGAAACTGGGTGGAAATCTGATCCAGACAGCAGTAAAAGCGGTTTTCTTCCACCTTTGCAGTCCTTTACTTTATGTTTTCCTTTTCTATCTTTTCATTTACAGCACTTTATCCTCTTATCCTTTTCACCTTTCACTGTCTAATTTGTCTATATATGACTGAACTTTTGTTACACGCTTCTTCCTGTACTGTTTTTTTCTTCACATCAACCCCCTCCTGTGCGCCTTCTGTCCTATTCAGCTTAAGGCCAAGGATCACTGTCTCAGACATACACACAGAGGAATGTAGTAACAAGAGAAGAAGGATGGGAGCAACTTTCTGTATTATAGCTTGTGTGAAGTATTCATGACTGTGGGTCTTTTTCTGTTTCTTGCTGTCATATCTTGTTTGAAGAAACTACTTAAAATTTCACTTTAATGCATTTTGCTGTGGTTTAGGGATTCATAATACACAAAAGTGAGGTTCAAACAACTTGCAACCATTGACATGACTCTGGTGACTCTTTGACTGATCAAAAACCCATTTTTGACTGAAATAAACTCTACTCACCAACAGGACCTGTTTCAATATCAGTTAAAAGGAGCAGAAATTGCTGACTGCAGCTGGTTATCCACTGACATGAAAGACATAATACCAGCTCTTTCTGGTTATGGGTAGCACATAGTATGTTAATGTGACTGGGATCTTTCCAGATAGGAATTCCCAGAGGTTAAAATTATTCTAGAGAAATAGCTGCCTCCAATTTTATTTGTATTTTTCCTCCTTAAGGTTTGTTTAGTTATAAAAACTACTTCTTCTACTGAATCAAAACTACAAGTGATATAGTCTATACCACCACCCTCTGGTGGCACCACACATACTTTCTCCAGAGGGAGCCTCTAACTCCGTGAGCAAACCTGGTGTTCCTGAGCCTCGTAGTTTAAGGAGCTGGAAGCTGCTGCTTTGGGAACTCAAGCTAGTTCAGCACTCCTGGAACTAGTGAGGAGCTGGGAACTTCTGAGATAGAAGCACAAAGCAGAAGCAAAACTGAGCAAAGAGCCATAGTACTTATAATATGATAATTTGCCCAGTTAATTAGGGTATTAGTTCAGAAACATTACTCTATGCTGTTTTTAAGTCTTTTTAATTTTATTTTACCATACATCTTTATGATTGCTGATGGTAGATTGTTGTAGTCGATTTATAAAGAGATGGCATACAAATTGTATCCCATCTCTTAGAAATGACTGTTTTCTTTCAGTCACAACCACAGCCCTTTCTTGACCTTAGCCAAGTGCATTTAATTGCAAGATGTAATCAAACCTTAACCAAAACTGAGACATTTGGCCAACAAGTCTATGAGACAGCATTACTTGTCAAAGCAAAAAGTTTTTCCATGTCTTCCCTTACTGTTGCTTTTGTACATTGGCTACCCTATCTATACATCAAAAATAATTTGTTTAGCTATGTTAAATGGCTACAGATGCTGACTTTCATGGGACATGTACAATAATTCAGTAAACATAACATGTTTTCCACAGAACAAGAAGAAAAACGCCTACATGAATCCTAGAGTCAGACTGGTCAAAGTGCAAAAGCACTTTAATAACAAAAACTTGTGGCACACATACAGGAATTCTTTTGGGTTCATATAACACAAACACAGCCCAAAATAAGCCCAAAGAGGTGTTTTGATAAGTTAGTCTGAAATAAAGTTCAAAACACTTAAAAATCTCACCAATATCACCATCAAAAATAGTTATTACCGGGACACAGATTCTCACAGCAAAAGTTCATTTACTTTTTTGTCAACTGAAAAGTACTTATTTATTAGCTTTAGCGCTTTCCCAATGTCAGCTATAAACAGCTTTTTTAGGGGATGGATAGGGTCTGAGTTTAGATACCAACAATAATGAGCTGACCGACTGAAATTAGTATCAATAAAAGGAACAAGGTTAGTAAATGAAATTGTTACTGTTTTGTTCTGCATGAATCCATGTTGTACAATCGACAACTGCCCATGACCCCTGGACTTTAGCTTAATGTTGTAGAGTGAAACTTTCATCCTCCACTCCAGAGGAGTTTGGGTGAAACAGCGTTGCAGTTTCTACTTGAATAGGGTAGCACATGAATGTAGCAACTCAGTAAAGCAAAGGCTTGAAAGCATCGGTTGAGACACTTCTCAATCTGCTCTGTGTACTGTGCACTGTCAAGTTGCTCTACAGCTTCCCTTGTATCCCAAACTCTGACCAAGCGGCAACCTCAACCATTAAAAAGTGAAGCTAAAATATTGCAGTTCACCCCTCATCCGCTGGGGGCTGGCTCCAAAACAGAGCAAATCCTCATAGAATCCCCCAAGGCCAACTTCACAGCAGAAATAAACATGTTTAAAGCCTGGCACAAAAATCCATTTTAGGATTAATAGGTCAAGTTTACCTCCATGACAACTGTGAGGGGGGTGAATATTTTTGTAACTCATCTGTTTGGATGTTATTTAATCTTAGAATTTGGCATAATTAGGGGGGTGTCCTTTTGATTGACATGTTTCCAATATCCGCGGCAAGAAGGGAGAGTGTAGCACAAACAAGGTTTGTAGCCAGCTAACAGTGTGCCTTAGCTTTAGCACACCTACCTTCATTAGTTGGTTAGCTCACATTAGATCCGAGTTGGCTCAGTTAGCTCTTAGCTACAGGCAGCTTGGAGTTTGATAGACGTCAATCATCCACCCCCACACTCACAGACCCCTCTCAGCTCCACCACTTTGCCCATTTTTGTATTTTCCAGGAGCGATGGCAGGCGGGACGCTGCCAAGATGGCGATGGTAGGAACCGCCCAACAAGCTTCGCTTTTGCTCTTTAGAAACCTACAGGTGATGTCACGGAGGCTCCGTCCATCTTATATATACAGTCTATGGCTCTGAAGCAACATTCTGGAAGTTTGCCAAATCATGGGCTGCAACTTTGAGGACAGTTGTTGCATCTTTTGTTTGAAAACAAGCTGATCATGTTGATCACAGTCTTTTCTTTTCCTTGAAGCTCTACATTAGGGTCATTCAACGTGTTGGTCAAAAAAAAAAAAAAAAAAAAAGCCAAGTCTTGGAGCCACTGGTCATCATTTAGTTGGTTGTATTCTGCATGTGTAGCTACAAGAAAATAACTTCTTAATCTCCGGAGAGAGCTCTTTTGCAGGAATTTCCCTGTACTAAGCC
Source organism: Melanotaenia boesemani (assembly GCF_017639745.1). Taxonomy (NCBI): domain Eukaryota; kingdom Metazoa; phylum Chordata; class Actinopteri; order Atheriniformes; family Melanotaeniidae; genus Melanotaenia; species Melanotaenia boesemani. The sequence continues at coordinate 13,685,654 of NC_055704.1, read as the reverse complement.
TTCTCATGTCGGTGTGTAGCAACAACTCAGAGTGGTTGCAGTCACCCTTCTCCAGATGTTAACGAAACAGCCATCTTTGGAGAAATCTGGTGCGAATAGAACAGGCGGTCTTTGTTGTCACGCCACCATTATCTCTTTCATGTTGAGCATTTTAGCGCATAACACTTGGTGTATTATGCAGTGGTAATTGAGGACATCTGGAAAAGCATCATCCTCCCCTGCACCTGGCAATGAATCCATTAGAGCGACCAACCATCGCATGCGCTCTGTGGTGATGGACACTAATTTGCACACCGGGAGCTGGGTTTTCTCGATAAAGTTTTTTAAAGACTGGAAAATGTCCTCTCCTTGTGTATGTTATTTCATGGGCAGCACTGTCATCAACTTCTTTTGCATTCATGTTGGTAAACTCCATCCGAATAAAAATACACAAGTGGGCTGTGTTACTCACATCTGTTGACTCGTCTAATTGGAGTGAGAAACACTCTCCTCGACAGCTGAAGAGCTTTGATTGAAGATAATATTTCTGGTTTGTTTTTAAAGTCTCGGAACAATGAATCAGTTGCTTCAACGAATGCCTCTTTTATCATTTCTCCATCTTGGAAGGACTTCTTGTTCTTCAGAATTAAATGATTCACCGGTAATGACTCAGTGTTTGCGATCGACCAGTAGATTGCGATCAACGTGTAGATTGCGATCAACGTATTGGGCGCCCCTAATGTAAGCTAAGATCACATTCAAAATGGTAGACTTTTAAGTGTTATTTTCTGATGATTTCTGGATGAGATCAAAATGACAATGTAGCAAAGAAGAGACAAGTACCACAATTTATCCAATACTTCTTCATTAGCTCTACTGTGGGGGATGTTGTGCAAAGTAAATTCTTTGAAAAGTCATTATTCTACAAACATGACATTTAGAAAACTTGTTTTGATTTCCATGGGCACAGAACAGCCAACAGTAAATGTCGAAGGTAAATATTGAGACAATGGGTGTTGCAGTATACTGGTTTAAATAATAACCGTAATATGAATAAAACAAAATATTGATATGGTGTTAATAACAGGGATATGATAATAGAAAAAGGAATGCGATTCGGCCAAACTTGTCAAATTGGGTAGCAGTGTTGCATCTTAAGACTGGTTGCCACCCTGTCATCAAACATGAAGGAACAGCAAAAGAACAAACAGTATGCAGGTACTTTGCTACCTCTGCTAGCCAATGCCACAGGTCAGTATGTTTGTGTATGCTGCTGTGTAAAATCATGTTGGAAAAAATGACAGACAGAAGTGCGATGTTCTATCCACAACTGAAAAAGTTAGCCCAGCAATGTTAGTTACTTTTTGCAAGTAGAATGTTTATATTCTGCAGACAACCAAGTCACCTTTTTCAACCGTTTTCCAACCATCCCCCATTGGATTTTTCCTACAAAAAAGGGGGGTAAAAAGGTGAAATAAGTAGCATTGACACCTAGTGTTTCAAATCAGAACTGCAATCGAAAGAGAAAAACATGAGCGCATTCTGTAAACCAATAGACTTTGAAATCAAACTGTCCACTTAGGAAGCAGCACTGATTGACAATCAATTTCACATGCTGTTGTGTAAATGGAATAGACAACAGGTGGAAATTATAGGCAATTAGCAAGACACCCCCAATAAAGGAGAGGTTCTGCAGCTGGGGACCACAGACCACTTCTCAGTTCTGCTTTCTGGCTGATGTTTTGGTCCCTTTTGAATGCTGGCGATGCTTTCACTGTCATGGTTTGTCTGATAAGGATCAGGACTTCCCAGCTTCCCTGAACGCACCCTTTTTTCCCCACACTGATTGCTAATGCGCTTCACCTGTACGGCGCCCTTTAAATACTTGCCTGTGACAGCTTCTCTCCGCCAGATCGTCTTGGTTCTTCCCTGCACGCATCCAGCCGTTGTTCTGCCTGTTTACGTGCCTGCCTGCCTGCCTGCCTATTATTGACCTTGTTTTTGGACCTGGATCCCCGTCTCAGCCTGCCCCCTGACTGGTAACTCTGTTTGATTATTGGATTTCTGGATTACTGACCTCTGGACTGATTTCTTGGATTTGGATTCTGGATCACGGACTTATCTTCTCTGCCCAGACGCACCCGCTTCTGTGGGTTGGAGACCCTGACCCCCGCCAGTTATTCCTCCACTAACCTGTTCTCTATCCAGCAGTTGTCTACCCACTCCAGCGGTCTCCCGTCTGGCCTTTCCGGTCCTGCCAGTTTACTCTCACCGACTACACTACAGCACCCGGTACGTGAATCTATTATATCCTGCATCATTGTCACGGACTCCCTGCCTTCTAACACCTGTTCTCATACCCCCCACAGAAGAGCTGACCAAGCGAGACCGGATAGAACACCATTACATATTCTCATTGTTCAAATAAACCACTTTTACCTTTCTCTGGAATACTGATTTATTTGAGTCCAATCTCCCGGTTTGTGACATTCACTCTAGTGGTAGCATGAGACGGAGTCTACAACCCACACAAGTGGCTCAGGTATAGCAGCTCATCCAGGATGGCACAACAATGCGAGCTGTGGCAAGAAGGTTTGCTGTGTCTGTTAGCGTAGTGTCCAGAGCATATAGATGCTACCAGGAGACAGGCCAGTACATCAGGAGACGTGGAGGAGGCCGTAGGAGGGCAACAACCCAGCAGCAGGACCGCTACCTCTGCCTTTGTGCAAGGAGGAACAGGAGTAGAACTGCCAGAGCCCTGCAAAAGAACTCCAACAGGCCACAAATGTGCATGTGTCTGCTCAAACGGTCAGAAACAGACTCCATGAGGGTGGTATGAGGGCCCGACATCCACAGGCGGGGGTTGTGCTTACAGCCCAACACCGTGTAGTACGTTTGGCATTTGCCAGAGAACACCAAGATTGCCACATTTGCCACTGGCGCCCTATGCTCTTGATGATGAAAGCAGGTTCACACTGAGCACATGTGACAGACGTGACGGAGTCTGGAGACGCTGTGGAGAACGTTCTGCTGCCTACAGCATCCTCCAGCATGACTGGCTTGGCAGTGGGTCAATAATGGTGTGGGGTGGCATTTCTTTGGAGGGACCGCACAGCCTTCCATGTGCTCACCAGAGTTAGCCTGACGGCCATTAGGTACCGAGATGAGATCCTCAGACCCTTTGTGAGACCATATGATGGTGCGGTTGGCCCTGGGTTCCTCCTAATGCAAGACAATGCTAGACCTCATGTGGCTGGAGTGTGTCAGCAGTTCTTGCAAGACGAAGGCATTGATGCTATGGACTTGCCCGCCCGTTCCCCAGACCTGAATTCAATTGAGCACATCTGAGCACATCTGGGACATCATGTCTCGCTCCATCCATCCGCGTTACACCACAGACTGTCCAGGAGTTGGTGGATGCTTTAGTTCAGGTCTGTGAGGAGATCTCTGAGGAGACCACCCGCCACCTCATCAGGAGCATGCCCAGGCGTTCAGGAGGATGGAGGCGTAGGGAGGTTGTACAGGCACGTGGAGGCCACACACACTACTGAGCCTCATTTTGACTTGTTTTAAGGACATTACATCAAACACCTGTAGTGTATTTTTCCACTTTAATTTTGAGTGTGACTCCAAATCCAGACCTCCATGGGTTAATAAATTCGATTTCCATTGATAATTTTTGTGTGATTTTGTTGGCAGCACATTCAACTATGTAAAGAACAAAGTGTTTAATAAGAATATTTCATTGATTCAGATCTAGGATGTGTTATTTTAGTGTTCCCTTTATTTTTTGAGCAGTGTACATCCATACAGTCACACAAATTAATTTAATGAGTGTCGAGAAATAAATTAGACTAAAATCTTTGTAAATCAAGATAAACTTTTAAGTTAATTTAAGCAAAATTCCGGTACTTACCAACTTTGCCAGCTCTGCATTCGTCTTGAAATTAATTTGGTCTCTCAGATTTCTCCACCTTTCAAAGGATTCTCCAATATTGATCCTCGTTTTATTCCATTTTTGGTCATTTGCTTTTTAGCAGGATGCCGAAGCTTTTTAGGTTTTTTTAAAACTATTTCTAGTCGGCTTCCTTACTAGCTTTCATACCTGCAGGCTGCTGCTCTTTTTGCCGACATAAAATACCAAACGCACCAAAGTTATTCCGTCACATAACTCTTACTTTGAAAGTAGAAAATCTTGACAAAAACATTATTAATGTTGAGAGACAGTTTGTTTATGGGGAAGCTTCCTTTTATCCCTTGCAACAAATGAAAACATTTAAAATTATTTTTACAGAAAAAATCCTGATTATTTAGCCTTTAAGGTTCATTATTGTTTACTTTACATCCATAAACAGGTATATCCATTTCAATTGTTGTAAAAACATCTCTGCCTACATACGCGACATAAGTTGTTTACATTGGCGTGGTTGTTAAACAATACAACCACTAGAGGGCAGCACAAAGATTAGGATTTAATTCTGAGCTCTGATGTCAGTTTCGGACAATAACAAACATGGTGACGGTTCTCTGTCTCCATGCTCTGGCAAGATAATACCATAGATGTGTTTGTACTTCTCTACACATTTACTCAACATTGTTTCAAAATGTTCCACCATTTCTGTTTCTTTAGCTGGCAGCTATATTACACAACATTGCTCCCACAGTTTCCAGTTAAACATGCTGAAATAATAATGAAATTAATGCAGAGGATGGACGGACAGCTCTGTTCATATATGTGTGCTTATGCATATCTGTAATGTTATCTGTAATCTTAATGTTGAGCATAGATAAGGCCTAAGTTGTAGGTTCCCACAAATAGAAAAAATTTAAGTCTTTGTCGTGTTGTTAAATTTAGCTATAATAAAGTGTCAAGTAATGCCAAACTAGTGAGAAAGGCAAGCATTTTGGATCAGTTCACAGTGTTGGAACAATGCATAAAAAATGCAAAATAAAGAATAATATAGCAATAAAAGGGTTATTGTGAATTTCTTTGCCAACAATAATTTTGGAGTAAAAATCTGATATCATAACAGCCCTATCTGAGACAGATATACTGTAATTTTTACAGTGAAAACATTAAAAGTAAAGACATGCTAACCCAGTATCACCTACATACAACATGAAACTGTTATTGATGTAGACGCTGGTAAATTATGACAGTTTATTTATTTAAAAAAAAAAAACAGTTTAAAATTTTGGACTTTTTGTCTTTTCCCCAAGTTTACCAATATCAAGAACAGTAATTCATTTTAACTCTCTCTTTTTTTGTGTGTGTTAATTCTGGCATGACCTTGCTTTTAATGTAAACTCTAATCTTTTAATGCAGATAGGATTTCTCATGTTCGGCTTACCATTAGAAAGAAGAAAAATAGGTAAAAAGGGATTAAAAGCTGACACGCTAGCGTGCCAGAAAAAGTATTTGTCTTGAAGCTGACATGAAAAACTGTTGCATGTTTTGATCCAACTTATCTGACCTCAACTGATTGCATTTTGCTGAATCTTGATTCATAAGAGATCTGTTACAAGTACATTTAAATCCTCTCAAACTCCCAGCACAGGTGGTGCTCAGGATAAACACTTACTGACAGTACTATCGACCTGTGTTCAAATCCCTTTGTCCCAGTTTTAATTAGCATTGTCAAAATGCAATTAAGTAATTGGGTTATTGTTGGCTTTCTGAAGTAACTGGATCTCTTAAATGTCAGAAACCTGGTTTCAGAAAGTGGGTTAAGGGATTTTGAAAGACCTGGTTAACACAGTTGGATTTATGTTGGAGAAACCCGGACGTCTTGGCAAGATTTAAAAATGTCCTAACAAGACTTTGGAAGAAGAGAGAATTCATCTCATAAAATTTGACTTAGATAGTGGTCCAACAGGAAAGAGGGTTTTCCATCCATTTGTTCTCCTGCAGAGTAAAGAATTAAGCCAACATCAATAAGAACAGACATGGCATAGAAAATACTGGGACAAATCATTGTTTCTGTTTTTGTTGTTGGCTTTGCATATGCCTATTGGACATAAATTTGGTTTACAATCTGCAAGGGCTGATGTGGACCCTTTTAGAAACCTATGTGCAGGCAAAAATCTGCATCTGTAGTGATTGCACGGATATCAACTGCCTGTAAAAATATAAAAAAAATGCACTTAAACTAAAGGGTGAACCATTGTTGTATCTGTAGATTAGACAACTCATCAAAAATCATTTTAAAATAGCATCTTTTAGCACTTGGCTATTAAAACCCTATCATAGAGAGATTATGATTCCCATTACTTAACTGTACCTATGAAAAATACCATAGATTTGACACATTTTGACACAGAATTATATTTTTGCATGAATAATACCCATAGAGCTATTTGTAAACAGCTGGGATATCTCAGGTATCCAGACTGTTCTTAAAAAATGCAAGGTGGAGGACAACAGAAGTCTAAGACATAAAAACCTATTTACAGGAGATTAACCGTATCTGAAAGTAATATCCTTAAGAAATAGATGGGAAGACCTGACACAGTCTTGTAGGAAGAAACAGGCTGAGGTATAATTACACAAGAACTGGATGGAAAATCTGTTGCTAATTTCACGAATCAGTTTCGCCATATGGCCACAATGATGAGCCCCTCTCTAAGCCACCTTTTACAAGCTCCTTTCACATGCTGGCCAAATCCTGTGCTGGTGAGTTCTTTCAGGAATCATTATGACTTTGCAGGATCAGAGGAGATGTGACGTTAACTCAGTGGTGTTATATAACCTTAAAATATTTAGACTCTTTGCGTCTGTTAGGAACCCTGAAATGCTAGGGGAAAATAGGGTCGGTAACAAATCGGGCCAGACTCAACAAAATGGTATAAAGAATAATATTTATTTACAATGAACAAAAATCACCTCAAACGGGTTCAGTTTTAACAAACAAAAGGCATCCACAATCGGGACTATACCATGTCTGGCAATAAATAAACAAAGAAACGAAAACTATGACAAAAGGTGTCCTTATTCAGGTAACAAACTACAAAAAGGTTTCTCAAACCAAAACTACTATACAAAATACCAAATCCAAAGCATCTCTAAAGGAGAGCGTAAACCACACAGGTTATATAAAACAAAAGCATCTCCAAACGAGCTCACCGTTAAACAGAAAGCATCTTTTCACTGTATCCAAATTACTCAGGGAAAGGTTTTCTCACGAACGCAACCACAAGGGTTTTTCACAGCCAATCTCACAATCCAATGATCCCAAACAGGCAAACAGTGCGCACATGGAGCACAGCTGCCCAGATTGATGGAAGGCTTCCTCATTTAAAGGCCAGGAGCTCCTCTGATTGGCCCTTGAGAGGGGAACGAAGGCAACCAATCCCAGTGGAAGGGGAGGAGGTTCCACACTGGTACTGCAGCTAAACCTCAAATTACTCCAGCACAGTGGAATCAACATAAATGGCTCCAGGTAGAAAGGCCTGGGGACGTAACAGCATCATAGTATGTATAATTCAGAACTGATTGTTTTAAATCCCTCCATGCTAATTGCATACATCATGCATCATCATAATTTTACACTCATGCCGTCTTGATGCATGAAAGCACACACGAGGTGGGCCTGTTCCACATCTGTTACCACTTCACATGCAGGATTAGAGGTGTTTCAGAGGTGAGTCAACTTTGAACCCTTTTCCACCTCTGCCCTTCTGTTAATCACATTGGTCTGCAGTGACGGAGCATCAGTCCTGGTATGAAAAGGCTCATGAAGAGAGTGGTGGTCTTATGGAGAGAGTGGCATCCTCCTCAGAGCTAAAGCCTCAACATTATTGAAGGAGCTTGGGATCATTTTGATAGAAAACTAAATGGCAGAAACACCCAGTATAACGAACCCACCCTTCCAAAGTATCTTATTTGTGAATTGGCTAATCATGTTTTTTATGTTTTTTTATCAAGATGAGATTAAGAAAACTGGCTGCAATAGAAAACAAATAAATAAAGAATGAAATAGCTTGAGAAAAGAAAAAAAAAGAAAAAAAAAAACACAATTCCTCTCACTCTCTTTTAGCAAGAAGCTTTCAAAGTGGGTGTTGAATTGCTTCATACACACATGAAGGCATTGAGGGCACATAAGGGCGTGCAAACATACTTTCTACTCACACACATATTCATGAGTTATGTAGACAAATAATACTGTAATTATATCAAGCAAAAAGTTGTTTTTTCCTCTTTAAGCAGCTGCTTGGTGTCTTAAACCAACTTGTGTGACTGAACAAGGAGGAATGTCTTCACTTTTTTTTTTTTTTGCTTTGATTTGATTTTTGCTTTTTCTGAGAAAAAAGTCCTTTCACTCAATTTGTCTCTCAAGTTTTTTTTTTTTTTTTTAACAGCACCAGATATATCTTAAGGGGAAAGGTGTTCCAGTTAAACATGCACTCCATCAACCAGTTAAGTCACAATAAATATATATATATATATATATAAACAAAACAAAAAAAATCAAAATTAAAAAAATATTTAAGAATTTAACAGGCACCTGTTATGTTTAATGACAAAACATAACTGATCATTTTTAAGTGCTTAAACTTAACCCACTTGTTCTTATCACAAATATTTTTTAGGAAAATGTTCTTTGAAATCTTAGATCATCAAATTTTTGTTTTCCCTGACACATCTTGTTTATAAGTGGGGCCTGATGGCACAATGACACGTACCACAGACCTCAGTTCATCCTCGATAGGAAGTTAACATTAGGTCTTGGCATTTAGGATGTTTTATCCATTAGAAAGGAACAAATGGTCAGCCAGATAACAAAATCTACTACTCACTGCTTTTGCCAGTCATAACCCATACATTTATTTTAAGTTATTTCTTCTGTATTTGAAAAGAATTTTATTAAACGTGTTTATTTTAACAAGATTAAAACAGATCTTAAAAAAAAAACCTTTACCCTGTTTTCCCTGTCCATCACAATGTGCCTAACATAATTTAGTTAATAAAATATATATGATTTATGAGCCTATTAAATAATAAGCCTGAAGAAGCAATTGTAATAATTAAAACTGTTGGGGATTTAATTTACTTATAAATAAGAAACATAAAACTGTATCTCTCATTTCTCATTTTTTGCTACTTATAATAATTGTTATTATAAGATATTATAATAACATTATTCCTTTTGGCAGCCCTCCCTGTGTGAAAGGCAAGGGAACACCTTTGATGTGGTACGCTGTGCAGTATACACTGCTTAATAACAATCTACTAGGTCAAAAGCTTGCATTTAATCTTAGTAAATGCACACCTGGCCTACTCACTACAGTGAGGACTGGGTCATTTATATGCTCATCTATATTCAAATGGGTCAATGCGGACCACACAAGCTTAAATGTTGCATATTTTTCCTTTATTTTTGTGAAAACAATACACTGAAAGTGTTTATTAATGCAACCGAGTTCCAAATAAAGCATCGCTCATTGAATTATATTTCCTTTATTTGTTACAGATGGCTAAACATGCCAGAAATTACGACTGAAACGAAGCCTATAAAGACTATATGTTAACTGTGTAACCATTTACGTACTTACGCTTTGCTTGGAGCGCCATTCATAAAAATGAGCACTGAAGTAGCTTAAAGAAAACGTGTGAATAAACGCACACTCATTTCAATAATTCACCCTCTATCATGCTCATTGCAGTCCTGCTTTAACATTTCTCATTTTCTTTTTTCCTCAGTTTACTTTTTGCTTATTTCACTGCTCTACTCTCACCTACTTTTTAACCTTCTTCAACTCCATCACCCTCCTGCTACAGTCTCTCTCCTTAGGGAGCTATATGAATAATGCAGTGTTCTGCTCTGATAATCATGATCACTGGACTTTCCTCCAATTCTCTTTTCATATTTTTAGTATAACATTTCTGTAACCCAGAGCTGTTATTAACTTGTCATGAAATAGTGACACACTAAAATACAAAAGTTGGCTTTGGGAATGTGTTGTTTTGATAGGAATGGTGCTGATAATATAACAAATAAATTCTGTTTCAGGCACTAAAAATGATTTTTTAATTTTTGTAACAAAAATTCAAGATTGTGATATTCAATCCCTGACTTCCAGGGCCTTTTCTCTCACCCGATAGCTGCTGGGATGACTCCAGCCTACCTACAACCCTACAATGGAACAAACAGATATTGAAAATGGAAAGATGGATGATTTTCACTTAAACTTGTTGTAACGTTTATGTGTGGACTGAAAGATTGAATTATTTTGCTTGTTTTCTGCTATGTCCTTGGTTTATTTTAACAAATGGGCTCCAATCTCCCCATTGCTTAGATGGAAATGGCAGACTTAGCCAAAATACAGCTTGTCCTTTTCTTTTATGTACAATTACTCGCCAGGTGTAAGAATGGAAGCATTCTAGAGTAAACTGGTATACAAGACAACACTCCAACAACACAGAACAAGATGCCAACACAGGTAGCTTTGCACTTGAGTATGAGGTTAAAGAATGTCTGGATATCCAGGACATTGGTGTCAATGCACGCTTTACGTTGTTACGTTCGCTATAGGCAATAGATCGGTGTATATCTTTTTTTAAGTTGAGCATAAATGAGTCCTTACATTACAGAACAGGAACATACTTTTTAAAAATAATTCATGTGAACACTGAACTTCGTAGCTTCAGTTGTGTCTGTGTGTTTTATGCAGGATTTCTTTTCTGTGTGTATGTGATTTATTTTTTGCAAACATCCCCCCTTCCTTTAAAAATGCCAGTGTTTGTATGAGGCCTGCACGGTGGTGTGCTGGTTGGCCTCAAGGGGAGGGTGTCAAACAGTGGGCTTTCTGTGTGGAGTTTGCATGTTCTCCCCATATGCGTGGGTTCTCTCGGGGTTCCTCCCACCATCCAATGCATGTTAGGTTAACTGGTTGCTAATTTCTCCCTAGGAGTGAGTGTGAGTTGTTGTTTGTCTCTCTGTGTTGACTCTGCGATAGACTGGCAACCTGTTCATGGTGCCTCTCACCTGCTAATAGTTGGGATAGGCTCCAGCCCCCTTGCAACCCTGAATTGGACTAAGTGGTATAGAAAATGAAAGAAAAATGAATGAATGTATGAGACTAGCTCTTCAAAGCATCACATTTAAATGTGGTGAACAGTAGCAGATACCACCAATGTTGTGTACAGCTTCATAACCAAACACTTTTAGCATTTAAATGCACAGTGTTTAAAAATGATTGACGTTTAGTTGTTTAGATGGACATAGAAATCCCAAGCATAGTTGTGAATGGATGGTCATTTTTCCAGACATAAACATGTTTTCATCTGCAAGTGGATCCAATGACCTCAGGTGCAGCGATGACTGTATAACAGGTAACTACTTCAAAACTACTACAGCTGCCATTCATGTGGACTCACAGCAGGTAGATATATGTAAATGGCTCATTCTGAGAGAATAAAAACTGAAGTTATTTTAAAAGAAACAGTTTTTATGATATATTTATTTTTTCTGTCATTAACCTTTAATTTTCTTACATGCGGCACCTTTGAAGATGGGCCATTTCACCTGCCAGAGCTAACCACCACTCGTCATACAGAAACATAATAAACACAGCTCACAAAGATATCAATTCTTTTGTTGGCTCCACTTTTTATTTTAATGTACAGTTGAGTCAGATAATGTAACATAAACATGTTTTAGCTATGCCTAACACAAAAATCAGATGTAGGAATATCTCTCTTTAAATGCTCATGTAGACCTTGTATAACAAATTTGTATTTACAGGTAATAATAGGAGGAAAAAACTTAGTAACTGCAAACACAGAGACACATTCTGACAAGAAAATATCTATATAAACTGTGCAACAAGGATGTATACATAGTAATACTCTTCCCACTAGTCCCCCGTGACCAGTAGTCCATTATGTGCTAGTGTCAATATAAATACATCCTCTCTTTGTGAGGTCTGTGTTTGCTCTGACATGTTTAACATGTTCCACTCTGTCAAAGCCACAGGTTGCGTGATCATTCGTACACACGCACATACCACAAGAATGTGTGTAACCCAAAGCTTTCACTCTCTTCTTCCGCTGTATATTTGTCTACATGTCTGGGAAGCAGTAGAGCAGATTGGTATAACCTCTTTTTTCCAACTTTGTTCCCTCCTTACCTTTTTGTTGTTGCTCAAGCCTTCCATCTGTCCTCCATTTTCTTCTTTGAGTCCCTCCCTATTTTTCCAAACTCTTCTTGAACATACATTTCCTCATCTTGTGTTATTTATGTGTTGTGTTTTCTTTTGTCTGTCTTCATATGTCTGCCTGTAGTAATGAGTTCATGTTTGTCTTATAGATGGGTCTGAATAAGCCTGCATGTCCTGCCTTCATCGCTTTCTAATACATGTGTGTCCTTCAACACTGCTGTTTAGTTTTCCAGAGAAGAGCAGCATGTTATGAAAAATGACCCAACAAAAACACTCTTATTTATTACTCACATTTGATGTTTTTAACTGGAACGGTGTTTGACTTTTATATTTTTTAAGCTCATGCAATTTATAATGTTTCTTTTGATTTCATAGCATATTTTAATCTTTCAGATAAGACTCCGTCCTCTTGTTTAAGGTTATCTGGGTTATCCCAACACGGCATTATGTTTCACTGTCTGTGGCAGTTCCATACTCAGTATATGTAAACAAGCCTGGTTAAAACACGTCATATTTATGCATGTGAAAATGTAAACTATCAAAAAGAGACAAAACAAAATCATAGAATAATACAACAGTAATAATAAACACAGAAGACAAGAGTTTACTTCAGTCGAAGAGATGCACTGAGTCTTTGTGATGAGCTTTAGTTTTAGCCTGATCCGTCCTAGCTCCATTTTTTTTTTTTTTTTTTTTTTGCATGTGTGTAAGTTTTTTTTTTTTTTTTTGAGGACAGACTATACAAACTACTTTCTTCTGCACCAAAGTTTGAATTTCATCCAGTCACTTAGAGATTTGATAAAATGAAAAGCATTTCCAAAGTTGGTATATCTCAAACATATTTTTGTCTCCATCTTTTTCTTGTCATCCAGTTCCTCTTTAGTCTCCCCTTTCTTCACTTTCTTCTCTACTTCTTGCTTCTCTCGAAGAAAGTCCTCTTCCTCACCCGCTTGGCTTTTCTCAACAGACTCCTTTTCTTTTCTCGTCTTCCGTCTCTGTCTTATTTCTTACATATTTGATGATTTCACTGCAGTCCAGGGTATAATTACACAGTTGTCATGTCATGTGGGGCGCCTGGAGGACCAGCTGGAGACGTGTGTTTCCACTGTATTGATAAAAAATTTAACGATTCTTTCACAATGATGATGCTGAACAAAAAGCTGGTGTTGAGGGACTTCTTATGATGTATGACTAATGCTTAGTCATATATAGGAAAAAAAAAGTACAGCGACTGTATAATTTTGCAATACAGAAAATAAAAAACTTTAATTGCAAATATGTTGATGCCATGAGATCTGTATGGTTAACGGTGAGCAGATGTGAAACAATATACTGAAGATAAAGTTTTGCTTTTCTATACTTTATTAATTTTTGCATTTCATTGGCAAAATGTCGTCCTACTGGACTCTCTGGACTCATTTACCCTCCCTTTTATTAAACATCTTGGTTTTATTTTTTCATTTTAACCTCAGATTTGACAGGCAGGTCAGTGCAGTAGTCCAGTCTAATTTTTATCATCTGGGGCTCATTAGTAAATTCATGCCTTATCTTCCTCGTGATGCCCTAGAAAGGGTCGTTCACTGCTTTTATCTTTTCTAGACTGGACTACTACAACTCCCTTTATTCTGGGATGGATCAGTCTTTCCTTCGCCACCTACAGCTGATCCAAAACTCAGCTGCTGTCTGTTAACGGAGACCAGACGGTGGGAGCACATTACTCCAGTACTGTGCTCCCTTCACTGGCTGCCTGTCTCTTTAAATTTCTTTTAAAAAATTACTTTTGACATTTAAATGTTTAAATGGTCTGGCACCTCTCTTTCTTTCTGAGCTTCTGCAATATCACCATCCTTGTAGAGCGCTGAGATCTGAAGAGCACAGGTGGTTAGTAGTCTGCAGGACTCGAGTTGTGACTCGAGGACACAGAGCTTTGAACTCAGCAAACTTTGGAATGGTCTCCTTCTTTCTGTGAGGTCTGAATGAACCCTGACTGAATTTAAATGTATTTTAAATACTCTTTTAACAATGGCTTTTAACTCCAGAGAGCATGATCATTAGGCCAGGCTTTGCACTATCATTTGCCTTATTGTTTATTTTATTGTTGTTGGATGTTTTATTCTCTACTTTTATTTTTATTGTGCAGCACTTTGGGTAACTCTTGGTATGTAAAACCACTATATAAATAAAGACTGATTTGGTTTGATTACTTAGGGATTTTAAAGCATTCCCCCCCCTATTTTACAACTTTTGTACTTTTGCTTGAATATTTACCAGGTTTATTTGTGTTATATCATCAGTTATATATATTTTTTTAATTGGTTGCTCTTGAGCATCAAGATCATTGATAAGTATTTTAAACTCAATCAGCAGACCAGCTCAGAAGTTAAAAGTCTGTGTGTGTGTGTGTTTTTAGGAGGCTTGGAAAGGTTAAGCTCTACCTGCCACAAAAAAGGGATCTGAAAAAAATCATTCATTTGCTTATCATTCCCAGGTTAGACTACTGCAACTCCCTTTATTATGGCTTGGTTCAGTCATTTGTTCATTGCCTGTAGCTTGCTCAGAACGCAGCTGTTCGTATGCTGACTGGGAGGAAACGACATGATCATTGCTTATTTTTTGGACACAGTTCATAATTTTATTACTTGTTTTTATAGCCTTGAATGGTATGGCTCCATCATACTTGTCAGGGCTGTTACAGCAGCATGCTAGCGCTCTGAGGCCTTCAACTACAGCTCCTTCTGGAGGTTCCACATTCCATGAATAAATCCAGGGGAACTTTTTCAGGCTGTTCCTAAATAGTGGAGCAGTCTCACACTATATCTGCTCACACGCTTTCTAGTTTTGAAGTCTGACCCACTTCTAGTTTTCAGTCATAAGTAAGCTGGACACCGAGTTTCACTTTTAACTTTGATTCAGATTTTATTATGTTAATTGTTTATCATCTGTCTTTTTCTTTATTATTATTTTCTATTGTACAGCACTTTTGGTAATTGGGGTGGTTGTAAATGTACTTTATAACTTTGAGCTCAAACTTGAACTTGAGGGCTGTAGCAGCATCGCCTCACTGCTAGAAGGTTCCTGGTTTGAACCTCAGCTGTGAAGCTTATATGCTCTCCCTGTACATGTGTGGGTTCTCTTGATAGTGCTCAGTTCTGGTGTTTGTCTCTGTGTGTTGGCTGGTTACCTATCAAGAGTGTACCCTGCCTCTCACCAATAGCAGCTGATAGGCTCTCACGACCCTAAATATTCTGTTAGGTTATTTATATTGAAATACCTTTACGTTTATAAAAGAAATTAATTTTTTATGAAAATGTTCTGCATCTTTGCTTAACAACCAGGCTAAAATGAACCATTAAACATATGTTAATAAGAAATTACAGTCCTAAACATGTCTATAGGTCTAGACTCAGTCTACACACTTTCCATATCCAAGGCACAACAAATGTTTCTTTATAAAAATATACGCAGTAGTTTGATAACAAAAGCTGAGATTGTCCAGGGCCTATACAGTCTGTTTAGCTTCAGTAGTTCTCAACAGTGATGCATCTCCTTTTACAACACCGATGACGTTTCTACATGTTTAATTTCCTGATGTAGCAGTTTGCCACCTAACTAACACAACTAATGTTTTTTTGGAGAGAGGTCGAGTGGTGGATGACACTGATCATCAAGCAAAGATTGTTTGATGATCACGGTTCAAACACACACAGAAGTTTTTAACTGAACATCCATGTTACCTGGACGGTGTGGTACCTCAGGCTGCTCACATTACAATCAGATGCAAGACAATTATAATTATGAACTGTCAAATCTGATCTGTATTAATCTGGAATTGAATTGAAGTAAAGCACAGTGGCTGGTAATATGGCTATCTTAATGAATCAATTGTGTAATTTTAGTTTTGATTTAATGGCTAAGGCCTTTTTCAAAACCAAGCAATGTTTAATTTAAAGGTTTCAGGCCCTCCCTCGCTTTAGAAAGCACATACATTACAACACAAACACAAACACACACACACGCACACACACAATTCGATGTCCTAATTCATGTCAGCAGGCCTGCTCCACTAGTAGACAGCAGCAGTATGCATGCAGGTCTTTGCGCCAAGAGCCATCTGTCCTGTAACAGAAAGAGCAACGTAGATTATGTTGTCCAGAGAGAGAGAGAGAGAGAGAGAGAGAGAGAGAGAGAGAGAGAGGAGAGCGAGAGAGAGAGAGAGAATTACGCACACCCTGATCTGCTCCACACAGATCCAGTGTGGCGCACAGACAGGCGGCAGCCCTCACAAAGTGGGAAGTTTTCGCCAAAGGATTCTGAGTAAAAAAATTAATCACCTTCATGTCGACTCTGTTGGATACTAACCCGCCGATGCTATGGTTACCTTTATTACGGTAGGAAGACCCTTTATATTTTCTGTTGTGACGCTACGTGGGGCAGGTTTGTCGCGGAGTAAACTTTGGTTCTCGTGGAATTTGACGATAGAATAGACACGCCAAATTGTGCATGAAGTTAAATGGACTTTTAACAGATGATAATTACCAAAAGTTTGATTTCAGCTGTGTTTAATCGGGGGTTAAAAGCTTTGAAGCTGAAACAACTTCAGAATCCAGCTTTCAAAAGTTTCGGATTGGTTTATAGTGGGACCGCAGCCATGTCTAATTTTCAACAGATTAAATATGTACTTTGAAAAATAATAAATAAAGAAATATAGAAATGTTTGATGTATTTAGGAAATTAATTATCCTATAGGCTTGGACTTTAGCAGGTAACATTGTGCGCTCCCTCGAGGCAAACCAGCATGGACACACAAACTTATTTTACTCGCCTTTCTCTTGGCGCACAGGTAAACAAAAGGCATGGGTATTTCCGACGCTGGCTCTCACTCAAACATTAGGACCTTGCAGCTTTTTAAAACTACTGGAGAGTTCTGTTTGTAAAGGCGTGTTCTATGTGCTGCATGGAGCGGATCTGGCTGAATGCGCACGAGAAACAACTTGGTTCAACTTGTATCTGTGGATTTATACCCACGCGCTAATTTGTGCCTTGGCGCGCAGTTTGTGGGTGTGAAAGCAGATATGTCACAGATGATTAACTTCCTAAACAAAGACGGGTTATGCATTGAATGTTGCACTTCTTCTTCTTCGCCCACTGCGCGCTCCTCGCTCCATATGCAAGGATGCATAGTTAGTGTTGAATGCAGGAACTCTAGTTTGGAAGCTTGTCATCTATTTACGCACAGGGGCCGTGAACTGCCGTAAAACTTACTTAAATACCTCTTTTTACGTGCAGCAGCAAGTGCAACATGCACGTGCACATTCCATAACCTTGCCGTTTTTCTCCATCCGCGAAAAACCAGATTCCAGTCTCAGACACAACAATCGGAAGTTGCACATGGAATTACATGAATTTTCCCGTAATATCGCATTTCTTTGCGTGCGTGTAAAGTCTGATACAGGGAATGCAAAGAAGTGATGCTGTGTAGTTGTACGAAAGGACAGTGTGCCACATTTGCGTAATGGCGCGCATAAGTGGGCGTCTTGAGCCATTGGTGGATGCGTTCCTGTTGCTGTTGGAGTGCCTGTGTGTGAGAGTGAGAGACCAGAAGAGCAGCTGTTGCAGCGGCGGATTTGACCCAGGGCCTCTCTTGACGTGCAGACACACAGCATGAAAAGAAAAATTAGGACGCATGGAAGTAGGCGCAAGACAAGGACCGGTTCCACTCTGTGACTTAGTGGGCGCTTGAGTCAGTAATGGACTCTACAGCTGCAAGCTACGTGCTTGTCATGTAACTTTCTGTAAGGCGCAGCTGCATGGACTCAGTTGGACATGGATTAGTTTGTGTTTTATTAAAAGAGGACAGAAAAAATGGGGAGTAAATGGTAAGCAGATCATGGGCGGAGCTCCTGGCAAGTACATGAAGTACAGTTGATGCTTTAAAAACTTCTTGTTGTCTCTCTTGGCATCACATTCCAACCTGTTTGTCAGTAGGCCTTCTCCTCAGGCTTACCCAACTACCTCCCATACTCTCTTCCTTTTAAACATATGTCAGAAATAAAGAAATTGGATGCAAATATGCATATTTAAATAATAATAATATCCTTAATCAGATTAATAAAATGCATAATAACATAAAGTGGTTTTGCCAACTGTGACAACATGGCTCTAAAGTGAAAGATCAAGATTAGAGTTTGAAGCCAAGAGCATAAAGTTTCTACCTCCTTCAGCCACTGGTGAACAGTGTCAGCATTTTCTTCTAGTGACCACAGTCTGTTGTGGTGGCTAGCCATGGTTGTTTGGACTTTGTCCAATTTGTCATTAAGTTCTAGGATGGACGTTTTATAATGTTGCATTTGCTAACATGGGCGTTGGCCTGGGACTTTTTACCTGGTTTAATGTTGTTTGGTGGTTTATGTGTTAATGTATTTACAAAAAAATGTGCATCAATTCCACAGATGAATCTCTTTGAATTAACATGCTAAGTTTAACAGTGATATTTTTTTATTTATTTATAAAAAATTTTAAGAGTATGTGTACATGCGGATGGTATCGGACTGAAACCCGATACTGGTGTTGGTTTAGGCGCATCCCTAAATATATGTGACTGTCAAGTGGATTCTGTTGTGAGAATGACACATCAACTTCCTCTGGTAAGTTTAGCTTGTTTCAACAAAGGAACAAAAACCATCATGTGATTTAAGTTTAACTTGTTCTGTTTAACTGGCCTCTTGTTGATTGAGAAAAAAGTGTTCTTGGTCGATCAATATTACCTCCTCTTACATCTTTTATTAAAGTGTGACTTGCAGGTAACCCACTAACTTTAAGTCCAGGAACATTTAGCAAGAACTATTTTTTTGTATAATCAATATTAAAATCAAATGGTTTATTGTGCAAGTGTGGTTCAAAAGTTATGTAACAAAAGGAAAAGCATTCAAACTGGGAGTTTAACAATTAGAAATATGGATCTAATCAGGAGTCTTGATGTTGGAAAAATTAAACCAGGACAGGATGAGGATCAATACCAGAGAGAAATTCGTTTGTTTGAGAAGAACAAGCAGAAAATTGAGCAGTATGCTAGTGAACTAGCTATTTTAGCTAACGATTGCTAACATAGTTTTTACATCAGAGCATAACAAAAAGAGAGGTGGTTGTTAACTACTGGAGTATTACAGTGACCAGACACAGACTAGAGTCTAAATGCCCAAATATTAGGTGGTGTGAATATTAGCTATGCTACACATGACCAAAATTACCGATGATAATATCAATCTTTCCAGCAGAGGTGATGGAGGGAAAGGGTGAGTGAAAATGAAGAGATAATCTGGATTTGGACAACAGTGTTTTGGAAAACTGTGACCATTGTAAACAGAAGTATCTCCTATCAATGTTGGGCAGGTCTGCTGTTTTCTACATCTAATCTACATAACTAATCCTCAAGTCAAAAGTGAGTTTTTAACAGTTCAGTTTCTCTAACCTGTAGAGAACGTGTTAAGGCAGGTAAGCTAACTCCATTTCTTTAGGTCTAAATTTTTTTTATGTATATACTTTGTAAATAAATTCCCTTCAGTTTGTATCACTTTCAGAAGTGTTTGAGTGGAAGCATTTTGTTGTGAACCCCCCTCAGCATGTGATGTTTTACTTTTGTTCACCTCTCCTCATGTCATGCCATTAAATGTAATTAAATTTACATTTGACTTTTCCAGTAATGTTCAATTAAATGTTCTAGAAATAGCAAAGTTTAATTAGATCACGAAAAAAACTTGAGAGTGGGACAACTGAAATCACGAAAAGATCAAAAGATTTGTGTAGGGGAATCACATCACTTCAAACAATTTTTCACCTTGGAAAGAGGAAAATCTCATTTAGACATCCTGAAGCACATGGATGGGCTACTAATAAGGGCAATTATGGAACACAGGGAGCTGCAAAACCCAAGTCAGGATCAGAATCCTCTGTTAGCTTATGCAACGGTTTGGTGGTTCATTGCAAAAATCAATCACAATTGACTGAGTTATGGCAATTTTTGTGCATTTAATTAGATAAAGTTGAGTTTAATCAGATTATTATCAGCTAACAGTAAAAAGTTATCCCATGTAATCTTGTGTCAATAAGTAGAGTTTCACCAGCTGATCAATGATGAGTTGTGGAATTTTCCAGGTCCACTACAGCACATATAAAAAACAAAAACAAAAACAGCATTTTAAGCAACCAAGTTAACCCATGTAGCTCTGAACAATCTAAATCCATTTAAAAAGTATTTGACTAATAGAAAAATCATGGAAAATTTAATCCCTACATGATAGATGAAGACCTCTGAGTCAGCATTTAAATATGAACAACAAATAGACATTTGATTAAAAAAATTAAGGACTTATTTAGACTTTTGTTAGAATGATCTTAGTAGATATTCATGTAATAATCAAAACCTAATGATTCCCAAATACAAGCTCTTCCAGTCTACCTAATTGTTAACTCCCATAAGCCTCTATTAAGAACTATTAAAGTGGTATTAATTAATGCTCTATCAGTTAAGAAATTTACTTATTTCTTAGATTTAAATAAATAGATTGACAAATCTGCAGACCTTGACTTTACAAGTAAATGATGCTATAGATGACAGAAAAGCTAATAAACTACCATTATGCTGACTTTGTTCTCCTGTAATTGGCATCTTTAAATTACTTGGGTCGGCTGTAGCTCAGATGGAAGAGCAGTCGTCTGCTACCTGGAATGTCGGTGGATCGATGCCTGGCAAGACGCTGAACACATATTGCCTCCCAATGAGTCCATCTGCGAATTTAAGTTAAAAAGCACTTTGTATAAATCAGTAGAAGTGCTGTATGAACGTGACATGCAATAAGTACAGTCCATTTTACTTGTACTGTCAATGTAAAATCAAAGTTGATGCTATTCAGGGTAGAGAAAAGCTTCCCCATGGCAATACTGTCCTCAGACCAAAACAATTAAAACACCACAGGAGGCTGCAATGGAAAGATGTAACAGAAAAAAAGGAACCTTATTAAAATATCTGAGGAAAACATTAATGAAATATGTAATTTAATGTTGAAACGTAATCATGTCAGCAGTTTCACCATTAAGGTTAAGAATACAAATTTTAAACAACTTTATGACTTTTCCTGTTACTGCTCTCATTGATTTATGAACAAATAGAAATGTACATATACTCAAATGGAGAGAAACCCACAAGGGAAGCTGCAGGATGAAAAGCGTGTGCTGATTTGTCAAAAGCGATGGTGCAGAAATGTTGCTTTAAGAAGGACAAACAAAAGCACCAAACTCCACCCATCACTCCACAGCTCTAAAAGCACTCAACAATGTTTCTTGTCCCTTGTCTCTGCTTTTCAAATTGCCAAAGGGTTTTGCAATTAAAGTCAAGTGGAGTTCAAGTACTTCTCTAAAAATATAGATTCGTGTTTAAAGTGGTATCTGCTATTTGGGTCAAGTACCTAAAAGATAAGAGGGGGCTTTTTGCAGTAAGTGAATATTTTGACTTGGCTTGATGAGATTTTTAGGCATATAAGTTCATTAAAAATGTATAACAAGACTTCTGATATTCCCAAAGTTAAAATCTAGGGTAAATACAAACTAATGTGAGTAGTTTGCCAGATTTTTTTTTTCCATTCTTCTCTTGGTATTCTGTTTGGACCAAACTGTTCCTCCAATCCTATATGGATGCATTTTCACCGCCTTGCCTGCTCCAAGATGGTTTACACATTTAGCAGAGTGTTTATACGTTGCACATTCTTACGGCTAGTTAGAACAAAACATACTGCAAGGATGAGGATTAGGCAGCTCTCTCCGCTGATACATCACAGTGCAGCAGTTCAGTGAGGACACACGCATTCATTTAGGACTTTCATCCCTTTAACCTGTGACCTTAATGCTTACCTTAATGCAAATTATTCTAAATCCTCATCAGCACAGTAACTAAAAGCTTCTCTGCTGTCTTTTCATTGTCTTTCCCACAACTCACAGAGAGGCAGAGCAGATAGAGATCATGCAGTTTCAAGGTGAGGCTTCCCAGCAGTTTGGTCATATGACAGTTCAGCTGTCCTCTTTATGTCTGTTTCAACCCGGTAATCTGCCTCTCTGTCTCAGCGATTTTCTTTATCTCCTCTCACATCCGCTATCTGGATCTTTATGTTCCTCATTTTCCCTCTCTCTTTACATCCATCCTCCCTCCCACCCTGTTTTTCTCTCGCTCCCTCTCTTTCTCTCAGCTCTCTGTTTCCATATAAAAAGAAGACTCAATGACCGGATGATGTCCTGATCCAAATACAGCTGATCTCTGATACTGGCAGCTGGGAATTCCCATATAAGCCTATTTATTGTTCATGTGCATGTATTTATCAATCAGATAAATGTGTAATCTAGATTATAATGTAGCTTGATTTCCTGTAACTCAGCCAAATTTCTTGGAAGCTAAGACAAACTATGCTTAGCTTTAGAGGTTTATAAGAGGTTAAGAAGATATTTTAAATCCATAGAGGACCACTTAATTGCTCAGTTTGGCCATAAAAAACATGATGACAACAGTAAATGTGGTCAGATGGGGTTTAGGTTGGACAGCGATAGGCTGAGATCAGATTTCCATGCACCTTGCAGTGTCTGACGGTGCAGCATTTAGATCCTGTATTAGTTCATGCTGCCCCGTAAAGCAGATATTCCCCCTTTCCAAATGAGCAAAGATGGCTGGAACTATAAACTTGGACCCATGCTTCACACAAGTATATATATATATATATATATATATATATATATATATATATATATAATCCCCAGGTATAATGACTAAAACAAGTAAAAACAAAAGATGAACAGCGGGGATGAAAAGCTCAGGTGTAAGAAAACTTACATAAAAATATTTAAAAAAAAACAACATAATTTTTAACAGGACAACCGAGCACTTAATAACTTTAAGTAAATAAAGAAATGATCATGAGTCACGCTGTTAAACAAAATGACACAAAATGGTTTTCAAATGTCATGAAAAAAAAAAGTAACAAGATTGTTGAAAAAATAAATTCAAAGCACGAGTTGTATGTGCTATCATGAACCTGTCAGCTGATGTTGATTATCGACACCTCAGTAAAATAAGCCCTGCAATAAAAACTTTGTTAGCCTTTGATCAGCTAATAACCTAAGACCCTGCTGAGAATGATGATGACCCCAAACCAAACTTATGGTTTAAAGGACAGTTATGAAAGGATACCGGTATCATTAATAATTGAGTTATTACAGTTAAACAGAAAACACTCAGAGCTGAGCAGCACAGATTTATTCTACATTAAATCTAAGTTTTCAGTCATTTCTATTTATATTGTTGAATCAAAGGACAACAGCAGTCCATTAACCTCCTCTTGATCAGGCCTATTTTTTTCTGCCTCCTTTCTGAAATGATATACCTAAAATAAATTAAGTACATCTTCACATCTACAGGAGCTGTATGCATTATCTTGGTCTCAAAAGAAAGATGAGACTTGTGAGATTACTACAAAAGTGTCAGAATTAAGATGTGTTACCTTGAACACAATAGA
The DNA here is from genome assembly GCF_017639745.1 of Melanotaenia boesemani. Taxonomy (NCBI): domain Eukaryota; kingdom Metazoa; phylum Chordata; class Actinopteri; order Atheriniformes; family Melanotaeniidae; genus Melanotaenia; species Melanotaenia boesemani. The sequence continues at coordinate 13,661,964 of NC_055704.1, read as the reverse complement.
AAATGTAAATGGTTATTGTATCATAAAAGAAAACCAGGACAGAAGCATAATTAATCTAGGAATGATTAAATTAACATCTAATGAGGAAAGGCGTAAAAGCAGAAGCTAAAGAAAGTGAACCTGAACATTTTTTGGCATTCCATTGGGTTGCAGGTGGGATGCTTCAGGTGTTAATAGAGGGGTTATGCAGGTTAATATCTCAGGAACCTATCAGCTGATGCTGATTATAGACACCTCTATCAACCACGAGAGTCATGAGAATTGGGGGACAGATCCCATATTCACCTTAGAAACACCATGAGGATCCAGAAAGAAGTCAATCCAATGATAATATATTATAGGAAGAGTGAATACTTCACTATAAAACCCACTTCATCTTCATGTAAACTTCAGGACCTTCATGTCTTATTTCAAAAGCAGAGTCATAAGAGAACATATTAGCAGAATTTCTTTGAGCTGGAATAAAACTTTTGACCACAACACACCAAAAGTAAGACATGATTTAGGAATTTTATTCTTTGCTACTCTTTTGCTGCTAACTACTTTTACATGACTCCTTGTTTGCGTGGTTTGTGTGGAGAAATTAGCAAAAGCCCTTCTCGTGTTTTTACTACATTCCCATATAACTGCTTGGGGTTTGAATTGTGTTTCATTTTGATGGAAATGGTTGGTAGAGTCTTTTAGCTGAGTCGCTTCTTGTCATTTTTGTTTGCATATTAGGATTTATGCCTTCTAATGTGTACAAATATCTTTTGTACTGCACATATCTCATGCTCATTCCTATACAGAGGGTTCTTATCCTCAAAAGGTTAAGATGCTAGTGAGTCTTATTATAATTATATATAATTATGTGTCTTGGAGTCCTTTGTTAAAAATAAACAGGCTTTATGTATGTCATGATTAAATAGGGCATGCAAATGAAAAAAAAAACTTTAAGATAATGATAACTGATTTTTTAGAACTGTTTAATACATTCAGTTTCCTCCTCATTGAAAAGAAGTTGTTAGGTTGTTATAAAAGACTTGAATTGAAAATTGGTCACACTCCAGCTCTTCCTGGACCTAATTTTTGAGGAGTAAATTAATCAAAGACACATAAATCTTTGTAATCAGACCTGTACTGAGCAACTGCTTTAGAGCCAAAATATTTTAATCCGAGGTAATCATGCAGCAAACTTTCTGTAATTTCAACTGTCAAGCTCAGATTTCTATCACGGGCATCTGGCAACCAGTGTAGAGCCATTTCACACGTCACAAGAGGTAGTTTAAAGTTCAGTTTAAATTCAAATTTATCCTCTTTTTGTAGTAATTAGTGTTGCAGAGGGCTGTGGACACCTTCTAAAACATTAGCTACTTGTTCTACAAAACATTTGTGTGAACAGTACACACTTTTAAACTATATGATTGCATTAAACATTTAAACCAATCAAAAAGTAAAAGAAATCTTGCCTCATGACACCATTTCATGGCTATTCTAAGAATGGAGAGACTTGCTGTGTTTTTGTAGAAGCTATTTTATTCAGGTTGACCTTTCCTCTGGTGTGGCTATTTTGCTAACCCTCATTGTGTATATGATATCACGAGCTTTTTTCCATATTCTGGTTTAAACAACAAGAGAATTGCCATTTAAATAATTAAATTATTGCAGAAGTACCTCTACGTCTGAGGTTAAAACTAAAAAGGGCTGCATATCTGATGAGAATATGCAGCTATTCTACTACAACTACTGCAACTATGAAAGTCATAAATGATTAACTGGTCGCTCTTAAATCAAATCAGAAATGTGCTGCTTTATTTATTGATTTATTTAAGGCGCTCGGCACAGTGAATATTGTTACAGAGGTGGTTTGATTTGGGTATCTCAACCAAAGCTATTGACTGGTTTAAAGACTACTTGACAAACAGATCACAATGTGTACAGGTAGATGGTTTAACTTCTGATTAGCCACCTGTATGTAATAGAGTTCCACAGGTTTTTGTCCTGGGCACCTGCAAACGAGATGTAAATCTCAGTGTGACTTTTCCCTGGTTAAATAAAGATTAAAAAATTGTAAGAAAGCTTTTCTCTGTGTGCATGGTTTTCATAATGCTGTTAAACATTTCTTATAAGAGGAAAGCATGTCTGAGCATGTCAGCATGGGCTTGATTAGTTCATGTTATTGCATTGCAAACATTTAGCAGTAACTGGTTGTAACTTAATGATGTCTCAGGACCTGGAAAAACTAGTCCATGTTTTGATCTTTAGCAGTCTTGATTATAAAGTGTTTTTACAGGTTCTACCTAAAAAATCAATTAGACACCTGCAGCTCATTCAGAACTCTGCTGCTCGAGTCCTCACTAAGACCAAGAGAGTGGATCACATCAGTCCAGCTCTGAGGTCTTTACACTGGCTGCCTGTTCGTCAGAGAATAGATTTTAAAGTTCTGCGGCTGGTTTATAAAGCCCTTATTGGTTTAGAATCAATACATCAGTGACCTCTTGATCCAGTATGAACCTACCAGAACTCTCAGGTCATCCTTATACAGTCTCTTATCAGTTCCCAGAGTCAGAACCAGACATGGAGAAGCTGCATTCAGCTTCTATGTTCCACATGTCTGGAACAAACTCTCAGAAAGCCTCAGATCAGCTAAAACACTTTTACTCCAGAATGAGGCCACTTTCATCATAACTCTAAAGGTACATAAATATTATCATAAATGTTATCAAATTTCCTTGTAATGCTAAAATAAGATCAGAATAAATGTAATTCCAACAAAATTTGCTTTAAAGCAGCAATACTGAACTTTGGCAGATTTTCTTACTTTGACCAAATGAAGCCTAAGTCAGCATTTGTCTTGCAGCCTGTTTCTTCGCTAAGCTTTGTCCAGTGAGTATAAACCAATCCTAAGCTGACTATTGTTCTGTCACTATCGTTCTTTTCCTCTTGTCCTCTGCTCATGTCCTCTTGCGTTTTGTGTCCTGAATCAGTCATGGTGCACGTACAAAATGGGCAGTGTTTTGATGTCCAGTTGCTGGCGTGTGATGCGGTTCCATAAAGCAAAATGCAGCTGTCGTGCTCCGGACTGAAACACAAAGTTGTCAAGTGCAGTTTCTTAGCCTCGAGATGTTGGAGGGGCAATGGTGGTCCCAGGAATGAACATGAGTGTTAGTGTGCCATCAAAACGAGTCAGAAGCACAGGGTTTTAACGTAGTGTTGCTTTAAATATTCAATCTTAATAGCTTCTTATAGAGTTAGTATATTGTAACTTTATTTGATCTGTCGGATCAGTTAATGTGATTTAACTTTTCACTAATTTCAACAGTATTGCTAGTTATGTAAAAAAGTATTTGGAAGTGATCATAATCATAGTTTTGTTTTTGGCTTTTACAAAAAAATGTACATGATTCAATGTTAAAATGAGATCTGATCATTCCTATTGTTCCTTCATGTAGTATCTCTTATCTGAATCTTACACCTGAGCTGCTGTTCCTTTGAAAGCCACCATCCAAAAGCCCGGTTTTATCTATGGACTCTGTTCTTTCTGTTCTGAAAATAATTCCAGGGAACCATTCAATGAAGTTCTTTGGAAGTGCATATACCGTAAAAGTAATTTTCTTTCATGTAAAAAAAAAAAAAGAAAAAGATAATGGTGAAACAACAAGCTATTCGAACTAACCAGCCCAACCCATTTTCCTGGCCTACAGTTTGAAATGATTTATTTACTATCGAACCAAACTAGCTTTTAAACATTGTAAAAGACAGGATCTTCTGTGGAAGCAAATAATTATTGTTTGGAAGACATTTAACTTGAATAGAAAGCTATCAAACACACAGAAGGATAGATTATAATTTAGATTCTATAGTATTCTTAAATGTTAACTCTTTATCTGGAAAGTATTTATTAGGAGAACAGGTGAGTCGCCTTTAAAGAATGTTTGACGGTTATACAAAATATTGTTTTTTATCTTTTCACTTCAACTAGTGCAGGCAGGAGGTCCATCTACCCGAGTGTGCCTCTGTCTGAGGTTTCTTGCAAAGAGCATTTTTCCTTTCCACTGCTGCAAAGTCCTTTATAATATTGTAGATTTTTGGCTGTACTATGTCTTAAAGTGAGATGACCTAACTATATGATTTAGCTCTATATAAATATAATTGTGTTGAAGTTGAGTTAAAATAGTAATGTGCACATTTCCATTAGATTTGCAATACAAGTCACACTAATCCAATTTGCCACTGGATTACATTTAATGATTTTATCAGCTTAAGATGTGGGACCTTTTGCTATTAAGACGATTATTGCTTCCCATCTAAAACTTTGAAACTGCAGACAAAGTCAAGTCAGATTTATTTCAAACGGGTCAGAGATTTAGATCAGTGGATTCCTCTGAATTTGCTAGGCATCCAAACGCATTTACCAAGGTATCTTTTTTACTTTTCTCAACTTATCTCCATAAAAAAATGGTCTGGTCTCTCACAGCTGACCTGTAGCACTCATCAGACAGGCTGTATTTAAAGTTCTTTCTCTATGTTGTGGATACAGGTGAAGGTGGAAAAACGTTTTTAATTCTCTAGACAAAGGAAAGGAATCAGTTGAGCCACCTGAAACCAGCTCAAACACTTGGTAGAGACATCTTCATTTTCTCCCCATTAAATGAGATACCCATAAGTGACATCTGTGTGGACTGATGTGAACACCTTTGATATTTGAGCTGACAGATGTTCAGATGGCCCATGGGTGAAACCTGCTACCTTTAACACATTTTCACACACAAACCCAATCCCTTACACATCCCTGCAACTTGTTTAACCCTAACCCCAACATAATACTAATCTTTACCCCGAAGCCAAATGTCCATCCCTCACACCTGGCTGTTGTTGAAGTAGAAATCTTTGACATGTTCTTTTTTAAAACATGTTTGCTGTTTAATTTAATTTTATTTTACTGTGACGATAAAGTTAATGAAATGTATTGCAATGCCTTTATACAGGCAGGTTTAGTAATCACTTTTCATCGGCCAAATTTTGTTGTTTTACTGCTTTTGTTTTTACCAGTTAAAACATGTTACCTTGCCTTGTTTGGTATCATTCTTTTCAGCACATCAATACGTGTGATGTTAGATGTTTTTTCTTCTACTTTGACATATTGTGTTAATACAATGGAGCTAAAATTACACACAAAAGTGTAAAAAATACAAACATGTTAGAACAAACCATTTTTATAACTTGGAATGCAAAAAACAGTAGTTAATTCTAAAAATGTATGTACAAATTTAGCAAACAACAAAGTTATAGACAACTATTTAAGAAACTATGTCTCAGGTGGTTTTTGCATGAGTATTGTATTGTACATTTTGTATGAACAAAATGACCAGTTACACTATAAGATGCCACAAAAATGATTCATACCACTCCCCCCCAAAAATAGTAGAAAACCTCCAAAAAACATAAAAAATTAAACAGTTCCTTTCCACCACAAGACAGAGAGGACGTCAAGCCTGATTTTACCAGGCTCTCTTAGTCCTCCTGTCCACCAGGAGGCAGCCCTTTCTTCCTTTTTTCTTTTTTTATTTGGTGGTTTTGGTCACTCCCAGAACTTTTCCTCTTCCTCAGCAACCAAATGAATCTCGTTATCATTTGTTTCTTTGATTGGCAATAAGAAAAGAGGTGTTAGATTTGTTTTTCTTGCTTGCTTGCAGTTTTCTTTGAATTGGCCGTTTTGACCTGTTCTTCCTGTGCCAGATGTGCACCAAATGTGACGTAATATACACGAAAAATATATATATATATTTTACTTGGTCTATTAACACAATTTAAAAACTGCTATGTAGTTTAAAATCCACACTGCTGAAAGAGGTTGGACTCTGCGTGGCTTACCCCTGCAGAGGATTAAGTTTAGTAACACTCTTAAATGAACATTGCAATAATAACTTGTGTAAATCTTAACTTTATGTAGAGAAAACTTATACATGTGATTATTTTAAGCTTCTAAGTGGATTTCTGAATATGTATTTTCTATGAACATCAGAAATAAGCAGATCCCCTGGGAGTTGTAAGTCACCTTGAATGACAACATCTTTTCTGTCTTTGTGTCGTTACTGACATCTGGAAAAGGAGTGTAAAGGAGTATAATTTATGGCTAACATTGACCTCTCAAGATGCAGAGAGTCAGAAAACTGGCTTTCCTGGAACTAAGGCCAATGTTGTGTGGGAAGATATTTTGACATGTTATTTGTGCTTCCAGCTTACATTTATCATTTAACAGAATTACAGCTAGACGTGTTGCAATGTTGTAAAATGTGATCGCTCTTTGGTTTTTTTCTTTTATGCTTGGATTTCATGATATGGCAAATTTCCAAATGCATGAGTTTGACATCATTGGTTTGCAACGTGCACCTGTCAGAGAGAAAAAAAAAATATGGAGGAACAGATCAACAAAATTGAAAAGCTTGGCAAGTCTAATTGCAATGGATTTGACAGTCTGAAGTATTTTCAGATGGAACTGCTTCATTAATGTGTTTCACTTTTCTGTAACCTACTTGATGTTTGCACTGAAAAACTCAGTGCTTACTGTAAATTAGTGAACGTCTAGCAAACCCTGAGCAGTACTATTATTTTCTGTATTGCCTCTAAATGATTATGTGATGCATTTTATTGGTTCTGGCTTAGTTTCTAAAAAACTGACTTCATTCTCCTCAATACTTTGCCTAGTGTGACCAGTTGGATGCACAATCTGTAGGCTTCCACAAGTAGTTTACATCACTTTTTATAGTCCTTTAAAAAAGAAATTGCACAATGTTTCTTTTCTAAGGTTTTACAAATCATGGCATAGTTAAACAAACTCTTAAAGTAAGGTAAATTCTGCCTCAGATGAACAAGAACACATGGCATATTGTGCATTCCCATCATCTATTTAACAAAAACTAAGCATAACTGCCGAAGCTGTGCATGAAAAACTAAATACATTGATTAGTATTTGGGATTACTTTGGGCACGTATTTCCAAAAGAAAATGACCAATACTTACTAGCTTACAACATTCACCCATCAGCTAACATAACAAATCTGAATAGTAACGAAACAGAGCGCTGGATGTCAGCTGACGTTGATTCATAGTATCACACGTTGACAGCTCAATAATGAAAGCATACTGGGTCATTCTGGCATCGATGCAGCTCCAGTAGAGGACCCATGCATTCGGTGCAGCGATGTCCAAAACATTAGCAAACACCACAACAGGCCATCTTATAGTTGCAGTTCGAAGTTAATACTGTCTTGGTATCTTGTCAAGATACTTGCTGACCATTTCTCTCCCATCTGAGTCTTCCTCATTCGCTTGGTGGCGCATAGCCAGAGCTTATTCTGCATTCATTCTTCTGCTTTTGTTCATTTTTTAAAAATTTTTTATGCATCATTGGTTTGCCTGTTTGCCTGTTTGTCTGTCATAACTCAAAAAGGTATGGATGGATTTTGATTAAGGAATAAAGCAATAAGGAACAATTGATTGCATTTTTAAGGATTCTTTACTATTGAGAGATATTTTTGGGAGGGATAATTTTGACATTACAGCTTCTAAGTCATCTGATAAGGCCCAGAATCATTGGCAGGAAAAGATGACATCATGGTAGATGTTATAATCTGAAGTTGTTTGACACAGATCATGTTGATATTCTGGTACTGGTGCGTCAGAAGGTTCAAAATGTAGGGGGAACTGGGTGGACTGTTGGGACTTCTGCCGTTTTTCTCAGTGACCCCATGGCTTGGCGGAGGTCTGCACTTTCTGAGTGCTTCTAGTTATCATTATTATCAAATCATGTCCTAACAATCAGCTGTTTGTGGTGTAACTACAAAACAGTAACATACACTATTAATGCAGGTAGATGTGACTAAAAAAACAAACAAAATTCAACCACAGAAGTTTGTAAGTGAACTTTCCAAAAATGACCTGCTACATTTCAGAAACTACTTTTCAGCTTCTTCAGGTTTGGGAAAAAAGATGTCATGAAAAGAGCATGCCTCCAGCTGGTAAGCATAAGGCGGGTGTAATGTTGCTTTGGGCTTGTGTTGCAGCCAGTGGTACGGAGAGCATTTTACTGTCAGAGTGAAGAATGAATAATGAATTCTAGCAGATTCTGGCTTCTGCAACAGGACAGTCTTTAAATCCACATTCTTAAGGTTTTGACATGGTCTTCACCCTTCACTCACCCATAAGCTAAATGTCATAAAAAAATGTATGAATAAACCTCAAAAAAGCATTTTTATAGAACCAAAGGCCTTTTGCAGAAAGATTTCCTAAAGAAAAAGAGTTGTATCAGGCTATAAAATGTATTTGTTAACCTTATTTATTCAAATTTTTAAAGAGGAAAAGATAGAAAGTAATGGCATATAGATCATTAAAGGTATCTGCCATTTTTAATATTATTTTTCTTTGAAACCAGCTTTTTTTTTACTGACTGCCTATAGGAGCACAAACATTTGCATATCATAGCTTCAGCTTAATGTTCTGACCAAACTGGTCTGGTGGGTATGCTAACATGTAGCAAGCATTGCAACACAGAAATGAAAAAGCTGAGGCTTGCAGATGATGGACTTTCTTGGTACTGGAAGTAAAGAATATCACTAGCACAGATCAGCCGAAAGATGCAGCAACCTAAAATGCCTGATTTTTGCGACAGCTTTTGTGAAGTTAAATGGATCAAACAGCCTATGAAGTCCTGCACAATGAGTCATTAATTTGAGTCGGGTGTGTTCAAGCAGGGACACACTGAAAACCTGCAAGACCAAACCGAGTAGCCCTGATATAGACCCATCATGGTGATTTTCCTCTTCCATTCTCTGACGATGTTTCACAGTAGAAAAATGTTTGAGTTGATGACTCATCTTCCAACACAGTGGTACAAAACTTTCACTTTCATGGTCAGCACTAGAAAAGTATTTTCAGACTCTGGGACCTTTATTAGGAAAGTGGTACAGGGAGAGAATGGGTCACATGCAGCAACAAGCCCCCAGCCCAGATTCAAACCTGCTTCAGCTGCCTCGAGGGGCTAATCTATATGAGGTGGTCACTCAAGTAGTTAAGCAAAACCCCTTACTGAACACTTTAAGATGGCAGATGTGACATACTTCTCCTGCACACATCTGCATGTTATTCAGATATACAGAAGGGAAATCTGATATATAATAATAATAATATGTGTATCAGGTAACGCTGAAAAGCACTGGAATTTGCCAAAGTTGGATTAAAGTTGCTGTGATTGGACAAAATTGCAAGGACATGCAGAATTAGTGAAGATTGGTTAAATTTGCATTGATAGCTGCGATCATTACGTCACAAATCCCTGGAGGGACTGTCTGCTGTAGTTTTAACTAGATGATACTGGATGATACAGAGCAGGGGACAGATTGACAACAACAAATGGTTTATAGTTTATTTTCTTATAATTTTGCTATTTCTATTTTTCCAAATTACTGCCATGCAGCTTAGTGTGGCAGGATTCATGATGAATTTATAATGAAATATAGAAACTGCAGTTTTCAAAGCCTCAGGTTTCATTTTTGGCCATAATTATCTTTTCTTGGTGAGCAAATAATTCACAGCAAGGTATCACATCCATACAATGTAGTCATTTATTTATATCCTGAAAAAAGACCTATAGAATGTGTTATTTAAACCGCTGCCCCTGCAGGCAGTATGAAGTATTGCAGTCTAAAAAATAAGACGACCAAATCGGACATCAGTTCCATCCTCTGTAATGACATGTATAAGTGTTATGTCTGAATAAACATAATTTAAAGCACTTCTTTTAATAAATAACAAAGTCCTTGTGTGAGTGGATGTCCTTATATGAAGCACAGTCAACTATCAGATTCAAATTGGAGACCAAATTATAATAACCCCCCCTGTTACTTTCAGGCCAGTGCTCATCAACCCTGGTCCTCAAGGGCTACCGCCCAGCAGATTTTAGATGTCCCTGTTGCAAATCACCTGACTCAAATCAGTGGCTCCTTAACAGGCTTGTGCAGAATTTAAACTGTTGAGAAGATCTGTTTAATTTGAATAAGGTGTGATGGAGCAGCGAAGCATCTAAAACCTGCAGGATAATAGGCCTGGAGGACCAGAGTTGGTAAACCCTGTTTTAGGCAATAACTTTAACATATTAAAAAATATCAGCATTTTGGCTTTACTTAAACCATTTTGTTGTCACCAGATTAAATTTAGGCAGTAATATTACTTGGTTATGAACAGAAACAGAAAAGCGTTCACGGTTTAGGCTACAATTCTTTATTTTTATGTCAATGGTCTGTTAATTTACAGTTTTATTTATACCTTTTTATACCTTTATACCTGAGATGTCAATATTAAAATGCATTAATTGTATTACTTGTTTTTAGCCTTTCAAGCCTTCTTAGTTAGGGTTAAAATACATTATTTATATGCTACGTAGCACTTTTTTCACTTCACAAGCTAATTACTTGTGGGGGGAAATGTATTTATCTAGTATTTTATGACAGTGACATATTTTCTTTTAGAATCAGAGATGTTTTGAGAGCAGATAGCTGCAGCCATTTTTCTTCACAGTCTATGATTTTAACATTACCACATGATAAAACCCAGTGCTCTAGTGTTACAGAGTTGAAGTGCTGGTTTTGCTTATAAAAGTGTTGCCACATTTGAAAAAAGATAATTTCTTTCAATCTCTAGCTGACAGGGAAACTAGACTTAGGAAAGAAAAAACGTTTGCCCTGTAGATTATGTCCAGTAACAAAATCGTATTACTGGAAACGGTTATTTTAAGGCTTTTTAGAAGTAATGTTAATTTGACACCTTCTCTCACAAATGATTTGTTTTTTTTTTGTTTTTTTTTGGACAAACTAAAACATCTGCTGTTGATTTGGAAAGTATATTTAGAGTAATTGTATTTTAGAAGGCATGTCTTCACACAATAACCTGTCAGCACTTGGCCATTTGTGGTAGAATTAGAATTTAACAGCACTGAACATATTAGTAAACATAATACAGCTGTTACTTGTTGTTTCATCACCTATTTAAAAGTGGAAAAAAATTACCTGGCTTTGATAAAAATGTCTTTTTTGAGAAGTTACATAGTCTTCTATCAAATATGAAAACACACCAAGCAAAAAAGTGCGTTACACGGTATGAGGCTCTGTTGTTTTCCAGTCGGTGCACATGTCATTAACCCCTTAAAAATCCACGAATATCAAATATTACAGAATTTTAATGTCACCATTTAACAAACATGCCTTTAATGTACTTGGTTTTGTAACGTTTCTACTAAAGTGTAGTTAAAAAAAAAAAAAGGTTTGAGGCAGAACAAATTGCGGATTTGAAGGGTGGATTCAGAGACTCCTTCAAATTCTGTGAATTGGGACAGTACCGCCATGACGTATGTGGCTGACGAATCCATACTTCGAAGTTTGCAGACCCTGAATTTGGACACACCTATAGTTAACGTTTCAGTTCTTCTAACCTTTTCTAGACACTCCTCTACTCAGTCCACATCTGCCCATTTTTTGGGCTTTGCTCCTCCACCTGGCCTACATGCTTCAAGTTGGTGCGCTCACCACCATGTGCTTTGGCACCTACTCTTGTCCCTATATAACCCAAAAGGAGGTACAGCAAAATATGCATTGCTCCTGCACCACAGCCTACTCTACATCCTACTGGTTGGCCCTCCGTGTAGTTCTTCACCAGTTCAGTTATCAGCAGTTGCAACTCATTTAGGGAATGAGGTGGAAGGTTATTTGGGATAAAAACAGGGAAAATGTTCCAGATAAATACCCTCCAGCACTTCTTGTTTATTCTACTTTATTAGTGCCAGCATTGAATATGTGTTAAGTGGTAATATGACATGTAACGAGACATCAGTTACATGAATTTCATCATGAAAGTAAACAGACATAGAGCTCCAGCATCATCAGAGAAAAGTGTGGAAGACACTGAACATTGATGTGATCACATATTGAAACAAGTGTTTATGTCTAAATTATGACATCTAAAGGTGTATTATGCTATTTCTAAATTTATTTTTTGATCATTTGTGTACAAAGTAAAGTTTACCTGACTACAGTCCTGTGCTTTGAGCAGCACAGAAACTCTGACTCTTTTGGGGCTCTGCAGTCTGCATTTCCCACATGGCAACAAAAAGCAACTGGGAGATTTTTGAGATTGTTGTAGAAAAATACTACCATTTTCTTCTTTGCCAGTTTTGTAGGGAGTCTAGTTTAAACCTTTAATCCAGAGAATATTACCATCCAACACACATGAGCCAAGCCACTGCAGAGCCCAACTGTCTATTCCTATTTCAGTGATTGCATTAGGCTTGACACCGGATTAGCTCTCCTGATCTCTGCTTCTGACCTGGGCCGATAAACTAATACTTGGTGTAATATGAGTCTTATTCATGAAGAAATGTGTCACAAAGCGCTTGAGAAATGACAAAAGAAGCAGAAAAGTGATTTCAAAAGAGGCCAGCTGGAGGAAAGACCACAAACTTTGCTCAGTTTGTATGTGTAACCTAACTCATGATGGACCTTGTCAGATGAAGAACATAAAGAAAACCACATCAGAGCAACGTAGGGTTCTCTCCCTTTGTGCTTATAGACTCTATGGAAATCTAACACTAACCAGTCCTGTTGTGTCTGCCTGGCCCGTTGTGTAAGAAAATGATGGATTGAGGCTTTTCTCATCTAATTCATCCTCTCTCGTTCACACAAGAATGAAAATATATATAATTTTTATGTTTTTCCATTCCTCAGTGGTGTGCCTCAGACCTTGTACTGTTTATCTTAAATGTCAAAATCTGCAGGTAGGTTTAGTTAGATCTGTTTTTTTTTTTTTTAAACACCACATTACAGTAAAAATACCACTTTAATTAGCTAAAACAAGACTGCACAACAAAAGGGAAAAGAAAAACCCAATAATTTAATTTGAATAAGCATTTGGCAAAAGTTTTAAATACTTGTTCAATTTGCCTGCAGCTTTTTTTCTGCATTATCTTTGATCTTTTTTTTTTTGGTTTACAGTACGCTACAGAACAATGGAATGTGCTTTTTTTTACACTCATACAACCCCATAGCAGTACTGGTGGTCATGTTCAAGATGTCCTTAAGAAGCATTGATCATTGTCCTTATATCTTATTCATGCTGCGAATCAGCTTCTGTTTACAGTTTAGTGATACTAATGCAAGACAAGACAAACCCTTTAAATTGTGTTTTGTTCTGTTTTTTTTTTTTTTTTTTTAGAAATCAAAATATGAAATTCTTTTAACACATCTGCAGCTCAGCTTTGCACAATCTGTGCATGGCTGCCATACTTTATTGTGGGTTTCTGCTAGTAGATGGGCTTGCTGACAGACAGATACTGGCTACAACGTCTGGATTCTTACCAGGACCTCAGTACAGTTTCATTAAGTTCGGCAGTTGCAGAATATAAGGCCAAAGACTGTTTTAAAGTTTTCCACGCTCCACCATCTCTATTAAATGACCCGGTCCTGTTCTGACGTATTGGACATTTTTCACTTTTGAATGCATACAGCTTGTTTGTTTACATGCACAGCTACACATGTAGCGTGACTTGGCATTTAATTAAACTAGCCTTATCCCTGTTACAATAGTGGAAAGTGACAGTCTGATTGGTGACACATGACCTCCTTTTGGTTTGCTAATACCAACTTTATTTATAAAGCCCTTTAAAACAGCCACAGCTGAACAAAGTGACTCAGACAAGATGATGATGACAAATTGGTACTATGCTGGTGAGTGAGTGAGTGAGGTGAGTCAGACAACCTGATGGTTCTACATGTTTCATACATACTTCATGCTTTTCCTGCACATGATCTCATCTGGTTGTTATTCTATGTTTTGACCAGCTTTTTCTTTTTCTGTGTATCTTCTTTTTCTGGGAACTGTGGCACATACACATCAGTGCTTAGGCAAGGTTGAGTCTTAATGAAAATATGCATGTTTGATCAATTTGTGTCAGCGTGTCATTACAACAATTAGAAATACAATTCAGTACAATTTCAGCAGGATTAAAATGTTTGTGTTTTTAAAAGTGTGGTTGTAGTAATAATCCTTTTGAAAGTTTAGATACACAGCACAGGAATGGTGACTGCTCTGCCGTGAGGAATTTCTCTTTCTTCTTTCTGAGATTTATGTACTCATCCTCGCTGTAAGGTGTGTTGTCACATGTTTCTGTCTGTAAGTTGAAGGAATGTATACCTTTATTGATATGGACGATGAGTTTAAATTTACACACAGCACCCAAATATCAACTTGTTTTGCACTCAGCATGTTAACCTCAACATATTTAGATAACTTTCCTTTTTTTCTTTTCCTGCTGAAAGCATTTATTACCACACACACTTAAACATCACTTTCCTTCTTTTGAACATACACACAAACATCAGAGTCACTTCCCTTTGATCCTGCATGGGCACAAACTAGTTGTTTCTCTGAAGATAATGGCTGTGAATGCAGATGACTCACCTGGCTCAAGGCAGCAAAACATTCAGAGGGTAATTCACTGTTATGACTGGAATTCAGCCCTTCCCTGCACTCTACATCCCCAGGGGTTCAAACACTTTCAAGCCAAACGTCTTAACATCTTAAATCCATGTGTACAGTAGAGTTTTAAGTTCACTCAAATAAAGGATGTTAGTTATGCTTCATGGGTACCCTATAGAAGTGGCAGAAATTTTTGAACTCTAAAATATCTTAACTTTTGAAACCTGAGCGAAAACTAGCTTTTTGCTGAGGCTTAAATGCAAAACTTGATACCTCTCTCGTGTCAACTGCCAACAGATGTTGAGCCACTCCTTATTCTATACACTGTATATTTCCAGGGAAAGGAGGAAAGAGTTGTAGCAGTTTAATGAAACATGCAAACAAACTTGAATATCAGTAGCTGGAATGATTAATTTTATTCTTAAACACAGCCTGAATACTCTTAGATGAGCTTTCTTATCATTTCTTCAAGTAGAATTCAGGAATAGCTCTTGAGTCTCCACGGAGACCATTTCTGATGCGGCTTCAGTGAACAGTAGATCGATGATCTGAAGGTCGAGATGCATCTATCGGGTCCTGTTTCATATCTTTGCTGAGTTTTTCCCTATTTATTAAGGATGTGACTTTTAGATTCTGTCTGTCTGCTGTGGATGTTTTTTTGTTTTTGTTTTTTTCAAGTCTTTTTTGTCCTTGTCATTGCACGACATGCTGAGATATACCAAGGTTTTGGCTTATAACGCATTGGGAATCACAGTGTAGTGAAAATTCTCTTTGTCTAACTGTGTTATCTGTTGCAATTTTCTTAGATGCAACTAAAGAAATGCAAGCAAATGATCCATCTTGACATGCTGCTTTTAATGATAAACATTGTAAAATATTTGTTTTTACATGCCTTAAGTTAGGTGTCATTTCTGTGATTCACAGATCAATGTTTAGTGGCTTATATTAAAAAAAACATATTTGACTAAGAATTATTGCAAATGTCGGGAAAGTACAAAGAAAAAATTTGAAAGATCTTCAAAAACACAGGTGAATTATTGCTCATGACCACAATGAAGGTTACAGACGTCTGGCTACTTGGAAGCAAAATATAAAAAAATATGGGGTGGTTTAGAGGGAGGCTTTTTACCTGGTGCTGCATATCAAAGCACATTGTTCTCACTACGTTCCTTTTTAAAGGTGTTTTCTGAGAAGATTTCCAATGCAGCAATGCATTTTAATAATCGAAGATTTGCACCATAAAAAATCTGACTGACTTTAAAACTGCTAAATATTTCATTCCTTCCTCAATGGTAAACCTATAAACTGTATATGGTGCTTTATCACTTTCCCTCCCCTCAATTTCCAGTTGGAGCAGATGGTTGAGAGAATTAAAGACATTTAGATAGATTTGTTGCAATCACATTTCTAAAATACAACTGACTTACTATGCTTCACATTCAAATTTAGCTCTGCACAAATTAATTTTCCTTCTTTCTTTGCTCTCTGAGTTGAGAAAAAACTCTGCCTCGTTGCTATTTTCCAGTCATTTGCAGACCACACAGGCCACGTATAAATAGTTGAGCAATTACACAGAGCTATTCTGCATACCGTTCATTTTAAACATGTCTGCACAGAGGCAGTGAAACATGTTTAGCATTGACGCTTATTGGAAGGGCAATTAAGACCCTGTTTTCCACCTAGTTTTTCTGTATTAAAAAAATGACCATTAGCAGAGCAAATACTCGGCTGTAAATTGTGCTTCAGACTGACTGGAATCGTATTGCCCTCCCTCTCTGTGTGCTGGAACAACTGGAGTCTATTGGACAGTGTTGGAGGTCAGACATTGCTGGGTGAAAATCGCTCTGGAGGATTTGCTGGTTTAGCACGCTGCTCTGCTAAGCCTGTCATTAAGCGCCCCTGACTGCTTCATTACTGGGGTCACCACAGTAACTCCACCAAACTCTCCTTGATCTTGACATGATACAATTGTGCTTTACTGAATAAGCAGGATTGCTTGTGGAGCCCCAAGGATAAAAAAAAAGCCTTAACAGATGAGTTTGGACTGGCTAAGTTTTATTACACTCCCAGACATGTTCATTTATGATAATTAAGTCAATACAGTACGTACGAAAAACCATACTGTCCCACTACAATTTTTGCTCCAAATGCTCTTTATCGTCTCAATTCTTATCGTTTAAAATACACTATGTTTATCAGTTGGATTTAAAGAACATATTGATACTTATTTTTAGTTTCATAGATCCTATAAATTTGGATGTATTAAACAGAAAAAAATGGTTAATCCTTTTCAAATCTGACTCAAGATAATGTTTTTTTTTATCTGAAATCTTTATTTAGCCCTGTAGATTGACATTTTTAACAAAATGTAAAAAAAATATACTTTTTTTTTGTATATTTACCGTTTTATTACCATGTGACATGTCAAAATTATTGTTGTGTAAAAGGTATCAACCAGAGGCTCAAGACATACATCAGAATATACACAACTGGGTTTTGAACAAGGTTTTTACCTCAAAGGACGGTCTGAGAAACTGTATGTATCAAATATGATGTATACGGCATTTAAGGGTTAAAGTGCACAACAGGTTAAATGCCAGCAGAGATTACTAGTTGTGATAAGGGTTAAAGAAAGGTGAAGTAAACTGCATCTTCAAGGAAAATAGAATGTAAAGAGGATGTCTGAGAGCCAAGTCATTTTGCTCATACAGTAAAAATGAACATTGGTTCACTCCTAAACTGAGCTCCTGTTTACACCACCACACTGAGACAATAACGCGCAAAGGTTTTGTTGCGTTCTGGTCTCTCTTTACAAGTATTATATGGATAAAACAGTAACAACTGCCTCCAGAGTAAAATTTTCTTGCAACACAAGGCGAGTCCGCACACTTAGACCTCGCTTAACCCGTGAAAAGCATAACAACAACAATGGCAGACCTCCGTGTCATGTTTTGTGCTGCTGCGTCTTCAGTTTATTTATTATTTATTATTTATTATTTATTATTTAATCTGTTAAAGCAAAACCTGTTACTGGAAGAGCATTTATGCCATCAGCGAAGACGCATAGGTTACATGCTCCGAATATATAGTGTATATCATATATAGAACGCTTCTGTTGTGTTTTTCAGTCTTATGATGATGTGGTGCATACATGGGTGTGTCATTGCAAAGTTGCACTGCCCACTAAAGGCACGGCATGTGCACTTCTTTGTTTTCTGGTTCTGTTTTTGTTTTCACCTGCACAAAGATAGTTTTCATTTTACTGTCTTTCTTTTTTTCAAATACAGTATGCAAAGGTTTACGTTTTGGGTGGAAAAGTTTGTTGTGTAAACACGGCCTTAGACACCTTCGTCGAGGCAAGGAGGGTGCCTACAGGAGCTGGGACAGAGCCCTGTACAGGCAGGCCAGGAACACACTGTCAGCAGACATCAGTGTGGCCATGAGGCTCTACTCTGAAAAACTGAGGAGCCAGTTTTCAGCTAACAACCCAACAAGAGTGTGGAGAGGCCTGTAGGAGATCACCAGCTACAGGAGACTCCCTGCCCTCACTGCTGACATCAACAAAGCCCTGGCTGATCTCAACAGCTTCCACTGCGGATTTGAGAAGGAGCACTTTACATCTGTTCGTCTCCTCACTGCAACTCCTCCTGCTCCCCTCCCCTTCTATCCACTGACACTGACCACCACCCCCTGAAGTCCCACACAGGGAACTTGTTGGACCCCCTGCAGCTCGCCTGGTCAGGCCAACAGGTCGGGGATGATGCAGTTAACATGAGACTGCATTACATCCTGCAGCACCTGGATTGTCCAAGGACCTATGCATGGATCCTGTTTGTGGACTTCAGCTCGGCATTAACCATCATCTCCCTCTTGCTCTGCACCAAACTGTCCCAGGTCACTGTGCTACCTGTAAGCTTCTGCAAGACTTACTGACAGAAGCCAGCAGGTAAGGCTGGGACAGTTTACCTTGGACACCAGCAACCCCCAGGGATATGTCCTTTCTCCACTTCTCTTCTCCTTTTACTCTAATGAAAGCACCTCCAAAGACCCGTCTGTGAAGCTCCTGAAGTTTGCTGATGACACCACAGTCATCGTTCACACCCAACAATTATGAGTCTGCATAATGACAGCAAGTAGATCAGCTGGCGGTCTGGTGCAGTCAGTAACCTGGAACTAAACATGATGAAGATGGTAGCAATGATTGATTTTATGGGAAATCCCCCTTCTCTGCCCCGCCTCACGGTCCTCAGCAGCACTGTGTCCAATGTAGAGAGACTCAGATTCATCTCTCAGGATCTAAGTGGGAACAAAACATCAGCTCCATCCTCAAGAAGGCCCCAAAAAATTAATGTACTTCCTGTGGCTCTTGAGGCAACATGGACTGCCCCGCAAGCTAAATGCTGCTGCAGTTCTACACAGCAGTGATCGAGCCTCTCCTGTGCTTCTCCATCACTGTATGGTTTGGCGCTGCCACCAAACAAGACAAGACCAGGGGTCTCCGTTGCATACGCCACTCTTTACGCAAAAGTTGAGATCCATAAAAACAAACATGATGAGACAATGTGCGCACTTGCACACTGACCCATTCGTATGGACAGTTTGGAGATGGGAAAAATCGATGATGCAGGTGGTGAATTGCAGTCGGACTGCATAGTACTCCTCTTACACATTTAATTCACTTCACACCAAACAACAATTATAGATCCACGTTACCACAAACATTCTAACCAGCACTGTCATCTGTTCCAAGGCTTGTAGCGAAACATAACTTTTCCATAAACCTCTATTAATATGAAAATATATAAATCAACTCTAATCTTAAACCCACAAAGCACAGAGGAAATCTGATACTGTTCACGCTCGTGCATGATCAGTCGTGGAGCGTGCCATCAGCCTCTTGAAGTGTGGTGGCGGTCATAAGATGTGGCAGACTTTTGTACCACCCGACAAAAGTTTACAAGATTTTCAGAGCATGTGGAGTTCTCCATAACATCTTAACTAAGGATCGAGCGATACAGATTTTTTAGGGACAATGTCTATATCGATTTTTTTTCTCATCAGGCTTAGCCGATGGCTGATACAGACTGCCGATTTTCATGAGCCGATATTTGGAGCTGATACTGCTTTTGTTCCTTCTATTTACATCATAGAAATGACACAATGACACAATAATTTTTTTTTAAAGAAATATTTATTAAAAATGGCATTTCTTAAAATTCTTAATCCTCCTAGTTTAAGAGCTGCAGGTTGTAAATGCAGGTTGCATTTTCTCCCATCAGACTTTACTGGCTCCTATAGGGAATGATCTAGCTGCGTGAACTTCTTCTCTTTCTTATCAGTCTCTTCTGAAGTGGTCCTCGGTTGAGGAGTTCCTATTAAATAATATGAATTACAAGTTTCAGGTTGAAAAGTAGCCGCTGCAGTCTGTGCGTTTTGAGAACCACCGATGAGTGAGCAGCTGCAAACAGCTAAAAAGGGTTTCTGCAGTTCTGAAACAATTATTTGACTTTACAGATGAGAAGGTAACTGTTGTCTGTCTGTTATCTCAGCTGATCACTCTGATCGATCAGAAATCATTCTGCTGTCGGAGATTTGAAAACCCAGATCACATGCAAGGTCATATTTCATAACAAATATAATTTCCTTAAGTGCACTTAATAAAAAACCACAAGAGACCTGAGCTAAAAGTTAGAAATGAAGAGGAGTGTGGTTCTTCCAGGAACACGTAGTTGATGATGTAGTGTACGCTTGCCCTCTCTGGATGCAGACAGACTCTGACATTTGGAGGCAAGTCTTTTTTGCCTCCAACTTGAGGTTTGACCACTTCTTTTTTTTATTTCTGATGCAGTTGTCAGTGGCACTTACAGACTACACCACACACACAACACATTGCCACTGGCCAGCAAACAAAGTTTCTTGTCTTGCCTCGACCTCCCTTGTTTGTTGCCATCATTCAGGCTTCTTCATTTGCAACAATATTCATGTCCTGCTTTGCTTTGACCATTTATGGCTGCAGCTGGGCGTGTTCAGGATGGAAATGAGGTTGATTCAGGTGCACACATTTCCAAGTAGTCTGCAACCTATAAAGGGAAAATTGCCTGCAGGTGTGCGTGCACACGATTATATAAATCTAATAGTTCTTTGGTACACACCATTTCGGCTCGTGCACATGTACACTTAAGTATGGGTCCTATGTGCTGTTGCAGTGCACTGTTTACAGCACATCATTAGAGCCCCCCTGCACTCTATTCAGGACCTGTGCTCCTCCTAGACTCAAATGAGGACAGGGAACATCATAAAGAACTACTCTCACCCCACAGTCTATTTGAACTGCTCCCGTCTGGCAGGCGCCTCAAAAACCTGCAGACCAGGACTAACAGGCACTGGAACAGCTTCTTTCCCACTGCAGTTTAATTGAACAGATAAACAGCTAACCGGTTGCACAATCCATATTTGTGCTTCTTTGCGCTCATGTTTTTCTTATTCCTCTACAGCATCAACTGTATTTGAATTTGTATTTGTAATTGGTATTCATAGATCTGTATATAATAGACACCACTATATAAGACTGTTTTTTTTTTAATCACTTTCTATCTATTTTATTTCTTATTACTTTTACTTCTCTAACTACTTTCTACTAGAGTGACAACATCTGCCTGCAAAAATTCCTTGTAAGTGTTCATACTTGGCAAATAAAGCTGATTCTGATTAATGTGGTCTGTTGGGAGCAGTTCTGGTTGTAGAGTCTGAAAGCCACAGGAAAGAAGGACCTGCAAAACTGTTCCTTCACCCAATTGGGAATGCAGCAGCCTGTGTCTGAAGGAGCTTTCCTTTGCTGTCACAGAGTCATAAATGTAAATTGTACAGGAGTGAAAACAACTTGGTAAGCACACTTTTGTCTCCTATTGCCTGCACTAATGGGGGTATCCCTGGGTGTTGCCAACCTTCCTGATTAGCTGGTCATGTCTTGAGACGGAGCCTCTGTGACGTCATCCGTAGGCTTCTGAAGAACTGAACTGAAGCTCATTGGGTGGTTCCCACCGTCGCCATCTTGGCAGCGTCACGCATGTCATTATTCCCGGAAAATACAAAAATGGGCAAAATGGTGGAGCTGAAAGGAGGACTGTAAAGGTGGGGGTAGATGATAGACACCCATCAAACTCCGAGCTGCCTGTAGCTAACTGGGCCAACTCGAATCTGTTGTGAGCTAACTGGCTAATGAAGGTAGGTGGGCTAAAGGTAAAGTGCACTGTTAGCCGGCTAAAAACCGCGTTTGTGCTGCACGCTCCCTTTTTGCCGCAGATATTGCATACCTGTCAATCAAAAGGACACGCCTCTAATTATGCCGATTTTCAAGATTAAATAACATCCAAACGGATGAGTTAGAAAAAAATTCACCCCCCTCACAGTTGTCATGGAGGTAAACTTGACCAATTAATCCTAAAATGGATTTTTGTGCCAGGCTTTAAACATGTTTATTTCTGCTGTGAAGTTGGTCTTTTTAACATGGGAGTCTGCAGGGATTTGCTCTGTTTTGGAGCCCCTAGCAGATGATTTGTGAACTGCAATTTTCTGAACTTTCACATAGGCTTCACATTTTATCGCCGGAGGTTACCGCTTGGTTGAGACGCTGCTACCTCAGCAGGCTGCTTTATAAAAAATGGCTAATGTCCCTATTCACTCTTTATTGGCTTTTTCAGTTATGCAGAGTTGACTAGGTCACTAGAACTACCAGTCCTAATTTGACATGTATTGGAACATGTTATCCGAGCCTCTTTTTAAGGTTTTCCAGTATTTCACCTTCATCTCTCTTAAATGTAATAAGATAAATAATAAAACTCTTAGCAGTTTTACACTTTTGTTCAACATCTGTGTCAGCGTCAACATTTTGTGACAGTAAATATTTCATATAAAAAATTTAGTCATACAGTCCTCTTACAATGTCATAAAAAAGACATGTTAAAATTGTTATGTCAGGAGATGGGAATGCCTCAATGAATAAAAACATGATTTATGACATGACTGAACAGGCATCAAAAGCACCTTGTGATTTAGGTGGAATGCAGGAAATCACATAACATGTTTATCACAGCAGACATTTAGGGGGTGTTTGGGTTGTTACAGTAGTTGTGGAATTTAAATTTATGGTGCACCACTCTGCTCTTAAGTCCTTTTGAGCTGTTATCACTCAACTAACAAATTTTGGCAGGACAGTTTTTCTATTTGGCTGCTGGTAAGGGCTCATCTATGCAGCCTGTTTCTCCAGATGTGGACGGTTATCACTAATTCAATAGAGCAGGTGTCCTTATATATTTAGCCTTAACACAACTTTTATTGCTTACCCTCACAACACGCCTCAAGTATACTTATCAAGCATGGAAAGAGCAAAACGGCCACACTATTTTTTGTTGTTCAGCTGCCCAAAAAAGTACAGTTACATTTCTTTACCTCTACATAACTTAAATAATGCTAAAAATTGTAAGTTATAAGAAAATATCCAGAGATGGAGGAAAATTAGACTACAAAAGGGTGCAAAGAACAGTGGATGTGAGACCTTTTATGTTATGTGGTGTTATACCTCGTGACTATTGTCATGGGTATCTAATCAGAATGCATGAAATGAAGCCATCAAACTGCATTCTTGTGGAAATTTATTAATAATCTAAACAAGTGCATTTGAATTTTAATAAATCTTCAATAGAGAGAGTTTAAAATGCCTCAGTTTCCCATCGCAGTATTAAAGAACAGCTGGCATTCAATATGAAGCATTACTGCGAGAAGATTATCAGGCTGGCAGCCTTCAGTTCAGAGGTTACACAGTGATTTGTTGGTCACTGTCCTTTTCATCCCAACTTCTTAAAATCCTTTAATCCTCTTCCACACTTCCTTACGGAAGAGCCATACTTAAAATTATTCTTTAATGCAATTATCTCAAGATCACAAGTTAATTATCTCTTTATCTCGATATAACAAAGCTTGTTTTATGTGATAACGTCCAAATTTATGCTACTATTTCAACATAACAATACAAAACCTGTAATAGTTTTTTTTTCCTTGTAATTATGAGAAAAGAAAAGAGAGTCCTCTCCAACATCAGGAGTGCTGTGCCAGTATAGAGACTGCTTTAAGCTAAGTCGGCTGGTCGGATGTGTTTAGCTGTTATATTTGCCAAGAGACTGCCATTAAACTGTCTGCCAAAAAAACACCAGCAGCAAACAAGACTGTACTTTCACACCATAACTTTGGGTTTGTGTTATGATTGTGATCTTGAAAAACTGAAATCAAGTGTATTTACGAACCAGCCCTTTATTTATAGCCTTTTTTTCTGTTGTTTCCCTTTTGTCAAAAATTAAAAATAATATTTGACTAACTTTTTATAATATTTTCATGTTCCAATTTTAAAGGTTTTGTTTTTTAAACTATATTCTTTTGCTCAAAGTACAGCTTTTGTTTAGGAATACCCTCATGGAATAATTAAGGTATGCAGGGACATAGTTTAACTCCACTCCTGGACTTGATGGGTCTAGATCACATATGTCAAACTGGTCCAGCAAAGGGCCGTGTGGCTGCAGGTTTTTGTTCCAACCAAGCAGCAGCACACCAGATTTGACTGATTCAATCAACTGATCTCAGTCTTCAGACAGCTGATTGGTCAAACTGTGTGCTCTTGGCTGGCTGGAACAAAAACCTGCAGCCACACGGCCCTTTGCTGGACCAGTTTGACATGCCTGGTCTAGATGATCTAACTGCTCTTTAGCTCCTAGCTAGCTACTCTGAAAATTGAAGCCTGTGCAGATCAGAGCTGTTCACTTTAGAGCTAGTTTTGCACTTGTAGCAACAAAACTAATGGAAGATAGCTTAAAATTTTGGAGCACTGCCAACACGAGTCAAATAGGTTTCTGGGAATATGACAATCCCTCTGCAAGCATAGCTATGTTTATTTAGTATATTTAGTATGATAAATTCAGCAATGGCATTGATACATTTTAAAAAGCCAAGGTTGGAAAGCTACCATTAGATATAAATTTGTCATCCCGTTCTGATGATAGTAAGTGGTTCTGATGATTTGTGGCATTTCAGGTAGGCATAGTTTATGCCAGAACAGATTTTTGGCAGGACTGTTTTTAATGTTGGAGATTACTTCAGTCTTTGGCAGCATGATCTAAAACTAACTTATACCTGTTGAACATGTTTTGACTGTGCTTACTGTAATTGCTACCCTTAACATGCCTGTAACTGCTTAACCTAAGGGGGTTGTTTATTCAAATTTTTTTTGCAATGTAGAAAAAAAATCAAAATTCAAACTATGATGTACTTTTCAAATAATGACAGAAAAAAGATTTGTCTGTAAAAACAATCCAGACGTTTGACATATTGCCTATCCATTTCACCGTTTAGTGAACTAATGTTGTTTTCTACATGAATTTCTACTAGCGGAGAGATGAACACCTGACTTAAAAGGTACGATTCGTTTATGGAGTGCAATGTGAACGCAGTCTTGGTCTGGAAGAACTGAACTGAGTCCCCAATCAGACCGATTCAAGTGGACAATCCTGGTGTGAATGCACCCACCCCAAGATAATCTACTAGAATCGGCCTGATCTCACCACGCTTCTGCCTTTGGTACAACCAACCTTTCAGAATCAACATTTTGATCCTAACAACGTTTGTCAGTGCACTCTTTCCAGTACATCAATTAGGGTGATGCACACGTCAGAGTTCAGCCAAATCAGTGTTACTTTGGCACTATATTTAGCAAGTTTTCAGACCCATCTAGTGACTATTTGAAATAAGCTATTAATGACAAATCTAGAGACTTTTTCTGATGTTATTGGAGACTGTTGGAGACTGACTCTTCTCAATGAGCAGCTCAGCTGTTAAAGTATTTAAAATGTCACTTTAACTTTAAGTCTGTTCGACTATGATGGTTTTTTTCTGTTTCTTTTAATTAAAATGCAATTAATTGCATTTTTCCAGACATTACTAGAGCTTGTGTTTACAATATTAGTGTCTGTGCCTTTTATTTGATTCAGTCGTATTTTGTTATGCAAAAATATATATATATATACATATAGAACATTGTGATTTCTGGATTGAAAACTGCTGCCAAAAGACAATGAGAAAAGTCTTTTTTTTTTTCTTTTTTGAACTAAATGGGGCAAAATTAAGTGATCTTATGACTACGTTTTAAAACACATGACGCATAAATTGGGCCTTCATCAAACATTACCTGAGTTCTACTGGTGGTTTTTCTTTGATTTGATTTCACCAAATGTTTAAGAGATCGCTGTTCACCATCATTCAGGATGTTTTTCTGACCACATTTCTTCCCCATTATCCTTCCAGTTTTTAATAATGCATTGGAAAGTTCTTAGCCTAATTTAAATAGTTTTTGCATCTACTAAGATGTTTTCTCTGCTTGATTCATGCCACTGATTTGACCCTTCTTAAACAGACTAACATCTTTTCCACAAACATAGGATGTGTTTTTCCACTTCGTTTAAGAAATGAGAAACTACTCATTGAATCAGTTTGGGTTAAATAACTTGTTGCCAGCTCGTACCTATTTAGTTAAATCCAAGTGGCCACTTTCTTGTTTTTTGGCCAGGCAGTGCATAAAAAGTGGTGAATGAAAGTTGTGTGCATTCCATTTAACTTCATAAATATCTCAAACAAAGAAGCAAGTTTGTGCTTTTTCATATCACATCCAGGAAGTAGCTTTTATTTGAATGTAGCATGTGATCTGTTTGTTTGCAGACTGTTTTCCTGGAAGTGTTTTGGCTGCTATTGTGGTTTCCTGCTTATTTGAACCGGCCTCCAGTTCTGTAGTGTCCACATCCTTCATAATTCATATCGCCTTTTGATGCAGTCACTAGATTTGGTCTAACGGGACACTGTCAAATATTTCAGAAACATGCACAATCTTAAATTAAACAAAAGAAATTAGATGTGCACTGCCACAGGCTAAACTGATTTTTGTATATAAACAATAAACACGTATTGATGTGTATTGCACCTTTTTTTGTTTTTGTGAGTACTTTATTGAAACCAGTTCTGCCATGAGTTATGTAATAGGCACAACAATTCACATCAAAATACAGGGTTATGTATCTGCAGGCAGTTCTGCGCGTCTCAGCCCTAACTCTGCATTTTGTAACATCTGAAACAGCCCATGTACAGCTCTAATTCCAAAAATGTTGGGATACTTTATAAGATATAAATAAACAAAGGAAGGCATTGATCTGAAAATTTCATAAACCAATATTTACTGTCAACAGAGCATAAAAAATCATGCTACATAATGACACTGAGACATTTTGCTTGAAATCAGAACTATTACTAATCTTGAATTTGATGTTAACATGTCTCAGAATGTGAAACAAAGTCTAGAAGTAAGTAGAAAGAAATAGTTTGAAGCTAACTACCAGGTCAATTGGCATCAGATCACAATTTGTAAATTTGTATGCAAAAAGAGCACCTTAGAGAGGCAGAGTCTCTCAGAAGTAAAGATGGGCAGAGGTTCAGCAAAACTGTCTAAAAAGCTGTTTGCACTAACTGAAGCAATTTCAGAAAAAAATGTTCACTCAAAGACCTCCATAATCACCATTACATAATATCAAAATATTCAGAGAATCTGAGAATATCTCTGTTTGTAAGGGACACAGGTGAAAATAATTTTGGGTCAAAACAAAGGCAAAACATAAAAAAAAATTTCTGCCTTAAAATCTTTGTCCATGAACACAGTTCAACATACCAGCTACAAGAGCAGGTTAAAGCTCAAACATGCAAAGTAGAAGTCATATGCAGACATGATCCAGAAATGGACAATCTGGTTTGTTACCACAAAAACCTGCATCTCTGATGGCGTAGGGATGCGTTAAGTGGAAACATGTGGAAAGGCACCATAAGTGTACTGTATGCAGGTTTTAGAGCAACATGCTCCCACCCAGATAACATCTTTTTCAGGGAAGCCCTTTTATATTTCAGCAAAACAATGCTGAGTGATAGCATCTCTCACCAGCACCTTTTTTTGCTCAAACATGGATAAACCAAACAATGTCAAATATGCACCTTGTGTTTAATGAAGCAAAATGTCCAGCAACATATTCATCTTATAGCAGGAAATCAGCGTCATGATGCAGTGAGACACAAACTTGGTTTTTGTAGGAAACAGTGCTAAGAAGATGCAATCATTGTAAAGTTTTTTAAAGTTTTTATTGCAAAACCACAATTTGTGGTATGGACTGATGTCTCTGTTAGATGCTTTGTTGTGAGATTTTGTTTATCAGTTTTGTGGTGAAAGATGTAATTTACAGAATCAAATGACCTAGTCTGAAATCAACCAGTACATGAGGAGATTGCAAATTCACACTTGCTGTCATGCGCTTTAATCCTCCCACTTTATTGCACAGTTCCAGTCGTCTAATAAATTACAACTGAAGAATGACTGGACTGGACAACCAGCATGACAATTAGCATGGCAAAATGATCCAAGAAAGATGGTATGAACATTAGATATTAGTGTTCCAGGAAGTTGGTGAAGGAACTGAGGACTGGAGAGCTCTCTCTGCATTAACACCACCCCTAGAACCACTAGAACCTGTGAATTGACCTGGAAGCAGATCTCCACATTACCTAACTATATGCCTGCCTGCATGAGCACATGGCATTTATGGCAGTCTTTTAGCTTTCTCAGTGGCACAGGGAGTAAAACTAAAACCAGGGTGTGCTCCTGCTAAGACGCTACCATCCTCAAGCTGATTATCTGCATCAATCCTTCAGGTGTTAGAAGATCAGAGAGTGTTAGTCTGCAGCTACTACATAAGCTCTAAGCCTCTCAGAGATTGCAAAAGTCACATTTTTTGTGACAAAACAGTGTGGTAGTTACGATTAATTTTTTATAAACCTGTCCTGCCAAATGTCCTCACAGTTTTTCTTGCTAGTATGTGTTTGTGTGCATATCTGCATGCAGCAGCTCTTAACACAGATTCCTACAGCTCTCTGTACCAGATTAATGGCTTCAGTGGGTGTGGAGCGCACTGAGGATCCCATCAATTTACCCAGCTTTGCGCTCTAAAAGACTGATTAGCACATGTATTTTGAACATGACAAAGTGAACAGACAACCTGAGTAATGGCTGAAAAACTAAGAAATTAACATACACACACATACTTGTACCTTAAGGCCTGTTTGCATTGCTAGGAAGTGCTCCTGTGAGATTTATGCATAGAACCAGCATTTGAGAGTTATTTAATGTATTTATTAAAACTAATTTACAAGAAATATTTGACATTGCAGCATTCATGCTTCAGCACAGTAGGAACTTCTGGTCTAAGCATTACGTATTAACTCTATTTAAAGGACTGGTAAAGAAGAACACAGTAAGTGGGAGTAAGTCTTGTTAGTGGCGTTAAGAGACAAGGTGTTCTTGGAAGAGATGAGTCTTCGAGAGATTTTAGAAGATAGAAAAGAAACGATCATCCTCCTATACAGTAAAGATTGGTAGTTCGTTTTACCAGTCTCAAAGCACTGAGAAGTCTGTTACACATACAAATCTGATTTAGGAAGCCAGGCTGGTCAAACCTTTCTGCACCATCTGTAGGGCTTCACTGTGGATGCTGGAGAACAGTGCTAGAGATGATCTGCAGCAGACCAGAAAAGAAATATTGGCCTGTGCCAAGACTGAAGTGGCATAATGAGGAGCATGAGCAGTCTTGACAGCCTGGTTAGCGGAAGACGAGAGGACAAGCTAGGACTACGTCCTCAGTTATCAGTTTGCTCAGATCTGCTTGATTATTTCTGTCATAATTTAAAGCAGCTACCATCAGACTGGAGGTTTCTTCTTCAGATATGTGTCTAACACATGAAAGTGGCCTAGGTTAGGTTTAAAAAAATTGGATTTTTACTGTTCAGACTGTTAAAAAATCTGTTATGGGTCACATATGGGCAAAAAAGTTTAATTTATGCCACTTTTACCAGCCATGTAAACGTAACCTAAAAGGGTTGCGATTGGGCTGGACCCAATGATGTTATGAGGGCAACAAAAAATGTTATTATTAAATCTTCAAACATTCCTTTAACAATAAAAATCTAATTTTTTAATCTTCTTTGCCACACAAATCTTTTATGGTCATTCAGATCTGACCTGAAAACCATCTAATTTGTCTTCAGTCTTGTGATGGAAGTTTTTGCTTTCTTTCTTTGTCTGCTGCATTTCCTCCACTGCTGATAGCATTAAAGTTATTTAATAATTTTTAATTATCTATCAGTTCCTAATGGTATTAAGTTTTCCACAACCAGCCCAGTCATCACGCTAAAGCATTTCATTTCTTGAAACTATTGATATGCAGGAAGCACATGTTTCTCAGCCAAAATATCAATAGTTTGAGTTTTTCTTGATGTTAAAAAGCCAAATTGAGACATTTCCTAACTCTAGCCAATTAGTTTTGGTTCTCAAAGCTAACTATTTTGAATGCATATCACTCATGACTTGAGTGAGACTTGAAGCTCAGTGTCCACTGTGAAGCTGACCCTGTCTTTTAGGATGAAGATGCATCTACTCAAACCAGTGCAACCTCACCAACATGTTTTGTTTCTTGAAAAATATGACACGGGCTCATGCATGTCGACATATCCACCAAAAAAACTAAATGAATAGATTATGTTTTTCTGACCATTGCACATTTTGCTGCGAGACTTTTTGCTGTGAGTGTTTTTATTTACTAAGTTGAAGGTCATTTAAAAAGGCACTGAGCAACAACTGCAGCCTGTGAGGCACATTACCACAGTTTTCATTAATACTTGTTGACAGTATCTGTCTTAGGGGGTTTTGTACTAGTTTAAAATTGTCATCCTTATTTGTTTGTTTGTGTCAGTGGTTTCCATAGTAACAGCAAGTGCCATCTAATTCCAAGGTTGCTCTCACTGGGGAGCGATTTGTAACTCAACACCTCTTTCCAGCTTTTCTGTCTTGTTCCATACGAGTGTGATAAAGTTAAAGGATTAATCAGTGTGACAGAACCAGACACAACACCTCTGTTCCAGCACAGACAACATCTTTTTACAAACCGAAAGAAAACTAAAACTGTTCTTGAATTTGTATCTCACTGGGTCCAAAACTTTATTATTATTGTTACAGCTTTTGCGAGTGTAAGCTAAAAGCTAATCAAAATCCCAAATATCCAAAGAGATTGCACAACTAATTCTACTAATACTATATAAATCACTGAGTTGCTATGGTTTTGTTCTGTTTTCTCTTTCTATCTTTTAATTGGGAATCTTTTCACTTCCCAATACCAGAAATGAGATGTCAGCCAACTAATTTCAGCGATTAGATAAAAGAGTTTTTTGTTTGTTTTTTTTTTTTTGTTTTTATCTTGGTATGTTGAAGTTGACACTCGTAAGAGTATTCGATCAAGCCCCGACCTGTTATCAGATCTCTATCTTGTGTGTTAGTGATGGTGAATCAAGGTAGAATTAAAGGCTTGAGGCATAAAAATGTAGCATTTTTGCTTCATGCTGATGACTTAGTTCTGAAACTGCTCCAAGTGTGAGGTGGTTTGCTTCTCCAGGTGAGAAAATGCAAACATTTCCACATACGCACTAAGTTAAGGGCAATTAATGCAATGTCTGTACTTGCTTTTTGTGCAAAAAGGAAAGCATATCTTGCAGCAAGCAGATTGTGTCATAGTCAGGAATCAAATTAGGAAATTAATTTTTCATGTAGGGACTAAAAAGCAGAGCGAAACATCTGTATGCTATTTGCTAAAATTGTGATCTCTGCTGTGAGACTTGCATAGTGTCTTTTATCTATTTTTTCCATTTTTACTATTTTTTTATCTTCAAGATTGCTTTGGTTTCACAATATGTACTTCTTCACTGTCAGGCTCACTGAACCTAGAAAGCATAGTCAAATTAAATAATCAAAAACTGTCAATGACCATTGTATGTCAAAGTCAGAGTCAGGGGGGGATTATTCATTTTCTTTTCATGTCTTGACTTAACAGACCAAAAATAAGACGGGATTCTTTCTCATGGGCCGGATGCCAGCTTTGAGTTCTGTTTCTGCTGCCTCCAAGAGCATCTTGTCTCGCTCCACAGTGTGAAAGTTTAGCTAAGTACATTACAAAATTTAGCTGCACCCACAGTTACTCAGAGCTTTGAGGAGAAAAGTAAGAAAGTAAGAAAAGCTGCAGCAGTGTGAATAACATACAGTGGTGAATACTGATGATACTGAAGCTGTCTTTAAGGCAGGTGAACAGGAACACACAAAGAGTTCAAGCTGTCAAAGTCATCAAGCTTGATACTCTAAAAACTGTCGACATTTAGACCAACTTAGATGACAGTTCAGATTGTACCTGCAGAAACTGCTATTCAGTGGTGTCTGCTGGTAATTCCCATTAAGGGGAATTTTTAGATGTAAATTCTAGCTCATGCTGAAAGTGATTAAAAGGCCTCTTTTCAGAAAGGAGTCAGTCTGCCGGGTGTCTGAATCTGCTTGTGTGATTCTAAGACAAAGATTTGTTTTACTTTACTTTTTATCATTTTGACAGACTTCTGGCTGGAGAACATCCTTGGAATTATCATCAAAAAAATAATATGTCTGTTTCACTAGAAATAGAGAATGCCAGAGAACATTTAACCAATATTCATGGTAAATTAATGGGAGTCACATGGGGCTTTTTAGACGTGCCGAGTGACAAAGCTTCACAACCCTCCATTCCAGTTTCACCCTGTTTTGTGACTATATTCAGGGCACAGGGCCATCTGAATATCACATGAAAAACATATTTTCCCTGAACAATTATCCATTTAAGCGTGAGGCACAGGGCTCAGAAGCACACGAGGAGTTTCCTGTAAACATGCTTAATAATTTCCAATTTAAGAGAGAAATCCATCCAATAAAAAAAAACTGTACTGTCATGTGAACAATCCTGTTAATATTCTAACACACAGCAGCCTGGTAATAGACGAGAGATGACAATTTCCTGTCCAGAATCCAAAGGCTCAGAATCTCTTCTGAAAAGTAGATGAATGTTAGGAATCTCCTGACAGTTGCTCAAGGCATTATGTACAACATGGATTTACTCATAAAGGTATTCACCATGCCTTCATTAGTAAATGCATGTTGTCCATAATCTGTGGGGCATGAAATCAGAGTCAGTGTTTTGGTGAATACCACAAATAAAGGAATTCATCTGTGGGCTGCTAAAATGCTTTGATCTTTTTGGCAAAATGAGTAATTTATATGTACCAAATAATCTTGAAGTTGTTTTTAGCAGCTTTTCAGTCACATTTACACAAATGCATCTCTAAAAAGTGATGTTTTTAAAATAAAGAGAGGGTAACTCACTGGTTGTTTAAGCAACACTTTGGAAATAGTTTGTATTCCTGTACACTTTTGGGCATGGGGCTTGTTGCAGATGAGATGATCAAGGTGAGTTTAAACATAAATGTTGGCACTTATTGCATTTTTTATTGTCACAGTGATGTTGATGGCTTTTCTGAACAAAGAAAGACTTTCTTTTATTTTAGGGTTTAAAAAAAGTTAACCTGTTATCATAAAAAAAATTTAATAAAAATTGTTATGCTGTGATAACAATTTGAATTATACAACATAAATTATTATTTTAAAGCTTCATTCCTAAACCCAACCCCCCATTGTGTAGTTTTAAGGACAGCCTTCTAAAGGTGTTCTTGTGCAATGTTTGTTTATATAACATGGAGAGAAAATTAAGAGAGTAAAACCACTACAAACAATCTGAAAATCACTCCTGCCAACTTTGAAAGTTACTGTAATGAGGCACCACCTCATTAAAATCTGAGAATGTCAGCACCATAAACTACACTGAGGACTTTAATGGCAGTGATTATGGCAGCAGGAGGGGGAATTAATTTGTCTCGGTAATGCTGTTTTTACCAAATAGGTGTTTCATACGTATGTTCATGAGTACACTTTTGGATTTAGCATTGAGTGAAAATTCAAAAGTAACATCAGTTAAATTTGGAGTAGCTAATGTCAAATTGTCAATATGTAATTTATTGCGCAATCTAAAGTATAACTTAAAAAAAAATCCAGATGGGGTCTTAAACTTAGAAGTTTTATTAACATCACATGCTAACAATGTAAATTCTTGACATTACTGTGTGGCTTTGTCTATTCATTACCTGTTTGTATTTGCTCATGATGAATTAAACATTTTCCTACTAAGGTGGTTTGCTTTTATGTAAAGGATTACATAATAATTGCTTTGGGGTGCCTTGTGTTAGTTTGATTGTTTTCAGCTATTTTCTTTATAGGCTACATAACAATGACTCGGCCAGTGCTGGACCAGTCTGATGTAGACAATACTGCTGCGTTCAATGTGCTACAACACAAAATACGGTAGGATTGACTGATGCCAGCCTGAGAATTTTATTTTAGGAGAAAAAAAATATATTTTTAATGGCATAGCTTAACACTCCTCCTCCCCTCCATCTCCTTCTCCCTCCCAACACGTTCAACAGCTCTTTTTATCTGACCAAACCATCCTCAGTTTTCTTTTTCAGCAAATAGAAGAAGAAACAGTTATACACCAACACGTGTGTATCAGTGTTGTCCACTTGTTATAAGTGACTTTAGGCTTGTTTTTCTGTGAAGTCGAGACAGAGTGACAATATCTGAGAATAAGTAATGAAGAGTGGGAGAAAGTTCGCATTGGAGGGCTGGTCCTGACCTTTCATGTGTGAAATACATGCGCAACATGCAGCGTGCTGGCATGAAAAAAAAAAAAAAAAAAACACCTCTTATCCGTGAACTTTACACTATCTAATAGGACAAGAGACAGTTTTTTTTGTTTTGTGTTTTATGGAGGCTATCTGCAGAAGGAGGGAATGTTACCTGGTTGCGTTGCTTGCATATGTGTAAGAGAGGAAGGGCTAGCTAATCATAGCAACTAGCAAATGTAAACAATTCTATACATTTCATGAGGGGATAGATAATGTTTCCAATAAAAAGATCCAGCAGTGAAGTTGATAATAAGCCATGTTGTTTTGTCAACAAAGCCAAAGTAGCTGTGTACTTATTTTAATGCTAAGCTAACAGGCTGCTAGCTTAAGCTTGTTACATACTCCACAAAAGAAGTGAGAACTTTGACTTGTTCTGGTAGCTTGTAGTGAACAAGAAAAAAGTTTGTATTGGTCCGCCATTTTATACTCTACGAGAAGCTTCGTCCGCTACGGTTTTTATGTGCAATTGACCCATTTATTTCATATTTATTTCGAAACTTCATCCTTTGCTGGCGGGGTTGTGCAAGCGGCACTGTCCGTGTCTTTAAATGCCACATGTGTTGTATACATTTTTGTACTTTCTCATCACCTCAATAAGCTTTTTATTACAACTAGCCTTGTCATTTTCAGCCAAAACTTTCCGCTTCGTTCTTTTCCATGTTAACAATGCCCACCTCAAATGTCCGACCAATCACACAATACTTCTCGGAGCCCCATGAGAAGAAAGTTCTGCTCAGCTGATGTATCCTAAACAAGCCGCGAGATGTCCCCAATCACATCCACGAGAGCAAAATGACGTCAGCCTCGAGAACAAGAAAAAGATCAGCCTTAAGGCTTCAAAGTTAGCATACAAACTTGATCGTGGTGCCTGTTTTCTTGTCAAGAAAAGCATCAGCATTTCTACAAATAACTCTTTCTTAAAAACTTAGAGGAACGTGGTGGTTTAAAGCTTGATGAAAGAACTGACAACATTCCCAACATGCTTGCAAAGTCATAGTGGAAGTGGAGGAATGTGGCTGCAGTTAAGGCATGAATGAAAGTTAACTTTCTGTGAGGAAATACATTCTGAAATAATTCTCATTTGCTGTTCTGTGCATCATTGTTAATAATTAGAAATAAAGTTAAAATCACTGCATTTTTTTTGCAGGATGGGGTTTATTTTTTCTCTTTCTTTGTAATGCTGCCAAATACTGGTAATACTGCTAAAATCCTTCTGCTAATGGAAGGATGTAAAATGGCAACCGTCTCCCTGACAAAACTCTGACAAACAGAAGATTATGCATTTTAACAAACCCTTTGTGAACTATTTGCAAACTGAAATGTACAGTTAGTGCACTATTCTGCACTTTTCCTGCCTAATTCGGTCTTTTTTCCTCTCTTCTCTTCCCTCCATGAGGTTTTTAGTTAGTGTGTATATGTCTCATCTGAATGCATTCAAAGAAAAGACATGCTGTGAGTGTATGTGTTGCATTAAAATATGTGTGATGTGGAGGGTAGAAGCAGCCCTGAACAGAGGAAGTGGAAAGACTGTCAATGGTCATGCATGTATAATTAAGTTTTTCCAGTTTGTTATGTGAACCGTTCCAGTTAAAAAGATTACTTTTCTTGGTGAAAGCTAGCAACTGTAGGAGCATTTAGTGTTAGATTTGTCAAAATTACTTTAGAAAATCTCCTAAAATACAGTGGGACACAGACATTTGGATGTAACAGCCCATATAATGCTGTGAAGATAAGTGTCTGAGCAGTTTTGTGCACAGTGTGAACAAAGTTCAGCAGTGAATCCCATTTTAATCAACTTCCAGCGAGGTAAAATCTATTAAAAAAAAAATCCCTATGACTGAAAGAGTTACTTACTGTGGATAAGAGCTAGCAGGCAAAACATCTAAAGGACAAAATAAATTTAGCAATGTCTTTAAAGCTGCTCAGACATTCTCTAACTTGTCCACTTCAAGGTCTTTTGCCGAAGCAAAGTATGTTACACAAGTTTCAACATGTTAGTTCTGAAAGCTGATGCATGGTAAGTCACAGACACCAACAGACTCAATACTGCTGTTATTGGCATTTTTATTATTTCATGCTAATATATTTTATCTAGCCATCTCTGCTGTGATCTCATTTGTACCAAGGACAGAAATCTTGTGGTTGTTACAGAACAAACTTTGTAAGCCTAAACTATTGCTGCTATGTTCTTCCTAGAACAAAATACGCTTTTTCTTGTTATCCTTTCAAACAAGCTAGATCTTGTCATTTTGTAATGATACTGTCACAGACTTTGACATGTAACATGCTGACAGCGGCCTGATGAGATGTAGACCTCATGGTGAACTCTCTTAGATGTCTCTTCCAGAGAAAATTGACAGCTCTCTTGAATGTTTTCCATGTGCAAATAATCTTTTTCCTTGTGGAATGATGGACTCCAAATGGTGTGGAAATGACCTTATGACCCTTCCCAGAATGATGGGCAGCAATAATAGCTTTTTTAAGAATAATGCTCATGTTTTTCCACCTTGGAACTGTGTTAACATAAATTAGTATCCTTCAGACTGGAAACTACCTAGATTTCTGCTTTCACAGAAATGTTCACACCTGTTGATGATAAATTATATTTGATATATAGCTTCTACTTAACCTCTTAAGAGAGTTAGGCAGCAGAGTGTGTACTTTCCTTTTTCACATAACTATTGATGATGTAGTTCTGTATTCTGATTAAGATATTTCCTAGGATTCTGATCAACAAAGCAGATATCAACCAGTACAGCAGCATATCTTAAAAGCATCTCTCTTTCTGTCTTTGCAGATCTTACAGGTGAATCTAGTGATGTCCATCCTGCTGTATGTGATGGTCCTTGTGTACCTTTATGGTATCCAGGGAACCAACATGGACAGCAGTCACCAGGGACAACAGCAGCAGCAGCAGCAGCCGAGTCCCAACCCTTTAAACTCTCTCATAATCCAGCTGCTTCAGGCTGACCTGACAAGAGGGAAGACCAGGGGGAACCAGAGCCAGCAGGGGATAAGCAGGGACGCAAAACTGCAGAACACACTGCCCCCTCTCCTGAGCTTTTCCTTGGAGGAACAGGTTGATGCAAAGCAGTGGGGGCCAGGGGGCCGCAGTGGTGGGCGCAGTGATGGTGTGGTCAACCAACAGGGAGTGCTGTTAAATGTGGACCTCTTTAGGAAGTACAAGCGGTACAGTTCACCTCGGGTGCTGCTGAGTGACCGGCCACCACTACAGCCGCCACCTTTGTACCTTGCAGATGATTTTGTGAGCAGTGGAGCAGATGGAGGGGCAGCTGGAAACAAGACACGAAAGAAGCGGTATGCTGAACACAAGAGCTACCGAGGGGAGTATTCTGTTTGCGACAGCGAAAGTCGGTGGGTGACAGGTAAAACCCAAGCTGTGGACATTAAGAGTCGATCTGTGACTGTTGTACCCAAATTTAAAGGCCCTGCCATGCAGGACCTCAAACAGTACTTTTATGAGACACGCTGTCGGACCCCTAGGCCCGCCAAAGGAGGCTGCAGGGGCATTGACGATAAGAACTGGAACTCACAGTGCAAGAACGTAGAGACATTTGTTCGAGCACTAATACAAGTTCATAATTCTATGACCTGGGAGTGGATACGCATTAACACTTCCTGTGTCTGTGCACTGTCAAGAAAACGCCGTAGGACGTAACCAAAACAGCGGGAGCCTTTCTGGGGACTACCAATTTGGAATTCTACTTCCTGTATTGGATTTTATTTCTTCTTCACAGTGCTCCCTACCCAGGATTCTGTATCATGGTGGTAAACAGCAACATTCTGCTGAAGAAATCATGGGTCCATTTAAATGATATTTCACGTTTATGTGCTGCAAGATGGTTCAGCACTGCTGTTTTGGAAGAACTTCCTTGAGAAGAAGCAGAGATGTGGTTGTGTGAGGCAGAACTGTACATATAAGTTATTTAAATTATATGAAATGCATGTAGTTTATACATGTTTATCTATCTAAATATGATGTATGAATATATTTGTGTTATTTATTGAAAGAAATCTTCAAAAGCAAATAATGTTAAAAAAAAGAGGAATGAAACAAGCTATGAACTTGCTTTGAGACTATAATACAGAGCTGGGCTGCAAAGGTGCTTCACAGTGAGACTTTATGTGCCTTGACTGGTGTTGCTGCAGAGCAGAGAGATAGGACATGGTAACAACAGTTGCCGTAAATGTTTTGGCAGTGAACTTGAAAAGTGACCGACCTGCAGGGGCCAATCCTGTCCAGACAGTTGATATGGAGCCCAAATTCTTATCGCTGTAAAACCAAAATGGAGATATGAGACTTGTTAACATACATTTCCATTGTCTTCACTGTTGACCCTACATTTATGTTGTATTTGAGTTCATTTGTGACAGCAGGAGACATTTCTGACTAATCAAAAGGAAATTCTTAAAGAAACTCCTGCTAATGACTCGTGGAATTTAAAGGAAATCCATGGGCTGCATGTTCATCAAGTTTTGCTATCACCTGGTATCGTGAGCTGTTTTTGTTTCTTCCTTTTAATAAAAACCCAAATTTCCTGCGGTTGGAAACACTTCACTAATAAATGCCCATTTAGAGCTATTATGGTGCCAAAGATAACATTATATGTGTTTGCCCATATTGCATTTCTTTCTTAGACAATGCAACCCATATTAAAAATCAGTTTTGATATGCTCATTTTGTAGACCAAATGATACTCTTATAAAAGGGAGTATACAATATTTACAATCATATTTCTGCTATTGCGTGGAAAAAACCCAGCTTTGTTATTTTGTCTTAGATTAATAGTTTTTGGATTTACACTGACAGTCAGAAATCCCTTCACAAAAGTTTAGACTTAACAGAGTTTATGGGTGAAAATATAAACAGATACAGTAAGGTTTGGAATATTCTGTGTTTGTTACAGTGTCAGCATATCCCACTGAAAGACCTAACACATTCTTATTCCCATCTCGTCAGCTATTATGGCAAAAACTAAGCCCAGTATATTGGCACAAACATCTAATACT
Organism: Melanotaenia boesemani; assembly: GCF_017639745.1. Lineage (NCBI taxonomy): Eukaryota > Metazoa > Chordata > Actinopteri > Atheriniformes > Melanotaeniidae > Melanotaenia > Melanotaenia boesemani. The sequence goes on along the minus strand of NC_055704.1, from coordinate 13,622,664 downwards.
AGCAGTCAAGCACGGTGGTGGACAGGTGATGATTTGGCTTGAGCCACAGGATGTGGACACTTTGTGACAATGTACTCCTGTGTACATTGCTGTGCATGCCAATGGCATGTACATGACAATGACTCCATCAAAACCAGCAAGTCTACAAAACAATAGCTTGAAAAGAAAAGAAGTGGTGTGTTACAATAACCTTAGCAAAATTCAGACCTGGAAATCATTTAAATGATTTAAATGCTGGGGCAACATCTCAGCCATGCAGAAATGAATGTTTGCAAACCTCAGTAACCTGCAATGTTGAACATTCTCATTGTCAACTGGTAACATTCTGCTGCAAAATCAAGAGCCCTTTACACAAGTTTTTAATGTTCCGAGTTCCCTAACCATCATTTTCCGACACAAAGGGAACTGCTCTACAGCTGCATGATGCAAATAATATTGAATGAGGCAGCTGGCGTTTCAATCCAGCTGGTGGCCCTCTGCTGCCTGTCCTCACCCTTTCTGTTCCCTCTTTCTCATACCACAAGCAACTGAAAAAGTCTTTAAAAATTATAACTGTTAGTGAAAGTTAAGAAAACACCAAGTCAAATCAACAAAGCTTTAGTTATGTAGCACTTGCAGGTCTTTACAGAACAACAAAAACAGCCAAGAAGAGTTAAAATGGAGTGAAAATAACAGCAACACTCACAAAGACTATTTCCAGTAGCACTGAAATATAAACAATAATAAGACCAAAACTCTAAACATGAAAAGGTCAATAAATTAAGTAGAGGCTTTATGAAAGGGGTAAGGATTTAGCTTGGTAATAAAAGCAGAAAGGGATGTTGAATTAAAGACCCAAACTGGAAGTTGGCACTGTGGTAGAGGAGCCTGAAAACTTCAGGTTCTGCTTCCTGTTCTGGGCTGAGTTGTTGTAGGATGATATCGAACAACGAGAACTTTAAGATGGTATGGATTTAGACTATTGTGTATGTGATGAGACGAATCTTAAATTTATATTACAAATTAAACAGGCAACCATTGTAGAGCAACTAAGATAGAACAAATACATAATGGATTGTTGATTGTTGGACATTGTGGGACATTTAGAAAAGCGATTAAATTTATTCTATTGCCTAAAACTTAAAAAGTGACATGACAACATGTTCTTTTACTGTTGCATTACCAGAAAACCCTGCACACCCAAAAGGGATTCTTTAGGGTTATCCTGTGCATTCAAAGCTGATAAAGCAGCCGCCTGGGCAAGTCAGTAAGCAACAAGTTGGGAGTGAGAATGGGTTGAAAGACCAAAAACAAAAATGAAGTGATTGTAATAACATGTATTGTCTCTGTCTAAACCTTGTACAGCTCTCCAGTGTCAGAAATCCACTGCTCTCTCATAAATGCTAAAAAACACATCAGTGAGCCACGCTGCTGCATTGTATGTCATGATACATTATAATCAAACCATTTTTATGGATGTATGGAGGATGGTACAAACAAGTGAAAAATTAAAGGAAAACTTATAACTGTGAAAGTATGATTTGTGTCTAGTTGTGAAGTGTAAGTGGAGTGAAGGATCCCAGTCGTCATCTTGCAGGAACAGGTTTTGGAAGCAAAGGGGTAACTAACTCATTGAATCAATACTGTTTATCAAACAATTACTAGTCACCATTCTGTATGCTTTCGTTAGAAGCCACTGGTTTGAGACTGAATGTGACAAGCTGAACATCACTGAGTGAAAGACTATTATACGGTTAAGCACAATGTATCCACAGTTTAGCCAGTGCTGGAACAAGAGTAATGGCTAGTCAGTAGGCTAATCAATAGTCATTCATTATGGTCTCTAAGTCTGATCAGATGCTTTAAAGTTCATTATGAAAGAGATATCAGATGAGATCAAATTTTGGAAAAGTGGGATCAAAGGTAAAAAAAAAAAAACAACAACAAAAAAAAAGCTGTTAAGGTTTAAGTAGTTTTTTTTTCATTTGTTTCTTCATCTTTTCACTCAACTTGTGGAGTGTTGTTCAAACTAGATGCTGAAAATCAATTGTGTGCAGCGCCAACCCAGCATATATGTAGGATGAATTCAAAGTGAAAGCTTTGAGTTGGTAATAAACCCCTATTATAATGTATTAGTTGAAGCATTCTGAACTGGAAAATACCCCCAAAAAAGCAGTTGCAGACCCTAAACATATGGGTAAAATTTAAAAAACAAATGTTGTAACTTTGTGAAAAAATTGCAAAGAAAAAGAACATATCCTGTCTCTGAAAGAATGTTTCAGAAAAGAGGCAATCAAGCAACACACTGCAACAAACAAGAGAATTATTATAAAAGGTCTCCCAAATATGTGATGAAAAGCTTTCTCCTGGAAAATATAGCTCAAAACAGGAGACCAGCAGAGAAGTACAGCAGTAAAGCAAGAAATTAAATTAAGCCCTGCCACAGAAACACCAGTGGCAATGTGATTGACAAGGATATGAATCAGTCATTATCAAATTCCTCAACGGTTACTGCAGAGCACTGAGATCTGTGTGATAAGAGTAAAAGTATGTTGTGTTTACTATGGCTTAAAAGGCAAAACCAAAATTCTCACTTCAGAGAAATCATCACATTGTTTTGTTAAACAACATCCTTGTTTTCAAGAATAAAGGCTGCCAAGAAGATTTGGTGTTTTCATGGGTCACTGAAAAAATCCACTCTGCTGCTAAGACTGATCTAAGGAGGATTAGCTTAGCACGTGGTTTTTGGCTTTTAAAAGAAAATCAACATCATTTAAACACATAGTGGTTAAAAGTTTACACACCTACCCATTTATTATGAGAAAGTAGGTGTGCCCAAACTTTTCACTGATATTTCATGAAAAGATTTAAGAAAGCTTTTCATTATCAATAGCATTGTTCTTCTATTCATGAAACTTGCCAAACATATTATGTTCTGAACTGATGTTAAACCATCAATGGTCAGTAGAAACACGAAGTAGGAAATCTTTTTTGAGTTGTTTTACATGGAGAAAATATGTTCTTCTGTTACCAGCTTCTGAGTAGCTGTTAGCTTAGCTTCACAGAGCTAGTCCAAATGAGACTACAGCTAGCACAAGCAACAAAACTAAAGAGGAGGACATATAAACCAAAACTATTTTCCACAAAAACTTAGCTACAACTTGGTAAAGGGTATGGGAGCTAAATTCATTACCAAAGGTTTATGATTTTATGGTGACTGACAGCAAAAGGTGTCATAACAAAACAGAGCTGATGTACAAGATCCCAAACAGTTTTAAATTAATTAAAAAGTTGACCAAAGTTAACCAAAAATACTTGATATTTCTTCATCTTTTATTACCAGTCAAAAGTTTGAACACTTTTCAGTTAAATCCAATAGGTTAGTGTGTCCAAACTTTTTACTGGCAGTGAGTATTTAGAGTTAGCTAAAGTTAGCTGTCATATTCATAGAAAATCATTTGATATGGTTAATGACTATGTTATCTACTTTGACAAATGTTATAAAAAGACTAGATTAGATTGCAGTGAATCACTTTATAAATCATCCCTGATGGCATCTTCTTAAGATAAAAATAAGGAATATAGGAAGTGGGGATATACTATACCTAATAGATAGGACCTGATTGTGAATTATCCTATCTAATAACTAGGTTTCATAATTTCAACCAACCAATCAACCATGTGCTATTTGTGCTATTTAAATCAAAGCAGCACAATATTTCTATGCCAGATAACTTTCCTGTAGTTTAATTGCTTTCAGTGTAATTGGCAGGTTTTACTAACTTGACAAGACAAATCATATCAGCCTCAGGATATGTCTGGATGGCAATCAACCTCTCCCCTGACTCTTAAAACTACACATTAAAATTAGTGCTTTATCAAGTAAATAAGAAACATATCTTTTAATTTTCCATTTAAAGCAAATTTTATATTTTTAGGGACACCTAAAATCCTATGTACCAAATCTCCTGTACTTTGGATCACCTTATATGGCGGCTTGAACAGATCAGAACCAGACTCAGGGAGGATGACCATTAGCCTCCACTGTTTAGGGGTTACATGATAGGAACATAACTAAATGGCAAGAAAGAGACAGAAACAACAGCAGCAAAAAGTAACAAAGATTATTACTGGTTGTGTCAGTAGATAGAAAATGAGTCAAAGGGAAAATTCTCAGTGTCCCCAACAGTGTAAGTTTTAAGAAACATGGTTAAGAAATGGTTCAGTGGCACCTGCACCATTAATCTATACTATTAGCTTTATCATAAAGGAACAAAATAACCAAATCACAAAAAGAGAGAGCATATCTCTGTAACCCAAACTAGTAACCTGTTTGACACAGATATCCTGATAGCTGCTGGGATAATGGCACCATGAGGTCTTAAAGATGCCAAGTAGCTTTGACATTAAGAGCAATGCGAGGGGAAGGATGAATGACCTTTTCACCAAACTTCCACCAGTGCTCTACTGACTGACATCCTACTATCCTTATTCAAGCAAAATTATGGCTAAAGTAAATTAATAAATGAGAACTGAAAGTGAGTGTGAGTATATATTTCCAATGCAATGTTTAGCGACACAGACAGTAGAGACATATAGAGAAAAGCACAGGAAATCCCTGAGTACACTTTAATCCACAGCAGCATCTGTGACCTACGGGATTGTCCCATCTCTGTAACTGTAAAAGTCTGTGCCATTACAAACAAATGCTGCACAGTCTAGTGCAGGGTTATGCAACCTTTATTGGGTTCTATATAAGTGTTTGGTCTGGGCCTTTGGTATTATGACACTGAACTGTATGAACTAAAAGCACATGTTTCCTGCAGGCTGTTGTGATCCAAACTCGAGCTTTTGTCTTAGTCATTCCACAAAACTGGCTATCTCTATTTACTAGATGAAAAACTTGCCGGGAGCACTGAATTAAAATGTGATTCTGTTGGTTGTACCGGAAATAATCAAGAGCATAACGTTCTTGCAGCCTGAAATTAAAGTTTAGTCCCCACTGGACCTTTGTGTACTTCTCAGTTCAAGTGTATTGAGGCCAGGACATTTAAAGAATTTGCTTATTGTGACAGATGCAACAATGATGCAACTACAATTTAAGACAAATCTAATGTTCAATTGAGTTCTTGGGTCCAAAAGAGGATGAACTTTGCTACCAAATATCCAGATTAGATGGTCTGTTGTTTTGTGGTTAGATGGTGAATCCTCAATCCTAATGGAGCAGTAACTGTATTAAAGAAGAGAATTATATAGTAAAATACAGTTTTAAAGAACAGGGATCAGACTAATTGGCTCAAAAAAGTAGAGGGCAAGAAGACCATTTGACCAGAGTTGTGACAGCAGTAATTAATCAAGTCATTAAACCTGACCAAATCTAAATGATTGGATCAGACTAGGGTTCCATCATTAAAGCAGTGATATTAGAGTCTTGGAAAACCCAAAGTAATTTGCCAATGGCTATGTACTGAAAGTCGGGGCAAGATGTAAAGAGTCATTTTTGTTATTACAATCTCAGATAATGCAGAAATATCCAAAATTAGTAGTCATTTCTGTTTGTGGGGTTAAACACTTAAACATTTCTTGGACTAGAGACCATCCATCAGTCTTCTCTGCATCCCAACCAACCAATGGTGTCCACTGAGAGATGGCCCCCTCTATCCCACCTGAAGTTGTGATCAGACAAGAATAGCAATAGCCTATAATGTTTTTTTTTTTTGTTTTTTTTAATATAAAAGGAAAACATCGGGATGGAGCAGCATAGTGTGTTTCTTCTAATGACCCAAGGAGTTTACAGAGGGGCAAAGCTTGTCTTAAGAGATGCACATACAGGCAGAGCTGGGATTTGAAGCTCTAATCTCTTATTCTAAAAGAAGCTTACCACTTGTCAGTCTGAAGAGGAGGGCACATCACGCCTTCAACGTGTGGATGGAATGTCTGCTTACGTTTACAGGCAATTGCAAAAGGTTAAATTTCAGCGAACCACAGAGGATGTCATTAACTACATTTTTTATAATGAAATGGTGAAAGAAAATACTGGAGCACAGACACCCACATAGAAACCAGTAAGTCGGTCAGTCGTTATCTATACCACTTCGTCCAATCAAGGGTCACAGGGAAGCTGGAACCTAACCCAGCATTTAGCAGGCGAGAGGCAGGGTACAGCCTGGACAAGTCACCAGTCCACTGCAGGGCCACATAGAAACCAAATAAATGCTATTGTACTTTTGCATTTGGGTTAATTTCAACTGTCTATAAAATAGCTGCTCCAACTCTCAAATGTGACAAGTAACAAATCAGAAGCACCACACAGAAACATGCAGATCCATCTGCATAATTAAATGTTCCTGCCTCCCATTGGAGCCACAGCTAAAAGTGCAGACATCACCAACTCATTTAATCTGTGCTGTCACACCAGCAGCTCCACTCAGCATTAGCTGGGGATCATGGCAAAGGTGATTGCCAGAACAGCAGGGGTGTTTACGTATTTGCATGAACCAAAGCGCTGCTGAGAGAATAGCCCCCATAATTAGCAGCAGCCACCCTTAAATGAACTGATGCTTGAGTAAACATTTAGCTGTCTGATTTAGTTTTGAACCCTGCTAACTAGGATCTCTAGCTACAAAATGAAAATGATAACACAATGTTTTGCTTCTCTAGCATCAAAGCTACTTGGCCTAGGTGTTACACTCTTAACTTATATCCCTGTTACATGGCAAGACCATGGATTACAGCAGGAAATAGGATTCTTTCAGCATTTAGTAACACCATCTTGACAGACATAGGTGTTAAGAGGGCATGCTTAACTTCTCTGTTCTCCTGTGTCCTCATTTGACACCTGTGTGTTGTCTTGTCTTGTTTTTTCCTGCGTTTGTAGGAGTTAAACCATACTTATGTGTTTTTTTTTTGTCAAAAAAAATGGTGGATCAAACAAATATTTTAAAAATGGCTTTGTGGTTAGGATTAAGAATAACATTGATGCTAGAATTAGGGGAATGCACTGCGTCAATCACAGGGCCCCGACACCCCCGACACATCTGTTTTTGGATAAGCAACCAAAAAATGGGGAAATTGCTAATAAAACTCATTCCTGTTGTTAGCCAGAGTTTAACTATTAGGGTCAAATGGTAGGGACCTGCTTGTAAACAAAGATGGGAACACAACTTTAGAGGTGATAGCTATGTTTTGCTTTATGGCAGCATGTCTCATGCTAGCAACTGGATATCAACACACTGGCTGTTTTGGTCACGCACTATGACTGATTCAGTAAAGGAACCCAAGAGGACCTTAACAGAGCAAGCGGGAAAAAATTAAGTATATTCCCAGCCTTTAAAGGATCTTTGTTTCACCTCTGATTATTATATGTAGCTGATGGTACTTTTTCTCATGCATACAGCAACGTTTACTTCCAATACTTCTGATTTTTGCACCTTAATTTTTAACCACATTTAAATAAGTAAGTTACCTTTTCAGAAACAAACAAGGGGTTACCAAATTTTGAAGGGCTGCGAGGATAATATATTCATTGTGTTTCAGCTAGTTTGTGGTATTGTATGTACTGAATTTCCAGCTTTACAACACTACGTCTTTATTGCATCAGCTTCCAATAACTTTCTGAGCTTCTACAATTATCTTTTTTTGGTTTTTATGATAGAGTCAAGAATTTGCTTATCTAAAGCTAAATCTAATTCAAGATAGAGTGGTTTTATTTTGGATTTGGAACTGTATTACATTTTTCATCAAAATATACACATGGGTATAATCTTAACTTAATTTTTCTGAAAACAGGAGGCCAACATTTTTCTTTCAACTACAAGTTAAGCCTCAAAAATTCACACACGACAGCTTCAGAAATTTATGAACGTTGGTCTCAGAATATTGAAAAAAAGTCATCCATAAATTTTGAATCATTAGCAAATGTCTCATAATTCTCAAGCAAACGAAAGTTTGAGGATTTTTGTTGCATGTGGGAGTGCAATCAAACATACATGAGGCCCAGCTCACAGGCCAAAAAGCTCTCAATTTCTGAGGATTAAACAGTGATTTAGAGGGGCCTGGTCTTACCCAGAGCAAGTAGTTTGTTTAATATATACATTCCATAAAATTGCTTTGAGGAATCTAATAAAGCTTTTTTTTTGTCAGTATTTTAAGTAGCAAGCTTTAAAATGCTTCTTCTTTTTTGATAGTAGGAAATTAAATTAAATTTAGAAGTGAACACATATAAATAGTAGGAGTATAGCAAACAAACTACCACTAATGGCCATCATTTAAAAGCCACATTGCAGAAAGTATATACAGTATGTTGCCAGTAATGTGTTTTCCTCCCAATCAGTATGTTAGACAGAGTCAGGGCTGGCAGTTTACACTGGAAGGTGAAAGAAAAACAGAAGCCCTGCCAAAGACTTGATCAAAAGGTGGAGGAAAGGAATTTTAAAGCTGCAGCACATTCATTGTTGACATTGGCAGTGGTTGTAAGATGTCACCCCACATGCAGGCATTTAAGTGGGTGACATGTGAAGCCTGGGAAACAGACAAATGGTGAGTGCACGTTGTTGTGTTTACATACATACACGCACATACATGCGCACACACATGCACACTTCAGGAGACGAGAGAGAAAAAAAGGAAATGAGATGTTGCTGTTCACTGAAATGATTGACAGGTGAAATTTCCTGAGGTGTGGGGTAGCTGGCCTGTAGTGTGAACATCTGGTATTAAACACAGCATTGACCACCCACAGGGCGTTTGTGTGTGTGTTTGAATATGTGTGTGTGTGAGCTAGCAGCAACAACAGAAGCTAAAGGGATTTTTTTTTCTTTTTTTTTTAGACTGACTCCACGTGAGTATGATTTTCTACATAATACATTAGTTAATGCCAGTCAGCTTTTTAAGCCCTAAAATCTGAATCTTAAAAACTTGCAACAAGGTTCAAAGTTTTTGCTTTGTTTGTTTATTTATTTTAATTTATTTTATTTTTATTTACTCAAAAGCTAAAAGCAAAATCACAACTTTTTTTTTGCAACTACAGAAAACCATCCTTGCAGGGTCATTAACCAACCACATCCATCACACTGACATGCTTACTAGAGGACAGGATGTCAAAAAGCAGTTATAATTATGAGGTTCTAACCAGATGGCTTGTTACACTGAACAGAATTTGGAAAGTCCTTAGTGGCTGTGTGCATGTCAGGAATTTTGAACATATAATAGCAACTATCAACGTTAGGAAACTTAAACTCAATAGATTAACAAAGCTTCTGAACCTGTTTTATTATTAAAGGGGTGGTGCACCAAAAGATGTGCACAGTAATACACAGTATTACTTAATTGTGATGAAAACCACCTATACTGTCGATAAAATTACTATTTTTTTATTTTTATCTATTTAAAAAATGGGATTTTGTGGGTAAAAAGTGGATCACAACTTTTACCCTACATGGTAAAACCATTTTTTTTTTTTTTTTTTTTTTTTTGTGATGTAGAGCCATTCTGGTGTTTCTCATGGGAAAATTTTAAAAACCTCCCAGCCCCATCCCTTCAGATTCAAATAGGCGGTAGTGATGGTATATGTGATTGAGTCGTGTTTGAATGAGTCACTCACCAAACTGAATCAGGTTTTTGAGTCATTTGAGTCAGTTACCGGGAGTGTACATTGAAATCTACAAGTGCACACAAGCTTCATCCCATTTCTGAATTATTCATACCGCCAAAACAACTGATTGAAAATATTCTATTAATATAATCTTTATAATCTATAAAGCTAGCTCGTCCCCAGCTCATAGCAGGGAGGGAGATAGTGATGGTCCGGCAGGGAAATGGAGATGTTGCTTTTCCCTCCATTACAATGATTAACTTATTATATTTCTACAAGTGCAGTTAAAATAGCAGTTGCACAATAGTGATACTGTATATTGTTTGGTCTCTTCAGTTAACTCTGTAGTTAGCTTGCTAGCAATGGCAGGGACAATTCAGTGAATGAGTCATTGGGGATGAGGAATCGTGATTCACAAGTCAGTGAAGTGATACTCGAGTACTGAACCATTTGTTCATGACTAACACAACACTAATAGGCTCGTCCTGGCCTCGCAGGCATAGAAAACCACGCCCATTAATGCATAAGAAGGGATATGAACTTATATGGTGTGGATTTGCTAGTTTCAGACTTCTAGTCTTTCACATGAAATTTCCGATGAAATATTCCTGCAATGGGACGAAGTTGTGCTTTTGAGAGGTGTAAAAGTAACACCGGACTTTATTCTTAACCTGCTGATCCTCATCTGGCGACAGACAACAGCTCAAATCGTAGCACCAGTAAATTTACAGCAGCTGCCACAACCTGCCAGGAGTCCCCACAGCTTTCCAGAGCCAGCTGAGGGGATTCAGGAGGGGAAAAGTCTTCCACCTCAAGGAGCGCTCTGTGGCATCGGTGCTTTGTTATTCTCGCTTTCCATCTTGCTAGTGGCCGCTGATTTGCTGTCTGTCAGTCATTTCTGTCTGTGTTTCCCGACCGGCCCACTCTCCACTCCCTACACCTCCCACCCCAACCCTTGCAGTTTCGGGCTTTTTTTAAAATTTGGCAGTGGGTGGAGTTACACAAAAAGTAAGGGTTGTAGTTACACTTTAAAAGCACTTGGTAAAGTTTTGGTAAAAATCATGTTTTTCACTGGCATTTTCAACTTTGCAATGGCAATGTGTCCTGTAACTGCTACATTAAACATGGGAAACCCTGTATGTCTAAAGCCTCATTTATGCTATATATTAAATACCCTCACAAACTGCGCCTTCTGTCCGTCTTATGTGTTGTTAACATGTGTATTTTGGCCTATTTTCAGAGAGCCTGCAGATGTGTAAATAGACGTAGCAAACTGAGCAATACCACCAAGCACTGCATAGTGCTTGGTGGTAGAAGAAGAAGAAGATGTGGAAATATATATCCGCACAGACTACCACTGTCTACTGTGCTGCCTCTTTTTATGTTGTTTCCAAGAATGTGAATTATCGTGATTCCCCTCCCCCCCTCTCTGCACTGCCCTCTAGTGGCCTAACAACCATGCCAATGAAAAGGACACATGGAAAAGTTTGGGCAATGACGTTTGACAATCTTTGACACGGACATATTTACATACGTAAAGAGAGCATAAATGAGGCTTAAGAGTGATGCTTTGGATGTACCTTCTGCATTTAAAATCAATGTAGTGGGTTCTTGACAAAACATATGTGATGACACACACATACCAATGTACCAGACTTTTCTATTTAAAGATACTAGATCAAATGTGTGATTTGTGTGCTTTTTCTTTGAAAAAAATATGGCAGAGTTCTGTGAATTCTAAGCCTGGCTTTAACATAAAGATGATTGCCATGTTTAAAAAAAGATGAGATGAAGACCTGGCCAAATAAAGATGTGAAACTTGCATGTTAGACATCATGGTTATTAAAAATAAATCCAGTACAATCCTCATACCCAGAATATGTCTGGATTTGTGGATATGGGGGATGGAGTGAATGAGAGTTTTGTTGCCACTGAGGCTCTTAAATACATAGTGGTTCTTTTTGCATGTGGTAGAAAATCCAGAAGTTTATAGATGGACTTCTAAATGATGTCTTTGTCAACTGCAACATGCAAGTATCTTTTTTAAGTGTTGTGTCTGCATGTGTTTGTGCTTTTAGGGTGCTGGGATACATTTTTCATTTAAACTGTGTGCTGAAATAACTTGGAGACAGATGCTCTACCTGCAGCATTTGATTTATTCACATTTAAAAAAAACTGAAAAAACTGAGGTCAGTTACTTTGTCTAGGTTGCAGAATGGTTTAGAAGATGTTTCATTTCAGGGTTTACAGTCAGTGAAGTTTGTAATGAGTAACCTTCTGTTCTCACCCTTCTCATCAGAAACAGATACCATATCTCTGCCTATAGTTTCTGATGTTTTGAGGGAATCAGTGATCTTCCCAGACAAGTCAGTAGCTGCTGAATATTTGGAAAATGTTTAAGGAGACAGGATATTAGCAACGTTTTTGAAGCTTGCATCAACTGGTTGTTGTGATGATAATGGTAAACAAGGCTACTAAAGGTTTAAGTCATTAGTAAAAGAGATCAGAGAACTTACACTTACAGTGGTGCTTAAAAAACACAGTAAATTTGCATCCATGTAATTGTTTATGCCAGAATAAAACCATGACGAAAAGTCAGTGACACATCAGTTTTGCTTTTACAGATATTTTTAATCCTGTGAAGTTTACAAAATTAAGTTTACAAAGTCAGCTTGTCCATTATGTTTCTCATTTTTCATCCATTTGCCAGGAAAATTGCAAGCTCCTGCAAATTACTCTAGTACTTGCTACGATATGAGTACATATAATTTGTTTTATCTATTTTCTGTGCACATGTATCATGAAGCTCTGAATGTAATTCCTGTTTTCTTTAAATGTTTTTTTTATGGATCAGTGATTGTAAATTCCTTCTGCTTTGCATCACAGATGACACTGCTGAATGACAAATAAATCTAAATCGGAGGCTTGTGACATTATGAACGGCAGATAATGTGCTGCTAACAGTATCTTAAGAATGCAAAGATGGGAACATGATTATACGTGACTCTGTTTTTATGTGAATGTTTAATCAAAACAACTTTAAATTAAATAGTTTTCTTTATCTCACTTTTTTAATTTGCATTGGTTTTTGTGGCTTCATGTTTTTTCATCACCACTCCTTTTGTTCATTCATGTTTTGACACTTCAGTGCTTTGTATTTGATAAATTACGTCTATCTAGCGTGCTGTTTAGCTAGGTGGCAGCTAAGCAACCATTTAAACATGCAGTCCACAAACAATTTTATATCAGTGTTTGAGACAGAAGCCCATTTTATAGGGTATACGTGTAGGTCTACTCTTGTTTTATGTCCTATATAGTGACATGGATGGAACTTAATCTTAGTTTCTTCTTTCAAACAGGACAAATCTAACAAACAAAATCAGATTTCACCAAGTTTATCACAATTATAAATGTTGCTGCTGCTACACATTTCTTGTTATCCTGTAGCTAAACAGTGACCCTAAAACTCAGTCACACCACCACATCTGGCTCCAGTGGGATGAATGGATGTCTACTTCTTCACCCTGCCAAACATGTTACTAAGTGTACTAAGTGGAATGCACCAAAAGTAGAAAAATAAAGAATGAAAAGAGCCTTTGTGTTCTACCATCATCACCCCTCTTGTAACTCCCCAAAGCCATTTAAATGCTCCTGAGAATGAAATTAGTTTGACAGGTTTTTCTATTTTAGTAGTTTGTGTGTGTGTGTGTGTGTGTGTGTGTATGTGTGTCTAGTCTTTGTTGTTGTGCAAAGCTGGTCTTCATTGATTTGTGCAGCTTGCTTTTACAGAAAATAAAATCCATATTAAGTTATAGACACATTCTAACAGTTTTATTCTACTATTTCAGGTGCAGTTTAAACAAATATTTCTAATTGGGGTAAAACGTGGTGTCATCTGAGTTGAAAATAACCTATTTCTGCTTAAGCAGCTTATGCAAAGCCATGGCAGAACATTTATTAATCATTAGGTAAATCCAATATTCTTAACCCCACCCAATGGCATGTGCTAACAGAAAAGGTGCTGAAGAAAACGTGAGGGAATGTTGCTTTACATTTGTCTCTTTTATTGATTTAAATCCCTTAAATTAAGTCAGAAGTCAGACAAAGACATTTATTTTTTTTAATAAATAGCCAATAATAGCCAATAGGTTTTAAATACTCTGCTTAACTTTGCTTTATAACTAAACTTAAGGTACCCAAACCTGAGCAAAGGCCAAATGAACAAGAAATCAAGTGAACAATAAAATAAAGTTTGTCTGGTCCAGACAAAGAGATACAGTATATTCAGGTCTACAACTGAAAATTTTTATGAATTAAATTAATCAACCTGCCCAGCGGCAACAAATGAAATTAGCCAATGGCTAAAATCGGATACATTTATACAAAAGTGTTCATTAATGTTTACTGTCCCCATTTTAATAATAAAAAAATGTATGATAAAAATAACTTGTAAAACTTCTTTTTCTAAATAAAACGTCTAAAAAAGCATATGTATAGCTCTGCAAGAAAACCACCTCTTGAACATAGTTTCTGACAGCACTAAACCAGGCTAATATGTCAGGGGACATAGCTGCTACTTTATGGCACACGGGGAGTTCACCCTTGTTTTTGTAATGTCCAGAAAAGCCAGAAAACAGATTAATGTAGCATCTCATATTGCCTTAAACAATTACATTACATACTATAAACTGTTTTCACAGGGGTCCCCCTTTCATTTCCTTAAGTGTGTTAAGATATTTTCTAACCTCAGAGGAGTCAGAGCTTTTGTTATTTTTAAATCTTTTTTTGCAGAAAACTTCCCAAACCAGAAAGACCTTAAGGTGATGTTGAAGTGTGTCAAGTCTGACATGTCTCGGTTTCCCATGTGGCATCACACCCTGACACATGACAGTGAGAGAAATATGAGTCCTTAACTTCACCAAAGAGCCAGATCTTCTTCACAGCACCCCTGTTCCCATAAGTCTCTGACATAATGTTATTTTAGTCCCTGTTCAAGTAGAGCCGTAACCCAGGAACTCTAAACACTACCTCATTGGATTCTCTCATAGCCTGAGTGGTCCAGTTTTGGTTATAAAACCTTGTGTTTATCTTTCTAACTAACAAAAAATGACAACATTATTCCCTGATGGATCACCACAGAATTAAAAAAAAAAAAATCTTAAGTTCACACATGAATTCATTAAGTCTGGCTATCAGACAAACCTGAAAGATTTATATTTTTGTCAAACTGTTATCTGAAAGGCATATATTAGAATATGAAGCTATATCTCAGCAACAAAATGTTTTGTTAATAATCCATGCAAACAAATGCCGGCTGTTGTGGGACTTGAGATAGAATCAGAACCAAGAGTATGAAAATGTTTAAGAGCCAATTTGTTTATTACAAAAGCAAATATTTTTTTTTCTCTCTCTCTCCCTCTTATGTGTGTGTTCTTTTGTTTCTTGACAACCACTCACCTGCTCTTTATCAAACGTGACAGGTAAATTACTGGGGACTTCTTTTAAATAAAAGTTTTTCTCTAATGAAGGGATTGCATGTGCAAAGAGGCACATGACTAAAAGACTTTGGATGACTTGACTGAAAGAAAAACAGGAAAGCAAAATGAGTTCATGTAAATTACAGAGAGCACTGAAAATGGGGTATATCAGAGTTTTGGGGTAAAAATACATCCAGTGCAGGGTCCTAGGAGCCTGTCCCAGCTGCTATCAGGCAAAAGGCAGAATACACTCACATTCACTTCTAGAGTGAATGTAGGCCCCGACTGGGTTATTTTTCATTTATAGTCCCTGTAACTGTGAAAAGAATAATTATTCTGTCCTAAAAAAAAAAAAAAGAAAGAGAAGATGACACCTAAAGGCTGTAATCAAGACACTTTAATATGTGAAAGCTGTCATCTGTCATCTCCAAGAGATCATGTAAAAAATATTGACTCATGTAGCGCAGTGAAGTGTGCCTGTGATTATAAATGGTTACAATCTAACTGAAACTTGTCTTGCTTTTGCTGATCTAAGTGTCACTAACATGTTATGTCCTGCTGCCAGAAAAAAGGACATGAACTTTGATTAATCTAAAAAATGTTACTGTACAACCTGTCTGTTTACAACCAGAATGTCCACTGGCTTTCTTGTTACCTTAGAAGGGTAGTGCAGCCTAAAATGTGTTTTTTGAGCTGTTAACGACATCATATTACTTAATTGCGATGAAAGCTACCGATACGGTTGTTAAAATTTTAATTTTAACAAATAAAAACAAGATTTTGTGGGTCAAAAATGCTTCAAAACACTTCCGACAGGATTAAACCAGGTTTTTATTTTTCATAACGAAGAACAGCCCACTACCTCCAGAGGCAGGTCTTCACCTTGCATCCATAGAAACCACGCCCACCTATGCATATGAACATGAACTTGTTATCTGGTGTAAATTCAATAGTTTCAGAATTTTGGAGTTTGATAGAGCTTTTGAGGAAATATTGCTGCAACTGGACGGATTTGTGCTTTTGAGGGGTGTGAAATTAACACCGGACTGTATTCTTTACCTGCTGCTGATGTGTTCAGACTGATATGGTTCAGAACCACCTTTTTCTTCCACCACTGCATTGTGTAGCTGAGGAGATTCTGGAGGGGAAAAGTCTTCCGCCTCAAAGACTGCTTTGTGGCATAGCTGCTTCGTGAATCTGTATCACGTTCCATCCTGCTAGTGGCCGCTGAGCTGCTGTCTGTCATTCAATAATTTCTGACTGTGTCTTTACGACTCGCCCACTATCCACCCCCTGATCACCCCCACACCTCGCACCCCAACCCTTGCAGTTTCTGGTGTTTTTCAAAATTTAACAGTGGGTGGAGTTATGAAAAAAGTAGGGGGTGTAGTTACACTTTAAAGGCGAAATAAGTAGCATTGACACCTAGCGTTTTAAATCAGAACTGCAGTCGAAAGAGAAGGTTGTCGCTTTGTGAGAGGAGAGAAAATAAACCATAACCCAAAGTTATAGACCGTGCATTAATAAACTGCCCTCAAGACCCAAGCCATAGTCTTTGGATGTAATGAAATATATTAAGTGGAAAAATTATCCCTCAAACATGCAAACTCAGTCCAAACAGAGATTCTCTACAGGATTTAGGACGATGTTTAGATAAGACTTCTGTTAGCATCATACAAGCAAATCACTCACATACACATCACGCCTTAAGAGAGATTGAGGTCAGAGGATTGTCCATACAGTAATGTTAGCAGTCTTTTCGTGTTATGACCTCACTCCTCCAAGGTTAACGTAACATATGTGTGTGCATTGATCTCAAGCTGTTGTTTCCAACATCTGTAGCATCTTGCTTCTGTGCATTATAATGAGTACCTCACAGTTCAACATGAATCAAAAAAAGCCTGGACAATGGTTACTAAGAAAAAGTTAAGCCTCTTGCAGAGCATTTCTTTGTGACTGAGGGATCAGGTCTTTAGACACGACATATATTATGATTCTTTATGACACAAGCTTTGGCCGAATCACCCCAGTCACTTGATCTTCCCATTGCCAGACCATTTTCTAAGTGTTACCAACTACATATAGGTCATTAGGTTTGTATGACGTGCTGTCAGTGTGAGGCTTTGTTCAGATTGTTCACCTGTTCACCCACACAGTCACTCAGCATGGTTTCATACAAAGTTGAAAGAAGTTCAACCTGGTCTTCTCATTGGACCACAGTCCTTGTCTAGCAAACATGCATAGGAAGGGAATTAAATTATTGACCTATGGAAGTATGATTGATGTAGCTATGCTTTGGACTGTGTAAAAGAACCCTTTAAGACATTCTGCTGCTTTAAATTTGGGAAATAAGTATAAGTATAGCTGAATTCCCTGCACAGATGTTGACTTTAAGTTTTTTGAATGATGATTTCTACAAATGATGCTGCAGTTAGAAAACCAGGAATTCATTAAAGCAGTCTAGACATTCATTATGTAACTGCAAACTGACATAGTCTTAATGGGTCGTCATTTCTAAAGAATTTAGTCATCTGACAAAAAGAGCTGTGTGAAAAAAATGTGTAAAGGAGAGCAGTGTTTTTGTGGAATTTGACTGTATTAATAGATGTATGCCTTTTTTACTAAAAGATGCAAATAAGGTGGAAGCTCGGAGCTTGTGCAAAATGTCTAATTCCATTTGAGTTTAGCTGATCTTATACATGATGGAGTGCTTCAGTCCCTGAC
Organism: Melanotaenia boesemani; assembly: GCF_017639745.1. Lineage (NCBI taxonomy): Eukaryota > Metazoa > Chordata > Actinopteri > Atheriniformes > Melanotaeniidae > Melanotaenia > Melanotaenia boesemani. The sequence continues at coordinate 13,604,892 of NC_055704.1, read as the reverse complement.
CACACTATCTAGAAGTCTGAAGGCTTGTGCATATTCTGCAAGAATAAAGAAATTTGTTTGTTCTCCCAGGGCTGTGAAAAAGGATAACATAATTTTTTCTCTGGTTGCTTGCTTTCACTTGTAGGAAAACAACTTCCAGCATGTAGATTTTTAGAACATCTGGCTATGTCGTTTATCTGTGGACAGGATAACTGGTGTTTTTTGCTCACATCTTCAGTGTGTGGTGCCATCTTTGTAGCTTGTGTCACACTGATGTAATAACTCCTTTGTTTACATGGCAACGGCAGATGTAGTCATGACTTAGCTGGTGCTAATTCTGTCAACAGGACTTATTGTATGGTTGTAAATAAGTACACAGTAAGTCTCTGACTATACTGGAAAAACAAAGGAGTCATAACGAATTATTGCTGTGTTACCTTCTCAGACATCTCCTAACTGTCGTACGGAGACGTCTGGCTTACAGTTAACTGTCACAGTTAACTGTTGTGTCACAGTTTGTTCATTTAGTGGCCTGTAATCTACACAGTGTCTGGGGCTGTGAACTTTCTTTTTCACCATCACAATTGGCGCAGCATTGCTACTATTACTGGGTGTGAGTAGCCCTGCCACCAAGCTCTGCTGCACTTGCTGGTCTGTTGTGTCTTGCATGCCATCCTGCATGGTGGTTGTTTCACAGGTGGCCCTGGATTGGTGATAATGTTGTGTTGCACAGCAATGGTGTGACTGAGAGCAGTGGGACCTGTGGAAAAAACCCCACTGTAGGAATATAACAGCTGTGCCAATCTCTGATGTCCGTGCTCTGAGAGGTTGTGGCAGCTTTCAGCATGCAGCTCCTGCAGGTGGCTGGGTACAAAGACAGGGACAGAGTTAATAAGCTCGGGCATGTCTGGGGCTGCTGTTGTGCGTGGTTCCATTTGCCCCACCACCTGTGCCAGCTGGAGCACCTCAGCCACTTCACCACTCTTGAGGGCACACAGCACGGTTGAATACTCTAATATGGATGCTTGGTGCCTGCTGTGACTGCACAGCAACGTGAGCTACCAGAACATGGTGCAGTTTCACAGAGAAACAAATCAGACTTAAACTCTTCCATGATCTGACTTAAGTGTGATTACATTTCATGACAACAATAATTTAGTCTTATGCTCTTATTTAGATTTAGGATTGTCAGTCTGTTTTCAATCCCCACTGATTCATTCAACAAGGATTCTCTACTTATAAAATAATTTGTTTTATCTTCATATAATTTTTCAGCCAAGCTGTCTATCAAGAGCTAGAATCTAGAAACTCACATTTAGAACTGCACCATGAAGTGAAGGAGTTCCAAAAATCTGATGATTGTGCTCAGGTGATGGGGTAAGATGTTGAGACGATATGGTTTTTGACTGCTGTGATGAAGGCTGACCCTTAAGCTGAGGCTCTCTGCTATGCTGTCTGTTGATGTGCCAACCCTTAGATGTAGTTATTATCTTTGAGTAAAGGTCCAAAAGTATTTATTGATGCAAAAAAAATCTAGAAAAGTATGAATCTTATCTGTAAATAAAAATAACAAAACAAAACTGTAATCCACTGCAATCTGGATGGTCAAACATGACTGAATAGAATCTCATTATGGTGTTTAATTGTCTGATTTAGATAACTATTGTGTCGAAGGCGCTTAGAGTTTCCACAAGTTTCCACATGCAACAGGATCCTACAGATGAAGCCAAAACAGAACTATTGCGAGCTGTGTATTTTGTCCTACATGCCCATTTAAGAGCATATAAAAAGCAGTGTTATTAAAAATGGATTATAGTGGCATGAATGAGTCCAGGAGGGCCTTAATGACTTTGACTGAGTACACAGGCCATATATGGAGCTTAATTCTGCAACTTTGAAAAATAAAGGGAATTAGGCTGAGATAGATAAGACCGATATAACGCTCATTATTTTATTTTATTCATTTGAAGTCGTTTGAAGGCTGAAACAGGTGAGGAGTGTGAATAGGGTATCTGGAACAGTCAGGCTCAGAGGTTCAGAGAGTTTAGCATGTTTCTCCTTCATGGGACATTTTATGTTCACATGTTAGGGATTGTAAGTTAACGTGTATGTGTATTCCTGGCTTTTTGAGAACTGTGATGTCTGTGTTGTCCAGCAAACGCCTGGAAGCTACATGAGGTTTAAATCCGAGCTTGTTCTGGAGTTAAAACTACTATCAAGTGAGATGATGAACATGTTGCACCTCATAAGACCTGCAGTGCATTATATACAATGTGCTTATCTGAATCCCACAAGCACATACCTGGTCTGTTACGCATCCATGTTGAAGCTTAGTACTAAGTGTTACTGGAAAATACTGGCTCATCAAATAACCCGTTTTCAGTTTTGTTCTTAGATGTTTAATATTGTGGATGAATTCCACTGATTCTTCTTGATTCTTTGAATCTTTTAATGATATTATACGCTGTAGATGGTGGTGTCTTCAAAGTTAAAAGTTGAGTGACATTTTCCTGAAATTGTTCCATTTTGTTGCTGCTAAAAACATTTGAAAATGAGCTAATATTTTCCATTAAATTATAAAAAATGCCCCTGTTTCAACATCCAATGTGGTGTTTATGTTCTATTGGGAATTAAATATAAATTTATGAGGCTTAAAAATAATGGACTTATGCTTGTCTTTACAGTTTACCCAACATCCCGACGTATTTTGGGATTGTATCTGGAATTCAAAATAACAGACTGCATGTTATTAGGTGTGCCATTAAAGAGCATAATACAGTAAATAAATTGGTCTCACTGAACATTACAATCAATCTGATCTGATAAAAACTGAATCAACAGAGACTTTATATATATATAAATATATATATGTCAAAAAATTATTTTCGTCAGATGGTTGTTATGAATTTACTGTGATCATGAATGAATAGCAAATTTAAAGGGAAAGGAAAGCTTCCCTCTCCCCGCTTATCATGGGCATGGCTGCTGATCTGTGTAACAACACTGTGATAGAGTGAGTTCAATGAGGACAATATGTACTGTATATCCATCACTGCAGCAGCTGATGTGGCTGCCAGGCTTCCTATTAGCAGCCTGCTGAAAGTTCTATTAATTATGATGAGTGGACGTGATGAACTTTGCAGCATTTCACTACCCAGACCTAAATGCTCTACAACTGATATGAAAAAGACTTGATCTTCCTTTATTTTCCACCTGTTTGATTTATAATAAGGTTAGTCTTTTGGGAAATATTGACACTTTTCTTATAGTTAATGCAAAGATTGAGTCTACACTTTAAATAAAGCTACAGCCAGATGCTGCTTGGCTTTGAACAGCTCAAAAGCTGGAAACAACAGAAAACAGCCAGCCTGACTGTGATTATTAATGAAAATATCTCCAAAATTAGCTAAAAAAAAAGAGGAAGTAATAAAAGAAAAAACATACAGCTCATTTGTAGTGTTTTAATCTGTGAACCAAAGTCAGGTTTACAGTCTATCAGGCCCTTGTGCATAGCTAATATACAGTTTCATGTAACCATACTGACTCTGCTTATACTCTTCTGGCCTCATGACTTTTTATTAGTGGAAGAGTGGCACTTCTGTCACTGTACTGTGGAAATGACTGGTGTGCAAGCTACGTACTGTCACTGTTCAAGAACCTCTATAACTCTGACCTGCGTCTTTCTGTTGGGTAAGGACACTTTTATGCCTATACTATACGGAGAGGAGAGCAGTCAGAGTGAAGCATCCACCAATACACAGTGGATCCTCAGGATTATCTACAAGGTAATGACAGAATTTATTTGGATGTACTGGTGAGTAAGTACCTTCTTTCTTGGGCTCAGTTCTGATCATTATTGATATGACTATTATTAGTAGTACTTTTTTATTTTTTCAGAAATATTTGCTGCATTTGTGATGTAATTACATAAAGATAAATGCAATAACATTTATTATTATCTATGTATCAGGGAACGCTGACCTATGCTTGGTTAAGATGACTCATGTGAAGAAGTTTAAAAGAATTCCCATGTCAAAGGTACGTTTTAGTTGGATTTAAAGCTCATTACAGGGAGATATAAACTCACAAAAGACTTTTAAACCTAATGAATATTATTTTTATATTCATTAAATCCTTCTGACATTTCTTTGTATATTTTCTTTGTATATACAAAATCCAAACAGGTTGAAGAAGAGATGTCATGACTGAAGGCACAAAACTAAGAGAAGGAGGAGAGAATTTGACAGCAGAAACACTATCATCCATTGTGATAAGGAATGAGATGTACTCATCTCATATTTTATCACAATGGAAGAAGTTTTTGAGATGAGAAACAACATAAATGACATACTTAGAAAGCAACATTAAGTTTTTCACAAAGAATGTGGATTCCAACTCCTTTTTATAAATAACACATGGTGACAGAGGCTGCACATAAAGTGGCAAAAGTGGGTTTTTTATTCAGTTAGTGTGATTCTCTTGTTGGTGCCACACATTTATTTTAGAAATGTTCATTTGGGGGGGGCCTGGTCCTCCTAGGCATGTTGCGGGCCCTCTGCCTTTGGGGGGTGGGGCGGCCGCCTCTGGGCTCCTGGGACCCTGGGCCCTTCGCTTGGGCTGCCCTGGGTGGCCGGTCCCTGGTGGGGCCGGCGGCTGCTGATCTTGGCCCACTGGGGCCTGTGCCCCGGGACTGTGGGGGGCTCTTGCTGGGGCTCTCCTCTGCCGCCCTTCGGGTGGGGCTGGAGTCGTCTTCGTGGTGGGGTAGCTTGGGTTGGTGCTCCGGGGCTGCAGCAGGGGGCCCGGGTCTCTGGCCCTGGTCTGCCTCTGACCTCTGTGGAGGCGTGGTTGCATTTGCATGATCTCACTCACCACTCTTCATCACTAATCACTCCTTGTTTCTCATTCTCTGCATGCTGACACGGTCACTGAGTCGTCCAGTGGGTTTTTATACTATACTAATTATTTTTTTTTATTTTATTATTTTTCCTGTGAGTTAGTATCTGGTCGCTGTTATGTCTTTTTGATTTGGTTATTATTTAAAAACTCTTAATGACTAGCAGCTCTGTTTTTTCTGTGTGTGTGTTTCTGTTTTTGTTTTTGTAAAAGTTGTAGGAAATTTTCTGGTGTGTTCATGTACAGGTGTAACAGTTTGTTGTCTGGTGATGGTGTGGATTGAAGGGTCGTTTCCTTCTGTCTGTGATCTTTTTGTCTCCTTTCTTCTTTCCCTTTTGCTCTTTTCGCTATTTTCCATCTTTTTCTGTCCCCTCCGGTCAGATCCAGCAAGATTACATAGATTCCGTGATTCAAAGTAAATAAATAAATAAATGAATCAGATTATCAAGAGGAGCCTTACCCATAGGCCTCCCCTTGGCAGAGCAAATTTGTTCAGCACGATACAGCAACCAGATTATCATTTTGCTTGCTATGATGCTGGACAGGACAAGTTAAAAAAAAAAAAAAAAGAAATGTTCATTTGTTAAATACTTATGGACTAAGGAATATGTACTCGTAGCACACACAATGGAGGAAATGGAAGGTAGCTAAGCGACATGCACTCTACAAATATTGGAGTTAGGGCCAGTGGCTGGGGTGTTTTCCATAGGTGGATGTTTTTACAGAGGAAAGGTACAGCTTTAGATACATTAAAGGGGGAAGTATACATGATGAGGGCAAAACAGAGGCAATACTGAAATTCCCAAGTCATTTGGTGAAGGAGATTGAAAGTTGTGCAGTGACAAATACAGTGTATGTATTTGGACAGGAGAGAGGTTTTACCAGGAGACATAGCCAGTGATTGATATTTCTGGATTATGAGGACAATCGTTTTACTTGGGATGGAAGAAAATCAGCTTCAGTTATTATTTCCATTTGAACTGTTCACTTGAAGCCTGCCCAGAATCCCTTTCTGTTCTGTCATAAAAAGACATGGTCCTTGCTGGTAATTTGTCATCCAGCTCTTTGAGAAAGATGAATATTTTTAGAAAAGGTCAAACACAGAAACAAAGGTGGATTCCTCTCAAGAATGTGTGAGAGTGATGGTGGTCAACGATTAGCAAGGTCTTCTGTTCTAAATGTATGGAAAAGTGCCAGAAAACCCTTCTTCCTGTATGCATCCTGACTTTTTTGCTGTTCCAACAACCAGGCGGTCCTCCGTTATGAAATGTAGCTGTAAATGGTGGATGTTACTGCCCTCACTTGCTTCTAGCTTGAAACTTTCATGCCTTCGGGACTGTGGAGAGCCGAAGCTCATCCATATTTTACTTATATCCTTGGTGGAGAAACTGTGTTTTTGTAATATCTCAACCAGATTGATGAAAACCTTGGACACATTTGTTTAACAAAGTTTGTTTTTCTAGCCAGTCATTAGGCTTGAAAAATATTTTTTCTTGATTTAATCTGTGTCAGTAGTTATGATTAATATTACAGAACTGCGCTGAACGTTCTCATTAGAAGTTATAGTTGACCACGATCCCCACAAATCTGTCAGTGTAGGCTGTAGTTTATAAAAAAAATAATAAAAACAAATGTGAAAATTAAATATCCATCTATCAGTTAAAAGATTTTGTGTGTGAACAGACCATTTCAGCCATTGCTTCTGTCTTCCAGGCTTAGTATATCTCACAGGGACTTTATGAGATAAGAACTCTAAGTAAGACTGACAAGTTGCTGTTCTGGTTGTAGTCAATGAGGGATTTGTGTAAAGAGGAGGACTATGCCTTTCTGGGAATGCCAGAGGGCGCAACCAAAGATGCCACCAAAGGACAGGTAGCTTTGGAGGATGACTGGCAAGATAAAAAGGAAGAGAGGGTAAGAAATAATGATGTAGAAGTCTCCAAATACAGCAGAATCAGCATTAAGCATGTATTTACTGAGTGTGTGTGTTTCAGGCCCACCGAAGACTGGAATGGGAGAAGCAGGAAAAAGACAGAATTAGAGCAATAGAGGAAAGCAAGAAGGTGAAACACAGAGGATACACACTAATTTACATTTTACAACCAGTTTCTTTATTTCCTAGTGCTGGTAGAGAATGAAGGTTTAGACTAAATGATACCAGCTCAGCTCAACAGCTTGTTTGTTTTAAGACCACGTGTTTCCACACACACACACACACAGTAGTAACTGATGTAGTGACAGATCATCCTGGCTGTCAACACCATCAAGAGACAGCTTCTGCAGGAAAGATAACACTTTTTAATTGTAGCTCTGAATGAATTTTGATGACTAATATGCTCTCACCAGCAGGCTTCTTAGATCCTGGGCCAAAATATACTCACTTTTCTCTCCAGTGATGTTACCTTAGCTTTTTTCTCAGAACAGACCTTGTTGTTCATAGATCTTCTCAGGAAGGTACGCTAACCGTTCCGTGAGACCAGACTGTTACAGTCAGCCTGACAGAAAGTGTGGAACAATCAAACAGAGGGAAAAGAGATCGATGAGTTGTTAATTTAACGTTGAGGTTCACTTCGTAGCTCGAGGCAAAATCAGATTAACTTCCATGGAAATACAACTCTGGCCCAGTATCAAGACTGCCAGGCTTATCAGTCACTTTGAATTACACACAAACACACACACGTAGCAGAAGAATAAAACACGTTTGGCATTTTGAAAAGTGCTGCTCATGCTGTGGATTCATTGAGAATAACAAACAAACTCATAAACAGTTGCCAAAACAGATGGTCAACCTCATGGACATGGAATGTACACACTCACACAAAACAGCTGTTGAGGCTTTGAGCAGACGCCCCATTTCTGACAAGAGTGTGTCAGGTCAACATGGGACATGAGCTGTTATTGCTGTCAGTATTTCCGCTGCACAAAAAAAGGTCAGAAATCCAATGATGACTTCCCCCCTCATAGAGAGGACAATCACTCTCAACGCATTGTGGAATGTACTTTCTTTTAACCCTAACACACCCGAACACACATAAACCTTTAACATATGCACACAAAAGCAACATCCATGAAAGGACTTATATACAAACAGCTGATGTACCAAAGCAACCTCAACCAGAAGAGATGTAATAGAAAACACTGGCTCTCCTAACCTATTCTGCTCAGACAGCTTGTGTTTAGAGGCTTTGAGTGCAGATGCTCTGTCACCTCTGGGCTTATACATGTCTCTAAAACAAGTAAGTCTTCAGCTAGAGGATCTTAGGCTTTGTACTAGTTCATATGGTCCTAAAAGGTCAGATAAATAAGAGGTGAAAGGTCACCAAGAGAGTTAACTCTTTGAGCTGTGTGCATATCTTTTAGGCCCACATACCCATATGAAATGTGCATATCTCTGTAACTGCAAGGTCAGAATATTTCTGGATTTATGGTAAAGGCACAAATGAGAAAACTTTCAGGCTGAGCTAAAAACACTTTCAGACTAAATATGAATATCCCTTTGGAATTATTCAACTGTAGCTCTAAACCTTTATCAAATCATATTGCAAGATGTGAACATATTCTCTGCAAAGGCCAGCTCTGATAAAGTGAAGCAGAACAAAAATTTGAGGTTTTGGTTCAGGTGAGGTCTCCCATTTGGCCGTTTTGGTACAGTTTGGCGTCATCTCTTCTCAAAGTCCCCCAATTGGAGAGCTTTAGGTTTGTAGAGGTTATAAGTCAATAGTAAGATGTTAAAATCAATTTTAGAATGGTCAATGCAAAGAGGCTAGAAGTAAGCCACGTTAAGTCCAAACACAAATTTTAATGATTGCAAGTTCACATCCAGGTTTGACCGAGCACCTTTTTCAGCTATAATGCAATGAATTTTACCTAAATGAATTTCTTCATGTATGACCAGTGTTCGCTTTACATTAATTTTTTTTTTCATGCAGTTAAGTTTTTATTGACATTTATCAATATAAATCTGGGATGCTGCAACTCATTAAAGGTGCCCATGTAGTTAAAGTTGCTATAACAACATGGGTAAGGAATGCCCATAAGCAGCTATTAATGTTTTGATAATATAATCAGACTTGTGCTTTTGCCCTTTCAATTTACACACTAAAGTTCTTCCAGATTGTGCAAATGTTTTAATGACATTTTGCACAATAAAGGGAGAAATATGCTAATCCCTTCCAGTCTTTCTTTGAGTAACATGTTATCTAACCGTTTAAGCCCGGCGGAGTGCTGGTACTCTCAAGGGAATCATCATTGTTTACGATGTCAAGCATGCTGGGGATCCTGTCAGGTGTGCCGGTGCATGAGGACGCTGGATCCACCACATCAACCTTAAAGGTGCACTACGTAACTTTCCAACCTTAAAACTCATTTCTGGACCCATTTGATGGCAGATTGACATCCAGTGTCTGCATTTCTAGAGCCATCTCTAGCAGCAGCATTCTGAGGCTGAGAAACCACACTGTTTCCTCCGGAATGCCGCATGACTTTGCAGCTGAGTTTCAGTTTACCGACCGTGACGCACAAGCAAACAGATGTAAACACACTAGCCATTTAAACAAAGAAACACAAGAAGATGTTATCAATGGAAGAGAGGAAAAGAAAGAAAGAGGCAGAACAAGAGATAAGACAATAGTAAACATTTTCTTTTACTGGCTGGAGAGAACTCACAGTAGAATACAAAGTAGATGCTGAATTAGCCGTCGATACGGTGTGCTTTAGTTCTGTAGTCCATCTTTAAAGCGTTAAACAGTTTAATGATATCTAACACTTCCCCCTCCCATCTTTTTTCCACATTTTCTGGAAGCTGCTTTAGTACCAAATCGTGATTACAGTCACTTGCTGACAAAACCTGTTTAAAATATTATAACTTTTCTAAAATGATTATAAACCCTAAATTGACTCCATCCTAACTGTATTTGGAATGTGTTGCAGGCCTAAAATGGAAAAATTGATGTACACTACCAAATTAAATTAAGTTGACGAGAACAAACAATGGACATATCTTGAGTTTATATGGTCTTCAAAGCTAAAAAAGAAAAAGAAAAAAAAAAAAAAGAAAAAGAAAAACCACAGTAAATGTAGGAATTACTCCCTTTTCTCCCCATTTTCCATTCAAATGTATATTACAGTAGTAATCTTTTTTCCCTTTTTGAATAATTTAATAAGATATGAAATAGATTTTTTTAATCTGTTCTAAAACCTCAAGCTCTATTTTCTAATGTGCAACAGGAGTCATCAAACATTTCTTAAATTCTTAAAATACCAATAAGAATACCTACAAGATAACATTTTTTGGTCATTAGAACCAGATCTAAGTGTATAAATGACATAAAATATTAGACACACTGTAAAGACATTTAAACTAAATTGGATTTGCAGGGGAATTTAAAGAAAACAAATCAGGGTTTAAGAAGAGCAATTTAGCCAAGCTGGATAAGAAGATGAGATGAGGAGGGAAATAAAAGTAATTTAAAGTTTTGTGTAAATGTCATACTAACTGTAATGTCTCATAGTTTTGGAAATATGCCTATAATTCAATGAAACATTGGGTTCCATTGATTCCAGAGGCTTCTAAAAAAACATGAATTAAAGCAGTTAAAAAAAAAAAACTTTCTGCTCCCTATTTTATTTCATCATCTTTGTGACAGCAGCATTAACAAATTCCAACTAAAATAAGTTGGTTTTAGTTTCTAAATCAAGTCTAAGTTTTTAAGCTGCCATGTTGTACCTGAGATGACATCCAAGTGCTGATCAAATCCTAGTGTGCATCCTGACTTGTACGCAACACTGCATAGTTAGATCTTTATTTATTTATTTATTTTTTTTACCTAAAATTTTCGTGACAGTAATTAGAAGCAGAGAAACTTCCTGGGATCCACACGAAGTTTTTTTTGATGTTTTGTTTGTTGATGCCTCAGAGCTTCTCAGCACTTAGAATATAAAGGTATTGTCTGATAGGTATTACAGAAAGGTGCTCAGAAATTAAGCGCTAAGCAGTCACACTTTCACATTTCTATTTCTAGCATCCTCCTTAAAATGTTTCCTGTTTTTTAGTGGCTCATATCAGGTCAAAAATTGTTCAGTTTCACAGGAAAATATTTGGCTGTTGATAGTTTACAGTGTTGCACACACATGGTGCCAATTAAAACCTTAAAACAAGTTGCTTGCATATGCCAACAATTATGACTTTATACCATTCATCAACACAACAATATGTACAAAGGAAGGACCCTGTTAACTTCTATAAACACCAGACATATGGATTTGCAACCAGAGCATGTTTCCAGTTGTAATAAATTATCTTGTCTACCAAAGAGACAATGGCGTAATACCCCCTGCTAACGAACAAGAAATTACATCTTCACTTAAACATAATCCAAAAACATCATGTTTACCAGTTTTTTGTTCTGAAGTTACATGAATGAGAATAAAAAATGCAGATATTTTTTTATTATGTCTTCACGTGTAAAAAGTTAAAGGAGGATATACTTTCATTTTCACCACTGTGTTTGCTAACACTGACTGAGACGTTAGCTCATGTAGTTGTGCATGCAGTATATCATCTAATTCTAAACAAGAGCACAGAAAACAAACACATGCATGAAATGGTTCAAGTTTGTTTTATTTCTTACTTCTTGTTTAAACTAGGGAAAGAAAAGTTGAGGTTCAGCCAGATGTGTGTCATAGTAAGGCATGCTTGTCAATTAATATTCCATTAAGGAAAAGCCACAGTCAGCTTGCTGTGAGCTAGCATGCACTTATTATTAGGTACCCCTGTTCAATTGCCTGTTAATCCAAATAGCCAATCAGCAGCAGACATATAGACATGGTTAAGGAAACTTGCTGAGGTTCAAACAGAATGGGAAAGAAAGGAAATTTAAGTGACTTTGAACGTAGCATGGTTGTTGATGCAAGACAAGCTCAGTATGATTTTTTATATGATTATCTGAGTATTTCAGAAACTGCTGATCTACTGTGATTTTCAAGTGCGGCCATTTTTAGGGTTTACAGAGAATGGTCCTAAAAAGAGACATAACTAGTGAGTGGAAGTTCTCTGGATGAAAATGCTTAATTGATGTCAGATGTCAGCAGTAAAGAACAACAATGGGTGTCAGTCCTGTTAGCTAAGAACGGCAAACTGAAGCTACAATTTATACAGACACACCAAAACTGGACAATAGAAGATGGAAAATTGTTGCCTGTTCGGATGAGAATTTTAGCTGCAACATTCAGATGTTAGGATCAGAATTTGGTGTAAACAAAATGAAAGTGGGGATCCACCCTGTTTTAAAGGTTCTGACTGCTGGTGGTGTAATGGTGTGGGGGATTCTTTCTTGGCAAACTTCGGGCCCCGTAGTTGGTTTTAACACCACACCTATTGTTTCTGACCACAGTGTTCCATCTTCTGATGGCTGCTTCCAGTAGGATAATGCACCATGCCATAAAGCTCAAATCATTTCTAACTGGTTTCTTGACCATGCCAATGAGTTCACTGTACTCCAATGGCCTCCACAGATCTTAATCCAGTAGAGCAGCTTTGGGATAGCTTCAGCAACTGTGGGATCCAATCAGGTCAATATAGAACAAAATCCCAGTGGAATGTTTCCAACACCTTGTTAAACCTAAACCCCCAAGAATGAATGCATATCTGAAGGCAAAAGGGGGTTCAACCCAGTACTAGTAAGGTGTCCCAAATGAAATGGCCAGTGAGTGGTTGGGTGCACTTCCTTTCCTTTACTAATCTTACCTGACTTTTCTGATTTTACCTACTGATTGGAGTGATGCCCTATATGATTGTATTATACTTTATATTACAGCAATACTACATTACTAACACCTCATCTTACAAAAACTTTTTTTTCAGTTTTGATTTTTATTTAGTTATATAGTGGTCATTATCTGTTCAAATAGTTGTAAATATCAAAGTTTTTTGTATGGCAGTTCATTACATCCTCAAAAAATGTGTCAAGGAGAAAGTTCACAAACTGACTTATAATATTTAATTTATAAAATAATCATTTGACACAGTAAATGCTAATGTTTTCTTTAGTTATAGGTATTGGGTTTTAGCTTTTAGTTGTACATTGCGATGCTAATCTCCCACCTCCCCCTCTTTGTGCCATTTTTCACCATTGATTTATTACAACTGCAACTGCAGGCAGTACATCTTCTTACTTTTACAATTCCTTAAACAGCCCATAATATTTTTATCTAGCAAAAAAAAACAAAAAACACATGAACTGTATCAGTGCTCAGTTACATTTACAGTTTCAGTAAATATCCCAGTCAGACGTCTGCAGACAGTTTGTGTTTTCAAGCTGATGGCTGATTTGCACACTTGCGCACCACAACCTCAACTGTTAGCCAGATGGCCAATTGCTCCCATTATGTAGCGACTGGATCAGAGACAGAAAAGAACACATCCTATTTATCAGTTTGCCACTTAAAGGTAATGTAAGGCAATTTGCCCAAAGTGTGCTACCATGTATTATGAGAATGACCAAAATTAATGATCCCAAATGCTCATTTTCAACTCAAGGTTTTTTTGGGATTAAATTCTCAGTTGTTTGACTGAAAATAAGTGCATATGAGTGTGTTTTAATTTTCAAGTGGTTTGTGGAGAACAAGATGCTGAAATCCAGAAGTTTTAAGGACTCATTGAGGGTTAAGTGTAATCCCAGAAGATTCATATTTGATTTAAGGCAACTTATAAGGTGAGTAGAACAGACTGATTTGTGTTAGCTTTAACAAAAATAAATAAATAAAAGAAAAATAAGGAAGCAAAGTTAAAATAAAATAAAATAAACCAAGGCTCAGATACATGTAAGGGTTCTGGGACTATGTTCTATCTTTCTTTGATGCTAAAATGAGATATTGTGCATAACTTGGAGGCTTTGACAAGATGACAGTATTTGATCCCTAAAAATGAGAATAAGTTGCAAAGGCTGGTCCCTACAAAGATAGAGAAACCAGGAAGTGCAAGTTTAGCATGTTGAGGAGGTTTAACTGCTTTCACCTTTTCTCATATGTGTCAGCAAGTCTTCCTTCTTAAAATGACTTACATTAAACTAAATGTGTCTTGCTCACACAACCTCCTCCACACATTACGGCTGTTAACACACTCACACACACACACAGCATGTCAGATATGTTAATTGATAACAGGCGCCATTCATTTAGAGCAACTTGCCCCAGCCATCTCACTTGTATCCCGTGTCAGGTCTTTTATACACAAGCACAAAAGATTGTTCATTTTCTCTCCTGCACACATGTGAAACCCCCCCCCCCCCCCCCAAAACATACAAACGCACAGCAGGAAACTGGATCCAAGTGAGTCCAACCCAAGGTCAGGCATGGACCGCCAACAACACTTTCCATTGCACTCAAACCCACAGATTTACACCCTTCCTTGATACCCCAGGGTTCAGCCCTGGACGGATGTGTGCGCTGTTATATCGCTGCATCAAGGGAAGTTTGCAACTTTCAAAATGATCCAACAGAGCTTTAAGATATTACTGTGGATTTAGTGTGAGGGATTGTGGGTGTTTGCTAAGACAACTTACTGCAGCTGTAAAAATTTATCCTGAGATACACAGTATAGCAAGCATTGTGTTTTCGGTTTGTGTGTCATATATTAGACCTTTACTTGGTTTGATGTTTAAAATGCAATAGATTACTGTGTTTGTGGGTTTGTTACTCCAAGCAACCACTTCCACTTCATCAAACAGTGTAATGACTGTATTCATAAGTGCACATGTGAAGCTATTCCTTGGTGTTTCAGGAAAAAGAGCAGCAGTGGCGTGATCACATAGCAGAAGTGACATCCAGCCAAGAGAAGGCTCTCCAGGACAGACTGACAAGACTCCGGAGATTCCGGGTGAGAAAAGTCAACACACACAGGGCCTCTCCAGTGAAATGATACATGCAAAAGCCCATTACTCTAACAATCATGACTAAATGTCTAACCCTAACCCTTACTAACCTTCATAGGATGTCAACATAAATCTGTATGCAGTCGGATGTTGGATTAATTTCTAAGTTAAATAACATGTTATCTGCAATGGTTAAGATTAACAATCAACCCTTAATCAAGGATTACTGCTCAGCTGTCAAGTGATTTGCCCTAAAAGGGGTGTGCAGTGATCTAAGTAAGTGATATTTTGACCTTTTTTCATAAATTAACACAGTCTTAATAAAATATCTCTGACATGCTTGGCTCAGAGAAACAGGGCGAAGCCTCTTTGTCTATCAGTAATTTACATTTCTATTTACACGCATCTGTTTTAAGGCTTGGGATGACCCGCTCACTCCCCCCACCCTGTGAGGGGTTTAACTGTTTTGAGATTGGTTGTACTCAATAACCCTTGAAGCACATTAATATTGTATAAAAAAAGTGTACCATAAATAGCCTGAGAGCTTTGACTACCACGCACCAAAGTGACAGAGAAATACTTTTTAGTTACAACTCATGATGCAGAATGGCTGGCAGATTAATACTCCAGTCAAAACTCATTATTCCTTTCATACATATCAATAACCCTTGGCTTCAGCCTTAATCCATTTTCATTTCTAAAGGTTTTTAGAGGCTAATGTGCTTCTATTGGCTACTTTTTCACCAAAGCTAAAGAGTATGTTTTAATAATGGAGCAGCCACAGATGGTGCATTTAATAACAGTAATTTCCAACTTCTGACTGGCAAAAATTGAAAAGGCCTTTTAGTTAGTTGAAAAACTGGTAGAATTTATTGTCTCACTTCTTTAATAAGTTAAATTAACCATGAGCTGAGCCTGATAAAAATTTGTTGTTAAAAATAAAGCAAAAAGCACAAGATAGTTTTGATGCTTCATTTCTGAGGTACAGTGAATGCTGCATGATCTAAGTTGTGAGATTGAAAACAGTTGTTTGGCTAGATATTTTGCTCTGGCAGTGACGTAGAAATCAGCTGTGAATCTGAACAAACCTGAGATATTTTCAAACATATAGAATGATAAACAAAGTGCCTTTTTGGAGACTTTGAAACATGTACAGTGAGGTATGGAAAAAAGATGTTCTTGTCTTTTATTCCATAAAATGTCCACATTAAATGTTTGTCTTGTTTATGTTGTTCATGTTTCTGGTAAAGAAATTAAATTTACCTCTTAAAACCCAAAGATTTCTAACTTATAGACTTAGACAAATTGTGCCAAAAAGGTCATTTTGGAGACTCCCTCTAAACAGTCTGAACCAAAACTTCTCTCATTTTTTTCTGCTTCATTTTATCAGAGCTGGCCATTTCAGAGATAATGTTCACATATTATGATTTAATAGCGGTTTGGAGCTACAACTGCATCAATTCAGGGATTCAAATTCATCCTGAAAGTGTTTTTAGGTGAGCCTGAGACTTTTTTCATTTGTGCAATGTGCCATCTTTATTTATTCTAGCACAAATACTTATATTAACACATCTTAATAAATCTCACAAGTAATCTCTTTTGTATGACTCCAAAAGTATTAAAATAGACTTTGCAGTTGCAGAGATATCCTGATCACATGATCGGTATCTAATTTTCTAGCAGAGGCCTAAAAATGTTCATGTAAATCTTTTTTTTTTTTTTTTTTTGGTCAAACAATTCATATTAATTAAAAAGTCATGTTTTTAATGTTAAACATCATCTTCAAAACTATTCTAACAATCAAACAAATAACATAATGTCCTTTTGTGCTCAACTGCTTTCATTTCCGCCATATCTTGCCTTCAGCTGGAACTATTGAAGTAGGAATACAGCGGAGGAGGAAGACAGAAGAGGAAGAGTATGAGGGCCATTCTTGGCCACTATAAATCCTCCTTCCGCCACATAATCTGAATCTTAACTGTGGCTGTTAATGTCAAAACAAGCATCTTCTATTGTTTGTCATGTCTGTCATGCTGAGGCTGTTAACACTGTAGGATGGAGCACCACAGTGTGATAGCTTTAGCAGACACAAGACCTCTTGTGTTTCAAAGTTCCTGCAGCACAGGACAACCTTCATCCTGTTAGAGTGGTTGCAGGCCAAACTCATTCATCAGGTGCCAGTTAGAAAGTATACCTACTAGTCCTCAATAGACTAGTCTTTAGAAGAATTTAAAACCATCATGGGGTTTGCTCAAATTTGTTTTTAAATTTTTTTTTGTTTGTTTTTCAGGTGCCCATACCTTGTTTTCTGCTGTTACTGGCACTGTAAATCAACCTCAGACTTTTCCAGCATGTGTGCTCAAAGATAAACTGGATATCATTTACATTGTGAAGTATTGTAAACACTCCATTTCTTTCTTCCTGCAGGAGTTCCAGAAAAAGGTGTTAGGAGAGGAGGAGGGGCTGGAGACCGAGGCCGTCAGCCAACTTCTCACAAGGATGTAGGAGCACAGCAGGACACACAGAGATGTGTGGACATTTGTTTTTGCATCAGAATGATCCCTTACTCATGTATGCTTAAGGCTCATTTTTCAAAGTCTGAAATAGTAAATATCTTTGCTTTCTTAAGACATTGGTTTTCTTGGATGAACTTTGTGATTATGTTGCATTTACCTGCATGAGGGATTTTCCAGCTGCTTGCAACTAAAGAGGAAACAAAATTAGATAAGGCATTCATTCTTGTTTAAACAGACCAGGAGATTAAAATCTAGCAGCATTAAAGTAACTCCAGCATCGTTACAGTCCACGCTCCCACACTGTCACTGTAGCATTCAGCAAACTATTGTATTAAGTGTATTAAATTGTGTTCAGAATGTCAAAGTGTGCATAAAACTGTTTGTGGAGTTCCCAGGCTGGTATTTGGCAGGGAAGCAAAGCTTCAGATCATTCTTGACTCTAGAGTGACGTTAAAAAAGGGTGGGGTGAGGACCATACCCTTTTGTTCTCAATCATGAGAATTCCCTCTTATCCTAGAATGGAAAATAAAAAGAAGCCAAAACAGATGGAATTTTTTTTTTTTCAGCTCAAAAATACACATTATTAAGAAATAAAAATTATCCCACAGTCTCATGTTGTCTTCTGTCCTGTTATAGGATGAGGCCTGCAAAAATGTTTTGGGTGTAAAGCCTTTAAACAGCATTGCCGCTGGAATTTACTTTAAATGTTCTAAGTGATTTTTTTCACCATACATACCCTAACTTTTGCATGTGGATCAGTTTATGTGTGCGTGTAAATATTGTCTGTGAGCAGGATGTGTATTTCTGTGGTTGTGGTTCTGCATATTCCCTTGTTTGTATTCATGTGACAAAAGGTTCTGTCTATTAATGGGAGTGAGAAAAAGAAAAACATCCTTTGAAGCTTGAAACCTCAAGGTCAGTCTGAAGGATACAAATACCAACTTCACATTCTCAGAAATGATCAGGCAGTAAACACTCTGGTCTTCAGACCAGCAGACATGTTTTTGTTTAGTTATATATAGATAAAGATGGCTGAATAAAACCACGCAGCAATAAAAATTCAGATACATTTACACTAAACTGTGATGTAGGTCTGTAGTGATGGTTCTGTTTGTTGTTGAGATAAATATTCCATAAAAAACATATTGAACAATGATGAGCCAGTCATCAGAGAGGAGATCCAGGTCCTCACATCCTGATGTGACATGACTTGCTCCTCAACACCAACCACACAAAGGAGCTAAACACTGATCTCAGGTATACACAAGAAAACTACACAAGCTACTTCGGTGGTCAATGGAGAAAACTAGGAACAGGTGGGAGTTTCCAGTCCCTTGGTGTTCATCTCTCAGATGACTAAACATGGGGTGTAAACACCACACAGCTGGTTAAGAAAGCATATTAGGGACTCTTCTTTCCGCAGACCCCCAGAAAAACTTAACTCTCACAGGAACTCCTGACTGGGTTCTACCAGAGCACCAAAGAAAGTGTCCTTAGTTCAACTCATGAGTTAATAAATAAAAGCTATATTCAGAATAATTGTAGTTTGGGAGCTAGGCTCCGATCCCATTACTTCTTGTGCATACATGTTTTTTAATCAAATAAATATTGGAGTGAATGATGAACAATATTTTCTCAGATGGATGCTGGGGTGGCAGAGGGGCTCACAACAAAAGCAGGCAGTGGTCAGGGCAGCAGCAGTAGCAGGGACCCCAGGATTGGGTGGGTGTGTTTGATATGTAGCATGAAATGTTTGAGGCAGATCACATGGGATGTAGCTCAGCAGCTCAAGTTGTCTGCCTGAACTAGCTCACAGGGGTCCTTTCATTTCTGGATGAATGGGATGGTTCTCGATGCATCTTGGGGAAGAAGAGAAGCCTGAAGTCTTTTTCACGACCTCCCCTCTGACAGGCTCTGGGTAAGGAGTTTCTTGGAAAACAGTTTCTTCCTCAGAGCTGTGCAGAAAGCCTTAGATGGAGCTTTTTATTCCTTATCTTGTCATTTTATTCCAAGACCTTTTATGCTTTACAATATCAATACTTTTAGGCTATTAGATATTAATTTATTTGGGTATTGAATATACACAGGATTGCTGCAAAAGACAATTTTGTTGTGTAGAAATATACAAACGTCTTGACATCACAATTCACTGATACAACTGATACATTGAACATCATCTGGGCTTTACTCAGGTTCATTTGACACCTAAAATATTGCTTTCTGTTCTTTCCTCTCGTAGGTTCTCCTTCTACAGAGTGGATGCTACATTGGTTAAAGAAGTGAGAAGTTCCATCTTGGAAAAACCTGTTCTGGGGGGAAAAAATCACACAAAACTGAAATGTGGGTCATCAATCATCATAGGATGGGGAATAATTGCAAGTAGGATCTGCTTTAATCCCAGAAAGGGCATTAGCCTACACACAAAGAAGGCTCACATGTCATCATAATGTGTCAAGCTCAGAAGTCTTCACTTAACTTAATAATCACCTAATTGATTAACATCAGAATATCGCTGTCCATGTGAGCATGCCCACTGATTAAACTTTGTCCATGAGACATGTTAAGTAGTGTTTTTTTTTTTTCCATAAAAAATATCACTTCATGCTTTCAAATAGCTGTGATGAATTTTACATGATTAGTGTAACTTTGCTGATCTGAAGTGGATAGCTTAAATTGTGCTAGTTTTCACCTGATTAATGTCACCATCAACCCCAGATGCAGTCTCACAGTCTATATGAACTCATTGCCTCTGTAGGTTATATTAATTATGCATGCTGTCATATTGATTGGCCAAAAGAAAGGGAGCTATTTACAATTATTGAAAGAAGGCAGGGCTGTGGGGCTTATTTAAGTCTAAACAAGAAAAGAAAAGAGTAATGCAGGGAAAACTGTGGAAAGTACTTGTAGTATCACACACACCCTTGTATCACACTTCAAAGTTAATGTATTTACACAGATGGACGGACAATAGGGTGGATCCCAACTGTGATCTTTATGTACTTGTGTGTGCTTGATTTAGTGTGGGTGTTAAAGTTCCTGGTCTGTGTGTACATGTTTTTATGTAAGTGTGCGCTGTATTGTGACATGTATGATTAAGTGCTTGTATTCACATGCTTGTGTGTAGGTATTTGTTGCAGTGCAGCAATGCACAGTGACTGGTTGTGTGTTTATTCAAGGAGTGGCCCAGGGCATATATTTGACTGGCCCATGAAACAATCCACATAAATCCTGTAGATAATTTAATAAGTTTATTAAAATAAATAAAAATAAAAAAGTATATACACTGTCTGATGTACAATATAAACCCTGTCAAGTTTTAGTTCTGTTTAGTTTTCTTTTCCATTATAGTTACTAAAACAGACTTTTTTAAAGCTTTTCTTTACAGCTACAATATAAATTATCTTAAATAGCCTAAATGGACAAACCCTTCCCTTTTTTCATGTCAAACAACTTAGTCACAGTAATACTCTTTCTATAGATGGTAGTTAAACTTAAGCTCTAGTGGTGGGCAAATTGGTCCAAATATAAAGATATCAGCGTTGGAACTGATATTGATTAATACCAGTATAATAAGACTGATTATACTGGTTTAGCTTCTCTCTTGTAAGCAGTTTGCACTTCTGCGGTTTTATCAAACAAGTGACCTGGCTGTCTGTGTCTGTATCTTGTGTCTTGCTGTCACTGCATGGAGTAGGTACACTTTACTCCTCCCGGCAAGAGAGAGAAAAGGGTAGGCTCTGGCGATGTTTTTAAGATGGTAAAAATCCTGTCTTTGTGACATTTCTAATATGTGGAATAAAATCCAGCTTAGATAGAGATAAGAAGGACACCCAGATTTCTCACACACAGAATATTTAAAGTTTTGTAATTTAAACAAAATGATCTCTCTCGTCTTTAGGACCAATATTTAAAACTTTACAATTTCCTCATTTCTCCACTGTGTTTTGGATGTTCTTTTTAAAGTTTTTGTTTTAAGTGGAGCTGCTGAGTCATTAGCTGATTTTAGTCTTAAAATTATCTACAATAAAACCACATGATGCATTTGAATGGGGAGCAAAACAGTAAGGCCTGGTACACCCATAATGATTTTTTTAATAATAATAATAATAATAATGGATTAGATTTATATAGTGCTTTTCAAGGCACCCAAAGCGCTTTACATTGTGAATCCATTATTCATCCACTCCTCACTCATACCTGGTGATGGTAAGCTACGTGTGTAGCCACAGCTGCCCTGGGGCAAGCTGACGGAAACGTGGCTGCCAGTCTGCGCCTACGGCCTCTCCGACCATCACCGAACATTCATCCACACATTCATACACCAGCGATGCCAACACTGGAGGCAAGGAGGGTTAAGTGTCTTGCCCAAGGACACAACGACAGATGACTGCGGGAGCGGGAATCGAACCGCCGACCTTCCGATCATTGGACGACCTGCTCTACCGCCTGAGCCACTGCCAATCTTATGAGATTTTTTTATCTGGTCGAGACCTCACATGTGAAGATAAAAAAAATCAGTTTTGATCGTAGTGTGTGTGGTGTGCTCCGAAAATGTAATCACAGAACAACAAACACATAACGATGCTGTCCAGCATCTGATCTACAATCTAGTCCTCCGAGCCAGACAAACGTTGAAATGTAGAAGAAGAACCATAGCAACAACTGGCAAAAAACAAAGAAGAAGAAACATAGTAACAATCAGAAAACACAACACACAGCATGGAGGAGGATATATAGGAAGAGGGAATGATGGTGGTCTTGGGATTATTGTTAACAGAAAAAGTCAGAACTGAAAAAAAAAAAAAAATAGACTAGAGTTGGCGTGAACACAGAGTTTATTTACTTCCTTGTTCCCCAGCTACCTCGCCCTCTGATTGGCTACGTTCTGTACCACGTCACCATCCATGCACTCAGAATGCACGAGTCGTCGGTGTTCCTCAGAAATCGTCTCTGAAATATTGAACATGTTCAATATTCCCAATTGTCGTCCACATCCCCTTTCAGAGCGGATTATCGGGACAAATCGGCTCATAACACACCACACACCAGATGATAATTGGACAGGAAAATCTCATGGTGATCGGGCATTTGCCGTCCGAGGTCGGGAAGTTGCAAAATCGGGACAAAAACAGCCCAAAAATCATTATTTGTGTACTAAGCTTTAGGCACTGACGAGGAATGCTGTGGAGATTCTGTTAGCTTTACTCCAGCTTTCATAGCTACAAGCAGACACCAACGCTTTCAGCTGTTGTTCATTAGTTTGCATAGAGACAAGTTGAACTCTAACACCAGTCCACACAGTATCAGCTCTGATAAAAATAGACAACAGCCAACAGAGCCAATGAAGACATTTTCCCCTCTGATTCATCATTCATGAATAGAAATAAAGACCAAAGGTTACAAAAGCCACATTTAATCTTGTTAGCCCAATGATTTAGGAATCATTCCTGAGATTATTGTCAGTCTCAGTTCCAGCAAGGGTTCAGTGACAAGAAAGATAACTGTTTGGAGCTGAATGCTACAGATTAATGAAGGAAAGCCAAAAGCTTCACATTTCTGAGTGGATTCTGCAGGTTCAGTGAAGGCTAGCTAATATAACTGTTTCATTTATCAGATGAAGGTTTTATGAACTATATTGATGCAATGACGCTTTTACAACTAAAGTTTTTTGTAGAGAAGTGATATCCTCCTGAGACCCAGCAATGCATTTTTGTGCACTGTAGTACACATTTATTTTCTGCTCATCTCTCTCATTCTATACATGCCACTCTGCTAAGTCCTAATGTCTCTTAGAGAGGGCAACCGTAGCTTTAAGATGACATCTCATGTGTGGGGGTGTGGCCTTGCCAACTTTCCTTTTTCTGTCTTTCCAAAATGGCTAGCATCTCAACAAGCACATTTTATGGAAGAAAGAAAGTTAAGCACGATATTTATATTTGAAATGTTTTTTACTGTTTTATTTGGATTAATTTTCAAAATGAACATCTAAAAGGTAATTTGAGTAAGTTTTCAGTAACAAACTTATTTAGTTAAATAGAAAAAATGACTAATTTATCAATGTATACTGTAGTACACGTCAGGACTTTATTCTTGTGTTTATTTCACATTTTTCTAGTGGACAGCTCTCTAACAGAGACAGAAAGAATTCTTAACAGAAACATAAAGGAGATTCAAACTCAGATTTTTCAGACGATGGAAGTCAGTCCAGCATGTCCTGGGTCTGCCCCGGGGCCTCTTTCCGGTGGGACGTGCCCGGAACACCTCACCAGGGAGGCTTCCAGGAGGCATCCTAACCAGATGCCCGAGCCACCTCATCTGGCTCCTTTCGATGTGGAGGAGCAGTTGCTCTACTCTGAGCCCCTCCCGGATAACCAAACTTCTCACCCTATCTCTAAGAGAAAACTCATTTCGGCCGCTTGTATTCGCGATCTTGTTCTTTCGGTCACTACCCACAGCTCATGACCATAGGTGAGGGTGGGAATGTAGATCGACCGGTAAATCGAGAGCTTTGCCTTTTGGCTCAGCTCCTTCTTTACCACGACAGACCGATGCAGAGTCCGCATCACTGCAGATGCCGCACCGATCCGCCTGTCGATCTCCTGCTCCATCCTTCCCTCACTCGTGAACAAGACCCCGAGATACGTGAACTCCTCCACTTGGGGCAGGACCTTATTGCAGACCCGGAGAGAGCACTCCACCCTTTTCCGGCTGAGGACCATGGTCTCGGACTTGGAGGTTCTGATTCTCATCCCAGCCGCTTCACACTCGGCTGCGAATCGCTCCAGTGAGAGCTGAAGATCACGGCCCGATGTAGCCAACAGAACCACATCATCCGCAAAGAGCAGAGACCCAATCCTGAGGCCACCGAACCGGATCCCCTCAACACCTCGGCTGCACCTAGAAATTCTGTCCATAAAGGTTATGAACAGAATCGGTGACAGAGGGCAGCCTTGGTGGGTCAAAATAAATTATTTGATAAATGATCAAATAATGATCAGAAAACATGGTACAGGCCACATGCCTGAAATGGTTACAGGTCGAAAGCTTTTCAGGTAACGAATGTTTGGGTGCAACAGCAAAACGTAGGTGAGGTGTGTGAATTGCCAAATGTTCCTCTGTGTCTCCAAAAAATCCCAGTGCTTTCTCCTCTATCGTAAATAGATGGTCTTTTGTGAAATAGAAAAGCCTGGTAAAATTAGTTGTTCCAAGACCAGTGGCCCATGGCTATTGAAAAGTCAATGAGTTCTAAGTTAATGCATCACCCATTTTTCGATGAAGCTTTTGTATAAATATGTTAAATATTAACTGATATCCTCTTTACAAAGATTTTAGTGAACATTTTAAATTCACAATCAGCTTTTGAACTTTGTTAATGTTTCTTGCTCACAATCAATTAAGTCCTGTTGTGCACTACAGTGCACGTGTTGTAAAATTTAAACAAAATGAGGTAAAAACAAAATAATCTTTGGAATGCGTTTTTTAGCACCCCAATACTTGATTTATATAAAAAAAATCCAAATCAAAATACTTTTTTTCTCCCGGGTCTCAGGAGGATATGACATTCTCAAAATAATATTAGCATGCCCAAAATAAGCTATGGTAGTTCAATAATGGTAAGGTAGATACTTTACTTAGGCTACAAAAGGCTTGACAAAAAGGCAGTTTTCACATGCAATGCTGTCAGTTTGTTGATATATTTTTTTTGTGTGTGTGTGTGAGACATGCTTGCAGACTTGACAAACAACTGTGAAAAGGGTTTGTGCATATATAAAAAATAAGGAAGATGTGCCGTATTTGCAGGTGTGTAAAAAGAATGAGGAATAACAGTTTGTACAAGTCTTCAAGGAGGTCTGATAAAGCAAAAACACTTGTGTGAATTAATGCTGAGTCCTGGCGTGTGTGTATAGAAGAGCTTTAGAAGCTCTGAATGATGATTGAGCACTGGTGGGAAAAGGTAGCTAGACAGACCAACTACAAAAGTGATTAAATCCAATGTTGAACTTAAGACAAAAAAAAACAAAACAAAACAAAACAACAAAAAAAACGGTCTCAACAGTGAATGTGATGACGTCATCACTTAAACATTTGCTGTGAGCCCTGGCGATCATGATTTAATAACAGTAATTATTATAATCTTATTGGCTTCTGGAGGCATTTCCCCCAAATCACATTCTTTGCTTATCCTGGTTCATCTCATGCTCTGAGTTTAGAAAACAAATCGAAAGACATTTGACCCAATTAGAGAAGCGAGATTACTTTGTATTTGGTTTAAGCGATGCTGTTGTGAATGGAACTGGAAATTATTTTTTGAGTTGTTAACAGAATAAAATGTGATTCTTTTTCGGTGGCAGACTAAGATAAAGTGAATATTTTATCTACCCACTGAGCCACGGGGTGGTCGTTGTGTAACCTGAGGGTTGCCGGTTTGATCCTCGGCCTGTCGAGCTCATGTCGAGGCCCTGAGCAAGACACCAAACTCCAA
Source organism: Melanotaenia boesemani (assembly GCF_017639745.1). Lineage (NCBI taxonomy): Eukaryota > Metazoa > Chordata > Actinopteri > Atheriniformes > Melanotaeniidae > Melanotaenia > Melanotaenia boesemani. Next base: position 13,579,153 of record NC_055704.1, on the reverse strand, counting down.
ATTGCTCCTGATGGGTCATGGTTAGCGCCTTGCATGCCAGCTTCCGCCATCAGTGTGTGAATGAGTGAATGTGATGTATAATGTAAAGCACTTTGGGTATCCAGGTACAGAAAAGTGCTAATACAGAACATTTACCATTTATCATTGATGACTATATGCACATATATGATGAAAAACTCCTCATTTTTGGTACACTGCAACTTGTAATTGTAATTGGTAACAGTCCTACTATGGTGTGTAGCTGGGAGATTTGATGGAACATAAAAAAAATTGTTTCACATTTGTTCTTCCTGTTGAAACAACTTTAAACGTCTGTTGCATAAAAAGATCAATTGACTGCAGGTGAAATGCAAAGTGGGTCTTTAGACGAGGCTTAAAGTTCTCCACTGTGAAGGCAGATCGGACATGAAGGGCAAAGGTGTTCCAGAGTCTGGGGCCGACTACAGAAAAGGCCCTCTCCCCTCTAATTTATAGAGGGGACAGGAAATAATATAACTGCACAATACACTGTTTTTCTATAAATCTACTTAACGGGGCATCTGAAGAGCCTTTTCTTTTCTTCTCTTTCTCTCTTCACGCTCCCTCATCTTTTGCTCCCCTTGTGGGGTTCAGCAATATTATGCAATTCAGCAATAACTATACAGAAAAAAAGAAAAGGGAACAATATCAATGTGTCAACAAGAGCCATGAATCTAAAAAGCTTAATTCCCTTTTTATACATTACGTTTCTCCATTGTAAACCACATTTCTTCAGCACAATACAGCAGCCAGACCATAATTCAGCTTGCTATTATGCATGTAAAATTTAACACTGGCATTTCTTTTACATGTATCACTCAGATTTTATATCTAACACTAAGATTGTACATTTAATATTTAACTCTCACATAAATACTCAAATTTACTTTTAGATTTAACATATAATTTATAATATATTTGAAAATCTATTCATTTGTGACAGTTTCACAATGAAGAGATTCCACTTCATTTGTGGAAATTATGCTTATTGGGGGGAGTAACATCATATATATAAATCACAGACATGAGTGAGTAATTAAAAGCAATGTGTATTTGTCTAAACATGTAGCTCAGTCAGTGATTATCTTAACACATTTTAATTTAACTTTATTTCAGGCTTCAGTGTTAAATTTTGTTACATAAGTTATTTGTGAAAAATTTAAATGACTGAATGGTTCCAAACCAGATTTTGACTGATTCTCTTGTGTTTCTTTACCCATAAAATATTTCCTTTGACCGTTGTACCTCTGCTTTCACTTTTCCTCTGTTATCCTTACTCCAATTAATCCCTTTTTGTCCCAGAAATGTGTGACTTCCCAATGACTGCATCATAATAAGTTATCAGCTTATAGTCAGGTTGTGTCTCATAATAAAGTTAAGCCTCTAGAAATCCAAATATTTATGTGCCTCTGCTTCCTAAGAGCAGGGCTTTTGAAGTGGCCCTACCACAGGCTTTAATATACATCGACTCAAGCCTTCAGCTTACCTAATCCTCTTTGAAAGTTAATGTGGGCCATTCATTCAGAGGATCATACAAAGACATCAGGCTGATTAATATAAAAAAGAGAAAATATGCTTTACATGCAGTTTTAGACAAGTTATTATACATGGAAAATTCAAGAGCTCTGTGTGATTATTTGTCTTTACTAGATGATTGCAGCTTTCTTACTCTACAGCAGTAAAGGTGAGGAATGTGAATCCTAAAATCCCACTTTCAGAATGTCTATCTTTATCTCTTTGGTCTCCATCAGATAGAACTCAGCAGCTGTTGTTGGTGCTTATAAGCTTAATGTTATCATAATGTAAGCAGCTTGTGATGTTGTGATGTAGTTGCTGAATTACACATATTCACATTTTTGTTGAAACTATTAACGTGTAGTGTGAGTTGGCAATTTATCACATGATTTTAGGTTAACACATACTAATCTTTTATGCATTGTAAAGGCATATCTCTGAGTAACTGTATTTGCTCAGACAGATAGGTGTTTCTCAGGGAAATGTCCACACATACATGGATATTTTGACCAATGCAGATTTTCTATGCTTGTGCCTTTAGTCCACATGCAAACGCAGTCATCAGGCACTGACAATCTGTTACTGCCTTTCATGTATGGACAGGATAGACAGCATTTTTGGTACCAGCTTCAGATTATACGCCACCAATAGTCTGGCGTAGGTTACTATTATTGTTGTTTATTCCTTTGTTTACATGGCACTGGTAGACATAGTCGAGACTGTGCTGGTTTTGATATTGTTAGCAAGGTTTTTTTAAATATTCAAATATAACTATACAATTATTTGCCAATGATATGGAAGCACAAATGTGTCACGATGCATCATTGAGGACACTGCTACATAAAACCACACTTCCTGTGTTGTATTTTCAAGACGTGGACTTGCAGTCCATATAATGATAAATATGTCTACAGGCTCATTAGCTTGCTGTAAATATGTTCTCTCCTACCAGTTAAATTATTTGAGGGGAAAAATGTGACTCACAACATTTCTTGTACTATCTGGAATGGTCACTCTGCCTCTAAAAACGCACGACAGCACAACACTCATGCAGTAGTTTATCATGTTAACTCATTTAGCTTCAATCATAGTTAAGAATGTGGGCCAGTCAGAAATGTTTGAACGTCCATAACCATTTTTACCAATTGTGAAGCCTCATGAAGTGGATTCTGGGAGGCTGGGTGGTGAAAGTGGTTGCTGGGGAGGCTGCATACTTGATGTGTTAGCATTGTTAACATCCATCCAAGTGTATAACCAATCAGTTTTCATTTTTTCACCAGTGGAAAGGTGATGCATTCAAGTGATGACAGAAATTCTCTGCAAATCTGAACCACTTTATTAGAGCTACAATCAAAGTGGCAAGGTTGTGTGTGTTAGTTTTGTTTTCTTTTGTTTGTTAGTTTTATCAGACAGTAATATGTATGATCTAAAGTACAGACAAAGGGGCTGTTTTTACAAAATGTTCCCTCTATTAAAGTTGTATTAAATATTTTCTGGCCACTAGAGGGCAACAATACACATAAAGTGTTTTTAGTTAATTTTTTAAATAGCTAGACACAATGCAGTCTGAACACTCCAAAGTTGTATTTCTAGATATTTCTACTCAGTTGCTTTTGTCTTTGATGAAGTTTATCTTCATTAGTTTTTTGGGGAAAAAAATGTCTGTGTTTGGTGCATGGGCTTTCCTGAGCGGTCCAAAGAGTCTTTAAAGCTACATCCCCATGAAGACTGAACCAGTTTTGCAATAAAAACATTTATCATGCCCATATTTCAAGAAATATGTGCAGCTTTTGGTGTCCTCAGTTCAGGAAAGATAATGTGGGTTGTAAACACAGAAATAAAATGATGGCATTTTAAGATTTATTCACTTTGAAAAGCAGCTTAAAAATTTTTGTTTTCACCGGTTCCATATGGACCAAACATCCAAATCATAAAGTTGATAAATCTAAACTTGTTTTTGTGTGGACATGGCCTGAATCTTAAAGCAACATTTCCCCACATAACATAAAAAGTCTTTTATGCCCAAAACAGCCTCCAGCAGGTTTAACTTTAACTCTGGTTTAACTCTGATTTGGAGATGAAAAAAAAGCCAAAATTATCATTTTAAAAAGATATCTGTATGTCTGTACATGTAGAATTATCTAAACAACTTGATTTTAGAGTGATCGTCAAGTCAAATTCATGCAGCCTGTTACTTTCTTTTTTCTGTTTTCTTTACAAATACCTCATCAAAAAACCAAATGTTTCATTAAAATAGAGAAAAGGAAATATAATAGTAAACAACACAAAGACTGTCATCCATCTAACAATTCTGTATTTAGGAATTTGTACACCAGCTTAAAGTAAAGATGAACAACAGAAGCTTGTATAACAAATATACCTTTATCACAATTTCCTAAAGTCAGTTTTAATACATGTAAAGTTAACAGTCTGTGACTGAGTTCTAACTGAGCAACCGAAGTACTGAACTGGAAATAAAAAGCAGTTACAAGGCATCAAAAACAGCACTGAAGGTTTACAGCATGTCGGCAAGTTAACAAGAATAAGACATGGGGATTCAAGATGGCTTCCATTTATTTCTGTGAAGTCTACTCACCCTCAAAAAGTCTGTAAATGACATGGGTGGCTAGCAAGACACACTCTGACTTAAGCTTAACTAAGTTCACATCTATTATCTTTGTTTAACCAAACTTTAAGTCAGTTTCTGCTAGTAGATCAGCAGCATGTATTTGCTTGGGGTTTTAATATATTCCACCACTGTAGGCTGTTCAAGTTGCAGATGCTAGCATTACGGTGCCGGGCTAGCATCTGCAATACGAGTTCTTTATATTTTACTAATAATAAAGGCTTGAGAAAGAATAACGGCTGATATAATTCAAATGAACCTGCCAGCCTTTACTTGATGGGTGAGATTTCTGTGATTACAACAAGGATTTCTTTGATTCAACAGCCAACAGCTGCAGCAAACAGCATAAGTAGCTACTAAAATGGATCCATGGGATGTGAGTGCTTCTCCGTACTTTGTTGCTCCAAGATGAGCATTTAGACTAGTCAAACTTTCTTTGTCATAATTACAAACTGAATATCAACTTTAGAGCTATTCAGACGAGGGTAAAGTTAGTCCAATATTAAATGACACACTATTAGCATCAATTAAGTGAAATACACAGCACCATATATCCTCTCCAACAGTGAACAGACAAATCTCTTACAGCACTTGCAATACTTATTCACATGTGGGTTTGTTGAGAGAACAAATCTTTTCTAGTATTATTTGCAAGCTGCATAGCAATGAAGTACTTCAATCAGTATAGTGCTGCAATGAACACTTGCCCCAAAATATGATCCTAATACCACCAGAAGTGGCCATTGGGAGGCTTTCCTTAATTAATGTAGTTCTGTACATTAACTGTAGTATTGTTACATCTTACACTGATCAGCCATAACATCATGACCACCAGTCTAATATTGGGTGAAGTAGGTCACTCTTTTTCCCGAAGTCTGGCTTTAGCTAAGCCTCTGAAAGTATGCCATACTATATGGTACCAAGCAGTCAGTAAAAAGATTCTTTGTGTTCCTTAGGTTGCCAAGTGAGCCCCCTGTGGATCAAAGCATGTTTAGATCATAAAGATGCTCATTTGGACTGTGATCGGAAGAATCTAGAGGGCAAATTAAAACCTAAAAGGTTCTAGGCGGGTTTTCTGCCCACCTCCATTATGGAATACAAAAACATTTTCATTAAAGGGTATTTTAAGTGAGCAACAATGTTTAGGTGGCTGGTATAATAACATCCACATGAATGGCTAGACCCAGACTTTCCCAGCAGCAGACTGACCAAAGCATCTCACTGCCCTGCCAGCTTACCTTCTCAACCAATAACACAATATAGAAGAAAATATGATTCATTAGTCCAGTTCACCTTTTTGTATTGCTATGTGTCTGATGCTCACCTGTCCATTGTAAGCACGTTTAGTGGTACACATAAATCAGCATGGGTACCCGGACTGGTCTGTGGCAACCCAGCCTCAAAAGCAACAAACTGCACTGTGAAACTCAGATCAACTTTTTCTGCAATTTAAGCCCCAGTTCCTCTTCTTTTGGATTGTGTTTGATTATGTTTGTTCACTAAGAATATTAATAAGCCTTAACCATCCATAACTCTACCACCAGTTCACTGTTTTGGTACCTTTTTGAAGGTACCACAAGAACTGCAGTTGGAGAAACAAATATGACTGTTGTGTAAATAAATTTATAAAATATAATATACTGTATTTGGCTGTTGTCAGAGTCGCTTAAATCCTTACACTTGTCTATGTTTTCTACTTGAAACACATTGACTTCAAGGACACAATGTTCTCCTGCTGCCTAATTTATCCCACCTGCTGCTAAGTACCAACATAATGAGCTAATGTTTTTCACATAACTTGTCAGTGGTCATGTTATTGCATATCAGTGTATATTTCCTTGCACAAATGTGACTAGAATTCAAATTTCAGTTTGATTTTAACAATTAAAAGCTAATCTAATTTGTATCTCACTACTTTTTTAACAGCCATGTTGCTATAGTTAAGCCAGATGTCTTGATGACTGACTAAGCCGAAAGGATCTAAATAAAACCTTGATGGAATTACTGATCTGGGCTCATTAACAAATTACATAATCGCACAAAATAACATTAGTTTAAGTCATTCAACAGCTTAAGACTTTTGAGTTATTTTATGTGAGATTAAGGTCTTAAGTATTCTTAGTAGGTCTTAATAGTTGCAATATTTTAAAAAAAGGAATACTGATGAATTATTTTGTTCAGTTCCCATTAAACACAACGAACTTACTCCAGCTTGCTTTAAGTCGTAGACCTTCCCTGTGCATTAATCAGTTTTAAGTGTTGTTCCATTACATTCTGCAGCCAGCTGACACCTGTAAAAGTCCATATGGCTAATGAGAGGTTTTCGTTCATTTTTTGGTTCACAGATAATCAAACTCTAAAACTACAGTGTGGACAAGAATCCCTGGCACAACAGTGCTTCACATTGGCCCATTTTCCATCCATTAAGAAGGGCAAGGTGTAGAGAAACAAAAACCAGCAGCAGTATCTTCAGTCACGATACAATTGTAGAAAGTTCTGAAAATTGTTCAAAGTGATTCCTGAATTATAAAGAAGATGTGGATTTTTTTTAAAAGCTACAAAATCTGTAAACAAAAATACATAAAGGGAATAAACACATAAAGCAGGAAAATACAGATCAGACAGCCCTACTAGTAAGCCATAATGTCCATCAGTCTGTTTATGATGGTTAAGTGCTTATTAATGAACCTGTTTGTTAGCTCATGGTTTTTCCAGGTTCCTTAAATATTTATTTACTCAGCCTAATATGGTAATTATTGCTTCTCTACGCTATGAAGCTTTTGCGCCTCACTAAATAATTAATTTTTACCAAAAAGTAAAAATGACAACATTTTATCAGGTGAACAGTCATGCTAGTAGGAACAGCACACACGCTCACACACACACACTCATTCTGTCCGTGCAGACAATACATATTCAGCCACACTGTGACCACAAATTTTAACGTTCAGAGGTGAGCTGTGGGGATTTAATCACCGCACTACTGTGTCACACGCACCGAGACAAAAAAGACACAGGTAAAGACACAAAAGGATGGAGTCACTCGAGTTACAGCCCCGAGGCCCAGCTGAACACCACCACCTATGGATGTATTACATGTCACACTGCTGTGTGTCTTGAGTTTGTATTCTGAGGCGAGGAAGTCTTCTCCCTGAACTGGCTGAAGCTGGCTGCCCTACACCTCGGCCTCGGGCCTCCGCCTCCTTCTCCGGCTGTGGGGCCTGAGGGTAGAGTACTGTAGCGGCCCAGTATGGGGAAGGCCTGGCCTGGGCAGGGTTCTTGGCTTTTAGGATGGAGAGTGGCATCCTTGACAAAGAGGCTCTGGATGAGCTGGAACTTCTCCTTCTCTTCCTGCAAAAACAGATTGACTAGAAGCTTCTTTTCACGTTTGAGCTTTTCCACTATGGATTTGGGAACGTCTGGGATCACCCAGGCAACCATGAGGCTGAGGAACATCACCAGGTTCTGGAAGCAGGAGAGAGGACATAAATAAATGTCTAATGATGATTATGTCAACTTTACTGTCATTCAGACCATACAACAAGCAGCACAATGAGAACACGAAGGTCCACCATTGTAGTCATTTTCATGCTTTCAAGTGCAAGATGATGTGACAGAATTAATCTTTGACAAGATTCCAGTTCATGTTTACATGATACAATTAACCCTGTGTTTCAAGAGGATTTCACTCTCTTATTGTGTAAATGAGAGACCAAAACTCAACAAAACTTTTGCAACATAGAAAAGAGAACTATTAGGACCAAACAATATCAAACACTAAAGAAAAACGAATAATCTCACAGCTGAAGTGAAAGTTATCCTGCAGATTTAATGCAGACTAGTTCCGCTAACCGCTAGCTAACTGATTCTATAGATTTTTATATGATACTTCTAAAAAGCAAACCGCAGTGATGCTGATTTAGTTTAGCTTTATTTCTGCATATGAGTAAATGTGACATATGCAAAACTTGTATTTACTAGGTTTACTTGAATACAACAATGTTCTGCTGTTGTGCTTCTTTTTTGTTGAAATTTAACCTTCTTTATCTGAGAAATATTCTCAAACTTGACCAAACACAGCCAGAGTAACACAGAGTGAAAGTGAACTAGCTGGCTGACATTTTACAGGAAGTAGGTCCCCACTGTTTTGTAGATTTAGTCTATTCTGTCATTCATTCATTCTTTAAAATGATAAGTCACAGAGGCAAAAAGGATATTTCACTCCTGCATATTTTGTTTTGGTAAAAATAACTGACGGCCATTTTCCCCCAAGGATTTAAAGTACCGTGACTGCCTCTAAAAGCTGGATAAAATCAGTGGTCAACTCTAAAATAACCTGAATGTGCTGGTGATTATTGAGTGGTCTGCAGCTAAGATGAAGAAAGCTCCTCCAACAGCTTTAGTGTTGGAGGGACATTTGGTCTGCACGTTAGTGAGGCATGCACGCAAACAACAAAAAAGGTCACTGACTGATGTCTCTGTTAATATTCCTGATTATAACAAGAACCAAATCCACCCAGTTTGGATTGACTGGCCCAACACACACACATATAAACACATGCTCCATTTTTTCTTTCAAATCAATTCCATCTAGCTGTAAAATACATAATTAAAAAGACAATATGGATGAAGTGAAATTACCTTTCGCCCTGTGAAAAAAAGAAGGAAAAACAGACTAAATTTCTTACCTGGAACAATATGACGAAACCCAGTCTGGCAGCCAAGACACACCAGTACTGTTTGGAGAACTGGTATGCATCTTGAGACCAGGGGGGTTCCCTGTAGTCTTTATACCTGAAACAAAATACAGAAGCATAAATTAGTGAGTCTAAAAATCAAGTCAAATAAATATCTCTAGTTTCATTGTTTCAGTCTTGGAGGAAGATGTATCTTATCTGAGAATCCTGCCGAACATAAACTCTGTGAATAATCCAAGCATTCCTGCTCTTTGTACGAGTTATTACTGGGAAAGACTTTCAGAGTTTGAGAATCTGACTTAAACTTATTTGCTCAGACTTAGTTTTCTGCGATCGAACTGATTTATCATCATCTGGCTGAGGCTCATCAAAGCATCTTTCTCCTCCACTCAGCTTCAGCTCCGACTCAAAGTGCAATAAACTTTATTTGGATTCTTATCCTTTGTTTTCTTTGTAGTAAACACTCTTTATTGTGCTGGCCAAATAAACTGCAGAAAACCTGAAACACATGTTGAGCAAATGGCCAGACTCAAACAAGAAAGGAAGGAATGTTAGAAAAAAAAATGACGGAGAACAGGAGAGACAGACAGAGGAGATGTGTTTTGTTTATGACTGGTAAGATGAAACAAAAAATTTATTTGACAGGGTAGACTGAGGATGTGATTTCACCTGTCTCAGACACACACATTCCCAAACAAACTTGCACAGCTATCTTTGAATCTTACATTTATTTCCTTTTATTTTTGAAAGCCAAAGCACACCCTTTACCCTCACTTTGACCATTACAAGTTCATGCCTTACTCTAATTTCAATCTATTCTCCGTTCAAGCCTTATTGCTAACCATAATCCTGACTGGGCTTTGGCTCCCATTATAGCAGCTAGTCCTAGCCACCTGTTGTGTTCATGATAGCTGTGTTCACTTGCAGCATTTCTTCAATAAGTTTCATGAAGTTCCTCTAAACTAGTAGTTCCTAAACCTTTTCTGCATGGTCCCCTACAGATGAATCTCAGTCAGTCTGAAACATTGCTTTAACTATGGCTGTTTTGTCAAACTGAGTTAATTTGTATAAGAGCAAATTAATCATTGTTGAGAGAGGCTAATAAGAAGGAGAAACTTAAGGAGTTGACATTAGAACTGTTAAAAACTGTATTTTGGTCCAAATTTAAGATTTTGGCTCTACTTGTGCTATATTTGGCGAAATGCAGAAAGACTATATTCCACTGTGAAGCATGGTGGAGGAGATATCATGGTATGGGAAGCTTTGCTTATGACAATGATAGTGAGTTACTGAAGTAAAGGCAGGGGATTTCTAATGCTTTCATTATGGTATATATATATATATATATATATACACGTATATAAAGGGGTCGCGTTAATTACAATTACTTTATTACAAAATGAATGCATTTAATCAGCAAAGAACACAGAATGTTTGTCAGTGCATGGTTTCATGGTTCATACCAGCACATATTTACCCCCAAGGTATTGTTGTTGGCAAGACCTTCTCCTATACAGAAGCTGACAGGCGGTGGACAAGATTTATACTTCAGCTCTGCAAGGGCGGGTCTAGAAATGTTTTGAAGGGGGGCCATGCAGAAGCGCTAACCAGGAAAAGGGGGACACAAATGAGACCTTTGTGTTTTTAGTTTCAGTTTCTTCATCAATATCAGCTATTTAACTTCATTTGTCAACATCTGGTAGTTTTATGATATAGTTATACCATTTTATTTTATTTTATTTTATTAAAGCTATGTGATAATGATGGTAGAAGGAAAGACAGTAGAAGATGCCATATGAATTTTGCATATTGGTCTAGAACATGGTAGAGATGATGCAGAACAACATATAGCAGTACATAACATGCTGCATTTACTGGCCCTTGGACATCTGATGTTTTACCCAAGGGAAGGTCAGTTAACACTAAATATTTGTATGCATTGGCTTGCAGTAAAGAGGGGAACTTTCAGGCATGGTTGCGAATGGTGATCAATCACAATTAATCATGATTAATTGATTTGTAAGCCGTGATTAATCTGATTAAAAATTTTGGATCATTTGACAGCTGTAATATATCTATAATCTGCTTTATCTTTTTAAGCTTTGTTCATGATGGTGAAAGTGTATTATTTTCTAGTTAGTGGTGTGTGGAAACCGGTGATAGAAAGCAAATGTTTTGATGCCATACTGGAAATCAAACCTGTGAACTGTGCTATCACAGCAGCTCAGCATTTCAGGAAAGTTTCAGGCCTGGGAAGGTGCAAAATAAAGGTTTGAGTACTCCAAAAGAAGTCAGGGACATTTAGTTTTCATGTTCACAAACATCTCTAGCATACATTTTAATGCTACATGACTCCATGTGTTATTTCATAATTGGGATGTTTTCAGGTGAAAAGATCACTGGCCATCAGACAAATATAATTTTATTTGGTTTGTTTCAAATTAATCTACATTTCTTTCTTTTAGTCTTAACTTTGTCTTATGAGTTTTTATTTTTTGTATTTTGATTCTTACTTCTTGCTTTATTTCAGCTGATTTTTCTGTTTGTTTCCTCAGTCCTGTGTCCTGTTTGATTGCTCCTCACCTGCTAGATTATTGTTTTAAAGCCCATTTATGCTCCCTTTTTTTTAAATTCATACTTGTATTGGAAATCCTTCCCTGAAGCGCCTTTTTGCAATTTTTTTCTTTTAGTTCATTTAATAAAATCTTTTTGTCTACTTGCCTCCAGTGAGTTTGTATTTGGATTCTCCAAATACTCAACCATGACAAATGAGAAGTCAAAATTCCATTCAAGACTTTAAAGCGTGGAAATTTACAGCACATGTGAATGAGGTCTGTTAAGTTTTTAAAGTTGCACTAAACAATTACCAAAGCCAAAATTGATTAAAATGACAATCCTATCAGGATATTATTAGAAAAAAAAAACATCATATAGCTATAATCACCTTTTTTTGATTATCCTTTTTTGATAGTTGAATAACACTCAATAAAAGTTTTTAAAAAGTTTCAGTCTTAATCTACATTAACTGAGTTTAGATAATATAAATATTCTGATCTTTATGTTCAATAAAATCTAGTGCAAAGCCAAGGGAATGGAGCAGTTTGACCAAGCTGTTTCCTGTTGCTCCTGTTGGATCATAAAGTTTACCACCTCTTCATGTTCCACTTTAAAGGTTTTATATACAGCACTGCTACTTTACTACAGTCATTCATTCACAAATGGAGTACTAAAAGGACACAGAAGCTCTATGACATGACCATCTACACATACTCCAGAGTAACAAATAAGAGAACACTGTTGTACCATTCAAAATACAGCAGTATATGTGTAATATATAACTATATTACAGATTTTAGAACCGAATGATTAAAACTTGGTGGCCTGGTTTAAACTTGTAGGTAATTAAAATTGCTGTAAAATGCTACTTAATTACACAAAAAATCTGACACTTGGATTTACATTTTACTTCATAGCATTGCTCATCCAAGCACTGTGATGCAGGCTACTGATCTGATAATCGAGCAAAACTTGGAAATAAACAGGAAACAGTCAGTCAGATCTGAATCTGCAAAGACTATTAGAATGCCTGGGCTCTGTTTTCACAGGTTTTGTATGAGGCTGCATATCCTCCATGATGTAAAGTAAAGCATGAAGCATTCATTTTAAAGCATTCACTGGAATACAATTGATCTTATTGTTAAACTTGAGATGATCAATAAGCAGAAAATGCATCCTTTCAATACAATGAATGTTACATACAGAAAGATCTGCTTTGTAGCGCATTAGGTATCTAATGTGCACTCATTCAACCAGAATTAGCTCAGATTACTTCATTCGGGACATGAAAGGAGACATCAAACTACAGTAAAAAATCCACTAAAATAGTCAGAAAAAACATATTTTTAACTTATCATAACACAAGGGCCAAAACATCACTTAAAAGAAAAAAAGTTTTTGCCGCAAAGAAAACTTGCATGGCCTTGAAATGGCTTAGGTATATTATTCTCTATATTCAAGGAATGGAACGGCATGGAGATGTTAATTTGGCCTTACGTGCTAGCCAGCACTGGTTGCAGTTAGCAGCTGCCTGTTCGGCATAGGCTGGGACATGACTGCTAGCAAAAGGCATGAGATAGCAGATAGCATGTGAGTGGGGCCAAGCTAGGGAATGCTAACCACCAACAGTCATGACTCTGGCTGGCTGCAGCTACAGATCTCTTGCTCAACTTGAACAAACAGCTGATAGTTCCTGTTTTTTTCTATTAGTTTGTCAGCTTCTTGCTTGTTTGTGGGGTTGTGGTTGTACAGGTGCAGGTGTTTTGCAGATTTAAGGCAGAAAATCCATAACCATAGCATTAAACACAGATTTCCATGATAAGTCTTGTCACACCCTCACTAAAACATACACACAACAAACAGAAGAAAAAAGAAAATACATACAAAAAGATGAAATGCATAAAAATACAACTACAATTACTGTAATTAATGAAAGTCAACAACAATCCACAAACTCAACCAAATTACAGTGCAGCAATTATCTGTTACTGCATACTTAATGGTTTTCAGTTGTAGATAAATACTAATGTAAATGAAGGGTAGACCAACAGCTAAATACCACTAAACCATGAACACATGTGCAAATAATATTTTGCTTCTGTTTTTGAAATTGTAAGTTTTTGTTTATTGTAGCTTTTATCATGTTGCTGTCGTGCAAGAAGGGCTTATTATGCTTTGCATTATGTCTTCTGTGGAGGACTCATTTTGCAAGATGGTGATTTCCCTCCAATTTTGGCCTTGTTTTTTTTATTTTTTATTTTTTTTTACATTTTCCAAGAAATAGTCCAGTCTGGCCTTTAATTTATGACCATTTTCACATGTTAATCAAGAGTCTGTTGTTGTCTGTTTGTTTTGTATGTCTCAGACAAAAGTCCAAAATCCAGCTTTAACAAGTTGTTGTTCATCAAAGAGACAAATTAAAGCAAAATGATCAGTTAGAGGCACTAATATTTAAAGTTTGGTTTTATGTAGCTTTGGTGTATAAAATTCATCTCTAACCAGCATGACCTGAAAAATATGCATAATTTTATCTTTCAAGTCTGAAGCAAGGAGCAAGTTGTACCAACGTTTCCAATACAAACTATTTTGATATTTAGAGAATACTGATAAATATGACAGACTTATTCTTTTACAATTAATTAAATAGGTATAAATAATAAAGCTGAAATATAGTTAGTTTTTTTATTTATTTTGTACTTCTAGCTTCTGCAAAAATCATTCTAAGTTAATTAAAATGGAAAAGATCTTGTTAGTCTGATTTAAAGAAAAAGTAAAAATAATTGTATGTAGGAATACAGTTTCACAGCATTTTGTGAGACTGTCATTAATAATGATTTTTGCCATTTCTAAACTTATTTCTTTTACCTACGTTCTTAAGGAAATTCATGTTTGTTATTTAGTTTTTACCTCTAGGTTGCAGTTTGAATAGGTTCAGGAAAAATTTGTGGCTCATACCAAAACACACCTTCATATATATCTAGCAAACACAAGTCTAACTTTTCTGGCTAAACAGATGACAGATCTAATGCTCTCTGTAAAAACGAAAGAAAACTCCTTTTACAAATGCACTTCTTTCAAAGTCATACTGGGAAAAAAAATTATACAATTTATTTCTATTTGCATAAATGAATTAAAGTTTTTTGGTTTTGTTCGTGACTATTTTTCTTTTTGTCATGAGACTGTGTTTGCAAAGAGGAAATGCAGGAAACACCAGTCAAACACAGCGACCACAGCATGTCACATCAATGTGACGCCTCAGATCAAAGTTTCACTGACAAGACATAATGAGTCGTTCACATCTACACACACCCTGTCATGAAAAAATTCCTCTGAAGCCCAAATAGATGAAACAGGCTGAATGAACTGTGTCATTAAGTTTAACACTAACAGTATAGGAACAACAGAGAGAGAGGATGAAATCTGTGTGCGTGCATTGTGTGTGTGTGTGTTAGCAGGGTCTTATGATGGCTGATTCCTTCTCCTTATACAGTCATAAGTGAGGAATGTTGCTTGTGAGAGTGAGCTCTTCTCTCCCCTCTCTTTTTTCTTTGATCTATTCATCTTATGCTCAATATTTTCCAGCGTTTTGTAGTTTGTTAACTTAACTGTTAGACAAGAGTGCTCTTCCTGCCACGTTCCATTCAAATAAACTTAAAATTTCTCAGGGAAACAACATTTTCTTTTTTACTACATATAAGCATTTTGCTCTCTTTGTCTTGCTACATGAGTGTTCACAAATGTGTGTGTTTTCTAAACGCTCCATGTTTGGCTATGATAGTGGAGCGCCACAGCAACTGGAGCAGCTAACTTAATATTCTTTCATAAGACCTCTCAATGAGATTATAGTTTTATGGTTAGTATGCAAGATTTGTGAGTGTGTGTTCATGAGTTACTGCTGCCAATGCTTGTGCCTCCAGAGACCCAGGAATACATTTTTAGACAAACTAGGGTCAAACCATTCCCAGCCCAAGAAAAATAAATGATATAGTAACACTTAAACCTAATCAAAGAACATGCTTGTAATCTGGTGTCACTCTCTTGATCTGGTATATGTATGAATTTACTTATTTCCTATTATTTAATCATTTCTCATAGACAGACAGAACAGAGAAGGAATGAGGAGGGAAAAAACAGGGCTCAAAATTTAAGTTTATTTTAATCAGTTCATTTCTGTTTTTTATACACCGTCTGGACAAAAAAAAAGTCACAAAAGAAGATTTTTTTGTTGGACCACCTTTTAACACAGCATTGTTTCAATAAGCTGAAAATGAACTTCGCTGCATCATGGGGGTGTCCTGGGGATGTGTTTGCATGGCAATAGTGTAGGTATTTTATGAGATTTCCAGAGTCCTTTATATTCAGTTATCACCACTACATGAAACTGTCCATCCATAGAATGGCACTGTGTAAAAATCACTGTGTATTGGCTGAAACAAGAAATATGATTACCATTTGCTTCTTTGACTAAAAAAAAAAGACTTGTTAGACTAGTGCATTTAAAAAGTCACACTACAGTTACAAATACAGTCTCAACCACAAAACCATCTTTACTGGAATAGTGAACAAGAGTCACCATCCAGGTGACACAAAGGCTAAGTGGATGTAAAATATCCATACATAATTAAGTAGCCA
Source organism: Melanotaenia boesemani (assembly GCF_017639745.1). Classification (NCBI taxonomy): domain Eukaryota; kingdom Metazoa; phylum Chordata; class Actinopteri; order Atheriniformes; family Melanotaeniidae; genus Melanotaenia; species Melanotaenia boesemani. The sequence goes on along the minus strand of NC_055704.1, from coordinate 13,563,109 downwards.
GCTGGACTGAAGGGAGTAATTAGCTATTTAGCTAATGGAAAGCACTGGTTCCAGGTACCTTCTAATGTTAAGCACTATAATCTTTCCAAGAGCTGCAGGTACTACTATTTAGAGACTTGAGTCTGGGACTCGGGTCTCATATCCAGTGAGTTAAAACTCGACTCGCGATTTGAGACTTATGAACCTTTTATTTTGAATGTTTTCTTCATGATGATCTCTCTGCCTGATCACCTGTCTGCTGTCATTTACACAGATGTAACACTGAAGAAATGTCACACAAACAGTGCGCACACATGCACAATCAATAAAAACAATGACAGCCCCGGTAAGCACACCTGTTGTAACTTTAGGGTATTAACATTAATGATGTAACCATGTAGGCCCATCTAAACACCTTATGGCCAATTATGAATATCATGTCTGCATAATATTTATAAGGCTTGGTTGTTTACTTACTGACTTCCTAAACAACTATGCCACTTCCAGTACCCACAATGCCACACAATTAAAAGGAACCCTGACTTAATTTATAGCAACTATCCTCTTTTGTTTAAATATTTAAAAGTAAATTAAATGTTTAAAATTCTTCTATGTTTATCACATATTTTGAATTACAGTCTCTTCTGTTACTCTATGTGCCCAATATTCTTGGACAACGATGACGTACAGCGTTCAAGCACAACAGCTATAATACCAGTTTTACCTTTACCTTTTTTTATCACTTTCACTTGGCTTGGATTCAAATTAAAAATATCAAACAAAAATTAAATTTATCTCACCACAGCATTCAGAGACAAGGGTGGTTGTGGTCTCTAAATGTTTTACATCACCACAATCACCATTTACAAGTGAAAAGATCTTCTTTGAGACTATAAAAAAACAGCATCTTGAGGAAGTTAAATATCTATAAAAATGCATCTCTAAAAGTTTACAGTGTAACTATTTCACACAATAACAAGCAGAACCTCAACAAAAATTTAGCTAGATTTATATTTAGACTACAAGACTGAGAATAAAAAACATGACACGATGATGCTCTGCCCACTGATTCAGAAAATATCTTCAAATTCCTCATACTGCTGTTTTTAAATTCAATTAAATATTTAAAACCTTGATGGTTTGTCACACCATCTGTCTATTTAACTATCCATCCATCTACCCTCCTTTACTCTGTGCCATTTCAGAGTCTTTCCTTCCTCTTACTGGTCGTAAAAGATGCCTCATTCCTTTGCGTTCTTATCTGATCATTCACTCGATGATATCACCACTACTTCCTCAGCCTTCTGTTTGGCACTACCATCCATCAATTCATCCAATCTTGACCTTTTCTCTTCCCTATTGCATGTATTCATCCATAGAAACTACAGTCCTAACCACCAACTGAATTAGGAAGCCAGAGAAAATGGGAAAGTCATTAACTGTTTGAAGAATGTGACATACAGTTCTGAATGATTTGCCTTGAGCCCAGATGCAGCTGCAGCACACACACTGTGCAGCAATACACACTGCAAGACACATAAACCATTCTTGGGGCATCACCCACCCAATTTCACGCCTCATAAGTGTTAACGGCGTAAAGCATCTTGTCATGTTTCTGATGTGACGTCTCACAGTGGTCAAACACAAAGAATGCATTCTTGCATCGTCATTCTCTGGTGTGTTATGTAACAGCAGGTCGACTTCAGATGTCTGTGGGTGCTAGCATCCATGACCTTTTCTTCTGCAGCGCTTCAGATTGACATTATGAAAGAGACTTTTGCCATTGGCATCAGTAAAAATGCATAAAAGCACAATAGAGCACTGTCTTCAGCATTTGATAACACTTCACTACATCTACATCACTGGTGGAGTAAGAATGTCTTTGAGTATGGTATGGTATGGTATGGTATAACTTTCTGCATGAAGGTGTGTTTGTATGTGAAAAAAACTCCAATGTGCTCTCTAAATAGAGAAAGATAGAGAAAGAAGAGTGTATGGTGTTTCTTTAGTGCCAAAAGGAGCGTGCTTGAAAACAGACCGTACGCATGAAAACGGAGTGTTGTGTGTGACACAAGCAAGCACCTGTGAATGAAAACACACATTGCGTGGAGGTATTTCTGCACTGTGAGGGAATAACACAATATCTGCAAGCAGAGCATCACCCTCGTGAGAGCCAATCTGTGACTGCACGCTCAGCTAAACAGTCCTAGCTCGCTCAACTGCTGGAGTTTTGAGACTCCGAAGATGGAGACTGTAGCTGACGTGTCTTATCCTCTGATTGGTTGGTTTCCGGCCAACAATAGAACTAATGTCAGAAAGAACTTATCTAAACACATGTAAACGAACAATGCTGAGATTTGCCATGCAAATGTGTAATGGGCATTCTTGGGAACCTAGACCACATTAGACCAGCTCCAAATCAAAAACTACATCTTCAGATCTGGACTAAAATATTCTACACAGTATGTAGATTCATTAAAGCAAGGACGAGACTGACACACTACAATTAGAGAAGGTGTGGGCAAATGGCCCGCACACTCTCTTCTATATTTACAGAGACATGCTGAATGTTATTGGGTTACACTGTTGACACCTGAGCACTTTTGTTGCAGCATTTTAGCCTTTTTGTGGGGCGAGATACTGATAAGCATTTTTTCAAGGCATAAAATGGAAAAAGCAAGCTGCTTTTTATCTGGAAAAATCTGCAGAGTTTGTGGTGAAACACAAAGGTCTCTTAACAAAAATAACAATTAAAATTTTAAGAAAAAGCCAAGTTGGAGAAGGATATCAAATCCATGACCAAAGAAGAAACAAGGTCCATCAAAGAAATGGTTGCTAGACTTGAAATGAGCATTAATCCCTGTTATAAGAAAGACTGGAAGGGAGCATGCATGTATTTATTTGTATTAATAAGTTTTAAGCTATGATAACATCAGTGATGTTCTATCCTTGAAGACAAACTACCCAAGTTAAATTCCTCTGTCTGACTAGGCAAACAAGCCTGACTATTTTTCTACATGTTAAGAGAAAGTAAGAAGCTTTTGAGTACGTCTAAATGTGTGATAGGTAGATGTTTGAATCAGCCATGTGGTTGTATTTGCTCAATGCTGACAAGCTTGTCACTAATTTAATAAATAAATTATTGAAGTATCTGAAATATTGTTTTCTCTCTCTTTCTCTGTGTGTGTGTGTGTGTTTTACCGGCAGACTGTGATGTCTCCATGCTCTGAGTTCTGCGGCGCTGTGCCAGGCTTCAAATTGGACACATTAAAGTATGATAGTGTGTGGTCGATAAAGCCATTCATGGTGCCCGACTGGCTGTACATGTACTGGTAGACAAGCCGAGGAATGAAGTCTGATGTGAAGGCGATCACAAAAGCCTACAGACAGGAAGAAAGAAAGTTAGAGTGAGAGGGCGACATATTTTCCACTGGTAAGTCATTCTGTTTCATGCTGCAAGACAAATATCAAAGGGATATTCATGGGATAGCCTACAGGAGAGATCTTTGGTGTGATTTCTACAACATCTAACAAGAGGCTTTGCTTTATTCCTGATATCAAAACTAAATATTATTGCTTATATTGAAAGCTTATGTTAGATATATTGCAAGTAAATTGAATGAAATTGTGAACTGCAGGATATTGGCAGTTATTTAATATCATCTGCAGTTGCCCTGTTAATATAAAATGCATGTGCATAGTTTTAATAGATTTTGGTTACAAAGGGCAAAAAAAGTGACAGCATGATAATTAGATTGAGGTTTAAAGAAGTACGGATGCACCAGTTAATGATGTTAAGGTGGCTCTGTGTTGATAACAGTGTATGCTAAAGTTTATGTTAATTGTTCCTTCTTTTCTATTAAAATGAGTGAGTTCTGAAAGGCTATGCATTACATTTCTGATTCTTTTAACCTTGGGGATATTTATGAGTAAGCAGGTTTTTAGACTGACAGAAACCTTTGTAAGGAGTTCTGCTGTATTCTGTTGCTGTAAAGCTCCCTGGTAGAATTCCAGTCCTCCATGATTCTAAAATAAATAAACTCATGCTCCTTGTTTTTAAATCCTCCACAAATCTCTTCAGTATTAAAAGTAAATGGAATAGAGTTGGGTTATCTGTCTGAGAAAAAAAAAACAAGCAGAATTTCTTGTATCCAGCTCACATCACCGTGGCCTACACAAATTAACATATTTGTCTCAAATATGAGGTCATGCTGTACCTCTAAGGACAAAAAATCTAACTTTATTGGAAACTGGTTTTCCAGAAAAGATAAAGCTCCATCTAGAGCCTTACAATATACATTAAAGTCTTTCCACAAGTCAAAGTACCTTCATCACGTGGAAAACCAGATTCACCCCTTAAATTATTATTATTGAATTACCTCCAATAATTGTGTTTAAAAGTGATTTAATTCCCCTCCAAATTTGTCCTGGAGACATTCAAATGTGGAGAGACTGCTAGTGACTGAGAATTATGTACGATTTACACTAGATGATGTAGAAATCACGAGATAATTCTGTTTATAATACATAGAGTAATATAATATAGAGTACTTAACTGCTTCACAGAGCACATCGAAACAGACACATTCCCACACATTTTTCATTTTAAAATTCAATCATTTTGTTAAAATTTTCCAGATTTCCAGTTGATTTTTGAGTCCTTTTTAGGGGTGGGGGGGTTGAGGCTTTTAATTCTGCAAAAATCATAAAATAATTTATCCTCCAGGGGCCAGAACCAAAAAGCGGGTTATGGTGAGGGAGTTGAGGGAAACTCTGGGTTTACATCCCAGAAAGCACCGTAAATCTTAACCCTAGTCTGTTACCATGGTAACTGACTCTGTGAAGTAAACCTACCACCATATAGAGACCCTGAGTTTCTACCTGAGTGTCTCCTCCCACCTGAAGCAGCTATCGGACATGGATTGTTCGTACAAACGTGATTCCAGAGATTAAGAAGCTGAATTAATACACAATAATTAATTGAATTAAATTTAATTTAATTTAAGATTTTTCAGAACTTGAACATATGTGATATCATTTTCTTATCTACAGCTGTGGGATGAGCACCTGCTGCCAGCCTCTCTGGATCTCAGATGACATCCCCTCACTATCCTCTTCCTCATATATATATATATATATATGTATATGTATATATATTGTACAAGTACAGGAGAAGATTGTGTGGTGAGCATGCACAGTGCAATCAGTTTTATTTTAGATTTGGTAACCCCTGCAGATTGGTGCTGATGATAAATCCAATGCCACAAATTTAGCCTGATGTACGATTCAAAGTTGGACAACAGTAAATGGTTTTAGGTTTGCTCATAATAATTTAACACAGAATTTAGGGAAATGTAAATGATATTGCCTTAATACTTACGTTTATAATGACTGACAGTTTTCCCATTCCACTCAATATGTTGTACCATATACCTATAGAAAAAAAGAAAAGCGAGTATGTGTGAAAAGGAGAAGCGGGTAAAGACAAAATAAAGGCATATTTAGTGTGAATGGCCACAACTGTGAATGTAACTTTGTCTGATTGTACAGATATAAAAAAAACATTTATAAAGATTCATCACTTGGACAAATGACTGGATTTTGAGAAAATTTATCTAATGGTTGAATCCTGTTTATTCTAGACTATAGAAATAACAACTCAATGTCACACTGTTAATTATTGGGTAATTTGTGGACTATTGTTTTATAATTTTTTAATGCTATAAAATGGGAATCTATAAAGTGTCTTAATGCATAAACATGCATTAGCATGAATGAATGAATGAAATGAATGAATGAATGAATGAAAAATACTTTATTAATCCCTTTGCAGGGAAATTCATCCCTCCATGAGCAAATGTTCAAAATATCTTCACATTGCAGTTTCCAAGGTGATAGAAATTCTTTATTATCAGTTTAGCAGCTTCTAAAGCGCAAAGCAAAGGTCTGAATATACAACAATATACAATTACTGAGATAAGCAATTACTTTTTATTAAATGGCTTGTGTGAATATAAAGAATATCGTTTGAAATTGCTCCACAATTCATAGATGTGTGGTTTTTTTTAAGATTGATAAATCTTGGTTCATATTTACTCCTGAGACTAAGGTGCTCTTTTCTTTTTTATCTTTGTAAAACCAATCAAATTTCTTAATCCCACTCATTTTCCAATTTTTTTTTTCCCTTTTCCAACTTTTTAAAAACCTGCTGCTGCTATTATATTTATTTTTATTTTACAAAGCACCCTTTGTGACATACCAGAAGGATCTGTGCGATTTACTTCATTGCTCAGTATTATGGTTTGATTCCCCCTTTTCTGTGTTCCTTTCTTTCTTTTCTTTCTCCACTTCCCACCTCTTTTTCCAATCAGAGATTATCTTTATGATCAACCTTCTAGCAAATCACAAAAAGCTAAAAATGAGTAGCAGGCAAAGCTAGCTGGTAGTTTGTGTCACAACGTCATGCTCATCTCTTGATGTTTCAACGTTACCTAATGTAGTAAATATAAAGCTATAAAAAAAACTAAAAGAAAGAGAAAAATGGTGCTAAAATATCAAAAAAAGAAAGTGTAATTTGGTGTGTCAATAAAGCAGTTCTCACATTGCCTAGATAAATTTTAAAGTGAATGTCTTTTGTAAACTCTGCGAGGAACTTACTCGCATGACCTTTGAGCTCAGTAAAGTTTTTTATTAAAGTCAAGTTGAAATGAAATATGACTTTCAGTTTCAGAAAATGAAAGAAATTTGAGCTTTCAGACATCGATGAACTGGCAATAACAAACTTAAAGGATGTCGCTTTGTAAACTCTAAACCCGTCTCATTGCTTAAAATCACTGTTAGCTAAAAAGTAATCGAATTGGCCAGATTTCAGAGGGGTTTTACTGTCCCATGATGTTTCAAAATGTGATTAACAACGTTTACTTCTTAAAAGGGAAGAAAACGAGGAGGAAATGCTATTTATTCTAAAAAAAAAAAAGGACTGTAAATTGAATTAAGTTCTATCTAATCCTGCTGTATGGGACTCTTAAGTTTTAAAAACAGTTACCTAAACATTCAATACCCTCTATGTGTGACAGCTCAGCTTACCGATGTCCTTAGCACGTATGGTGACGGGCCTTCGCAGCTCTGTAACAAACTTCTTGGCATCCAGTCTGATCTCAATGATATTGTTCAAGAGGGCAAAAAGAGGGGCCAGTGGAAAAGAAGCCACGAACAGAGAGACGAAACCAAACTGGATTACTGTAAAGGGAGAGGGCAAACGATAGCACGTAACAGTTAGTGTGAGGTTTTTAACAATATAGACAGAGGCTATTTTTCTACATTCACACAGACCTGCAAAAAAATGTACTTTGTAATGCCAAAAATAAGAACAAATATGCATTATTTAAAAAGTCAATAATCAGTTTAAAATGTGGTAAAGTTAAAGCATATGTAAATATCGCTGGTACTAGTTTGATTGAAGCTGAATCATTTAAAAAAATGAGGAATCAGACAGCCCAAAATTGATTTTAAAAACCCAAATAGGATCTAAACTTGTATTCGATTACTAATAGTAGGTTCCAATTTGTTAAATTTGCATTTCTTTTACATCAAAAAAAACTTATTGCAGAATTAAGAATGAGGTTTCTAATAATATCTAATGGCTTTTCTAAATGAATTACACTGTTATTACCTCAGAATGAACATACAAGAATTAATGTTTATAGGACAACAAAGAAGAAAATGAAGAATTTAAAAAATGTTGAGAGCATCTCTTTTAGAAGAAGATTATTATTATTTAGTACAAGAAACGGCAACTGCACCTGAATCAACCTTGTCAAAAAAGCAAAAACATGAAAACATGAAGAAAATCTGGGATAGGATGCAGAACAGTCTTTGGCGTGACGCTGAAGTTGCTATTTTTCTTCCTAATAAATAACTTAGGCTTGTGATACAAACGCAGTTTGTGTCTGCATGGTGAGTAGAGGATGTTTGAGTGGTTGCTATTTCTAAACCGACCAGTAGATGTCAGTATTTGTTATCTACTGTTACTTTAATCGATTTGTAAGGCAGGTACATACCTTTAAACCTTGAACACTTAAATCTTGAATGCCTGCAGCACCACCTGACTAAAACATTCAGCACTAAGGCGCAAAATATAACTAGTTTTGATTAAGTGCATACATGATTATCATGTTTGCTTCACTTGTTTTGCACTTATTTGAAGTGTTGTTTGTGCACGTCCTCAGAGGAGAACACTATGTGCTTGCAAGTAGAGACAGTGATAGGACTAATTTGACTGGCTCTAACATCTCAGAGTCAAATGGGTAAAACTGACAGAAAGTTTTGAAAACGAGACATGACATGCTTGTCCTTACATACCATCTATGATACGACTGCTGCAGTTTCTATGTCACGATCTTAAAGTTAACCAAACTGTAACCTCCTCTGTTGTTACCGTGTTTATCGTTTTGTTTACGCCCTATAAATTCTAGTTCTCTAATGCGCCCCCTAGTGGAATCTTCCAGGAACAAGCATAGCACACATGCAAGCAACAGAACCTGTTGCCCATGAGTCAGCCTGACATGTCATTCTCTGATTTGGCTTTTGTTGTATGATTTAACAAGAATGAGAAAATTGTGGTAACGTATTTGCATTTCATATGAAAAATAACTTATAAAACAATGAAATTTTCTTCATGGTGCAATTTTTTATCAGACTTTAGTAAACTAAATCAGACTCTTGTCAAATTAAAACTGATGAGCTAGAAAAAAGTTGGCCTCCAGAATTTGGCACAATTGACATTAAAAAAAAAATGTTGGCGCCATCTCAAAATAACTCACGCTCATTTGGAGTTAACTCTAATGCGATGAAGATCAGACACAAGTCGAAGCCATTTCTGTGTGAGAGGTTGGTATGTGAGCAAGAAGTCAAACCAATAATAATAAAAGCACATTTTTATAACACTGAGTCCCCATGGCATTGTCGGGTCAACATCCATAATCTCAGTGTCTGGCCGATTCCTTTTAAGGCTAAACACCACCAGCTAAACTGAGACTCTCGTATGATTAAGCTCTGTGTTTGTCAAGATTGAAGGTCTGTGCATGTTCAGCAAATCCACTTATATAGATGACTCAGTGACATACCGTTCATGACTAGTAAGAAAAACTAAGCTTGATGGGAATTTATTGTACAAAATACTGCAGTTACACATTCAAACAAGCCCTGGGATTTGCAATACTGTAACTGTTAGTATAACAGAGGCAGAAATGCTCAAATGTCAACTTCTGAAACATTTAGGGAATCAGGATTTTGTCTAAGGAATCTCCAGTAAGGTGCATGGAAAGGTTACTTGCTCACTGCCTGAAAATTATTTAGTGACTGAGCTAATCATGAAGTTTGCACATTTTTGAACCACACATTTTTTAAACATAAAAATCACTGTAATCCTGACAGCCGTCTCCTTACAGTCTGCTAGAAACAGATCCTGATGGATAGATTAGAGATTTGAGCTTAATTTAATGGGAAAATTATGGAGGAAAAATACTTTTTTGTGTGTGTGTTTGTGTATTTTAGGGTGTCTGAAGTCACCGCCAACTCAAAAACTCACTTTGTTTTGGAACCTTTCAAACATGACATTCAGTGAGTGGTTCACATTCGCAGGACAAATGTACATCACATGCTCAAATTTTAACCAGGTTCCTCATCTTTATTTCTTCCAGATGTTAAATTCAAATCATGGTGCATTTGCAGGGGGAAGTTAAAAGAAGAAAACCTCCAGTCAGATTAGGTGTCTGAGTTAGGTCTGCTGCCTATGTTTCCAGGATCTCTCAGGCTATTTGCCAGGTAACAAGTCTTCCAGATCTCAGTTTAGACACACACTGAGGAAGCGAGGAAGCTGATTACTCATCAACCTAAAAAAAAAACTGTAAAAAGTTGTACTGTCTCAGAGAAGCATATCAGAGATGTTTCATGAAGACTTTGGCACAGTGTTTTACATTGTAAAAGAAAGCCTTAACAAGTCTTTGTTAAATAAAGATGGGAAAACAAAAATGACAAAAATGACAGAAACCCATTTCTTATGTTATTTATTTTAGATTCTAATTTCAAGGATAAAAGGTCATCTTGAGAATAACATAAAAATACTATAAATAAACTCTTCTAAGTCATGTGTCTCAATGTTCGTAGATCAACATTATATGAAGCTGAGTTTATGAAGTGGTGCAACAGCAGGATACCATCCACGCAACATGGCGACAAAAATCATTAAAACTACTGATGGAAATCCAGTATGGTTCCAGTTTTTCTAAGAATCCACATACTGTGTTGGGATCTTTGCTGTGGATGTACCTGATCTGAGATGCTATATGCACACTTGCAATCACACACCACATCTTTAGGAAGAAATGGAGTAATTGTCTTACTGTACTTCAGGACCCAGCATATACTCACTGTATTACATGCAGGTGTAACACACATTATCAGCTATTACAGCTTGCAAAGTGGCAACATCTTCCTAATTTGAATGGGTTTTCCTTCTCTTGATAAGAGTTCATACTGATTTCCACACTGTGCTTATGTGCCAGAAAGAATTTCCTCCTCAATAAAACCATTTAATTTATGCAAAGCATTTTGTGAACATGTCATAGGTTTATGAGTTAATCCTGGTTTGATTTAATCTCTGTGATTCATGTTGAAATGCTGTGTTTATTGACAAAGTTTAGACTAAAATCTTTAATCTTTAAGCCAGCTATAAATACATTATTTAGAGGTGGTTTAACTGAAATAATAAAAATGAGAAATATGTGCTGTAATAAGATTTTCTGACATGTTGATTAACGATAAATTGACCTGCTTCCAAAGATTGTGAAAAGGAAACCTGAGTAAGACAGTGCCTGACTGCGGCTGGAGGAGGGCTCTGATCAGAGCAGTGGAACTTAAGCAGTGTGGGAACGGGGAATTCCAGCGAGCCGGAGACTGACGGCTTCACCTCGGGACGCCACGCTGAGACAAAGAGCGGCCAGGAAGAAAATACGACAAGAGGGCAGCAAGCGCTACAGGGCAAGCTTAGAATAACCTCGCTATCTACCTGAGCTGAGGTTGATGGGTTCGGCTCGGACGCACAAAGAAAGATATGAACACACCTTTACATGAGCACCAGGCCTCACAGATAGACTACACAGGTACAGACAAGCACATAATCACATGAATGAACACAAATCCAGTCAGAACCATAATCTTTTGCTCCCTTGAGACATAATTCTTTTACCCTTCAGACTTTTTCTTATTCCAAATTGCTCAGTTTCACATGGCTTAGAGTGGTGTAGAGTCTGTTTTACTATTTACAAACTTCACATACAGATGTCTGTCTCTGTAGTCAAGCTGCATGTTTGCTGAACTGCTGCTGCACTTTGACTCCCGCCAGCCACGAGGAAATGATCAAAGACATCAAGCTGTGGAGCTGTGTGAGCTGTCTTCTTCATGAGACAGCAGGGAAGCCATCACTCACGGTTCCCTGTTTCCTTTAAAACACTGTTCAAATGAATCAAATGTATTCTCTGTACTTTTGAAGCATGAGCATTTATGTCAGCAGTGTTTCCTCACATAAGAGGCATGAAAAGGTCCACAGCAGATTACAGATACATAAGTTTCTACTCTTTATGTCTTTAATGGAAATGTTGCTAAGATCATGAAGCCAGCCTTTTGTCTTTCACCTTTAATTGGATGATTTAACTCGTTACTGCAATTGCTACCAATTTTTTCAAGTTCAATATGGTTAAAATCAAAGGAAGTTCCTTACCAAATCTACTCAGTGTACAATGTTTGCTCTAATATCCTACTCACATGTACTTAACGCAGTTTGTCCTAACTGGAAAACCACAGCATGTCATGGGAAAGGTGGACTTTCCCATAATTTAAGTCCTGAAATCGGGAAATTTACAACCTTAATTTGACCAAAAACATGTTTAGCTAAAGGCGAGTTCCGTTCCACGTGTAACCTCTGTGATGCAGAAGGCAGATTTTTACATCAGAGGACTGTTTTCATGATCTTTTGATGCTGAAGGAGTTCCTCTGTGCTCACTCTCAGTCTCAGTTTTTGGACATTTAAATAAGTAAAGCTTTTACGACATTAAAGTTGTTCAAGTTTGATACTTGTTCTCTAAATTATTATTTTTTCTTTAAATACAAATTCAACCTTTCAGTCCTGACATTAATTCAATTCTAAATGATCAGCTATGATTGCAGTTGGCTCTAACAGTAATCAGAAACAGACTAAACTTAGTGCCTCTTCACCAGCTGCATATACGAACTTCCCCTCTCTGCGGCTACACGTCACTCAGTCTGCATTTGCTCCCTAATCTGTATTAATCACCATCCATCATTTCCTCAGTTCTGATCAGTATAAAACATCAAAACATTATGATACTACCACCACCATGCTTTACTGTTGGGTTCTGATGATAAGTGTTACGTTTGCACCTCATGCAGCATTAAAAAGTAATAGCTAAATGTTTGATTTTTTTCCACCTTAGACTGGGTTACCTATTTGATTGGATGTTTTTTTCCTTTCTTGCAAATCTTTAGAAATATAATTTCATTGTGTGTATGTCTAAAAGTAGTCTAATGAACAGATACCTACATCTTAGCCTTGCCCTTTGCATGTTTGTTGTGCTTCAGATTATTGCCTTACTTGGTTGATTCATGAGTTTTGGTGGTCTGCTCATCCTTTACAGCAGGGGTTTTAAACTCCCGGCCCCCGGGCCACATCCAGACCGCCCTCCCCCTCCATCCAGCCCACTCAACACTACTGCGCTGTTCCTTTGTTTTCCCAAGGATGCACAGGTATCTTTGCTTAGCTGTTTGTTTTGCAGCAGACAAATTTGTGTCTCTTTCCAAGCAATAAGGAAAGGTGGTCAGTGATCACAGGATATTTCAAGAATTATGGACATCACAGTATTTTCTGTGGAATTTAATGGAAGTCCAATATGCCCGAAATGCAAGGGAGAAGTCGCGTTTTTAAAGGGAATAGACATTCAAATGCTATTATTCCACTAATCATAGGGAGCAAAACACCTACACCAAAGAACAACTTCTCAGCAAAGTCTTTCCATAAGGCTAAGAATAACACTGATGTTGCTGTAGAAGCAGGTTATGTGGTTAGTGAGTTAATCACCAAAGCAGGAAAGTCGTTCACTGAAGTACGGTTTCTGAAAAACTGCATGCTGCAAGTTGCTGATATCTTGTGTCCGGAGAAGAGAAAGTTGTTCAATAATCTCTTTCTATCTGCAAACACAGTGGCGGAGCGCATTAGCGACTTATCATGTGATATTTATGAACAGTTACATGACAAAGCACAAACTTTCACTGCATACTCTGTGGCACTTGATGAGCACACAGACATAACAGACAGTACTCAGCTAGCCATTTTTCCAAGGGGTATCAATGAGCAGTTGGAAGTAACAGAGGAGTTACAGAGTCTGTGTCCGATGCATGAATGCACCACAGACATGGACATATTACTGCAGCTGTGTGATGCGCTAGAGCATGCGGGTTTGACGTGGGAATGACTGGTCGGCATCACTACTGATGGAGCCCCATCCATGACCAGTAAAAAACATGGACTGGTAGTGCTGTTACAAAGGAAGATGGAGGAGAAAAACACAGATCCAGTGGTTGTTTTGCACTGTATCATACACCAACAGGCACTGCGCAACATATGTCTGAAATATGAACGTGTCATGTCTGTGTGGGGGAGGGCACAGCATTCTGTGGGGAGGACTACATGTCTGCTATTGATAATCTGCTGGACGAGTTTGATCAGCGATTTGCTGACTTTAAGGATCACCATGACACTTTCCAGCTGTTTCCAGACCCCGTCTCAGCTGATGTGTACAGCATCCCAAGTGTGTTGCAAATGGAACTTAATAATTTGCAATGCAAGTCAGAGAGGCATAGGGAAAGCAGACATGACTGCACAATTTCTGAGGGAACTGCCTCCATCCTACCCAGAACTGTCAGAGTGTTTGGTCGTGTGATGTGCCTTTTTGGAACCACAGTTCTCTATGAGAAGCTTGTCTCCACTATTAACTTTACTAAATGCAAGTACAGGTCCAGGCTGAGGGATAACCATCTTGAAGCTGTACTCGGGGTTTTAACTGTGACGTCTTTCAGGCCAAATGCAGCTGAACCTTGTTAATTAATAAGACAAATGTGTGGAAATACTGCAGTTTTTTTTTTTTTTTCTTGTACTTTAATATTAACATGGCCCTCCTATGAGATGACATCATCCGTGGCCCTTGAGCAGTTTGACTTTGAGACCCTTGCTTTACAGGTTTGTCTTTGACTTTTTAAGAGAGCTTCTTTAGTTCAATCGTCTTCCTACACCTTCTGACATTCTCCAAACATTTGAAGTTTAATGATCATTTAATGTGAAATATGGTGGCAACTGATGTAAAACTGTAAATGAAGAAAAGAAAAGGCATCTTTACATTTTCTACACTAGTTAGATGAGCATCACAGTGAATAAAAGTTTATAAAAATATTCAAAAATATGTAAACACAGCTGTGACTTATGATCCATGAGGGAGTTAAAAAGCTTTTATCTCCAACTGCATCTATATTGTTGATGTTTTGTGGCTTCTGATTGACATGAACATATTATGACATCGTGTGTGTATTGTGTGTGTATGAGGTCTTTTGGGCTAGTGTCCATATAAATTTTAAAGGACAACTGCCTCATTAAGTGAAGGAAAAAAATACCCAAATATGTATAAAGAACACTGTGGATCAAAATGATGTTCAATCCAAGGGTGCATGCTTTCTTAAGAAGGTATTTAGATTATGTAACACAGTGACAGCCAGGAATACTCATCTTAAAAGTATGTTGATGCCTAAGTAGTTGTTATTTGTCCCTGAGGCTATTTCACTCTGTGTGAATGCAGACTCACTCATCTCCATGTATTCTGGTGTGAGGCCCTCAAAGGGAGCCAGGGCATAGTCTAGGTTCCACTGCTGTGGAGGCCTCTCCTCATTCTTCTCCTTCACTGTTGATTCTTTTTCCTTCAAAGTACGTATCAACTTCTTCAGCTTCCTGTTAAAATGGAGAAAAAGATGGAGGACATGATGAAGGCTGAGAAGAAAACATACAACACTTAAAAATTTAGATTAAACTTATCTACATAAAGTGAGGAGGTTTATGCGTGTCATAATTTAGCTTTTTTTTTTGTCTGTTTGTTTGCAAGATTTCTCAAAAAGTACAGATTTGTATATAAATTTTAAGAGGTTATGGCTAAACTTAATAAACCTTTGATGTTGATCTGGATCAAAATATTCACATGGTCATTTTATATATAGATATTTCTTATTTGATTTAAATTTAATATATTGTTTTATTGCTCTTATGTTTGTGTAAAACACTTTGGTCAACTTTGTTGTTTTTAAACAAGTATTTTAAAAAAGTGCAGTTGAAGTTGTCGTTACACACCCAAGTACATGACCTAACTATTTTAAAAACGCACACCTAATTATAATCTCTCACACTCATGCACACATTCAACTATGTGTGTTGCAAGTTTGAAAGCATTGATTTCAGTTGTACAAACATGTTTATGTAAATTTCAAATGTTTTAGGTTCGACTAACAAATTTTTTTTCTAGTATTATGTAAATGTACTGAAAGCTGAAGTGGGAATGGAATGGCTATTTATGAGTTTGTTTGGGAATTTTTCTGCCCTTGACTGGTAAAGATAAGTTTAAACATTACTCCAGCCTCATTGTTTATATACTTATTTAGGCAATAAGGCTGCCAATTTCTTTTATGACTGACCAGGCCAAGGTTGCTGTGTGCTGGTCATTTGTTTTTGTCTCTTAGTGTGGGAGCACAGAATAATGTTACTATGACTTTACCACTGGCATAAATCCTCAATAGGGAGGTTTGCAGTCCCAGCGTGAATTTAGTTGTCTAGAGAATACACCTCCCTCATTTACACTCTGTGGAGGGGACAACTCTTGGGAATCTGCTGTTTCTGAAAAACAGTCCAACCCAGAAACTCGCACATTATTAAAAATCTTTACAGGTTAGTTTCTTTTTAGTGCCATTTACAAGATAAATGACCAACATGATGCAGAAATAAATATGACCTGTACTCTAAAAGCCCAAAAATATTTCATTCATTATTTTACAGTGTATGAGAAATAACAGTAATAAATACTTGAAACAAAATTTTTAAGTGGAAGATACTTGAAAAAAAAAAAGTTGGTCAATTAAACTGATCAGTGCAGCTGCTAAAAAACAGTAACTCTTCTTTAAATCAATTAATCTATTAGTCCAGTATTTGTTGCAGTTTATTTCCGTTTAAATTAACCTGTTTTCAGGCTCTGATGCAGTGCCACACCTGAGACACCTCATAAAACTGACTGCTGGGATTTTACTGTCGTCTTCCAGGTGTGAAAGTGCGTAAAGGTGACACAGATCAGCAGGTCTCATGTAGATGGTATTATCATATGTGTCATAGTTCACTGATCCCTCGTAGAAAAACGTTTGATGAGACTCACCTAACAGGTCAGGGGGTTAAGCTGTGCTGATAGCAACAATAACAGTGTGGCCTGAGGCCAGATGTTGTGTCATAGCTGTAATAAACTGAGTTGACCTTTGACCTTTGGGATTTGCGTGTAAAAACTAAGATATGGAAGGAATGTTATAAGAGGGAATCTTGTAAGAGCTTGTAAGTGCTGTTTGTTAGGCGTAACTTAAGACAACTGACAAAAGAATATGCTTTATGTGAGCTTTTTGTCTGACAGGTTCTTTACTTGCTCTTGTACACTCCTGAAACTTCCTATGTAGTGATTGCATAAAGAAAGGGGAAATCAGTTGACTTACGGGATGCCAATCTCAAAGATGTTGTTTTGGATCAGTTGCTTCCCCAACATAATGATGCTGAGCTGAATGCACAACTCAATGAGGCAGCCTCCTGGAGCACACTAAAGGAGATAAGACACTTGATTTGCACATTTTTTTCAATATTTTAGATTTTATTTGCTTAGCCAAGAGAAAGAACACACGATTTAAAGATTAAAAAAGAAAAGAAAACAAACCTCCTCCATTCGATAATCATTAAAGACGTACACATAACTTCCAGGTCGACCTGCAAACCTGCAGAGACAAAAACATGCTACATGTGACTTACTTGTCCTAACCAGAGAAAAAAAATGTGTATATCAAAAAGAGCAAAAGCACAAATCAGGTACCAGTTTGCACCAGCAGGTGACATATTTGGGGTGTTTAGTGGGCTATAACTTAACTTGAACTATACAACATATAATTACTTTGACATGTCAACAAGTATTTGTTTATTAAAATACAACTTTAACCAAATAATTGTGTTCAGAGATATTCGTTCATTAGTTTTAACTTCTGGACACATAATTAAATGATGCTTGAAAATAAGGCCGTTTAGAGTAAGTGACGTTTTTGAAATACATGACACGCAGTCTTACCGTCCCTTGAAGAAAGCCACATAAAAGATGGGAGCGTATGCGTTCATAAACTTCAGTAAGAAGGCTTTCAGGATGAGGCGCTCCTCGAAGTTGGTTTCTGTTTTAGGAATCTCTGAAAAAGAGTTGATGTGAAAGTGTAAATATTGTTTCATGAGGTCAGGGAGGGTCAATGGGATACATCACATATCCCATATAATACAAACAAGATGTATAGTATGTGATGTTAATGTTTCTCAGTGTGTCTAAGACTGTTCTGAGATCAACTAAATAGAGCTGTAACACCATCACTGTGCTGGAAGTAGGTTAGGATACCAACACTTTTAATATTGCATACACACATAAATTCCCATCTTCCTCACACTTTTCCCTACATTGCTTTTTCAGGGGTTGTGAATACGAATGTAAATGTGGGTGAAACCTCTTGGGAGGACTAATGGGTTAGCTGGGGCATGAAAACATTAAAGCTTTATCAGACTGTTCAAGAAAAGGCAGAAAGGCCATCTTTTACATACTTATGCTGAGACATAGTAATGATAACATGCCAATAAAGAAAAAAGAAAATAATGTTACAAGACGTCCCAATGAACAAGTTAATGATTTTTAAAATTACTTGTTGGTTGTCTTGCTATGAGTTAAATGAAAAAAGACTTTGTCCTCTTTCCTTTGAGCAAATAGTCATCATGCAGGGGATGGCTAGCTTAGTATAAAGAATAAAAAAAAAAAAACAGACATTTGCTTTACCAGAGCCTCAATGATTAACTTTGTATATTGAGAAAACAAAAAGTTGCTACTATTTAGAATATTACACAGATTTTATAGCGGACAGAGCTAGTTTAGCTGTTCAGCTAAATCAATCCAGTGGCTTAATGTGAACTAGGTATGTTCACGTTACCTCATTCAGGCATTGTTTGTTGGAAAATGCGCAGAATGCCTTGATTTTAACTCTAGATATGTTAGCATGTCCCCTTGTAACCCTTCCCAGATTGATGGGAAGGGTTACAAGGTTAGCAGTTGCTTCTTGTGGATCATTGCTGAGCTTTCCTTCTAGGCATTTTGTTGACACACACCTGAATACATTTTCCACTTACCTGGCCCTTTTCTACTTTTCCTAATTCTTTTCTATTGCGCTCTCACCCACTAATGGTGGAGGGTTAGAAGTTCAAGTAGATGGTTGAGTCGTAGGTTATAAAATATAGGATTATTATAAAGTTTATATGCTTATGATCTATACATTTTACTATCCAAAAGTTGCATTTCTGTCATGTCATGAGAATGCTGTATACTGTATATATTGCTATCTCAGAATTTAAAACCATGGACTGTGACAATGCTACAATTTAAAATGGGGACAAATACATCAATTGCACAATTTCGCGTGAGGCTGGTCTGCCTGGATTTGTAGCCTTGGCAAGGATCCTGCATCCATCTGCTTCTCACTAGTCTATACTTTATTTTATTGCACTATAAAAGCTTTAGAACATACACAAGAAAAGTGGTATCTAACCCACGGGACAAAAGCACAGATATGTTTGCAAATATTTAAAAAATTCCATGCATTTTTTCAGTATAAATACCTCTATCAGTCCATATCTTAGCTAACCATTAAGGTATGTTTGTATGTTATTTAATTTGTTCAAGTTAAAATAGTTTTTGTATGGAGTTGAAATAGATTACAACCTTGCTGCTTAATACAAAACTAAACTTATTGGATGCATTTCCGTACCTAGCTCAGTCAGCCACAGTGCCACAGCGCCATAGATTTCATCAAGAATCAGGATAACCACTAAGTTGATGATGACTGCAGTAGCTGTCACTGTCACCCGAACATTGGACTTGGTCTCTGGGTCAGGGCTCATCGCCATAAGGGCTGACACCGTGATGCGGTAGATGATCACTCCAAAAACAGCAGAAAATGTCAGCCCAAACTGGGAAAAAAAACAAAAACAAAACACACACACAAAAAAAGAATATAGTGGAAATAAATCAGCCATATTTGTAAGATAGAGATGTGCAGTACTGGGAATAAATATTTCAAAGATGGCATGAATGTAGTAAATCAATCACTTGCTGATCCATGCACATTAACAGCTCATCTGTTCATTTAAAAATCTTTTATTATTGGATGTTCAAAAAAATGTATGAATCAAAGTTCAATACCAACCTGCTTTTTTTTTACATACTTACCATAAAAAGGATAGAGGAAACATTGATGAAGTATCCAGGGAGACGGTCTTTCCAGGTCAACTTTTCTATGGCAGCCTGACAGAAAGGGAAAGGTCAAGTTACTTAAACAACTGTCAGTGCTAATTAACTTGGGTGGAAAGTCTGTCAAACGGCACACAGAGCCTCCTCCAGGAACATTACATTAATCCCTCCTGTCAAATAGTTTGTAAGAGTTAAACGTCTAACTGAACCAGCAACAGCATTTGAATTTTACCACCACCAGGAAATAGTACAGGAAATAGTACTATATCTCAAAAAGAAATCTTTGCTTTCATGCCAAGACTCAGACAACACTAATAATTTGACTTCAGTTTACAGATTGCTACATCAGTCATGATGCTAAAACCAGTTAGCTTTACATAACCTACAAGGGAGGGAAACAGTAAGCTTTTGACTAAAAACTACAAATAATAATAATAAAAAAAACATAAACAAGTACCAGACACAGTCCTGTTAGCAGTATCCACTACTAGCTAGCCGCTGATCTCTGAGTAGAAGAATGCATGTGTGAAGCTTTAAAATAAAAAAGAAAAACAAAAAAAGAAAAACAAAAGAAAAGATAAATATGTATATCAGCCTAATACAAACACAACTCTCTGGCTTTAGTTTTAAAGAGAGAAAACAAAAACAAAAAGTAAAGCCATTTTGTGTCTTTGTTATGAACACAGGATATGTCCAAAATGATTTAGAGGAAATCAGAATGAAGCTAAGAGGTCAAGATAAAGAGATAGGAAAGATGACAGAATTCTTTTTGAATGATTGTATGGGTTCAAACTATTGACTGGTAGCTACTGTATACTATGTTATCAACTTTAACACAATTAACTTATTGGAGTCATGGCAGTCTTAAAAAAAAAACAAGAGCAATAAACAAACTACATTAACATTCCTTTTAACCAAGACCAAGGTAAAGCTTTAAAATGTAATTATATACAGAGGCCAATTTAAGGAAAAAATGTTAAAGAAAGTTATAAAAGAGATTGGCAAAGAAGGGGCATATCACTTTTTAGACTCTTATCAATCCTTTGAATGATCTTGTTGACTTTTCCTCAGGACCATCCATGTTATAGATTATCAATTCATGTTCCTCTAGTTGTTTGTGGAAAAGAATTGGAGAAAATACCTTTTCCCTAATTACATTAAAGCAGATTAACTCCATCCAAGGCAATGTGACACCATCCACTTCAATCTTAGTGACTGCAGTCATATATGCAGGAGTTTACATCTGAGGATGTGCAGCTTTATGGTCACTGCGAGTGCAACAGCACCATCTAGTGAATATGTTGGCACAGTACAACCTACAATACAAGTTACTTAGAGTTCACACAGGAGTATGAGCATCCTGAAATATAAATAATAATAATGATGATCATTATAAAAAATACTGGCTGACCAGGTTTTGGGTAATCTTTAGAGAACCAGTCTCTGCTGGAGAGAGAATTTTTGAAGGACGCATTGATAAACCAGTATTAAAATCATTGATGCAGAGTTTTATTTGTCTGTGTTTTCATGTATTCATTTGTATTTATTTTTATATCAATATGTTTATTTATATAGAAATTGCTTGTTTTTTTTCTCACCTAATCAATCCAACAGTTTCCAACATGTGTAGATCCTCATGTGTTAACTAACAACTTATATGCCTTGCTTTAATGCTTCTGAGTGGAACTTGGCCAATACATTTCTATGTTAAGTTAACAGTCTGGTGTTTCCTTCTATACCAAAATGACTAAATAGTGACCAGACTGCCAAAGAGTTTGGCATCTTAATTGTCTTTACCATCAAATTTTTCCAATTTGCCTCTTGCACCTTACCCAACTTAGAATGGCAAGCAAAAGATTTAATCACTAAAAAGTGAAGTTAACTGATGCCCATAAAGAAGGAAATGGCTGAAACTCTATCTGCAAAAAGGAAATTTAATCATTCAAATAAGGCATTCAAGAAATAAGATCCTGTTTTAAAATGGCTACCAAATAAATAAATCAAAGCTGAATATGAGAAAATAGTAGAATTCATAGAAACTTAGCACATAAAGTAAATAAATTTGTGTTTGGTCGATTATTTCTTTCTTGTAACAATGCTCCTTGGCAATTAAGCTATAACGTTGGAAAGCCTGTTTATTTTCCTTTTAAATGGTACCACTTCATTTTGAAAAAGTAAAAGGGCATTTGTGGGATGAGCAGCATAGTATGTGGGCTGTGCCCATGAAAAAAAAAAAAAAACATGCTAAATCACACAGACTTGAATTGGATAAAACTAAACTGGATAGTGCTGAAATTAACTATTTTTTAATTTGAATCAGGTTATGAGGAATTGGGTTTAATTAGATAACAATGAATTGATTTAACAGGACTTGTTCTCTGAGGTTAGTTTTGTCATAAAGCTACACTGTATGATGAAATAAAGTGAATCGAACTGAATCTCAACCATCAGATTTTGGCATTTTAAAAGAAAACCAACCACTTCTGGTAAACTCTATTCGTGCTCTTGGAGAATTTGACTGGACTGAGACCTCTCGTAGAAGTGTGCATTTACTATTTTTCTCATGTTTATTAATCTGGCAACCAAAACAAGCTGATGTAAGCTGCAAAACTGAAATATACAGGAAGTTATTGCTATATATATAGAGAGAGATATTCGGATGGACACTAAAATTTACACACACACAAATTGAAAAATCTGAAGGACTGACATACTGAAAGGCAAAAGTACCGTCAGAGTTTAAAATGAGTGGATGTTGGGGACAGCCATAAGATAGGGAGGCAGTAAATGGGCCAAATGTTATATTTGGCTTGTAGAGTCCACTGAGGACAGTTCTCATGACAGAGACCCAGTCACAAATATTACTTTTCTCTGTCACTAATTGTTCTGACTGAAAAGTATATATTTATGACATCTAAGCATTTGATTAAATAATCATAAAAGATGTTGTACAAGACATACACTCACCTGCCACTTTATCAGGACTGGGTTTGACCCCCTTTAGCCTTCAGATGTGCATTAATTCTTTGTGGTGTAGATTCAACAAGGCTTTGAAGACATTTAGATATTTCTGAGAGATTTTGCTCCATATTGACGGCAGTTGCGGCAAACTTGTCGACTGCACATCCACGATGAGAATCTTCCATTCCGTTGTCATGTTCACAAAACCAATTGGAGATGATTTTTGTGAGATTTTTGATTTCTGTGATGCGGGGCATTATCTTTCTGGAAGTAGTCATCAGAAGATGGTACACACACTGTCTCCAACATCTTGTTGAATCTTTGCCACCAAGACTTAGTGCAGTTCTGACGGCTAAAGGAGGTCCAACCCAGTACTAGGTATGTGCACCTATAGTTAAGTGGCTGGTGGGTGTATATTAATGGTGTGATATGTATCTAAATATTCCTTATGAGTGGAAAAGTCCAACACAGTCGGACACACTTTATGTGCTAAGGAGATTACAAGGGGTCCTTAAAGTTTTACACAGAAAGTGTTTGAATTTAGGTTGTGAAATGTATACTATCTAGTGTAAATGATATCGTGATTTAAATGTACTACACATTTTAATGTCTCAGGTAACAAATACAATGATTCAAGTGTGTATGAGAGGAAGAGTTCTGTGTCGCCATAGTGACGGTCACTAATCTTGCCCCTGGCGTCCTGCCCAGCATGCATCACTCCCACTCAGCCGCCCTCCCTCTGTTTTTCTCCATCCCTCCACTTCTTCTCTCTCCTACTCTTTTTGTATGTGTATGTTAGTATTATTTCTTTTGTCCTGTTTTTCAAGCTTCACACTTAAAAAAATAAATTAATTAATTTCTTCACATTTGACAATTTAAAAGCTGTGAGATGAAACAATGCTGCCAAAGTAGCAATGGAAAGTGGCAGTACAACCATTTTTTGTTGTCGTCTATATTTGGCTGTAATATCTTAGGAAAATTAATTACGTTCAATGGAAGCTGCTGATGAAAGTGTGTTGAATGAAAGTCATTTACTTATAGTTTCATACTTGTTGCTGTTATTTGTTCTTATTATTTTTAGGTCTATTCTTTTTTTTTGACCCCAGTATTTTCCAGTGTGGGGATCCTCCAGTCCGGATGCTATGCCTGCTCAGGCTCCTGCAGTGACCGTCCTGTTCTGGGAGGTGTGGGGAGCTGCCCTGCAGGGCGGTGGTCACAGTGTGGGCCCTGGCCAGCCCTGATCTGGATGGTTCCTGTGGTGGCGGCCTCTGTGTTCATGGTTGTGGTGGCTCCCACTGTGGATGGATCTCCGAGATATCACTTCCTCATAGCAGTGTCAGGGCAGATGTTCCAACATTAGGAACTCAAATTTTTGTTTTCGTGCAAAATAGGACTTGGTAGGGGGAGTATATGTGCTTTGTGTGTGTGTGTATGAGTGTGTAAGACAGTATGAATGATTAGATGTGTTTTTAATTTGGTTAGGTTATATACTTGGGTATGGAATTTGGAAAAATTGGTGCTTTTATTATGTAAAGTACTTTGTGCTGCTTTTTTGGTATGAAAAGTGTCACATGAAGTAGTTTGATTAGTTATTTTGTTTTTAGTTCTAGTTTTTTCTTCTTTTTTTTAATATATTTGAGTTTCTTATGTGTATAGTCCCTATGGTTTTATGGGGCTCAAATGGTGGGCTCCAGAGGTTCAGAGGATTTTTGAGGATCAAAACTTTGTTTTATGGTGAGGTTTAGAATAAGGTTTTTGAAAAAAGGTTAGGGCTAGGCACCTAACTGGGTTAGATACATACATCAATGGTGAATTCGGTCTATAAGAAATAGGATAAAACCCAGAAAGGACCTGTCACAGGACCTGAGAGATGCAAATGGATCTTCAGTTGATCAATTTACTATCCACTGAATCCTTATCAGAAATGATCTAATTAAAGAGTGGCAGTCAAGAAATCATTATTAAAGAAGAGAAACAAAGAGAAAAGGCTGAGGTATGCCAAATGACACAAGAACTGGACTGAAAATCAGAAGTAACAGGTTCAATGAAGATGAATCCTCAGAGCCCAGACCTCAGTATTAATGAAGCAGAATGCAACCTTGACAGGAAATTAATCAAAAGGGAGCAACATCCAAAGAAGAGCTCTGTAGTCCTTCAAATCCTTAAGAAAAGAAATTACAAGAAAGCTTGTCTTAAAAGAAAAAAATAGCTTTTTTTTTAATGATTCTGATCATCAGACACACCTGTTTCTGCTGATCCCATCTGAAAGTTTGTACTATAATGTACATGAAAAAAAGTATAAAACAACTGTTCACTGTCAGGTTGTCTGAGCAGACTGAAGCAAATAGCTTCATATGGGGATGGACTGGCATACTGGCCATTTTCCCTGGTGTGCTTACATGTTTTTTTGGCCTGAAACAGCTTATCTATTGATAAAATGATCCATAAAACTCAGTAGATCAACGGCTCAAGTAACACTAGGCTGGTCTGATCCAGTACTTCAAAATACTGGAGCAAGAAGTCGTGGTGTGAAAAAAAAAGCTGCCAAATGTCCACAGATGATTGATATTTGTCGCAACAGGACCTTCATCAGCTGTCCTGGATGATGATGATGATGATGATAATTAGCAGTGCACATGCTAGCTGATTACGAAGTTATGATGAGGTGATGATAACACATCAATAAAACAGCTGCTTTATTATCATGTTAGTTTGTCTCATTACATTTAAGAAATGAGTTTCTAGCTGGTTAACTGGTTGTGTTCACTGGTTGAACAACAGATCATAAATTTAGTTCTTTTATGTCTTCCTGAAATAAATCGTCTTATTGAAAGTGAGAACATGATTTTTCATTAACAACAGTGAGTCAGCAGCTTTCTGGTTAGATTTGTTAGCCTGTTTGTTGGTTGTGGGCTGGTCGGCTGCTTTAGGGTTAGAATGTGTTAGAAGCAGCTTCTGTTTAGGTGTTTATGGAAAATATACAGAAAGAAAACACTTTCTAAGATAGTTTACATTTCTGTCCATATGTTTGTCTCTTTATCAGGGAATCCAATAATTCTGGACTTGACTGCATCATTATGTTAAAAAACAAAAATCTCTTTTTAATCTTTAGTTGAACCTGGTTGAGATATCATCTCCAGAAGAGACAGTTTTTTACTGATAAATCCTTTCTCACGTTTTTTTGTGTCTTCTTTCTCCCTCAAACACAAAGAAGGATGAATGCTGACTTAATATTCATCACTGTAATGGAGGATAGATATTTATTTTATTGACAAATTACACTTTTTCAAGTATTTAACATGCCTATTCTCCTTAATTTCTGCTAACTCACTGCATGGCTTTAGTGGTTATAAGATGTTGCACGGTTGAGATTCAAAGATTTGTGGTGTGCATGATATTGGCTCTTTCATAAACAGAGCTGGTGGTAAAACAGGTGGATCAATTATTCCTGTAACAGATAACTGTACCACAGAGACATTCGTGTAAAACAGGAAGACAAACAAGCTTTAACAGGACATAAAATACCGGCATTGTTTATTCAAGGTCATGTTTTAACCAACCAGGAAAGTGGTGTGGTGTGAAAATTTTACTTTGCTGCTGTAACCATTAGATGTCTACATATCAAGGTTACAGTTAAAGAAAATAAATACGTGAGAAGTTGAAACTTTAGCAGCCCGAGGATGGGACAGGAAGAGAAGAACAGATAGACAGCTGCCTGCAGGAAAAGATGGGAAGAGGAGAAGAAAGGAAAATAGAAGTAAGGAGCAGAAGGGAAAGGAAAGGGGGAGGAGGATTATGAAGGAAACAGGGGAAAGAGGAGGACACGAAAGGGAGAGGAGAGGAGGAGTTACCGGTATTCCTGCAGCCATGGTAGACAGTAATGTTTGCCTCCATCTGTTGTTCCCTGCCACTGTCCCATCCTCCTGCTTCCCTGGCTGCAGGACAGAGGGACAGGTTTTACACGCACACACATCACACACATTTGTTTCTGTATCCAAACAGAGACACCGCTCATGTGCAGTTTTAACCCTTTAATGTCCTAGGGCAATAATAATAATAATAATAATAATTATTATACATATACATATATATATATATATATATATATATATATATATATATATATATATATATATATATATATATATACATATATATATATATATAGACACCCCAGTCATGTAGCCACACCCACCTTAAAAAAGGCCTTAAAAATATGTTTAACAATAATTCATGCACACACTCACAAAGTGACAACAATGTGAAAATGTGGTTCTGAAGAGATGAAAAAACAGAGACAGACCATTTAAAACCATCTTATAACATTGTTTCATTGAGGCTATATCATGGATGGCATAATAAAGCCTGCTAAAATATTCATCCATCTACTGATTTGTTTTAGGCAACAGATCTGGGAAGAAAACATCCTTCTCCCCAGCTTTTCCTAAGGGATTCCCAGGAATATAACATTTCTCCAGTGTGATCTGGGTCTTCATATTCCTGTTTCAAGAGACAGTTTGTGCCACCAGTTTGACCCTGCTTCACCTGTTTCTCCTACCTCATACTGCACCAACCTAATTTTTTTTTCCATGCAGGTGGATAGCTCAGGTAGAAGCAGCATTTTTGGGCTGAGCTTGGCCGCCAGGCATTTTCCAGCAACCTCCTCTCTGCAGGCCTGGCTCCTTGGGAATGTCCTGGTTTTCATTTTCAGGACAATGTGACTCTAGTGTCTCTCCATCAAGGTCTTTGAATCAGTCTTAGTTTGACCCCTTACCTGAGACCACTTTGCCCTCTACTGTTGGCAATGGGATGCTCAAACAACTCCACCCCATTAAAGCGGTAACTATAATGAAAGATTTTATCTTCCCACCTATTTGCATGAGTCACAAGTAGCACAACTGTACTGAAATAATAGAAATTCTGCGACAGAGTTATCTCCTTTCCTTTCATAAACATATGGATGGTCCAGTTTATCCTCTGAAGGCGATAACAAAGGAAGCAGTAAAGTTCTAGAGCTCTTCATGATCATGCATTACCTTTATGTTCATGTCAGGCTCAGGAGGCTTCCCTGCAGTCTGCACAAACTTTGCCATCTAATTATGTTCAACTCCTAATTATAGGACTGAGTGGAGCATATTCTTTAAAAAAAATACAAACAAGCACATTAAAATTGTAGAGAAAAAAATAAACAACAGCAAAACACCTGTACGGCAAAGCTGCCATGAAAGTGTAAGTTCCTGCCTCATCCAGCCAGTGGCAGGAAACCATCTGTCACCGCTGCATGTACGTGGGCTGCTAGGACTCAATGTGATTGACCCAGTTTACACAGTGAATCTAGATCATTCAGTGTCATTAGATTATAATGCTAATATGTGCCACACACACTGGAAACCAACCCATCTGTATGATCAAGGGCTAAGTGAGTCCAACTGTAAAAACAGAGTAAGATGGAATACTTTCTGAGGAATATTGTGTCTTTGCACTGAATAATCGAATCATTAAATTATCATAACTGCAAAGTATGATCGTTTGGTTTCATTAGAGTGCAGCTTCTTATAAACGTCATGCAAGTTGTTCCTTTCAAGAAGTCACAAAGTCTTCTTAAGGAGGAAGGAAATGGGTGCGGATGGTGCAGTTAGTGTTTCACCACAGATTTAAAGTGAGTTTTACGTCTGGGTACTTTTAGTCAAGAGCACTTATTGTAATACTTTTCTTACTTCCTGGCTGCGTTAAGGCAATAACATCTCTTGTGTTGGGTTAGACATGCAAAACTCCTCATTTAGTCAGGACTAAATTACATTGTTTCTTCTCTGCAACCATCACTTCAAAGGACATTTTTGCCTGCATGAATAAATGGCCCATGGGATTGTTTTTGGAAGGAGGAGAGTCTCATTTATTCCTACCTCATTTTTTTTCTTCTTTTTTTTCTTCTTCTCTTTCCTCTGTCTTTTCTGAAGGAGGATGGTCTCGTACCTTGGCCGAGGGTGTTCCTGAGGAAAAAAGAAATGTGCACCATGTGCTTTCTACAGGCATTTTTTAAACCTAGTTGGGGAAGTACATTTATAGATGTTTGTGTGATTTGATTTATGTCTTTAAAATAGCCACTTGATTTGGCTGCTGAAGCCTCATAACAGCCTCAGATGAAAATGGCATCACTGGCAGAGTTGATGTGTATATGTGTGCTCATGACTCATAAGTGAATTCTTTGAGTGATTTGAGGATATACCTCATCCTCCTCGATGCCCGTCAGGTCCCAGCTGAAACTTAGACTTATCTGTCGACGCTTCCAGTGTTCCAAGAAGAGCACCGCTACACAGTCACACAGAGAAAGAAAAGCTTTAATACTGTTTAAAATTAGAAAAAGTAATACTTTGCTATTAAATCCTACAGGAGATTAAATATCTTGCAAACGATAAGACATTAAATGTTAAAACATTTAATTATATGCGCTCAGGAATACTACAAAAACCCTTGAAAACAAATTTAAAACAAGATCCACAAACACTGTTGGCCAAAAGTACTGAAGTGATCTACCTGCAGTCCAGACATCCACCAAGGATATTAAGCATGTGAATTATTAATTAATTCATCCATTTTCTATGCCTCTTAGTCCAATTCAGGGTCAAGGTGCATTTAATTTATTTTATTTTAATTTATTTTATTTTAATTTAATTTAATTTAATTTAATTTAATTTAATTTAATTTAATTTAATTTAATTTAATTTAATTTAATTTAGAAAGTCAACCTAAATCATAAAGGAGGAATGGAAATCAATTGGTCTCAGCCCCTGTTTTTTATTAGTATATATTATTAGTATATAGTATATTAGTATATAGTATTAACTTCTGAGTATTCCCCAGCCCAGTGAAACCCATGCAACTGGCTGTCCATACATTTTAAAAGAATGTGAAATTGCTTAAGTGCCCATCGTAGGCTATGTTTAAATGATGGACAGGAGACAGAATGGGAACTAGAAGTGTGTCTTTGGGGTCCATTATCATTATCCTTGTTCACTGGTTCTCTTCTCTTAGAGCACTTCCAGTAAATACTAATCACAGCACACAAACACACCACAAGACCTGCTGATTTAGAAATGATGCAACTGTGTTTTCTAGCCAATATAAAGCTGCTTAGATCTTTTTCTTTGTGCTTTTTTCCTGTTTCTTTTTTCATAGCTTCTCCTTTAACAGATAAGAGCATGTCCTTTTGATGTATTGACTGCTAAACTGGATATGCCCCTGGTTTTAATTTAGTTAAAGGTTGAATAAACAACTCTTAATATTATCAAGGAAGGATGGGGGAAGTCAGATGGAGACAAGCACTTCCCAAATTTAGGGTGCAGCAGCCTGTTCATATATATAATGAATATTAATTTTACAAGTTTTACGTTTAATTATTAATATATTTCCTGGCTATGTTAACTTTTAATGATAAGCAATTTTGGTCTAAACGCTGTTCTAAGAATTTGTTCTATAAGTTTGACTTGAGATGAAGGAGGTCGTAAGAATTTAATGAGCAACTTCACATTCAGCCCACTTGCTCTCTCTCTCTCTCTCTCTCTCTCTCTCTCACACACACACACACACACACGCTCACCCCACAGAGACATGAAGATGGCGAAGAAGACGGTGGCCGGGTTATCAAAGAGGTGTGAAGCTCTGGCAGTGTTGCAGGCAGTGCTGAGATGCCAGAAGTCACAGGCTCCATCACACAGAGGACACATGGTGAAATTGAGACGCTCATCACACATTTCCAGACTGAGAGGGGAGAAGGAAGGGGAGAAAAACTAAAGTTACAAGGGAGGATAGATGTATCAGCATTAATTGTACGAGGAGTCATCAGCTGAGGCTGTGGTTTCTGTGCACAAAGGCTCATAGATTATTGTTACATTTAACTACAAGAAATGAATGGAACTTCTAACACACAGCTACCACACAAGCTTTTGTACTTTGACCCTATTCATAGTCGGTGTAGGCTGAATTCATGACACTCGCACACTCTCTCACACACACACACTGGCAGCCGTACCTTCTCTTTGCCTCCTACACATCCGTGACTAAAGCCAGATACAGCAGGTATCTGGGCAATCCCTGTCTAGTGTATGTGTGTGCATGTGTGTGTACACATGCACTAAAATGGGGGCGGAAAGAAATCCTAATTTTCAGCATTGTGATAATGTGAGTGTTTTATTAAGTCTATCCATTCCACTATCCATGTTTTACTTCTTTCACAACTCTATCTGATGAAGCAAATTTATATTTTTTTTAGTGGTTTGTCTGCTGCATGTACCTGGGTATGTTAGTATCCACTGTTGCCACCCCATAGCCAAACACAATGATGCCCACTATAGAGGCTGGTATGAGCAGCTGAGTGTAGACGCCAAGCCACGCAAAGTAGAGGCCGATTTTCTCCCCGAAGTATTTCCTGTAAGTTACAGTTGGATGTTACTATAATGGTCATAGTAGCAGATATTGAAGAATTACTACACACTTGTGTTTAAAAAAGTAAGAAAAGTAAGAAGGCTGTTAATTCAGTGTTTAGAGCTTTTAATTATTGTGCTGAACCTCTATGGGGAGCTTGTAAACTGTATAGTTTCACCAGAGAGTTGTGGGATTGTTGCTATTGGTTTTAATTCATTACAAGAAGTAGTTGTCCTAACTAAAAAACACTGAGGAGGAAAAAGCTATAGGAACAATTTTTGTAAAATCCACCATAATTGGAGGTCAAATTGCTCCTTCATGGATACATTTAATTGGATTCAAGGTGTTCAGCAGATCCTCTACAACTCTCACCTCAAGCCTTGAAAAGAAGTAGTAGAAAAAGTTGGAATGTAGAGCACATATGTCAAACTGGTCCAGCAAAGGGCCGTGTGGCTGCAGGTTTTTGTTCCAACCAAGCAGCAGCACACCAGATTTGACTGATTCAATCAACTGATCTCAGTCTTCAGACAGCTGATTGGTCAAACTGTGTGCTCTTGGCTGGCTGGAACAAAAACCTGCAGCCACACGGCCCTTTGCTGGACCAGTTTGACATGCCTGATGTAGAGGAAGAAAAAGCTAATAACAACCAAGTTATAAAGCATAGCATGAATGTCATATGTAGGGAAAATCAACATGAACTTTTCATCAGTTGAACTATTTCTGCATTGTCTTGGTCCATGGTCACTCAACCACAATAGGCTCACTATTAAAGATGGCTTCACACTGGAAACGTGGCATGTGTGTTACATGTGCTTTGCTGAACTGCTGCATTCTGGTCGAATGTTTGTATTCACACCAACAATCTTTCTGCTACAGCTCTGCTGCAGAGCATCATCTTTCTACATTATTGTTCCCAACTTATTATGCCTCTATTAATGGCCATAAATACACAGAGATTTGTGTACTCTATGATTGATATGACTTAAAAAGTGCCCAGCTGTAACTTCACATTCAGTTGCTGAGATTAACCGGAAATCTTGTATTATCATCATCAATCAGCATTGTAACAAGTAAGTCATATTAAGACTGTCTGGGATATGTTACTTCCACCATGAAACTGGAGTGAAAAGTACATTTTTGCTGATATGAAGTTAATACTTTGATCAAATGGTCAAAAACATGTTTATACTTGAATTTTGCTGAGAGCCTCTACCCTCGCCTTATGTGGTTAAAAAAAATAGGTACCACACAGCTGGTGCATGCTCCAGTCTGTTTACATAGCAGCCTATAAATGAAAACCATCGTGTTTCGTACAAGCAATCCTCCTTGTGTGGAGCTGGGTTAACGAGCTAAAATATGAAAGCAGAGTAGGTCATCCTAAACCATCCCCACTTCCTGTGCTTACAAACTGGGATAAGGACAATGGGCTTGTCAAGCAATAACCACAATCTGACTTAACTGTGCATGAAAGTGCACTACAGAGACACTTTGGTGTGTGAACAGGAGTGGCAGGAAACATCCCTAAAATAATTAGAAACCAAAAAAGACACAACAACCCTTATGCATCCATTAATTTGATCACTCTTCCATGGTAGCTGGACTAAAAGGAATCAATTACATGGATCATACTGGAACATACTGTAATTAATGATTCTAACTATTTCCATGTACAAGAGGTCAAATAAAAAGTAAAAATGACATGTACAGTGAAAAAAGAAATTGGCTTAATAACTCAAATTGTATGCTGAGCATATTAATTATTAAAAACACCCTTCAACTAGTGCTACCAGAGTTGGGCCAAATGTTGTCACATTACCTGACGAGATCAATGGGCTGGTACTTGTAGAAGGCTGAGTATCTGGCCCACTCTTCATGCAGAATCTAACAGCACACGCACACACAAACACAGAGAAAGATTTAGAATCAGTGTGGGTGTATGGTGTCCTGTTGTAAGTTGAAAATGATTCTCAGAGGCACAGCTGATCTGGAGGCAGCAAGAATCTGATTGGTCAAAAGAAATCTCAGAGGACGAAGCCATAGAGATGCAGTCTAAGTAACTTTATCCTGAAGAAGTGAAGCATGGTAAGAAAGGAGGACGACTGTTGTGAAGCCTGATAAAATAAGGAGACCATTAAATCGGTACTGCCACTCTTAAGAATAAAGGAACACAAAAGTGTTTATTAATGTAGATTGTTTTCAAAATTATGTTTATTATCAGTTTGCTTGCCTAAACTTGGAAAAACAGTTTTAGTTTAGCCGTCTTTTGGAATTTGTGTCAACCATCTTTTTTCTTCTCTCAGAGCAGATCTGCGTCTGATAAATGTTTACTGAACTTAAACTCCAATCTGTGCCAGTGTCAAACAGACGGGAGGATGTAAGGAAACAGAGCCATCATTGTTTAGAAAAATGAATGTTCCCTTGCCTTTGTCACAAGCTGTTAAAGTTCAAATGTCTTTAACTTCAGTTGAGGGAAAATTCAAACTGGCACCACCAGGTCACTTTTAAAGCACAAATGTTTGAGTATGGTGGTCAACTTTTGTATTTTCTTTTTTCAAGACAGACAGATGGAGAGGAGGAGGAGGAGGAGAAGTGAGAAAAGGAAGATTGAGCCAAAGACAAGGAGGGGAAGATACACATAAGAAGAGTTGTTGCACCTGTCTGTCGTTCCGCTCCTCAAGGTGTCCGATGACCTTGTAGTCACCCTAAGCAGCGAGAAGGTTAAAAACCATGAGAGTGTTGGCACATACACAGTGACAGACATTAAACTGACCTAAACTGACAACACATGTACCAATGAAACAGAACACTGTCCAAATACAGTTAAAAAAAACTCATGAGCAAGCTGCACCGTTTTACAAAAAACACTGAAAGATACTGAAGCAACACTTTCTTTTAGTTTAGTTTATTTTAATCACTTCAGTTTGCAGATTTTCATCCATGTTTGAGATATTTAACACATCATAAAGAAGCATCTCGAGATGTATATAAAATCAAACACGGTGTAGACAAAACTGATCATTAGGCATGTTCTCTCTTCTTATTGGGCTAGAAATGGTCAAATATAGTGGAGAAGAGAAGAAAGGGAGAAAAAGAATGGGCCTTACCCAAGGTAACCGAATCGCATCACTGAATGCACTGATTAAAAAGCTGGCATTGTGCTGAAATCTTATCTTTCAAAAAAATCTGACCAATATTTTTGTGAATCCATTTAAGTTAGATAATTATAATACTCCTAA